>NC_064631.1:105182273-105805194 GCF_023864275.1 Schistocerca cancellata | reverse complement strand
CTAAAGTTTCCTTTATTGAATGCCAACGAGGATCTTCATTCTGTAGTTTTTACATGTTCTTAGACATGTCAAGAAAATGTTTCCTATATATTCTATCAGTCATTATAAGAACATTAAATTCGGACGGATTGTCCGTGATGTTGATAGTTGACAAATCTCCATCTGGCATTCTAGACAGTGCATCGGCGATGAAATTATCCTGTCCGCTTATGTATTTAATTTCAAATTGAAACTCTTGGAGTGAGAGCGTCCATCTTGCTAATCTTGGATGTAATAATTTACATGTTTGCAAAAAACTTAACGCTTTGTGGTCACAGTATACTGTTGTCTTCGCTCCGTATAAGTAACAGTAAAATTTCTTAAATGACCAGACTACGGCCAATGCTTCCCTTTCGGTAGTCGTATATGTTCTTTCACAAGCAGTTAAGAGTCGGCTAGCAAAAGCTATTGGACAGAAAGTTGATTTTCTATCTATCATCTTTATTTGGAAGAGGCATGAACCTATTCCAATTTCCGAAGCATCTGCCATTAAACCGAATTCTTGGCTCATATCTGGATGATATAATATTTGTGAACTGACTAAGGCCTGTTTTATTGCTTCAAATGTATTCTGACATTGTTGCGTCCACACCCACGGAGTATTTTCGCGCAACAAGCTGTACAACGGTTCAGCATTAATAGAGTGGTCGTGAATGAAACGCCCGAAAAAAGAGACAACTCCGAGGAAGCCCTTTAATTGCCTTTTTGTTGTTGGAACCGCAAAGTTTTTGATTACCTTTAGTTTCTCGGATTCCGGTAAGATGCCTTTTCCATTTATAAGATGACCCAAAAATTTGATTTTATCTCGAGCAAAATGAGACTTTTGCAGATTTGCGGTTATGCCTGCTTCCTTGAAACGTTCTAACACTCTTCTCAATAAATCAACGCGCTCCTTCCATGTGGTCGTAGCTATGAGCATGTCGTCCACAAACAAAGTTAAATTGCTTCGAAGTGCAGGTCCCAATGCATAACCTAGAGCATTTATAAAAACTCCTGAGCTCACGTTTAGCCCGAAAGGCAAAACCTTAAATTGATAGCTTCTACCTGCATGTACAAACGCGGTGTACTTTTTTGATGGTTCGCCTAGAGCCACCTGCCAAAATGAACTTCTCAGATCAATATTTGTTAAGTATTTTATCCCCTCGAACTTTTGAATTAGCTCATCGATATTTTCCGGATGAGTTCGCACGGGCACGATAATGTTATTTCTCTGCCGTGTGTCTAGCACGAGACGAACTTTTCCTCCCTTTTTCGAGCCAACATGAAGCGGACTACAGTATGGACTCGTCGAAGGTTCAATAAGATCCCATTCAAGCATCTGGTGGATTTCCGCATCAACTGCCTTTCGTTGGTGCCACGGTACTGGACAAAAAATACGGCAGAAAACTTGGTGTGGTATCACATCTAAATGGCATGTGTATCCCTTGATTCCTCCCCATGAACCATAGACCTTGCCGTTGGTGGGGAGGCTTGCGTGCCTCAGCGACACGTAGGTGCAACCACAACGGAAGGGTATCTGTTAAGAGGCCAGACAAACGTATGGTTCCTGAAGGGGGCAGCAGCCTTTTCAGTAGTGGCAGGGGCAACAGTCTGGATAATTGACTGATCTGGCCCTGTAACATTAACCAAAACGGCCTTGCTGTTGTGGTACTGCGAACGGCTAAAAGCAAGGGGAAACTACGGCCGTAACTTTTCCCGAGGGCATGCAGCTTAACTGTATGGATAAATGATGATGGCGTCCTCCTGGGTAAAATATTCCGGAGGTAAAATAGTCCCCCATTCGGATCTCCGGGCGCGGACTACTGAGGAGAACGTCGTTATCAGGAGAAAGAAAACTGGCGTTCTACGGATCGGAGCGTGGAATGTCAGATCCCTTAATCGGGCAGGTAGATTAGAAAATTTAAAAAGGGAAATAGATAGGTTAAAGTTAGATATAGTGGGAATTAGCGAAGTTCGGTGGCAAGAGGAACAAGACTTTTGGTCAGGTGAATACAGGGTTATAAATACAAAATCAAATAGGGGTAATGCAGGAGTGGGTTTAATAATGAATAAAAAAATAGGAGTTCGGGTAAGCTACTACAAACAACATAGTGAACGCATTATTGTGGCCAGGATAGACACGAGGCCCATGCATACAACAGTAGTCCAAGTCTATATGCCAACTAGCTCTGCAGATGACGAAGAAATTGAACAAATGTATGATGAGATAAAAGAAATTATTCAGATAGTGAAGGGAGACGAAAATTTAATAGTTATGGGTGACTGGAATTCGATAGTAGAAGAAGGAAGAGAAGGAAACGTAGCAGGTGAAAATGGATTGAGGGTAAGAAATGAGAGAGGAAGCCGCATGGCAGAATTTTGCACAGAGCACAACTTAATCATAGCTAACACTTGGTTCAAGAATCATAAAAAGGAGGTTGTATACATGGAAGAAGCCTGGAGATACTTCAAGGTGTCAGATAGATTATATAATGGTAAGACAGAGATTTAGGAACCAGGTTTTGAATTGTAGGACATTTCCAGGGGCAGATGTGGACTCTGACCACAATCTATTGATTACGAACTGTAGATTAAAACTGAAGAAACTGCAAAAAGGTGGGAATTTGAGGAGATGGGACCTAGATAAACTGAAAGAACCAGAGGTTGTAGAGAGTTTCAGGAAGAGCATAAAGGAACAATTGACAAGAATGGGGGAAAGAAATACAGTAGAAGTAGAATGGATAGCTATGAGGGATGAAGTGGTGAAGGCAGCAGAGGATCAAGTAGGTAAAAAGACGAGGGCTGGTAGAAATCCTTGGGTAACAGAAGAAATACTGAATTTAATAGATGAAAGGAGAAAATGTAAAAATGCTGTAAATGAAGCAGGCAAAAAGGAATACAAACGTCTCAAAAATGAGATCGACAGGAAGTGCAAAATGGCTAAGCAGGCATGGCTAGAGGATAAATGTAAGGATGTAGAGGCTTACCTCACTAGGGGTAAGATAGATACAGCGTACAGGAAAATTAAAGAGACCTTTGGAGAAAAGAGAACCACTTGTATGAATATCAAGGGCTTAGATGGAAACCCAGTTCTAAGCAAAGAAGGGAAAGCAGAAAGGTGGAAGGAGTATATAGAGGGGCTATACAAGGGCGATGTTCTTGAGAACAATATTATGGAAATGGAAGAGGATGTAGATGAAGATGAAATGGGAGATACAATACTGCGTGAAGAGTTTGGCAGAGCCCTGAAAGACCTGAGTCGAAACAAGGCCCCGGGAGTAGACAGCATTCCATTAGAACTACTGACAGGCTTGGGAGAGCCAGTCCTGACAAAACTCTACCATTTGGTGAGCAAAATGTATGAGACAGGCGAAATACCCTCAGACTTCAATAAGAATATAATAATTCCAATCCCAAAGAAAGCAGGCGTTGACAGATGTGAAAATTACCAAACTATCAGTTTAATAAGTCACGGCTGCAAAATACTAACGCGAATTCTGTACAGACGAATGGAAAAACTGGTAGAAGCCGACCTCGGGGAAGATCAGTTCGGATTCCGTAGAAATATGGGAACACGTGAGGCAATACTGACCCTACGACTTATCTTAGAAGCTAGATTAAGAAAAGGCAAACCTACGTTTGGAGAAAGCTTTTGACAATGTTGACTGGAATAATCTCTTTCAGATTCTGAAGGTGGCAGGGGTAAAATACAGGGAGCGAAAGGCTATTTACAATTTGTACAGAAACCAGATGGCAGTTATAAGAGTCGAGGGACATGAAAGGGAAGCAGTGGTTGGGAAGGGAGTGAGACAGGGTTGTAGCCTCTCCCCGATTCTATTCAATCTGTATATTGAGCAAGCAGTAAAGGAAACAAAAGAAAAATTCGGAGTAGGTATTAAAATTCATGGAGAAGAAGTAAAAACTTTAACGTTCGCCGATGACATTGTAATTCTGCCAGAGACCGCAAAGGACTTGGAAGAGCAGTTGAACGAAATGGACAGTGCCTTGATGGGGGGATATAAGATGAACATCAACAAAAGCAAAACGAGGATAATGGAATGTAGTCGAATTAAGTCGGGCTATGCTGAGGGAATTAGATTAGGAAGTGAGATACTTAAAGTAGTAAAGGAGGTTTGCTATTTGGGGAGCAAAGTAACTGATGATGGTCGAAGTAGAGAGGATATAAAATGTAGACTGGCAATGGCAAAGAAAGCGTTCCTGAAGAAGAGAAATTTGTTAACATCGAGTATAGATTTAAATGTCAGGAAGTCGTTTCTGAAAGTATTTGTATGGAGTGTAGCCATGTATGGAAGTGAAACATGGACGATAAATAGTTTGGACAAGAAGAGAATAGAAGCTTTCGAAATGTGGTGCTACAGAAGAATGCTGAAGATTAGATGGGTGGATCACATAACTAATGAGGAGGTGTTGAATAGGATTGGGGAGAAGAGAAGTTTGTGGCACAACTTGACAAGAAGAAGGGATCGGTTGGTAGGACATGTTCTGAGGCATCAAGTGATCACCAATTTAGTATTGGAGGGCAGTGTGGAGGGTAAAAATCGTAGAGGGAGACCAAGAGATGAATACTCTAAACAGATTCAGAAGGATGTAGGCTACAGTACGTATTGGGAGATGAAGAAGCTTGCCACAGGATAAAGTAGCTGCATCGAACCAGTCTCAGGACTGAAGACCACAACAACAACATCTCTTGATTACACCAGATCTTTCTTGAAAGACTTCATGATATTCCTGTAGAAGATCATATAATTGCATTCTTTGGTGTTGTTGCAAATATTCAGGTTCTTGCACCTTTTCATATACCATATCTTCAGGGTTTAAAACTGGTTGCAAGTAATTCATTTGGGAATACCGTGCAGGTTTGCTATGTATCCACTTTATTTGCAGCTTTCGTCCCTGGCGATACATTCCATGGGTACTATATTCCCTGAGAAGATTCACTTGATGTTTCTGATCCATTATTGTAAAACTGGCACGGCCTAGGGAAAAATCGATATGCCAATTTCTCTCTCTAAATTCATCTATACCCAGGATACAGTTCTCAACCAATTTTTCTATTACAAGGAACGTGCAATTTATAGCTACATTTCCTATATCTAACTGGAATTGAGTCTGCACTTTAACCTGAGAAGACTTATGACCAGTAGGACCTACAATTCTACAACACTGAACAGGAAAAATCGGTGGATTTGCTTTCTGAAGTATTCTTTGAAATAACTTCTCAGAAACGACATTTACTGCTGCTCCTGTATCTAAAGTAACTTGCACAGTAATGCCTTCAATTGCCGCCTGAATTTTCGTAACAGGTTCAGTGATATGTTCCTCTTGACAAGGCATCATATCCTGCTGAATTTCTTCTATTAATAATCTGCCATCATTGTACCAAAAAAAATTGACGCTTGAATTTTCGCCCCTCAAAACTTCCTCGACTGCACTGTCGGGGCTTCTGACAGTCGAGTTTAGTTTGACGATTGTCCATTATTAGTAGATGTCTGCTCCGTTACGTCAGTATTATTGGTGGTTGATTTCTCCATTCATTTGCATTAGCATTTGGTACCCAACCTGAAGTTTGTGGTTGGTTGTGATATTCTTGGGTTGGTTGCTGATATCGGCGTTTTTACTGATAATTCCCTTCTTGATAGTATCCTTTCCTCTTCTTATTATTCTTCCTCCATTTCCGTTTATATGTTTGTTCACATTGTTGGTTATGGTTACACTGGTCGGGATTTTCGTTACCAAATTTCACGTTTTTCTGGAAATAATTCACCTGTGGGTTTGATGAATTGTGTGCAAAAGGTTTGTTTCCATACTGTTTGTTGTTACTATTGTATTTGTTAGGTTGGTAACTTGGTTGGTTATAGCGCACACGCGATTCTTCGAACAGAATGTCTATTGAATCCAATGTGGCTAGAAAATCTTCCACATGTTGTTCAGGCACATGTAGAAGTTTTTCCTTAACTTCAAGTGGAAGTTTGCCCTTTAATATTCGAATGATATCCTGCGTAGGGATTGGTTCATTCCAGTATTTGCTTTTATTTGTATACTTCTCGAAATACTTTCTTAAAGATCCATTTTTGAAAGAAAAAGGTTGTGGGTCAAAAACTTCCTTACGTAGTCTTTCTTGTCCTCCCTTATTCCAGTATTTGTGCAAGAAAGCGTGTTCAAATTGGTCATAATCTTGACACCAATCGGATGCTTCTGACGCCCACATCGATCCATCTCCATGTATGAATCCTGCAACGTACATATTTTTTTGTTGCTCATCCACATTCGCGGCAATATCCCTTTAAATTGCTTGATAAATACCACGGGATTGATCGACTTCCTTTCGGCAATAAATATCTGGAATTGACGATATTTAAGCATTTTTTTCTTCATTCATAGTCACAGGTGTATTTTGGTGGCTACTTTGCAGTGAATGATAATCTCGATAATTTGTTTCTGGTTGATTACGTGATATGCACCAATACATGGATATTGTTGCATGGATTCGGTTTCACTGGTTTCATCAGGAATAATGTCTGCTTTTGATAAACTGCAAGTAGTATGTGCCCCTCTAGTATTAACTAGACTCTGCTGGCATGCTTTTAATGTATTTTCTATCTTTGCTTTCCAAGCAGGAAATTCATCTCCTATATTCTCCTTAATCGCTTTAACTTCTGCTTTAAGTTGTTCTTGTGCAGCTTCGTTGTTAACTTGCACGTTAGAAACCGTTTCTTTCAAGGTTTTGTCAACATAATTTCGCACTGTCTCGGTTTGCTCTTTCGCCCAATCTTCAATGTCCTTAGAGAATGCGATCTTCTGTTCATTGAAAAGTTTCTCTATGTGTTTCTCGCCTTCGAGACTGAGAGTGTCTATCCTCCGAGTAAGTTCAATGAGAGCTTGCTCGTTATCGTGCTTAATTGTATTCACGTCTTGCGCAATAGTGTTCTGTACATGAATAACTTCTTGCACTTGATGATTTAGTGTATCTTGACGACATAAGATGTCTTTGTATTAGTTTGTTGATTCCTGATACTGTTGTTCTTGTGTAACTATGAGTTGTGCCTGACTGACAATCAAGTGACTCTGCTTTGTTTCCAAACTCTGGAATTTTCAGTAATCTTATCATTTATTTCTTTTAGTTTATTAGATTGCTCCTGAGCCAAATTAAATTGCGCACTCTCCAATACTTGGAATCTACGATTCATGTCATTTGCAAACGTGGATTGCGTGGTTTCCAATGCCTGGAATCTGCGATTCATATCGTTTGCAAACGTGGATTGTGTGGTTTCCAATGCTTTAATCCCTTGTGTTATGACAGTCAAACTTGACATCAGCTGGGATAACAAATCGGTATTCTCAGCAATTGACGATTGCACTGGGCTTAATGAGGATTGTACCGACACAATTTCCGGTACAGTCATTTTGTTTTCGCACGCGTCTGTGTCAGAGATGAAATTCATGTTGTTTGTTGGTTGCTGCATATTTCTCTGGACTTCTTTCGACATATGAATGTCGGAACTAGAAACCGTTTGTGTCGACGGCGTGAGCGCATTAATTACTGCTGGTTGCTCAGCCGTAATCGACATATCGCTAACTACGGCGGTATTAAATTCTGTGGCACTAGTTGACGATGCATTCACACTATTTAATTCATTTTGTGGCATTGTGATGCGTGCTTGCTTATTGGCTTTGAACATAGATCTAGTTATCACCATGTAAATAAGCAATTGACAGTTTCTCCTCTAAATAAGTCCTACAAAAGTGACTATTAAATTTTACACACGCAAAAAACGTTAATGTCCTAATGCTGTTAATGTACACTTTACAATGTGACACAAACACTGTACATAGATAACACGTAAAATATTGTCTTACTATATCTACTGAAATACTGGAAATCTAGTAAAAGTAATGTAGCAACACTATTTATACCTAGAAAATTAATACATGAAAGGTCACTACAATGCATAAATGCTCAAGAAAGCTAGTAATTCAAATGTTCTGCCTTTTCGAAGTTTCTGCTCGGCTGCTGGGACGGCGTACTCGTTCTCTTCACAAGATACTCCCGCACGTTCCGTTAGCATGAAACATACAAAGGACCATAATGTAGATACTCTATAAAACTAGACATATATACACACAATGAAACATTAATTACTAAATTACTAACATAGTTATATTGCAGGTTCACTATGAGTGTTGTATCAGGATCGTGTCCTGTCTAACGGTAGACATATATAAAGACCCCTTTGAAAAAAAAAGAAAATTTTTTTGTATGTTCACTGTTGTGGGTAAATACATACAGCGCACACAGGGCGATGTGTGAAACTGATGGCGATTACACGCTTCCGCTGTTGTAGAAATCTGCTCCAGATGCTGCAGATACCGTGTTGAGCTGAAAGTGGTAACCAAAGTACGGAGAAATATTCTTCGGGGCTCTGTTGCATAGCAATCAGATTGCTTTCAGTTCTAAGAAATGTCCAGGTACTATTGTGGATTTGAATGATCCATGAAGTGACTTCATTTACGAAGAAAACATCGAATTATTTCACTAGAACTGAACGCTCCCGTCGGAACTGTTCTCAAGCTGGTGTTTATTAGTAAATCACAATAGAAGTATATCGCTGGGTGTATAAGAACACGTACCTTCTTGAAATGAACAATATTTTATTGTTCTATTAACTGATTTCCTTCCATATACACTTATATTTCACAATGTGAATCAAAAACTCGCAATGGCTTCGATTTTTACATCACAAGAATGGCTCTCCTCTCCTCAAATTTTTTCACTTATGAAGAACAAAAGCTCTATCTCCTAAGAATAATTATGTGAACGCTGACCGCCACAGAGTAATAAACAATATCTTTGTCTGTCTCTCTCTCTCTCCCTCGCACTGTCACAGCAAGTTACGCTGCATGATACATCATACTACCAACCGACCCCTTCTTCTAATTAAGTTGTGTCAAAAATTTCCCTTCTCCCAAATTCTATTCAGTACCTCCTAATTAGTTATGTGATCTACCCATCTAATCTTCAGCATTCTTCTATACTCCATACAAATACTTTCAGAAACGACTTCCCGACGCTTAAATCTATACTCTTCTTCAGAATCGCTTTCCTTGCCATTGTCAGTCTACATTTTATATCCTCTCTACTTCGACCATCATCACTTATTTCACTCCCCAAAAAGCAAATCTCATCTACTACTTTAAATGTCTCATTTCCTAATCTAATTCCCTCAGCACCATCCGATTTAATTCCACTACAGTCCATTATCCTCGTTTTGCTTTTGTTGATGTTTATCTTATATCCTCCTTTCAAGACACTGTCCATTCCGTTCAACTGCCCTTCCAGATCCTTTGCCGTCTCTGACAGAATTACAATGTCTTCGGCAAACCTCAAAGTTTTTATTTCGTCTCCATGGATTTTAATTCCTACTCCGAACTTTTCTTTTGTTTCCTTTACTGCTTGCTCAATACTCAGATTGAATAACATTGGGGATAGGCTACAACCCTGTCTCACTCCCTTCCCAATCACTGCTTCCCTGTCATGCCCCTCTACTCTTATAACTGCCATCTGGTTTCTGTCGGGTACCAAGCTCAAATTTGTCACTTATTAGGGTCTATGGTCCCTTGGCGATGGAAAAATTTTAAACTTCTACGTCAGTGCAATCGAAGGTTACGGTCATTTACGTTACGTATTTTGATATTCGAATTCAGTCATCAAAATCTATAATAGTGTGCTTCTAGTTAACCTAGAATCATGAAATTTGGCGAGAAGCAAGGTTTCACAGAACAAGCAAAGTAAATAATCTGAAACTTGTTAATTTGTAATTATATAACACCAAAACATATTTTTTGTAATTTTTTATCTGTCCGTGTGTTTGTATTTCTGTCTGTGAAGACGATTGTTCTCTGGTACGGTCTGGCGTATCAAGATCAAATTCATGTAACATACCAAGCTTCGTGCTTCCTTGGCGCTGTAAAAATTTTAATCTTCTTAGTCACTGCAATCAAAAGATACGATCATTTACGTCACAAATTTTTATACTCGAAAACTCACTCATCAAAACCTATGGGGTACTTCCTGTTGACCTAGAATCGCGAAACAAGTCAAGCAGCAAGGCGTCACAGTACAAGTAAAGTATAAAACCTGAAACTTGTTAAATTGTAATTATATCACACAAAAATGTCTTTTTGCCATTTGAACATACATTACATTTCTCATCCTACAAAAGCTTAATAAACGAACATTAGTGCATACAAGCATAAAATATAAGTTGTTCTCATGTTTTAGTTAGTAAATGCAAAATGTTTTAATAAATATTCTCTCTCTACATATATAAACTGAAGTCTCCTGCTTGCTGCTTTCCACATGTCCAGGCTCTCTCAGGAACTACTGTGTAGAATTTTTTTATTCGCTCTTCGAATTCCTGAGACCAATATCTTGCCAATATTGACAACGATAACAGGCAAAAATCGTTGAGATTCTAGATTCACAGGATGAAAGAAAACTCTCTCTCCTTCTGTCTTTCTCACATATATGTTATAAGTTTGAACGGAATCCTCTTGCGCGATTCTATTCGCACTTGGCTGACTTGGCGAGATAGGTCTAAACCAAGGAGTAACATAAAGCGACGAGAAAAAAGAAACAATAATCAAAGATGATTCAAGGGTGGACGTTTATGAAACTGACAGAAAATGTCAATTTTCTACTTACTTTTTATTTATGAGTAGAAATGGAAATGAGCGTATGGCATCGTTGGCCGGGACGCCCCTATGCGGGGACGTTCGGCCGCCGAACTCATGGACGATACGTTCCCAAAGTTTCAGTGATGAAATTGCATCCGAACTTCCTGAAAAATAATTAAATGTGTGACACGACCTTCCTGCCACGCCAGCTTTCTAAGCAGCACTTCAACATCTACGGGCTCAGAGTGGTAAAAACCCTAGCATTCATAAGGAAAGGCTTCCAAATGTTATCAAGGCCACTTACTGGTTTCTGGCAGATCTTGAACTTCTAAAAAGTTGTATTCATGGTATAACTCGGAATCGAAATGAATGGAAATGATGCCCTAAAACCATATTTTCACTTGCTACAGTTGTCAGAATGCAACTTACGATACCGTTCTTGTATTTAACGATGGAAACGTAGGGAGGATGAAAGTATTATAAAGAGTGGGCTTTAAGAAAGGAAATTTCGGTTACGACATCTCGAGAAAAAATAGATTTACATCACCCGTCTGCAGCTGAAGATGTAGTATAGGAAAGGAGGCAGAAAAACAAGCAACCAGAAGAGAAGTCTTAATGGGAAAGAGGACCCTGAGTACAAATCTGTGGCCTTCTGAAGAGATACTAAAAATGTTAGGTTGAACTGTAAATTACAGTTCATGCAAATTATATTTTTTGAAGTTTTTGCACCTTTTTCTCAGAATATATGAAGGCTAGAATTATGAAATTTTGTATAGTTATTTTGTAACACCAATAATCCATAGATTTATGTATATTCCGTGTAAGTTCTACACTAGTGTATATGCATAGTCAAGATGTTCGGTTATGTAAATACGTAATAATTATGTTAATTACTTTGGCGTTTTAAGAAACGATATTGCAGCTGTACCTCTGATTTTATATGTAATACTCTGTGAATGTAATAATTTGCAAAAACTCTGTATATTTTTTACTGGTCCATAACTAGGGTAGCTAAATGTGAAACGGTAGTAAAGCCGCGTGGCTACGGAAGTAGTTTGGCGGGAGCGGAAAAGGTGGACTTTGCGCGCAAGGCGCTTGATTCCTTTGTGGCGAGTGGCAGTTCGAGTTCTGACTGTGATACTGAGTGTACAGCGGCAACCTTGGTCAGCTATTGTGGTTAATTTGGATGTATAAATTGAGGGAAGAAGAGCTTGCGAGCATGTAAATTAGCCTCGAATGGCATGTAAAGTGACCTATCGACCATGGTATCGTTATCGGCCCTGTTTGGTTTAATTTACGATGCCAAGAAGAGTTATATCAGGGAGCGGCTAACGTTAAGAACCATGGTTGCTGTACCCCCAGTTTTGTAGCCACTGCAATTTTCCACAAGCGCCACCATCTTCAGCAAAAATGTTGCCTAAATACGTACATCCAATGGAGCAGGTATTATGTATTGAATAATAACTTTGTATGGAACTTCTAACTTACGTGTACACATCCACGATTATCCCCAGTCACATTCCTAGACAGGGTCCTTTCCAAGTGAATTAATTCCCAGTATCCTGTTTTCATTAAACTGTCAATTTTGGCAGTAAAACATTTTGCAATTTTAACAAACTTTGTGGAGTATGAAGTTTGGTTAGTTTTCTGTACAGTAGTAAATGATTTACTCCACATAATTTTTCATCTTAAAGTTTCTTGAAGTGTGTTCATAAAGAAAGCCTTTCATTAATTAAGAAGCGGCCATTAAAATAACCAATGACAAAAATATGAAGTGTGACTAGCTGTCTGTAAGTAAAAGTTGTAAAAAGACAGCAGTACTATTTCACTGTGAACACGTTTGTAAACTTTTAATTGTTTGTTTCTTTGTATATGTTGCCTTGAAGTAGTGTTTCAAGTTGGGTAGCCATTTACAATACCAATTTTACTTTGCCTCCAATGAGAGAGTAGTTGCTAAGTCCCCTTGTTACCTGTTGAACTAATTTTGCATTATTCATTGTTACAAAAGGTATTTCTCATGTTCTTAACTTTGTGTGTTACCATTTTCAATTTATTATGGTTCCTCAGACCATACAAGTTTAAGGAGCCCCATAAGCTGCTGTGATAAATGAAAGTAAAGACTCTTTCTGAGCAAGTGTAGCAAATAATTCTACTGCCCATTTGTATAGGGCAACGGCCGTGCCGCAATGGATACACCGGTTCCCGTGAGATCGAAGGTAAGCGCTGTCGGGCGTGGTGGGCACTCGACCGAATAGTGGCGGCTTCGGGCAAAAATACCATCATAACGACCGGGAGAGCGGTGTGCTGACCCCACGCCCCTCCTATCCACGTCTTACACTGAGGATGACACGGCGGTCGGATGGTCCCGGTAGGCCACTCGTGGCCTGAAGACGGAGTGCCCTTTGCGTAGAGTAACTTAATATGGAAATCTCTGAAGCCCATAATAATCAGTACTATTTCAAATCATGATCTTTTTTGTGATAGTTGATTAAAATAATAGTAGTTTATGCTATTGCACGTCAGACCTTGTTTGTAGGTTCATATGACATTCTGCATTTGTTCATTATATTACATAGTAGTTTTTGCCAATAGTAAGTGTTCTTGTGAGGCAGTGTGTACTGTTGCCTTTATTGGCGATTCTATGTTTCGCTTATAGGGTTAGCTGTTGTGCTGTTTGATAGGGCAAGTTACTGCACAATACTGAGAGTAACTGTGTTAGAAGAGATTAGTTAGAGTAGCAATTGAGGTTAATTTTCATAGGCGAAGTTTATTTCTGCTGTGCGATAATACTTGATACCGAATTGCCTAATTAAGCTGGTGACCTCATGTCCATGCAATTACAGTTCGCTTTCATAGTAGTAGAGCGTTAGTTCAAAACCTGTTTGTTTTGCTCTTGTACTGTTTCACTTATTCGCGATCACAAAATTACATTCCGCTTCTTGTCATTAGGTACTGTCACGGTCAGGCTAAACCCTTCACAGAAGATTAACATTATCGGCGATTGCCAATTTGGTAAGGGCCGGTAGTGTTGACAATTTCTATAAACTCAGTAAATGATGTCTCAAGAGTAAATTTTGAAATTCTGTGTGCAACGTGAGATACAGGGCAAAGTGCTTGGAACTCTGTATGAATTTTATATTATGTTTACAGAATTATAATTGAAAATTATTAAAATTCTCCTATATTCAAAAAACCTCATGAGAGAAGGTTACTATACGCAAAGAAATTAAACAGAGAAAATTTTGTAGAAATTTCGCGAATAGGGTTCAAATGGCTCTGAGCACTATGGGACTCAACATCTTAGGTCATAAGTCCCCTAGAACTTAGAACTACTTAAACCTAACTAACCTAAGGACATCACACACACACCCATGCCCGAGGCAGGATTCGGACCTGCGATCGTAGCAGTCCCGCGGTTCCGGACTGCAGCGCCAGAACCGATAGACCACCGCGGCCGGCCTCGAATAGGGTCTGAGGAAAAAACACATATATTATTATTTGAAAACAAACTTTTTAAATTCCATAAAAAGTTAAATAAACATAAACCAAGGAACTTAACAGTAATTTAATTGCCGTAGCTTCAGAGTTGTGGATTTGGTGCATCTTTTAAATAGTGTGTGTTTTTCATGAATGTTCCTCCTGTAAGAACTGCCTCTTACGCTCTTATCGTCAGCCTGCGAGAAGTCCCTCGTCCCGTTGCTGTGAATGCCCACTGTTGCCACAGCGTCATTTCTGCAGTGTCGTTTCGCCGAAATAGCATCGTAAAGGGAAGACCATTAACGATCACACGTCTTCCGGTATCAAGGTTCATGGGTTAACAACGCCTGCTCCACACTGCGGCCGCCTACACGGCTCGTTCACGTTCAACAAGAGAGAGTTCATGCTACCGCTTCTCTACAATATTTTATATCTAAGAGGTCAGCCAGCGGATGCCGACGCAAATGTTCTATTTGACTGTAGACTTCAGATTTCTGCCGATTTCTGCCAACTGGGGTCTGGAGCGAGACTGAGGCAAGTGTCCTTTCCATGTGATAGAACAATAACTGAAATGGAAAATATACTGCTCTGAAAAATTGAATGATGAGATAAAGTAACATAACATATTAACAACTAGGTGGAAATGGATGGAAGTGTGGGGGCATGTTGCCAGAAGTCTCCCAGTCGGCTACAGAGAGCCGCAGTCACGTGGCATAGGGTCAGCGTGACCTTGTCGCCAAATGGGGTGGGCCCCACAACACGACGTACACTCTGTTCATCATAAGAATAAACCTGATTTAAACAAACACAAACGCGATGATTTATTAGTAGCCGTGGCTCACGTACACTGGTGTTGTTTCGCTCTTGTAAGTAGGTCCTACTTATGCATTAGATATCTTATTACTATGTTACGCTAAATGAAAGTTTCAGACAAATGAGTTAACAACTATCAACTTTTTTCTTAATCACGCTTTAGCTACGTAGTTTTTATTTCAAAAACAGTGTACATTCACAATTTCTGTACTGTTGTACTCTGTTTGTCGCGCTGTTAATACGCAGTATGAAAACGGCTGAGGCTGTTTCCTGATCCGTAGTGAAACACACATGTGGAACGCGGTTAGAAAGTGCCGCGAAATGGGTTGTTCCTAATGTTTTTCATAAATTTGAAGAAAAAAATCGGCTTTGAAGTTTTACGAGGGACTGTATTTGATACAGTTGAGAGGCAAACACCCATTGGGACTATAGCGGAGTAGGTAGTGTAGTAGATTGATGAACAGGTACAGTTAACGGTTCATTGGTTAAGTCTCGCCTTGGTCATTATTTTCACTTTCAGTTTGAAATACATTCATCTCGTAACTGTAAAATTCATCATTTTTTATTAAGTGTCGTAGAAACATGAAAAATATTCATATTCACAGAATCGAGCATACCATACAAATGCTGCATTTTTACGTTTGCCACTGTACCATTACAGTATGGACCCAACATAACTGATCTGGAGTCAAGTTAAGGGATTTCTCGCGATTAACAAGGCTGTTAAGCTGCCAGATAAACTGGAAGTAATGCACGCAGCTTTTTCACGCTGGCGAACGCTGACGGGATATACACTGAAGCGCCAAAGAAACTGGTATAGCACGCGTATTCAAATAAAGAGATATGTAA
Source organism: Schistocerca cancellata (assembly GCF_023864275.1). Classification (NCBI taxonomy): domain Eukaryota; kingdom Metazoa; phylum Arthropoda; class Insecta; order Orthoptera; family Acrididae; genus Schistocerca; species Schistocerca cancellata. Next base: position 105,789,342 of record NC_064631.1, on the reverse strand, counting down.
ACAGGCAGAATACGGCGTTGTGGCCGGGAACGCCTATATAAGACAACATGTGTCTGGCGCAGTTGTTAGATCGGTTACTGCTGCTACAATGGCAGGTTATCAAGATTTAAGTGAGTTTGAACGTGATGTTATAGTCGGCGCACGAGCAATGGAACACAGCACCTCCGAGGCAGCGATGAAGTGGGGATTTTCCCGTAGGACCGTTTCACGAGTGCACTGTGAATATCGGGAATCCGGCAAAACATGAAACCTCTGACATAGCTGCGGCCAGAAAAAGAACCTGCAATAACAGGACCAACAACGACTCAAGAGAATCGTTCAATGACAGAAGTGGAAGCCTTCCGCAAATTGCTGCAGATTTCAGTGCTGGGCCATCAAGAAGTGTTAGCGCACTAACCATTCAACGAAACATCATCGATATGGACTTACGGAGGCGAAGGCCCGCTCATGTACCCTTGGTGACTGAGCGACACAAAGCTTTAGGCTTCGCCTAGGCCCGTCAACACCGAAATTGGACTGTTGATGACTGGAAACATATTGTGTGGCCGGACGAGTCTCGTTTCAAATTGTATCGAGCGGATGGACGGGTCCGGGTATGGAGACAACCTCATGAATCCATGGACCCCGCAAGTCAGCAGGACACTGTTCAAGCTGGTGGGGCCTCTGTAATGGTATGGGTCGTGTACAATTGGAGTTATGTGGGACCCCCGATACGTCTACATACGACTCTGGCAGGTAACACGTACGTAAGCATCCTGTCTGATCACCTGCATCTCTTCATGTTCATTGTGGATTCCGACGGACTTGGTCAATCCCAGCAGGACAATGCGATACCCCAAACGTCTAGACTTTTTACAGAGTGGCTCCAGGAACACTCTCCTGAGATTAAACACTTGCGCTGGCCCCCAGAACCCCCAGACATGAACATTATTGAGCATATCTGGGATGCGTTGCAACGTGCTGTTCAGAAGAGATCTCCACTCCCTCGTACTCTTACGGATTTATGGACAGCCTTGCAGCATTCATGGTCTCAGTTCCCTCCAGCACTTCTTCATATATTAGTCGAGTCCTTGCCACGTCGTGTTGCGGCAATTCTGCATGCTCACAGGGGCCTACACGATATTAGGCAGGTGTACCTGTTTCTTTGGCCCTTCAGTGTAGAATGGCACGTCATAAAAGAAGAGGAGAAAATGAGGGGCCCTGGTGGCTTCTTGGATTCTGTTGTTGATCTACTCGTTATTCCTGGATTCAGATAAGAAGGGATGCAAGAGATTACCAGACAACTGACTGTAATTAATAATTTCAGTGGCTTCAGTATTCAAGAATACGGCGAAATCCCCGCAGTATCCTTTTGCATCACACATAGCTCACTCAGAATAATTACTCTGAGTTTAAGATACGAAGTTTCATCACTCTTATTAGTAATTAGAATAGTACGTTAGGTGAGAACGGGAGCACCTTATGCTTTCCGTCTGGTCACCCAAGAAGTATGTGGTAGTGCTGGGCTCTTGCGGAATTTTATTTCGTTCTCTTTAGAAATTAAATGATATTCGAAGCTATACTGTTTCTCTGCTCGTCTCTTTTTAGGTCTACTGCTCACATTATCGTAGGTTAGTTGGACCATCTGACTGGCCAGTGCTGTCCAAGTTAAATGCGTCGGTAAAGCTGTTGTTCGGCATTATCGCGCAGTCTATCTGCGTGTGATACAGCAGAAAACGTATTCTCGTGATCGATCGCACTTGTCTGTACTGGACACAGCTTGGCTTCCGCTCCACGTGAAACGAAATCCAACGAGATTCAAGCGAACGCGGGAGAATACATGGTGTAATGTTTACATCATGCATATTCTTACCATGAACAGAATGTAGTTGAAGGAACGGGGAAAGGCGACGTGCGCCAACCGGCGAGCACTGCACGTGCAGTGTTTTTCATTACAACGTGGCCCGGAGGCAACATCTGGATAACTTCAACAGGGACGAATCATTGGCGAGTGTAGCCCAGGAGTTTGGTATCGCGCACAATATTGTTTCACATGCATGGGTAGTGTTCCGAATCACAAACACTGCTGCTCGAGGGATAGGAGGTGATCAGCCATGATCGACGACAGCAGCAGATGGCAGCCAACTGCAGGTGGTGGCTCATGTCGACACTAATGATGTGTGTGGCTATGGATCGGAAGAGATTCTCTCTGGTTTCCGGCGGCTATCTGAGTTGGTGAAGACTGCCAGTCTTGCTAGCGAGAGGAAGGCGGAGCTCACCATCTGCAACATCGTCGACAGGACCGATTGCGGACCTTTGGTACAGAGCCGAGTGGGGGGTCTGAATCAGAGACTGAGACGGTTCTGCGACCGTGTAGGCTGCAGATTCCTCGACTTGCGCCATAGGGTGGTGGGTTCCGCTAACTAGGTCAGGAGTCCACTACACACAGCAGGCGGCTACACGTGTAGCAGGGGCTGTGTGGTGTGGATTGGGCGGTTAGTCTCGGGAAGATCAAAAAGGGCTCCAGTCTCAAAAGATACAGGGCGAAGAAACGACGAGAATCGACCAAGCAACAGTCGGTATTGTAGTTGTAAATTGTCGTAGCTGTGTTGGAAAAGTACCAGAACTTCAAGAGCTGACAGAAAGTACTGAAGCTGAAATCGTTATAGGAACAGAAAGCTAGCTAAAGCCGGAGATAAATTCTGTCGATATGTTTACATAGGCGCAAACCGTGTTCAGAAAGGATAGACTAAATAAAGTAGGTGGTGGTGTGTTTTTGTCTGTTGGTAGTAGTTTATCTTGTAGTGAAGTTAAAGTAGATAGTTCCTGCGAATTACTATGGGTAGAGGTTATACTCAACAGCCGTACCAAAATAATAATTGGCTCCTTCTACCGACTCCCCACTCAGGTGATATAACAGCTGAACGGTTAAAAGAAAACTTGAATCTACCCCACTCACACAGTTATAATTTGTGGAGACTTCGATCTACCCTCGATTTGTTGGCGAAAATACGTGTTCAAAGCCGGTGGTAGACAGAAAACATCATCCGAAATTGTACTTAATGCTTTCTCTGAGAATTACTTTGAACAATTACTTCATGAGCCCACACGAATTATAAATGGTTGCGAAAACACACTTCACCTCTTAGCCACAAATAATCCTGATCTAATAGAGAGCGCCATGGCGGATACAGGGATTAGTGAACACAAGGTCATTGTAGCGAGGCTCAAAACCATATCAACCAAAACCACTAAAAATCAATGCAAAATATATCTATTTAAAACAGCAGATAAAAATTCGCTTGATGCCTTCCTAAGAGAGAGACTCCATTCCTTCTAAGCTAATTATGTAAGTGTAGACTAGATATGGCTCAAATTCAAAGACAGTATCGACAGCAATAGATAGATTCATACCACATAAGTTAATAAGAGACGGGACTGATCCACCATGGTACACAAAATACGTCAGGACACTGTTGCGGAAGTAACGAAAAAGCATGCCAAATTCAGAACGCAAAGTCCCCAATACTGACTAACTTTCACGGAAGCTCGAAATTTAATGCGGACGTCAATGCGAGATGCTTTTAATAGTTTCCACAATGAAACATTGCCTCAAAATATGGTAGAAAACCCAAAGAGATTCTGGTCGTATGTAAAGTACACCAGTGGCAAAAAACAGTCCATACCGTCACTGCGCGATAGCGATGGAAATGTTGCCGATGATGGTGCCACTGAAGCGGAGTTGCTAAATACAGTTTTCCGTAATTCCTTCACGAAAGAAGACGAAGTAAATATTCCAGAATTCGAAACCAGAACAGCTGTTAGCATGTGTGACATAAAAGTAGATATCTTAGGTGTTGTGAAACAACTCAAATCACTTAAGAAAGGCAAGTCTTCCAGTTCAGATGGTATACCAATCAGGTTCCTTTCAGAGTATGCATACGCAACAGCACCTTTCTTAGCAATCATATACAACCGCTCACTTGACGAAAGGTCTATTCCTAAAGTCTGGAATGTAGCACAGGTCACACCAATATTCAAGAAAGGAAATATTTATTTATTTATTTATTTATTTATTTATTTATTTAACCTGATCAGATTAGGGCCATCAGGCCCTCTCTTACATCGGACCAGTGTTTCACACATGCAGCATTTCACACATCAGAGTTACATCATGAACATAGTTTAAATGAGAAAATTAGCTTACTCTAGTGACAATATGAATAAAGAGTAGTGACTAAGACCTAATAAAGTAAATGCGGAAGTATTTTTACAACAGTTGCTATACATACAGATTATGATAAAAGCAATAATAATAACAGTAAAACAAAAAATCAAATAATAATGATGAATATGACTAAGACCTAATAAAGTAAATGCTGGCAGTATTTTTACATCAGGTGCTATACATACAGATTATGGTGAAAGCAATAATAATAACAGTAAAAAAAATCAAATAATAATGACAAACATGAGAAAGAGTGGCAATAATAATGAAGGTTTGTGCAGATGTACATTAATATATTGGTGTGTAAAGTAGATGTTTACTAGTATAGCGAGTTTTGGGTAAGGGAGGTTTAAGGAGGGGGAGAGAGGGAAGTAATGAGGTGAAGTGCACTCATGTACAGAGGAAGGCATTACTGTTGCTTAAGTAGATACGTCATTAACTGTTTTTTGAAGCCGGTCACGTTTTTAAGTTCTCTAACATAACGAGGGAGGTTATTCCAGAGTCGGGTTCCCGCTACTGTAAAGGACTTGGAGAAGGTGACTGAGCGATGCAGTGGAACGGAGAGGATTTTATTATGATGGGAACGTGTGTTTCTGTCATGTTGTTCCGACATGAGTGTTAGGGAAGAGGAGAGATATGAGGGACAGTGTACATTTATAAGGCAGTAGATGAGACAGAGTGTATGGAAATCACTGCGTTTGTCTGCACGCAGCCAGGACAATTTTGCATATGCTGGTGAAATGTGATCAAAAAGTCGAACGTCACAGATATATCGGACGCAGGCATTCGTGACCAGTTCTAGACGTCGGGAATTTTCCTGAGAGAGGCCTTGTAGGATAATATCGCTGTAGTCAATGATTGGGAGTATAAGCGTTTGTACTAATTTCTTTTTCAGATCGAAAGGGAAGAGTTTTTTATATTTTTGTAGGACATGAAGGGATGCTGATGCTTTTTTGCACACTGCAGTTACGTGCTCTGTCCAATTTAGATTTTCATCAATTATTACTCCCAAACTCTTTGCTGATGGCGAGAAGTTAATATTTGTTCCATTTAGGATAAGAGGTGGTACGGATTCCCGATGTTTTGGGCTAATGAGCTTAGAGTGACCAACAAGTACCGCTTGGGTTTTAGATGGGTTTAGTTTTAGACCTATGTCCTGTGCCCAGTTTGACAGCGCATCGAGGTCAGTATTGAAATTTTCAATAGCTTTCTTGAGATTGCTTGGTTTCGCACTTAGATACAACTGAAGGTCATCAGCATACATATGGTATTTGCAATAGGTCAGGACCGATGACACATCATTGACATAAAGAGAGAAGAGTATAGGACCTAATACTGAGCCTTGGGGAACGCCTGACACTACCTGCCGCCATTGTGATTTTATATCCCCAGACAGGACGCGTTGCTGACGAGACATCATGTATGAGCGAAACCATTGCATTGCGCTTTGTGAGAAATTTAGACCGCTAAGTTTGGCTAGTAAGATGTCGAAGTCGACAGTATCAAATGCTTTGCTGAAATCTAAGAAGCAAATAATAGTCGCTTCTTGTCTGTCCATGGCAAGTTTCAGGTCATCTGTCACCTTTATCAGAGCGGATGTTGTGCTTCGATGTTTACGGAAACCTGATTGGTATTCGTCTAGTAGGTTGTTAGTAGTTAGGTAGTTGGTGAGCTGGTCATGAACTATATATTCTAAGGCCTTTGATAGTGCAGGAAGAAGGCAGATGGGGCGGTAGTCAGAGGCTGCTGTGGCGATGTCCTTTTTAGGCAGTGGCTTAATTTGTCCCAGTTTCCAGGCCTCAGGGAAAACACTTGTGATTAATGAATCGTTGAAAATGTCTGTTATAGAGGGCAGTAGTTGGTCAATAATAAGTTTTACCATCTGGATAGTGATACCATCATGTCCAGTAGATGCTGATCTAATCCGCATTATGGCTTTCTTGACAGTACTGCAAGTGACGTGCTGTAGATAGAATTTTTCTTTGCTACAGTCGTTCATCCCAATGAAGTAATCAATGATTCTCTGTTTTTTTTGCGGATCAATTTTGGTTGCAGGTAATGTGAAGAATCGGTTTAGTTCTTCAGCTGGGACCATGGGATTTTCTGCAACTTTTATTTTGCCTAAACCGAGACTACGGAGATTTTTCCACAGGATAGCTGGTCTACATCTATTGTCAGCTAATGTACGGGCATGTCTGAGCTTAGCGTTTCTCACCGCTTGACTGACTTTGTTTCGTTTCTGCTTGTATACAGCGTGATTTTCAGGTGTAGGGTGTATCTTGTATGCTCGATGTGCAGCATCTCTGAGATTCATGAGCTGTTTTAGTTCATCAGTCAGCCAAGGTGCAGGTTGCCTTTTTACTTTTCTGGTCTTTATTGGAGCATATTTGTCATATAGCTGAGTAATTTTGTTTGTGAAATCGTGGAGTTTGTCGTTTATGTCCATGAGGGGAGTAGAGGTCATCCCCCAAACTATTTTTTGTGCCTCAGTTTCGAGTTCAGGCAAATTTATGCGTTTGAGGTCTCGGTATGTAGACAGTTTTTGTTTCTTTCTAGGACATTCTAGTGAATACGTCATGGAAATGATGTCATGGGCAGACATGCCAGGCGCAGATATTTGAGAGGTGCGGATTATTCTGTTCGGAGATTTCGTTGCGAATATATCTATGAACGTGTGACTGGTAGTCGTGTGATGAGTAGGTGCCAGCTGAAGTAGCGTCATATTTGAGGAAGAAAGCATCCTCTTAAATTTCCCAGTGGAAGGACTATTGCACAGAAAATTAATGTTAGTGTCACCAGCTATAATTACATGTTCATATGACGATTCGAGACTAGAGAGGGCAGTTTCGAAGCAGGCGAACCCACCTACTTTAGGAGGTTTGTAAAGGACACATATTAAGCACTTTCTGTTAAGTGATTTGATCTCTATGAACATATATTCCACTTGTTTATCTACATTGTTGTCGGATGTGTGTAGTACTGTAGGTGACAAATCAGAGCGTATGTACGCCCCTACTCCGCCCCCTCGTCTGTTGCATCTGTCGTGCCTGAGAAAGATATAGCCATCTAGGTTTACGGAAGTTGTAGGAATACTTGGTTTGAGCCAAGTTTCTGACAAAAGTATTACGTGTATATCAGCAGTTTGAAATATATATTTGAACTCGTCGAAGTGAGCTGGCAGAGACTGGACATTTGCATGTGCAATATGCAGCTTGGTGCGTTCGGGTGTTGATTGCCCGAGGAGGCTGCCGACCGATGTTTGCGGGTCGTGGTTGGCGGTGACAAGAGGGTCTGGCATGAGGAATGCGGAAAGCGTGTGAAGGAGAGGCGGGTGAGGGAGTGTCCTCCCAGTTCTGTGCAGTGAAAGCGGCCGGGAGGGGGTAGGTCCCCGGGGAGACAACGGGATCTGCGGCCAAGGTCAGCGAGGTCTGCAACGGTTATGGAAGTAGCAGTGGGCTGGCAGGGGAAGGAATTTCGCTAAATACAACGGGAGTAATCTGCACGTTATGAAATAGTGTGATATTAATTGCACTTATGAGGATAACAACTAAAGTATGATGGTGGGTTGCTAATTAAGGATGGAAGTGAGACTACCTAATGCAATAATTAACAAAATTACATGAGAAAAACAATTAAAAATGAAAATAGTTATGTGGAGAAACGAAGAGTTGATAATACAAATAATAACAAATATTCACGAGAAAAAATAATTAGAGATAAAAAAAAATAGTTATTTAGAGAAACGAACAATTTGATGATACATTAGTTACGATATGGTTGACAGTGTAAACAATATAAACATACAGGTTAGTGGCAGCAAGATTAGACATGATTTAGCTTCTAAAGCACAGGCTTTCGAGTTCATTAACACTGCAAATTGTTTTCTTTCCGTTTTCGGTCTTAACCATTATCCTGCCGTCATTTGTCCATACGTTATGTAGCCCAAATTTCGAAATCGCGCTCTTCAAAATGTTTAGTCTTTCAGAGGTCAGATCCTCGCGTACTGTCAGACCCGACTTCGCGAGATTCTTCTTTGCTCTGAAGATTTCAGATCTCTTCCTATACGACATAAATTTCACAATTATAGGCCTTGGTTTTGTAGAACCTGGCGACCTACGACCCACTCTATGACTTCTGTCAATGTCACTCAGAGTCACCTGCACGCCTAGCTTTTCTTGGACGAGGTTTATCACAAGCTCATCTGTGTTCTCTCTGCTGCTCTCTGGAATGCCGAACAGTCTGAGATTATTGCGTCTCTGATATTGTTCGAGCTCGTCCGTCTTCTCGATCAATTTCTGTTCGAGCAGTCGTGCTTTCTCCTCACTTGCTTTTAAAGATGTGTCCAGTGCACGGATCTCGCTCGCATTCGCCTCCAGAGTTTTCTGTATTTTGTCCGTCACTGCTGCAGTGACAGCATCAGTGATGGTTTGAACAACGAGCCCGAGCGTCTCCTTAGCCTGCAGCGCGGCACTCACCTCAGCCTTCACGAGTGCGGCGATGTCAGCGATGCCGGGCGGAGCGGCCGCAGCTCCCGGTGTGGACTCCACACCTGCGCTGTCTCCGGCCTGGCCGTTGGCTGCACTGCGCGTTGTTCGGCGATTTTCCATTTTTAGTACGATTCCGTGTAATTGGTGCTCAGTATGTGATGTAAAATACGACACTCGGCAGTAGATATACGGCGTTAGTATATGTAGACTAGCCTAACTGCTTAAAACACCTCCAGATTTCACGTAAACTTGCGAGCCAAGCTAACGCACGTCACTCACTCGCCGCCATGTTGACTTCAAAACCCATTGAATTACAGACCCATATCATTGACCTCAGTTTGCAGTAGGATTTTGGAGCGTTTACTGTACTCGAACATTATGAATCACCTTGTTGACGGATTCAGAAAATATCGTTCTTGTGCAACACAGCTAGCTCTTTTTCCCATGAAGTAATGAGTGCTGTCGACAAGGGATCTCAGATCGATTCCATATTGCTAGATCTCCAGAAGGCTTTTGATACCGTTCCTCTCAAGCGACTATTAATCAAACTGCGTGCGTATGGAGTATCGTCTCAGTTGTGTGACTGGATTCGTGATTTCCTCTCAGAGAGGTTACAGTTCGTAGTGATAGACAGTAAATCATCGAGTAGAACAGAAGTGATATCTGGCGTTCCGCAAGGTAGTGTCATAGGCCCTCTGTTGTTCCTGATTTACATAAATGATCTAGGTGATAATCTGAGCAGCCCACTTAGATTCTTTGTAAATGACGCTGTAATTGACCGTCTAGTAAAATCATCTGACAATCAATTCCAATTACAAAATGATCTAGAGAGAATTTCTATATGGTGCGAAAAGTGGCAATTGGCACTAAACAAAGAAAAGTGCGAGGTCATCCACATGGGTACTTAAAGAAATCCGATAAATTTTGGGTATACGATAAATCGCACAAATCTAAGGGCTGTCAACTCGACTAAATACCTAGGAATTACAATTACGAGCAACTTAAATTGGAAAGACCACATAGATAATATTGTGGGGAAGGCGAAACAAATGCTGCGCTTTGTTGGCAAAACACTTAGACGATGCGACAAACCCACTAAAGAGACAGCCTACATTACACATGTCCGTCCTCTGCTGGAATATTGCTGCGCGGTGTGGGATCCTTACCAGGTAGGATTGACGGAGGACATCGAAAAACTGCAAAGAAGGGCAGCTCGTTTCGTGTTATCGCGCAATAGGGGTGAGAGTGTCACTGATATGATACGCGAGTTGGGGTGGCAGTTACTGAAACAAAGGCGGTTTTCTTTTTGGGGCGAGATCTATTTACGAAATTTCAGTCACCACCTTTCTCTTCCGAATACGAAAATACTTTGTTAACACCCCCCTACGTAGGGAGAAATGATCATCATAATAAAATAAATCAGAGCTCGAACGGAAAGATTTAGGTGTTCCTTTTTCCTACGCGCCATTCGAGAGTGGAATGGCAGAGAAGTAGCATGAAAATAGTTCGATACACCCTCTGCCAGGCACTTAAGTGTGAATTACAGAATAAATGTAAATGTAGATGATGTGTTGGCAGAAGTTCCAACACCTTGTATTTACAGGAGGAGGCCGAAATGCACGCTAAGCTCACACAGGATGGCGTGAGGTCTGGAACAGGTCAATGTAATTTAATGTAGCAAATAAAGTACGGAGTTGAAGTAATACTTAACTTTATTCCATAATTGGAATACATCGGTCTGATTGTTCCTGCTTCATTAGATACATAGCAAAGGATAAATGGCACCTTGCTAGGTCGTAGCAATTGACGTAGCTAAAGGCTATACTAAGTATCGTCTCGGCAAATGAGAGCGTATTTGTCAGTGAACCATTGCTCGCTAAGTCGGCTATACAACTGGGGCGAGTGCTAGTACGTCTCTCTAGACCTGCCGTGTGGCGGCGCTCGGTCTGCAATTACTGACAGTGGCGACACGCGGGTCCGACGTATACTAGCGGACCGCGGCCGATTTAAAAGCTACCAACTAGCAAGTGTGGTGTCTGGCGGTGACACCACAGTAGACATTGTGCAACAGACAAGAAGAGATCCACGTGAAGGAGAGTATGCACTTGCAGCACAGGATTGAGAAAACTACGCAGTGTCACCCTCCACAGTGGCTCGGCGGCGTCATGGGAGTGCTCTCTTCGCCCGACAACAAGTAGGTCCTATGCTGTGTTCCGGTGACATCCGTACAACGGCGAAACCTTTTGCGGTGGTGCCAAGAGCGTAGGGACTGGACATAACATAACCAATGATTTTTTTTCGCTCAAAACAAGCAAATGTGAAGTAAAATTATAGTAGGAAAACAGTTACCTTTTGGTGAAAAGTGATAATTTCTCACCTCTTAATTGTGGCTCTTTTCATTTTTTTTATAATTAATAATTACACACAGTCAATAATTTATATGGAACATATAAAACCATTTATATTATACACTAAACTAAAACCTACAGACAATAAGGAATGTATTTTGGAGGCATGAATTAAACAACTCCTTCAGTCACAAATTTTTCGTGTTTTATTCGCGATGCATTTCTGACCCTGTGGGTCTATCGTCAGGTGTAATTTGTCTTAATACATGTTTTATTTCTTCTCTTGAATGAGGTGAAATGCATATTCTTGTCACGTAAAAGATTTAATGTTAGGTTATGAATTTCGTAAGTCGAACGCGGAAAATACGTGCAAAATAGTGGAAAATGAACAATGTAAACTTACCACATAATCCAAGGAAAGCATTTTTAACTTTTTAGCACCGGCAAACTTTCTTTACTTCGTTGTTTTAGAACATGTCACTTCATTCAAGAGGCACATTTGCACACACACGTATATAAACACTTCACAGATGTTTTTGTACATGGTGTTGTCAAAGATGAATTTATTGGTAATGCTAAATATATAACTATTAACAATTGACATATGCAAGGAATAACTTTAGAATAAGTCTTTAAAAGTATTGAAATAACTATGGCTTGCGAAATCTGTTTGTTCATTTAACATAGATTCTGGTTTTTTGATTTTGTGGAGGTATATCTCCAGTTGTTTTAACATACAGGATCGTACCATTGGCTTCGTTATGTAGTATTACCAAGTTGTTTTCTAGACTGTTGATGACATGTTTCGTTTCAAACATATGTTTTGCAATGACTGCTTTTTCTAAATTTTGAGCCTGAAAGCATATACATGTTCTTGAAAACGGGTCTTGAAGTTTCTGCCTGTTTTCCCTAGACAGTAGGCAGGACGACTGGGGCATGATACTTCGTACACTCCGATGTTGTTGTATGTTTGTGTATTTGATTTTACGTTATGGATGCAACTGTTACATTTATTTTTCTGAAAAGGTTGACGACTTTTTGTGATATGGGGCCCAGGTATGGGATACTGGCGAATATTTTCTCTTCTTTCACAGTGTGTTCATTTGTTGTCTTGCTTTTGTGTATTTGTCTGCTTAAATTGTCAATTGTTTTGGCTGTGTAGCTATTGCTTATGGCAATGCTCTTTATTGTATCTATCTCATTCTTGACAGTGTTTTCTTCTAAATCAAGGGAGTGTACTCTATGTAGCATGGAGCTAAATGCAGCATGTTTCTGAGTTGTGGGATGGCATGATGAGTTTTCCAGTGTTATGTCTGTGTATGCTGAACTTATGTTTTTGTTCGTGGTTGGTGATTTTAAGATCCAGGAAGTTTATGCTTTTGTTGTCCTCATGTTCTATTGCGAATTTTGTTTTTGTGGAAAGAATTGAATATTGCTAGTAGTTCTTTGAACTCATCTTTGGTCAATTTTGCAACTCGCATGCAGCAAAATAGTATGACATTGATTGATAACATTTTTATTGATATTGCTCAGGCTGAAACAATTAATCTATACCAAATTGCTAATGGACTAACTGCTCATTATTAACTCAGGATTTTTGCTGATGATGCCGTGGTGTAGTTCAACTCGAAGTTGAGTGACTATAGGAAGATACAAGACGACTTAGATAAAATTGTTGGTAAGAGGTCAAATGTGTTTCCACAACCGTTTACTATTCGCATGGGCCCATGAACTAACTGCTCGAAATAATTTTCAGTGAAAGCGTTTAGCACAATTTCGGATTATATTTTATGTGTACCTCCAGAATTAAACATGTATTTTCGCCAACATATCGAGGGTAAATTAAAGTCACCACCAATTATTATTGTATGAGTCGGGTACGTGTTTGAAATCAAACTCAAGTTTTCTTTGAACCTTTCAGCAACTGTATCATCTGAATTGGGAGGTCGGTAAAAGGATTCATTTATTATTTTAGTCCCGTTCACTTAAAATATTACAGTATTTCCTGTAGTATTCAAGTAATGAGAAATCTTGACTTACTCAGGGCTTTACATAAATTTCCCCTTTCCTCTTCATCTTATGTAAGATTTTAATTCCTCAGTTATCAATCAATGTCATACTATTTTGCTGCACACTAGTTCGAAAATTGACTACTGGATTTAGTTTCAAACTCCTATATCATAATTCTGGCTCATTTTCTCATCTTTTGAAGAACTCCGCATTTAAACCTCCGCAAATTACTAACTACTTCCTCTTGTCTGACAGGTAGCTCAATAATGCCTCTAGATTTATCATAAATAGCTGAATGTTTCCTAGAGGGCATCTCTTGACTGCTGCAATAATGAGAGAAGTGTTTTAAGTACGACTCATAAGCACATGCTTCTAGGTTCTGGTCAATAAAAGAAATACTTGTTCCAATATTTTTGACTTTGTGTCAAACTTTTACATATGATGCAACTCTCCATTATAAATGTTAACTCTACACGAAAATGATGGAAGTCTGTAAACCCTGATAGTTAATTTATCCAACCCTGTGGATACATGAGGCAGAGAGTGGCACAGAACATGTATCACTTCAGAATTTTCAGGATGTTCTAGGCTTACAATCAGCTCATCTATATTGTTTCCCAACCATTTAATGTTCTAACGAAACAATTTTGTTTTTCTGGAAACTCTTACACATATTGTGTATAGTTTGTACTGCTCTAATTTCATTCAGTTCTCTCTGCCTATAACCTGACTCTAATCTAAAAAATGTGCCCCTTTGATTCCAGCAATCACAGAAATTTTGTCTTGTGTGCCTGTGGCCCCTTTACACTTTCTGCAATGTTCTCATCTAACCTTCCACTCCCCCTCTCATTCAGGTGCAGCTCGTGATTAGTTTATCCTTGCCTCCCAACGGCAGCAACAGGCACGACACAGATATGTGACTGTGATTCAACCAAAAGCGATTCGCTCAGCTCTTTCTTTATACGGCTGACGCGACACAAGTCCCAATTTGAATATGGAATTTAATCCTGGTGCTATCAAGTCTTTATTCCGCAGGGGATGCAGGTACTGAATAACATTTATTGGGTGTGAGAGCAGTGGATCGAAAGTGTTACAATTTGAACATCTTTGTTGAACGCTATCAAGTAAGCCAGTAGCCCATGTCTGTCGATCATGTTGATTTAAGTTTCATCCTTATACGAAATGAATGGGTGAGGTACACAAAGGTACACATTCCAAAAACATAAACTTTCGACAAATAAAAAAAACTGTTTTGTGAGAAAACTAGTTTACACAGAAAAATTTACTATTGTGAATGTGTACAATTAAGTGTAGCAAACACATTGCACATGGTACCTATGTATAAATATTTGTTATACACCATGTAACTGCATAAATATGTTCAGGAATATGTACCTTTTTCAGCTCAAAGTTTTTAAATGTACAAACTTTATCCGAATTTGTGGATTATGCTACAAAGGTTACAGGAATAAGCAAGTAAAATTATTCAATCTTTGTAAACAGGCAAAAAAATATATTTCAAAACTGTTGGCTACATGTATTTACAAAAAAATAATGTTTCCGATTAAACATTTTTCATTGTTGTACTTTTCATAGTAGACAGTCGTCAATCTTCTTATTCTAGTCGATCAGCAGGTGAAAAAAGCCTTGTTTGAAAAACATTTTAAAAAAATGTTTTTTAAAATTTTTACTATCATTATTATTTTTAGTTTTAGTTAGTAGTATGCGATACATAGCCCATAAATGTTACTTTAAAATATGTTTTTATTACTCTTACCTTGTAGGTGGATCAGTTAGTCATCAACATCATCTTCATTAAGGTCTTTTGTATCTCTGGTTGGCCAAGAGAGTCTTTCATCAAAAAAGGTCGATGCTCATCTGGGATGTAGCGTTTAACTTTCTGGAGATCCTGCAGAGTCTCCTTCTTTACGGGAACCTTTCCTGCTGGATATGCCTTGGTGTCAGGAATTTCAACAGTGGTTGTTTTCTTCAGCTTGAAGGTCATTTTACGGGGTTGTCAACATAGGCGGATGTTTCAACAAACCCTTTTGCACACTTTTGAAGACGAAGTGTCTGTACGTGCTTATTTTGGAAGTAACTGCTCTGCTTTCTACACTTCTAGGCTGTTTCACAAAGTACTGTGGCCACCAGTTTTTGAATTCCAAAAATAAATCACATTGCATAGTAGACACTTCGAAAGTAGGCTTTGTTTTCTTCGCACTACCAATCGTTGAGTTGTATTGTTCAGGTGAACAGACACAATCATGTTGCCGGATTTCACGCTTCACTGTGCCAAACATACGATCACATGGCATAAGGCTATGCCCTCTAATGGGGTAATACTGATGTATAACCTTGAATCTACTGTTCATGGTCAAGGAGCACGAAAGTCTGCAGAGAGCATGATTTCTATTTTGGCCTCCACATGCATCGCTAAATACATGGAGGTACTGCACTTCTTCGGGAATTTGATGTGTGATAAAATCCAAAACCATTGAACATACATCATTTGACCCTTTGTTTCCCTCACCTTCTGGGTAGGTATAAAAATAGGCCTTGTCATTTTTTCTGTCATAAACATTGAAGACATAGTACCATAGTTATCTAGGGTAAAATACTTATTGTACAGGCAGCAGTGGTAGTGGCACGTTTTGCATATAATCGAAAGCAATTCCCATGACATCAGGCCTGGATTTTGATAGTTCTTTTATTTCCTGCATCTTGTTATAAAAACACTTAGGACATCCGTTATGCACCATTAACTCAGCAGATACTACACGTTTTGCATTGTCATTTAGCGTGTTTGATTTAATTTTGATCTTCAGGTCTTCACAAGTACTGCAGACATCGATCTGAGGTCTGCCAAATCTGCAACTAAAGTTTTTCTTGAAATAATCCAAGTAAAACTCATACTTAATTACATTCTTCATGTCAGGAAATTTGTATATGAAAAGTTCATGCATTTTTGCCTCATTAAGTTGAGCATAGAGGTATGTGACTGGTGTAGACGTATAGTGAGCAACATATTTTGGAAATGAATCAATATATTCATGTACTTTAACTAGATGTGAGGCTGGAACAGCATTAGAACGATTTTCATGTTTACTTCTCATGTCAATAGGGGATTTCCCAGAGGCCAAAATATGTGTCAACCTAATGACAACTTTGTGTGACACCGCATGTTGGCTTATGTAAGCATTATGACATACTTTTGGAGTTTTCATTTGAAGGCCTGTGCCTTGCAACCTCATACCTCTCAATTAGGCTCATTAACAATGTGTCCTGCTCGTTCATAGGTCTGCCACTATATAGGGTTTTAATAATGTTCACCTTTTCATCAATACAGAAACTATCCATGCATTTCTTCCTACACTTACAGTTAGGGCCGGTTGTTTTGGCTGGAACATGAACGCCTGCTGAAGTTACAAACTCCTCACCTCGACGCCTTGCTAACTTTTCCATCTCCCGTACATGTTTTTCTTTGTAATGTCTTCTCTTTTTACGTCTTGGTTCACCGCTGTCACTGTCTGTTGCTGACATTGTTACTTGGTTAAAGTAAACCAAAAATTAATAAACTTCACTAAACTAATTTTGGCACTGATTTTATCACTTTACACTGTAAACATAACCAACATAAACAGCTCGCTCATCTGCTACATTACACGCCAAACACATGACTGAGCAGCGAGCACTAGCGCTGTGGTGGGTGTCGCCGACACTAGCGCGGCTTTGAGTTGAAGAAGGAACATATTCCAGAAGTATGTCCCTTCTTCAACTCACTCGTATCTAACTATTGTTGCCAAGTACATTTGAAGTAGAGCAAGATGTTCTTTTTTATGCTCAATGGACGTCGATGTGTCCAAAGAAGAAAATTGCTATCTCAGCTTAATTTGTGAAATTTGTGGAATGGTTACCTTTTTCAACTCACCCATTCAATTTATTGTCAGTGTTTTCATTACAGAGTACAACCACTCCTACAGATAAAGAATAGTGTGCGTGCGTTATCATTATTGGGTGTGTCTAACGTTACTCCAACTTTCAGGTACAGATCGCGACACAGAGTAACCAGAGGACATGCCTGTGCAGTTTATCACCATCTTTCGCACTCTGAGAAAGGCCGAATTATTGGCGAGTGGGATATGTGAGGTGTGTTAACCCAGGGCTGGTCATGTCACTGCAGAATCTCGATAAACTCCAGACGAGTGTCTGTTGTTGTTGCTACTGATTTCTGCAGATCATCTGTAAAGCTACCTTCTAAATTGCTGGCCAGGCAGTTTCCTGTTCCTCCTTCTGTGAGTACCTTATCCTCTGCATCGAAATCTCAGTACAATGCCGCTTGCCACGTGGCTAAGCTTTTCCCTAGGTTTCACGATGGATGTGACTGGTATTCTAAACGTAGTTTTTCGTGTTGCTATTGAGGACTGTTTAAACAAAAATCAACACATGCAATTTTTTTCAAAATGTGTTTTTTAACGGATTCCAGCACTTTAATGTGAGCCACACAAATTGGCTAAAAGAAAGAACAACAAAACTGAATATTTGCTGTTGCAAACGAGCCTGCATATAGCAAAATTTCACAAAACTCGAAATCTTCATTATTGAAGAGTCCACAAAACTCCACTGATCCTTCTTTTATACTGCTTGGTTGAAATTTAGAACACAAAATTTGAAAGGCAAATTTAAGAGCCTTTACACAACCAAGTGTTTAGTGTCAGGCAATTGGACAATATCCTGCAAGATAAACCAAGTAGTTGCTAAGCGATTTTCGAACAATAATGCACACTGTCCCGCTTAGTTATCTTTCATATTCAGCAACTGCTTTTAACAAGATTCGTAGCTGTCGAAGTACTCTCTTGTGCAACATCATTATCAAGATGTTAGAAGATTCAGAATATTCTGAATCAGATCAGGAGCCGAAAAGTGCAAGATGAAGCAGAAGTTGTCAATGTCAAAAGGGTGAGAAGTGTACGATTTCACCCCCAAATAAAGATCTTAATATACAGGATATTATTTATTCATTTCCATTCGTAAAATCTGTTTACAAGATACTTAACGTTGCATTTTGCTTACGTCACAACTAGTATCAAAAGATTATTCTCTCGGCTCAAAAAAAAGTGCAGGGTGAGTCACCAACTAAATTGCCACCTAGAATAACTCCGAAAGTACCATAGGAGCTGAAAAGTTTGTGGGACAAATGTTGCATGGGACAACGGGGGCCATAATATGAAGTTGGTTTTTGTTGCCAGGTGGGGTCGCGTCAGAGATATGAAAGTCAACTTTATTTTTTTTTATGGGATGCTATAGTTTGGTACTTATTTTCTGATGGCGCCTCTCGAGACGAATTCAATGCTGTGTAAGAGTAAGGTCTTTGAAGGTCAAAAAAGGTGGCATGAACGTCCATTTACAGAAGGTGTTCGAAGTGGTGAGGATTAGTACCAACGCAATGCTACAATCTTCTTATCATGGAGTGAATGGTATTCCTTATCATTTCGTCACTTATCGAAGCACATGTTTTGACAATTCTCTCTTGAATATCATGCAAATAGTAAATATTTGCCGAATACGGCGTATCCATCTAACGTGCCATTCACATGTAAACACCATTCGACGGTTTCGCAATACAACACTAATAGGAACGGTAATACTAGTTTCGTCGAATCAAGCGAATGTGAATGATGTATTACTTCGAAGAACAAGCCGATATGCTTCTCATGTACGGAGAATGCCAACGAAATTCAGTGAGAGCAAGAGACTTACACACTGGAAGATATCCTCAACGTACTCACCCTACACGTCGTACATTTAAATATGTGTATGATAAATTGATAACAAGTGGATCTTTAGCGCATTGCAATCATATCTGGAAAAGGACAGTTGCTAACGAGGAAACGGAAATTGGTAGTCTTGCCACTGTGGTTCGAGATCCTTGTCTTAGTTCGCGTCAAATCGCAAGGGAATCTGGCATGAGCCAGGGCAGTGTTGTTCGTGTTCTGCATCAGCATGAATACCATATCAGTCTCCACCAAGAATTAACTGGTACGGATTGTATGCGTCGCATTGAATTCTGCCGATGTGCTCAACTTCAGATTGAGAGAGAAGACACATTTATTAATTTGATTTTTTTTTTACAGACGATGCTACATTCATGAATAATGGAAATGCTAATTTGCATAACATGCATTATTGGGCAGCTGAAAATCCATGGTGGCTACGGCATGTTGCCCACCAAAAACCGTGGTCGGTGAATGTATGGTGTGGGATTCTGGAGGACAGAATTATAGGTCCCTATTTCATCGAAGGAAATCTTAATGGCAGGAAGTACACCACATTCCTGCAAGAAATATTAGATCTGTTATTGGAAGAAATACCTTTAGGAACAAGGAACAGAGTATGGTGTCAACACGATGGGCGTCTGGTACATTTTTCGCTGATGGCTAGAAATGAGTTGCAGAGACAATTCCCAAATCGTTGGTTCAGATGCCGACGAGATGTGTCGTGGCCGGCTCGTTCTCCAGACTTGACGAATCTGGATTTTTTTCTTGTGGGGATTCGTAAAAGACATTGTTTATAAAGACGTTCCAACTACACCTGTAGATATGCGAGAGAGAATTGTCAGAGCATGTGCTTCGATAAGTGCCGATGTGATAAGGAGTGCCACTCAATCCATGATAAGAAGATTGTAGCACTGCATTGATACCAATGGCCATCACTTCGAACACCTTCTGTAAATGGATGTTCATACCACCTTTCTGACCTTCGTTGACCTTCAAAGACCTTACTGTTACACATCATTGGATTCGTCTCTGTATCTGCTGTCAGAAAATAAGTACCAAACTATAGTATCCTATTTAAAAAAAAACGAAGTTGACCTTCATATCTCTGAAGTGATCCCACCTAGCAACAAAAACCCAACGTCATATTATGGCCCCCGTTGTCCCATGCAACATTTGTCCCACAAACTTTTCAGCTGCTATCGTACTTTCGGAGCTATTATTGGTGGGAACAGTTAGTGAATCACCCTGTTATTGCGGCTGCAGAGGATGTCGTAGTCCAGAGCCGCCAGACGCGTGTCTCAGCAGGCGTGCACCATTGGGTCCGCCGGTCCCACACGACCACTATCGGAGCCAGATGGAAACTTGCAATTCTGTTGCCAACTTTGACGATCGTGGAATACCACAGTTGCTGGTGTTATAGAGCCACGAGCTTCCTCGATGCAATGTTTTGTCATCAGGTGTTGTGAATTTATTTGCCTGATTTCATACCAGTAGATTTCTCTCTGTAGGAGTATCTACAGATCATACATACATACACTCCTCAAAATTTATTTGGAAGGTACGATTGAGCATCGTTCGTTGGCTGAAGAACAGTGTTTTTGACTTTGCAGATGACATGGTCCTTGTAGCAGTGGATCGAGAAGACAGCCAAGTTATAGTAGAAGAAAATATTACTTAAGGAAAGTAAATGTGACGGAAACGAAATTAATGGCAATAGGAGTAGATGAAAGGAGAAAAATATTGGAGAGAAAGTGGAATATGTGCAAGATTTTAATTACCTAGGAAGGAGAATAGAAGGCCACTAGAGATTCAGCTCTAAGAACAGCAGAATTTTCTGCAGCGATATGGAAACTGAATTACGAAAAACATAGCGTTTTCTGTAGAGTGTCATAAAGTACGGCGCCGAGACTAAGGAATATGAGGGGAAGACATGGAGAGCCTACAGGCTGTTGAAATGTGGACAAGTCAGAGAATGTGAAAAATAAAGTGTGTGGCAGGCGTGCGGTGCGGAGCAGAATCAAACAAAAAAGACAATTCCTGGACATAACTGAACTGGACTGGACATATCCTGAGGAAGCATGAAGAGATTATAAAACAGTTTTACAAGGATGTTTGGAGGGAAAGAAAAGCAAGGACGGAACACGACTCCATCGGGAAAAATGGAGACAGTGTTGAAAGTCGGAAAACTAATCATGTTGATGGAATTTCTTTTTATCTAAACATGCACTGTGCCAACGTCCACCGCCTCACTCATGATACTGTTCTATCTAGAAAAAGCGTCTCACCATTGTAATCTATAGAGTTATTACAATGCCTAGCTCCTGAAAAAGATTCTTATGTATTGCAATAGTCCAGCTTGTTAATTCCTCGCTCTTTAACTTCTTGAAATAGTGTGCCGTCCCATTTCGCAGCCTTGCGATTCTCCAGTAAACTATGTCTTATTTCAACTCTTTGTCTGATTACACGTCCTCCTGGTGCGTTTCTGTTCGTCTCTAGTTTGTAAATCTTGTTACATTACTTTGCAGTTCCTGACGTAATTGTCGAGAGTAGTGAAATGTTGGTCTCAGTCAATGGAAAGAACTGGGTGAGGATGCGGTATAACAACACAGTGACACTACAGCACAGCATTATGTTCACTAATCTGATCTTTTTATTCCTTTGTTAGGTATGATCAGTTTCACCACTACGTAAAGATTGTAAACTTAATAAAAGAACTACATTTGCTGTAAATGAAATATTATCTGAAACAGTTGGATTTTTTTCTATAATCGGTACATGCATACGCTCTGACAATATCAGACAGTTTGTGATGTATTGCTGCCGAGTTTGCGAGTCCCAGCTCTCGGAGAACATCACATGAATTCACAGAGACGCTCAAACTATTGACGATCGGCATCCCCTTTTTGGCAGTGAGTGTAAACCCGGGCGATTGAAATCTCGTAAAAGATTTTTAGCCACGATAATAGAAGAACCAGCAGCTGATTACCCACCTGCAAGGGAAGTGCCCAACGGATTCAGCACAAACTGAAAGACTTTGAGGACACTATACCGAATAAGGACAGGGGTGGCCCCAGTAAAGACAAATATGATTGGGGGGGGGGGGGGGGAGATGGGTATTGGAACCACGGATGATAAGAGTGACTGTGGCGCTGTACAGGACATGGAGTATCTGCTCTCCTGCACAAACTACCCTTACAGGTGTAACCTCGACGATTTATGGCTGGACAAGAAAGACGCCCTGGACGTACAGGTGTAACCCCGACGATTTATGGCTGGACAAGAAAGACGCCCTGGACGTCGTCCTATACTGGGCTGAAAGATTGTGACCCGGTTTCCGGACACGAATAAGTAAAAAGTAAAGTGTGATGTATCGAATCACTGAAACTGAGTGCTTATACCAACTCTTTGGAGTAAAGATCGTTTTTGACAACAACGTGGCATAAGGGAGAAGTGGCTTAGTCGTAGGCAAGCAGGACAAAAGTGCGCATGGCTTTGATGCAGCGAATATTTGCGCAACTACTGCTTGGGGCTGCGAGAGGCAGTGCAAGTTACATAAACCACAGTACGTTGGTTACTTACTATAATGCTTCAAGAGGAATAAAAGGTAGAAGAGTACTGTGTGGCCACAGAAAATATGAGGAATAGTAGCATGTGGAGGCGAGACATTACAGTTTGGAAATATGAAACATTATTGCTGCCGAGCTACTGCTTCAATCCCACAGCATCCAAAACTGTAACATTGAACTGCTCCAGTCTTTTAGCTTTGCCAGTGTTTTGAGTGATTCGGATAGAATAAGTTTCGTGTGCATTTAATCATAACGTCTTAGTAATCATCGACTTAAGTCATCATTAGCTAGAACAGGGTCCACATCCTACTGTCCTATATTCTGAGTGTCACATTATTATTATTATTTTCGATTATTCCCATTTAAGAGAGCGTTTGAACTTGAATTCCTTTATGATGATTGTTTGTTTTTTGTGAGCCCAAATTTTCTTCATGTGTTCACTGTGTTGTTTCTTTCGCTCCGCTGTCCATTTGCATCCTGGTCTCTTCTGTGTTGTGGTGTCAAATTTATGTTTTTTGACGATGTTCCTGAATTCAGTTCTATTTTCTGCATCGTTTACTGCTATGTGTGCTTGTCTGAGGTCCTCTTCAACTTCTTTTATCCATTTTGTTTTTCCCCTGCCTGAGTTGATGACTTTAAGAATTCGCTTTGAAATTCTGTTTTCATTCATCCTGTGGATATGTCCGTAGAACATTCTTCTTTTCCTTATTGTATCCGTAATGTTCTCTGTGTATTTATATAATTCTGATGTTGGTCTCTTCTTCCAGATTCCTTGCTCTTGTATCGGGCCAAAAATTTTCCTGAGAATTTTCCTTTCTTGTTTCTCTATTTCTTTGATTTTAGTTTGCGCACCTATTTGTGTTGTTTCATATGCATACAGTGCCTCCGGAAGTACGACAGTGTTGTAGTGCCTCAATTTTGCCTTAATGGATATGGACTTTTTGTTATAATAGTTCCATGTGAGTTTATATGCTTTCTGTAGTTTTTTTATTCTTTCCTCATTGGCCTTTAGGTTGATCCCTGATGGCTGGATGATTTCTCCCAGGTACTTAAAATGTGGTACTTGTACGATTTTCCCATGGGTTGTCACAATAGGCAATTTGTTTTGTGGCACTCTTTTTATGTACTGGGTTTTCTCATATGAGATTTGCAGGCCGGTTCTTTGTGCAATTTCGTGTAACTTCTCTATGGCTTTAGTGGTTTCTTTTCTATTATTTGTGAGGATTGCAAGGTCATCCGCAAAAGCTAAACACTTCACATTGAATCTATTATCTTTTCTAATGCCAATTTGGATTCCTTTGACTTCTTTTTCCCATGTCCTGATAATTTTTTCAAGAATGATATTAAAGAGTAATGGTGAAAGTCCGTCACCCTGTCGCACTCCAGTTTGGATTTCAAATGGTTCCGAGATATCCCCCATTAATTTAACCTTGGAGACTGTGTCAGTTAATGTTTCCCGAATGATTGCTCTTGTCCTTCTGTCAATGCTGAATTCTTCCAGCGTCTTGCAGAGCGCTGCTCTGTCTATTGAGTCGTAGGCCTTTTTAAAATCTACAAAAGTGACCACTGTGTTTCGGGTGTTTCTCATCTGGAGAATCATTTTCAAATTCCAGATCTGCTCTATGCATGATCGTCCCTTGCGAAAACCAGCCTGGTATTCTCCTATTTGTGGGTCAGCTTGTTCTTCTAGTCTATTCATGAGAACTTTTTATAGGATTTTATGTGTGACCGGTACGAGTGAGATACCCCTGTAATTATTTGGTTCAGTTTTGTCCCATTTTTTGTGGAGTGGATGGATGAGTGCGCATTTCGATTCAGAAGGGATCTGTTCTGTTTCCCAAATGTTTAATATGATTTTGTGAATTTTTCCTGTTAATCTTTCATCATTTAGTTTCCATAGTTCTGCAATAATTCCATCTTCTCCTGGGGCTCTATTGTTTTTCAGTGCCTTGATAATTTCTACTATTTCGTTGATGGTTGGCGGTTTAGCGTCAGGATTTGGTGTAGACGTCTGGTAGTGAATATCCTCTGTAGGTCTTTCGCAGCTGAGAAGTTTGTTGAAATAGTCTGCAAGGATTTGGCAGTTATTCTTCGTGTTAGTTTGTTGTTTGCACGTTTGCACAGCGCTGCTCAGCTGTGCCCATGCCTGCACCACTGCACCCAGGCGGACACACGAAATAGTATCGCATGTTGCATCCACACACAAAACTTTGAAAGTCTTCAGCTCCATAATCAAAACTGATAGAAATTAGATTTAAATTTATGTTTAAATTGATTTTAGGTACATCAGCTACATGATAGAAAAACTAAAGTTCTACTTCAAAAAACCATCTGTTGCTGTAGCACTCTGGCAAATAAGCTATGTTCATAGCACTACAGCAAGAGTAGGGTTTCTCATATTTACCTGACTGATTAAACCATGTTTTCAGTTGTTTTGTAACTTGTAGAGAACAACAACTTACCTGAAACAGCGTGTGTACCGTATCTGTCCCTCCTCAGAGAGTCTCTCTCCCAGAATGTTCAAAAAATGGCTCTGAGCACTATGGGACTTAACATCTGTGGTCATCAGTCCCCTAGAACTTAGAACTACTTAAACCTAACTAACCTAAGGACATCACACACATCCATGCCCGAGGCAGGATTCGAACCTGGATGGTAGCAGTCGCGCGGTTCCGGACCGAGCGCCTTAACCGCGAGACCACCGCGTCCGGCTCTCCCAGAATGTGTATGGGTCCTTTTGTATCCCTTGTCCTTAGATTTCTTCTAAATCCGAATTGCTCCTCATCGTAGTTATTCCCTGTTCTCCTCCCCAGTCTTCTGTTCACGATCCTTCGCATCACCTTTGCAGCATAAGAAATGAGATAGATGGTTCTGCATCACAAGATTGTGGCCTGTTTTGTACAGCTCTTGCACACATTCTTTCTGTTTTTGCACAAGTTACTCGTTATTATTAATCTTTGTAATTAATTTTCTACATCAATGTTTTTCACATTTTGCATTCCTCTTTCGTATAGGGTGCCATACATTCCCTGCTTTCCTACTTACATTCATTTTCAAGATACTTTCTGACTTGCTTAATTTCTCGCCTCAGTTCAATATATAGCATTCTACACTGAAGCACCAAAGAAACTGGCTTAGGGATGCGTATTCAAATATAGAGAAATGTAAACAGGCAGAATATGACGCTGTGGTCGGCAACGTCTATGTTAAACAACAAGCGCCTGGTGCAGTTGTTAGATAGGTTACTGCTGCTACAATGGCAGGTTATCAACATTTAAGTTGGTGTTGTGAATGTGTTGTTAGGTCAGTGCACGAGTCATGGGACACAGTGCATGGGGGCTTAATTAAATAAATAATATGCAAATAATTTTAATTTTTGTCGCTGTATGTCCGATTACGCTAGTCTCGTAACGGTTGGCCCTGACTAGTATTATTACGCTATCTGACTGCATAGAACAACAACAAAGAATAAAAAATGAAATTTTTCTGTTAACACAATTAATTAATTAAGTCCCCAGCAACTATAAAACCTAAGAAGCCAACAAAGCACAAGTGTAGCTGTTCTGTGTGTGGAAGTGTGACTCAACGTACACATCTGGCACGGTTCTTCTTCAACAAGACAAGAAATTTTAAATACCATTTATACTGACGTGATAAAAAAATTAGAAATACGATAATTGCGCAAGAAAACCAGAATTACACTCTAATACAAGAACACACGCCAGATGCTTTGTTGACTGAACCTGTAATGACACATTATTCAGGACACTGAAAGAATAAGAGAAAATAGTGTTTTGTTACCTCCATACATATTGACGAAATGCACTCTGACCATTACAATATCTCCATTAGAACAACATCTGCTATCTCTCCCATCAAACAACTGCATCTGGCACGGTTCTTCATATATATTGACGAAATGCACTTACTACCACATCTCAACAACTCTCCACTACATCTGCACAAGAAACGCCTACCACCGCTTCTCGACAAGAACTGCCTGCCGCTACTTCTCAATAATCACTGCCAGTGGAGGCGGCGGAACAAAACTCTCTGGCGCGATCTCTGGCGCTGTGGCTCAGTGTAGCCACCTTTCATATGCCCTTCCTCCACGGGCTAGAATTTGATGGTATTTTTGCCAGCATTGGTGGTGAAAATACCACCAAATTCGTCAAAAAAATAGACAAAAATAAAAGATACTATTAATACGTAAATATCATATAACTAGATAAAATTGACCTTTCAATAGCCTAATATATAAAATACAGTAAGGAATACAAATTCTTTCATGTATGACTTTACATAATAGTTTACACAAATATCATGTGGTTAAACAATTCAATCGATAGCGTCAGCAATGACGAATATGTGCAGGTAAGAGTCTCATAACTTTTCACAAACAGTAATACACAAAAAATCAGTTTATACAAATATTCACATAAAATGCTTTCACAACAAGTAGTTGACAGTTCCAGCAGTAGCACCCAGCAATGTTGAATAGGTGCTACAGCAACAAGTGACATCATCTCAGTAGAAGCAGTCCATCAGTGGCACCCAGCATTGTGGAACAGGTGCAGACACCATAAGGTGACATCATTTCAGCAGAAGCAGTTCATCAGTGGCACCCAGCATTGTGGAACAGGTGCAGACACCAACAGGTGACATCATTTCAGTAGAAGCAGTCCATCAGTGGCACCCAGCATTGTGGAACAGGTGCAGATTCCAACAGGTGACATCATTTCAGTAGAAGCAGTCCATCAGTGGCACCCAGCAATGTTGAGTAGGTGCAGACACCATCAGGTGACATCATTTCAGTAGAAGCAGTCCATCAGTGGCACCCAGCATTGTGGAACAGGTGCAGACACCAACAGGTGACATCATTTCAGTAGAAGCAGTCCATCAGTGGCACCCAGCAATGTTGAGTAGGTGCAGACACCATCAGGTGACATCATTTCAGTAGAAGCAGTCCATCGGTGGCACCCAGCAATGTTGAGCAGGTGCAGACACCATCAGGTGACATCATTTCAGTAGAAGCAGTCCATCAGTGGCACCCAGCATTGTGGAACAGGTGCAGACTCCAACAGGTGACATTTCATTAGAAGCAGTCCATCAGTGGCACCCAGCAATGTTGAGTAGGTGCGGACAGCAGTCCATAATATTCACTATCACTAATCACACTGTTGATCAGAGTTTATAAGCAGAATGTAAACATGTCCTATTGGCACCAATCATGTAGAAAAAGTATAAGTAACAGTCCATAATATTTACTATCACTGATCACACTGTTCATCAGAGTTTATAAGCAGAAATTAAACATGTCCTAGTGGCACCAATCATGTAGAAAAAGTACAAGTAACAGTCCATAATATTCACTATCACTGATCACACTGCTCATCAGCAGAAATTAAACATTTCTAAGTGTCACACATCATGTTGAAAAGTGCAGGTAACAGTTCATAATATTCACCATCACTAATCAGACAGTTCAAGCATGAACAATAGTTTGAATACACATACAAATGCTTTTACAATGCTCTTACACTAAACATACAAATTCTAATAAACACACAAATGATATCAGATAATTGTCATATTAACTATTACAAATACTCAAATATCAGTAAACCTATAATATTTATGAGTGTCAGTGCAAGCCACTACAAACAAATAAAATAATATTTAGGAGATAGGTGGGTAGGATCGGGAAAGGAAAACACACTCACTCATCTTTCATCCACATTAAGTACTACTGTGTAATTGAATAGTGTTAACTGTGTAAATGCAATTCTGTCAGAATTTGATGTTCATCATGTGTATCAAGTGATAGTGGCAGCAATGTATAACAGTCAATAATAGTTAAGTCAACATCATAGTCATCATGTCAAGACCAATGTTTGCCAAGCCAAATAAAATGTACGGTTGCTGAACAACTGTCAGTGAGCCAAGATATGCAATTACTTCCTCTCTCCAAAAAAAAAAAAAAGTACATACTGCTTAGTGATTTAACAAAGTGTGTGTGTAGACAATCTTCTTTCCACTTTAGTGTTCTAGTCTGCTATCTTCATCCTCCTTGTTCCATAGAGACCAACAAAAAAAAATATACACCTCACTTACTTTACCTCTTGTACACCAAAACTCCAACAATCATTAGCATCTCATAATCTCAATACTTCAATAATACCTCTTACGTCGATACATATAAATCTTATCATCAATATCATTTACCTTACCTCTTATCCACAAAAACTCCAATAATCATCAATTTCATATAATCTCAATACCTCAATAATACCTCTTCAATACGTCGACACATATAAACCTTATCGCCAATATCATTTCACTTCCACAACAACTCTTTCCTCTAGTCAGTCTCCTCGAACAAGTACAGATAAATACTTATGCAAACCTCATTATCCTATACAATCCGAAGACACACTGTCAACACACAACCTCTGTGTAATCCATCTGAGCCAAAATCTTCTACTCATTATGAATTATAAACAAAAGAAATGCATACATGACCTCTAACAGACTTAGTTCGAATAACTCTCAGTAATTAAGTACGATTACGGAGTGTGAATGATCCTAATATTTCACAGTGTGTACACCACTTCAAGAATTATGGCAATCAGAAACATACATGTGGAGTATTTCTTGTGTCAAGTGTCACTTCCTATTTCAGTTGCTCACGAAAAATGCAGTGTAATGACTGTCAATGGTCTAAACCTAGTTTTGGTATGTCATGTCGTTAGCTTCCTTCCTATTAGCATAAATTTATACAGCTTCCATAAAACCTCCAGCTCATGTGACTTCTATGACGTTTCTTGTACTTAAGTCGCTCGTCGAATTACTGCAGTTCATTTTCTTATCTTAAAAATATAAGGCACTGAGCGTAAGCAAAACAAGCAATAGCGAGTAAATATACCAGTAGTGAACAGAATGTCAACAAGTGGATGCAGCACAATTTTTACAACGAGGCTCTGCCAAGCGAACAGTCTGTAACTAATACCATAGTGTAACCTAAACTCTATGTTCGTACACTGTACATCAGCATTGCTATATACCAAATTAAAGAGTAGTTGTGACGACAAACAGAAATGTATAAATATGCAATCCATACGCATAGCAGCAAACAGGTCATTAGCATCATATCAGCATAAGCAAATAAATGTTCTTATGTAATCATAATAAGTAAACATGAAGGCGCAAGCAGATAAATCACAAAGTATAACTTACATACCTAACCACATCAGCACAATTAATCAGGTGACAATTATAATTTAAATAAATAAGCACAGCAGGCACATAATAATGAAAAATTTGACATCAGTGAAAAAGCAGTGCAGTCAAGCGACGCATAATATACACAAGTTACAACCCAGTTCATTAATAATCATTGTCAAAATCAGTTAACGTACGCAAGCACGTCGCTTCACAAGTAATTTCATAGAACATGAAATTTAGCACAAGGTATGAATCACGTAATCGCGAGCAGCAAATTACGTCTAAAGTACGTACCTAAGTGGAAATATGTTACCTGAAAAATAAACTCAATTAATAATTACCTTTTTAGTTTATTACTTTCTTCTTGGAAATGACATTTTTCCTGAAATTTTCTCGATAGCAAGTCGTCTTAACGTCGGACACGCACAGAATTTACCTGAAGTTCTTAAATATTTTATAGAAACGTATCCTGAAAAATACTGAATGTTAATAACATAATTCATCAAGTCACTATAGCTTTATACTGATTTTATTCGGAGAAAGACTGTGTATTTGTTTACGGCTGTCAGTGCATTCGCACTGAGCGCTCGATCAGCTGTAGGCGCGTGACGTAGGAAGTGATTGTTTGCGGTCAACGACTGCCTTGTGCGGCGCGCAGACTTGACTGTTGCTTTGAGTATGTGCCGCCGCCAAAACACAGCGCGGTATCCTTGTAATCTCTGCATGTTTACGTATAACTGTTAGTTTCTTTAAAGTATGTCATTCCACAAAAATTTTAACGTTAGATATATGATGTATTCCCTTAGAGCGTCGTGATTTCAGAGTTTCTACTTCGACAGTGTTATCATGAATAATTTTGCGAATTCTATATGGGCCGTTATAAAGCAGAAAAAATTTGCGACACAAGCCTTTTCCTTTGTGAGACAAACGATGAGACTTAATTAACACCTTCTGACCAACTGACAAGATTTTTAAACGACCAGGACGCTTAGCTGATTTCTCTCTTCTAGCAGCCGCAGATGCAATATTTCGTAGAGCCAGGTTGACAATTTCAGAATGCCGCAGTTTCCGTGTAGGCGGAAAAGGAACGATTTCAGAAATGCGATTTGTCGGTGTTTTGTTTTTTAATATCAGTAAAGGCAGTAAAGAAGTTGAATCATTAGGGAGTTCATTCAGAATGTTTTGAAAAATATGAAGATACTGATCCCACGTTCTGTGATTCTGATGACAATAAAGACGACATAATTTATTGATTTCCTTCATCCATCTCTCTGAAGCGTTAGATTGGGGGTGAAAAAGTGAAATGAAAATTGGTTTAATTTTACGACGCCGTAGAGTACGAAGCCAAATTTTAGAACGAAACTGTGATCCATTATCTGATATAACCTTATCAACATGACCCACTTCTTTAAGAAAATGTTTGATGAAAGCATTAGATACTGAACGAGCTGTTGCTTTGCGTAACGGTATTTTGATGTCAACTCCACTGCTACGAAAATGTACGCAAAACCATTAGTAGAACGAACCACTGGACCGAACAAATCAACTGCAGCCATGTCCTTTAATTTCGCTGGAATGATAGGAAACAACGGTGCTCTATGAGAAATTGTTGGCGGCTTAGCCTTTTGACATAATTTGCATTTGGCAAGAACAGATCGAATACGTTTTTCCATATTACTGAAGTAGCAATTTTCCCGTAATTTATGAAAGCATTTTCTGGGACCAAAGTGTGCATAACTGAAATGCGTATACCAAATCAGCTTATTAACCCACTCATCAGGAATACAAACTAACCAAACAGAGTTGTCGACCGATTTTCGTCTAAAAAGAATGTCGTTGCGAACTAAATAATGCTGTCTAATCGCTACGCTTTCCTTTCTCCTCCACTTCTCCTTAATGTCCTTCCAGATTGGATCCTTATTTTGCTCCTTAGCGATGTCCTGGAGCGAAGACGAAATAAAGTTCTCAAACGCAACACCTTGAATATACACTCCTGGAAATTGAAATAAGAACACCGTGAATTCATTGTCCCAGGAAGGGGAAACTTTATTGACACATTCCTGGGGTCAGATACATCACATGATCACACTGACAGAACCACAGGCACATAGACACAGGCAACAGAGCATGCACAATGTCGGCACTAGTACAGTGTATATCCACCTTTCACAGCAATGCAGGCTGCTATTCTCCCATGGAGACGATCGTAGAGATGCTGGATGTAGTCCTGTGGAACGGCTTGCCATGCCATTTCCACCTGGCGCCTCAGTTGGACCAGCGTTCGTGCTGGACGTGCAGACCGCGTGAGACGACGCTTCATCCAGTCCCAAACATGCTCAATGGGGGACAGATCCGGAGATCTTGCTGGCCAGGGTAGTTGACTTACACCTTCTAGAGCACGTTGGGTGGCACGGGATACATGCGGACGTGCATTGTCCTGTTGGAACAGCAAGTTCCCTTGCCGGTCTAGGAATGGTAGAACGATGGGTTCGATGACGGTTTGGATGTACCGTGCACTATTCAGTGTCCCCTCGACGATCATCAGTGGTGTACGGCCAGTGTAGGAGATCGCTCCCCACACCATGATGCCGGGTGTTGGCCCTGTGTGCCTCGGTCGTATGCAGTCCTGATTGTGGCGCTCACCTGCACGGCGCCAAACACGCATACGACCATCATTGGCACCAAGGCAGAAGCGACTCTCATCGCTGAAGACGACACGTCTCCATTCGTCCCTCCATTCACGCCTGTCGCGGCACCACTGGAGGCGGGCTGCACGATGTTGGGGCGTGAGCGGAAGACGGCCTAACGGTGTGCGGGACCGTAGCCCAGCTTCATGGAGACGGTTGCGAATGGTCCTCGCCGATACCCCAGGAGCATAAGTGTTCCTAATTTGCTGGGAAGTGGCGGTGCGGTCCCCTACGGCACTGCGTAGGATCCTACGGTCTTGGCGTGCATCCGTGCGTCGCTGCGGTCCGGTCCCAGGTCGACGGGCACGTGCACCTTCCGCCGACCACTGGCGACAACATCGATGTACTGTGGAGACCTCACGCCCCACGTGTTGAGCAATTCGGCGGTACGTCCACCCGGCCTCCCGCATGCCCACTCTACGCCCTCGCTCAAAGTCCGTCAACTGCACATACGGTTCACGTCCACGCTGTCGCGGCATGCTACCAGTGTTAAAGACTGCGATGGAGCTCCGTATGCCACGACAAACTGGCTGACACTGACGGCGGCGGTGCACAAATGCTGCGCAGCTAGCGCCTTCGACGGCCAACACCGTGGTTCCTGGTGTGTCCGCTGTGCCGTGCGTGTGATCATTGCTTGTACAGCCCTCTCGCAGTGTCCGGAGCAAGTATGGTGGGTCTGACACACCGGTGTCAATGTGTTCTTTTTTCCATTTCCAGGAGTGTACATTAAACAATAATTGTTTTCCTTGCAGTCCTCTTCAGCACTTTGTTTCAAACCCATAGGTGCACGTGATAAAGCATCAGCAACAATATTTGAAGAACCCTGTATGTAAACAATACTAAAGTCAAATTCCTGTAGATACAACGCCCATCGTGACAATCTTCCATGCGTTAATTTTGTCGACATAAGAAATTCCAGAGCTCGATGATCGGTGTAAACCTTAGTATGTCTGCCAAACAAGAATGTCCGAAATTTTGTAAAAGCCCAAACAACAGCCAAAGCTTCAAGTTCCGTAATCGAATAATTCTTTTCTGATTTAGAGAGAACACGACTTCCAAATGCAATAGTTTTCTGGACTACAACGCCGTTTTCGTCTATCTCTTGAAATAAATGAGCACCTAGGCCTTTGTATGATGAGTCCGTCGCCAGACAAAAATCTTTAGAGAAATCCGGGTGTGAAAGAAGTGGAGCAGCAACTAAAGCATCACGAAGTTGTTCAAATTCTGACTGAGCTTCCTCATCCCAACACCAATTAGATTTCTTTCCAGATAGTTCACATAAACGAGGTGTGGCCAAATCGTCCAATCTAACAAAGCGTCGAAGAAAATTACAGACACCAAGAAAACTACGAACATCACGTTTTGTGGTAGGAACTGCATAATTACGAATAGCGTCAAGTTTTTCTGGATCAGGAAGAATACCTTCTGTAAAAATAATGTGACCGAGAAATTTCACCTGTGAACGTCCAAATTCAGATTTTTCCAAGTTTACTGTAATGCCAACTCTTGCAAAGATACGTAACAATGAATCCAAAATTTTGTTGTGCTCACTCCAAGAACGTTTAGCAATAAGAATGTCGTCAACATATGAAGTAATATTGTCACGAAGATAAACAGGTAAAATTTCATTTAGGCTACGAATGAATGCTGCTGAAGATACAGTAAGTCCAAACGGTAATTTCCGAAACTGGTAACAGTTACCAAAGGCTAAAAAGGCAGTGTATTTTCTACAATCAGGGTGGAGTTCTATTTGCCAAAAACTTGCGCGCATGTCAATCGTGGATAAAACTTTAATTCCATGGAAATGTTGAAGAAGTTCATCTAAATTTTGTGGGCGGTCAGTTTCAGGAATGATATTATTTATCTGTCTGGAATCCAGAACCAAACGAATTGACCCATCCTTTTTAAGAACAACGTGTAATGGGCTAGTATAAGGACTGACTGCAGGCTCAATAATGCCCTGATCTAACATGTATTGAAGTTCATTCTTAACCTTGTCTCTGTAAGCCAAAGGAATTGCGTACGTTTTCCCCCGAAATGGTGTGTGTTCTTTTACTTGAAATAAATATTGTAAGCCTTGTATAGTTCCTGTGTGATGTCTAAATACCGTAGCATGTGAAGTCAAAATGTGGTGCAGCTCTTCTCTTGCAACGTCATCTGGCACTTCAGCTTTCTTAACCTTTTCATTAATTAATTCTTCGCTATTAATTATATCATCCATCGCGTCTCTGTACCTATTGTCATTGTCATGAATGAACACACTGTCGTCATAATGCTCAACGAAAACATCAGAAGTAAGAAACCTTAAACAATTTGTATCTGACTCAGATCTTGTTAAACACTCGAAAAATTTCAAACATTTCGGCATTCCGGCAACAGTCAAATTCACACTTCCTTCTTTAAAGTTCAAAATTGCCTTATGTGTGTTAAGAAACTCCATACCTAATATAATTTGTGTACTGAGTAATGGAACAATAATAAAATTAGCAGAAAATTCGTATCCTTGACAATTGAAATTTAGGTTGGTCTGTTGTTTGACTTCCACACTTTTTCCCGAAATCACTCCTCGAATTGTAGTTTTTGAAATAGGTAACACAGGACAGGCAATAGTTCTTTCACATATACGAAAAACTGATTCACTAATGACGTTCAATGGGCTCCCAGAATCTAAAACTGCAGTGAACTTATTCTTACCCACACATACTTCAATAACAGGATGTAAAAATGCGTCTACATTATTTTCCTGTTCGTCTAACAAAATGTCTCTCATGTCTTCCAGGCGTACGTAGTGTAAAGTCGTAGTGTCATTACTTTCTGAACCGTCTATATTGCTGCCAGAAGCCGAAGCTGCAAGTCATTGTCGATTGTTTGCGTCACGTCTTTGAGTATTCGCGTCATTTCGCGGATCAATTTCTACGATTTGCACTTGTCTCTCTGAAGTTCTGTCACGTGGAGGATGCCAATTAGGTCCTTCCTGTCTGTTAGATGCAAATTCTTGGTTGTGTCTGTTATTAAAATTTCTATTTTCCTGTCTGTCTGCATGACTACTCCTTGTATAATTTCTACTGTCACTTCTGAAATTATTGTTGTATCTACTACCCTGGTTATTTCTGTAGAAAGAATTTCTATTACTGTATGAATAATTTCTGTCTTGATACCGATTACTGTTTCCATATGATTGATCATTCCGGTACAAATTACCGTTATTATAATTGTCTGTGTAATTTCTGTTAGAACGTCTGTTATTGTCATAAGGCTGGTATCTATTGTCCTGTCTGTTACGTCTGTCATTGTCAAAATTACCTATATAACGCCCGTTCCGATCACTATCCCTTTTCTCTGAAAATCTATTGTAATTACTGTTACTGAAAAAGTTACAAGAAGTCCCGTCGTCGTTGTCATACTCAAGTTCTTGCAACAAGGTCTTAAAAGTCTCAATGTCGTCTTTACATCTTCCGGCTAAAGCAATTTGTCTTATGGATTGTGGCAGCTTAGTTAAACAAATGCGAATTAATTCAGTCGGGCTATAAGGGTTGGAAAGGAACTGATTCTTTCGAATCATGTCTTCAAAATATTCCGCTGGCGTGCGGAACTCAGACTGTTTGAAATTACGCTGCATAATAAGACTGTGTTTGACTCTGTCTTGCGTGTTTTCGGACCAATATGCCGATAGAAATGCATGATAAAAATCATTCAGATTATTACAATCTCTAATGAGTGCGCGCATCCGCGTCGCCGGTTCGTTTTCTAAATATCCACACATAAATTCCAGTTTGTGACTTAGTGGCCAATTTGGTGGGAGTGCGTACATAAATTGATCTAACCATGAACATGGATGTATGTCATTCTTAGAATTGCGGAAGATCTTAAATTTCCGAACAGTCAAAAAGTGTTTAAAGTCAAAGTTTTCGCCTCGTGGCGACAAAGACCTACCGCGTCTGTCCCAGTCCGAATGTCGATTATTGTAAAGTTCGCGCGCCTGGCGCTCTCTTGTTGCATCCCGTAAATGAAACAAATTATTTTCTTCAAAGCCCTCTGCTATCTGTGATTCTAGATTTCTTCTGCTGTCTTTTCCTACGATTTCGCCTTCAATTTGTTTGACTTGCTTTTTTAATGCTTCAAATTCCCTTTTCACGCGTTCATTAAATTTTCCCTGATTTTCAACATGCTTATTTATATTCTGGTACTCTTCGGTTTCTGCAAATGGTAATGGAGCTGTATCATCAGAATCTCTGTCCCCATTTAAACTAAGATTTGTCAATTTGTCTGAAATTTCCTCAACTCTTTCCGATAAATCACCTATTTGTTCTTTCTGTTTATTTACGTCTTCCGTAAGTGTCGCGACTCGGGTTTCAGTATCAACACATTTAGTAGTTAACTGTTCATACTGTTGTGTTAGGTTATTTAATCTGTCATTTGGTACGGATTCCTCGATTCTCTCAAATATTTCTTCCTTATCTTTTGCACGTTGTAAATTTAACTCTGAAAATTTCTGTACTATCACGCGATCTCTTTCTTCCTGTTCTCCATCCTGTTCCCTTTGTCTAATCTCTACTGCAATTAATCTATTATTGTGAGAATTCAAAATCGATTGTACTTCTTCTCTGATTTCTTTCTTTAATTCATCTTTCATATTTTTGAAACATGTCCCTATTCGTGAATCTAACCGTGTTTCCAAAGTTCCCATCTCTGTTTTTAATTCAGATCCAAACCGTTTTTCCATTGTTCCCATATCAGTTTTTAATTCAGATCCCAAAGTTCCTATCTCGGTTTTAATTGTTCCTATCTCTGTTTTAATTGTTCCTATTTGTGATCCCAAATTTAATATTGCACCCATCAACTGCTCCATATTAACTTGTTCGAAATTCTTTTCGCCCCTAACATTTCCCGCAAAACCAGTTTCCTTCGTCATAGCTGTAAAGCTATCTGTGTTCGATACTATTCCAGAATCTTCTATCGTTAATCTCGTATTCTGTGAATTTTCTGATCGAGAAAAATTTTGAAATGGTTCCGGACTGTCTTCCCGACTTATTAAATTGTTTTCAACTCCATTATTCATCATACTGTTCTCCTGTGTTGGCGAGTTCGCCATGTTAACAATTTCGTCATTCTCACTACTCATCATTTTCGCCTTTTTCATCGATCGCGTAATGATTTACAAAACATACAAAACTCGTCACTGTACGAAAATTACACACAATGACTCTTTATCTCCAACAATACCATTTACATGAAATTTTTCCCTCGAATACGATTAATCGAACAATTGAAATAATTGCACTAAATTGTCAAACGCATATACACTCCTGGAAATGGAAAAAAGAACACATTGACACCGGTGTGTCAGACCCACCATACTTGCTCCGGACACTGCGAGAGGGCTGTACAAGCAATGATCACACGCACGGCACAGCGGACACACCAGGAACCGCGGTGTTGGCCGTCGAATGGCGCTAGCTGCGCAGCATTTATGCACCGCCGCCGTCAGTGTCAGCCAGTTTGCCGTGGCATACGGAGCTCCATCGCAGTCTTTAACACTGGTAGCATGCCGCGACAGCGTGGACGTGAACCGTATGTGCAGTTGACGGACTTTGAGCGAGGGCGTAGAGTGGGCATGCGGGAGGCCGGGTGGACGTACCGCCGAATTGCTCAACACGTGGGGCGTGAGGTCTCCACAGTACATCGATGTTGTCGCCAGTGGTCGGCGGAAGGTGCACGTGCCCGTCGACCTGGGACCGGACCGCAGCGACGCACGGATGCACGCCAAGACCGTAGGATCCTACGCAGTGCCGTAGGGGACCGCACCGCCACTTCCCAGCAAATTAGGGACACTGTTGCTCCTGGGGTATCGGCGAGGACCATTCGCAACCGCCTCCATGAAGCTGGGCTACGGTCCCGCACACCGTTAGGCCGTCTTCCGCTCACGCCCCAGCATCGTGCAGCCCGCCTCCAGTGGTGTCGCGACAGGCGTGAATGGAGGGACGAATGGAGACGTGTCGTCTTCAGCGATGAGAGTCGCTTCTGCCTTGGTGCCAATGATGGTCGTATGCGTGTTTGGCGCCGTGCAGGTGAGCGCCACAATCAGGACTGCATACGACCGAGGCACACAGGGCCAACACCCGGCATCATGGTGTGGGGAGCGATCTCCTACACTGGCCGTACACCACTGGTGATCGTCGAGGGTACACTGAATAGTGCACGGTACATCCAAACCGTCATCGAACCCATCGTTCTACCATTCCTAGACCGGCAAGGGAACTTGCTGTTCCAACAGGACAATGCACGTCCGCATGTATCCCGAGCCACCCAACGTGCTCTAGAAGGTGTAAGTCAACTACCCTGGTCAGCAGGATCTCCGGATCTGTCCCCCATTGTGCATGTTTGGGACTGGATGAAGCGTCGTCTCACGCGGTCAGCACGTCCAGCACGAACGCCGGTCCAACTGAGGCGCCAGGTGGAAATGGCATGGCAAGCCGTTCCATAGGACTACATCCAGCATCTCTACGATCGTCTCCATGGGAGAATAGCAGCCTGCATTGCTGCGAAAGGTGGCTATACACTGTACTAGTGCCGACATTGTGCATGCTCTGTTGCCTGTGTCTATGTGCCTGTGGTTCTGTCAGTGTGATCATGTGATGTATCTGACCCCAGGAATGTGTCAATAAAGTTTCCCCTTCCTGGGACAATGAATTCACGGTGTTCTTATTTCAATTTCCAGGAGTGTACAAGACAAAAAATCAAATTCTGAGAAAAGAATACCATTAGAAGAATGACAATTACCAAATCTACACATGCAAAATAGACTACAATTACTAAACTACAAATTACTACAACAATACTACTGTCTACTATTTTTACAATCAGAAGAATTCCAAGGGACGATCCGAAGCAGCGGTCGCCACGTGCATGGGGGCTTAATTAAATAAATAATATGCAAATAATTTTAATTTTTGTCGCTGTATGTCCGATTACGCTAGTCTCGTAAACGGTTGGCCCTGACTAGTATTATTACGCTATCTGACTGCATAGAACAACAACAAAGAATAAAAAATGAAATTTTTCTGTTAACACAATTAATTAATTAAGTCCCCAGCAACTATAAAACCTAAGAAGCCAACAAAGCACAAGTGTAGCTGTTCTGTGTGTGGAAGTGTGACTCAACGTACACATCTGGCACGGTTCTTCTTCAACAAGACAAGAAATTTTAAATACCATTTATACTGACGTGATAAAAAAAATTAGAAATACGATAATTGCGCAAGAAAACCAGAATTACACTCTAATACAAGAACACACGCCAGATGCTTTGTTGACTGAACCTGTAATGACACATTATTCAGGACACTGAAAGAATAAAAGAAAATAGTGTTTTGTTACCTCCACATATATTGACGAAATGCACTCTGACCATTACAATATCTCCATTAGAACAACATCTGCTATCTCTCCCATCAAACAACTGCATCTGGCATGGTTCATCATATATATTGACGAAATGCACTTACTACCACATCTCAACAACTCTCCACTACATCTGCACAAGAACCGCCTACCACCGCTTCTCGACAAGAACTGCCTGCCGTTACTTCTCAATAATCACTGCCAGTGGAGGCGGCGGAACAAAACTCTCTGGCGCGATCTCTGGCGCTGTGGCTCAGTGTAGCCACCTTTCAACAGCATCTCCGAGGTAGGGATGAAGTGAGGATTTTCTTATACGACCATTTCACGAGTGTACCGTGAATATCAGGAATCTGGTAGAACATCAACTCGCTGACATCACTGCAGCTGGAAAAAGATCCTACATGAACGAGACCACCAACGACTGAAGAGAATCGTTCAACGTGACTTCCGTAAATTGCTGCAGATTTCAGTGCTGGACCATCAACAACTATCAGTGGGCGAACCATTCAACGAAACCATCGATATGGACTTTCGGTGCCGAAGGCCCATTCGTGTACCCTCGATGGCTGCACGACACAAATCTTTAGACCTCGCCTGGGCCCTTCAACACTGACATTGGCCTGTTGATGACTGACAACATGTTGCCTGGTCGGATGAGTCTCGTTTCATATTGTATCAAGCAGGTGGACGGGTACGGGTACTGAGACAACTGCATGAAGCCATGGCCGGTACATGTCAGCAGGGGACCGTTCAAGCTGGTGGAGCCTCTGTAATGGTGTGGGACGTGTGGAGCTGGAGTGATATGGGACCCGTGATACGTCTAGATACGACAGGTGACACATACGTAAGCATTCTGTCCGATTGCCTGCATCCATCCATGTCCATTGTGCATTCCGACGGACTTGGGCAATTCCAGCAGGACAATGCGGCACCCCACACATCCAGAACCGCTACAGAGTGGCCCCAGGAACACTCTTCTGAGTTGAAACACTTCCGCTGACCACCAGACTCCCCAGATACGAACATTATTCATCATATCTAGGATGCCTTGCAATGTGCTGTCCAGAAGAAATCTCCACCCTCTCGTACCCTTACGGATATATGGAAAACTCTGCACAATTCATGATGTCAGTTCCCTCCAGCACTACTTCAGACGTTAGTCGAGTCCATGCCATGTCGTGTTGCGGCACTTCTGCGAACTCGCGGGGCCCTGCAGGATATTAGGCAGGTGTACCAGTTTCTTTGGCTCTTGAGTGTATATGTGTCCTCACTTCATTATCCTTGGTATTTAATATCCTTCTCTCATTTAGTTTGAAAGTAATTTCTTATGCAGCTCGTCACTGTTTTTCCTATTTTCTCTTCACACATCCCACAAATTCCTAATTTAGTCTGTGTTCCTAGTGCACTGATCTGATATCATGTGTTTTCTGAGAAGATGTGAAGCTTAACGAACACAGAGCTCAAACAAGCTTCTCGGAAACGGTAAATTGTGTAACCATGGGAACTTTCATTGGCGCTAGTTTCGTCAAAGACGCATACAGCAAGTGCTTTGGGAGCACATAAAGTCAGAATGGAATTGGGTGACATCACTTTTACATAGAAATGAATAATCACAAAAAGGATTAACATAATATTCGTGATCTTATTTCTTCATAGTGATGCACAATTCGCAATGGTTAGGTGCTGTTGTATACAGAAAGTTCATGATAGAAAAAACAATTACTAGGCAATAACAATATTTGTGGTGACGTCGACTGCATTCTAGGAGCCACTGCAGATAGAGAAAACAACTCAACAAAAATAATAGAAAATACAGTTTATAAACACCAGCAAATATTTGATACTAAATACAAGTTGTAATATATTTTGGTATTGCTAGAGAAATTTCAGTTCACTGTTTGTTATTGGCAGTGACATCCTGAAGATATCCAGATGTGTGTGTTTAGACGCAAGTGGCATGGTTTATACCGCACTTAATTCGCCTGACGTCAAGAATGAGCCAAGTATTGTTTTATTTGATAGTTAGTGGTCGCCTTTGAAGAAAATCATTCATCGTAAAACTTTAAAATTACATCGCTGCTCGTAACTCTTCTCCTTGCAACAACGTATCAGATGCCTTTGAGCTCTAAACAGATCCAGTTGCGTTGTACCTTCTATTTTAGACGTTTTTCTTGTGTTATCAGTTATTGTCAAAATGTACGAAAATGGGGATTAGAAACCCTTGTATGTATATGAACGTTATCTGCCTGACGGCCAAATTCATATAAACTAAACAGGGTGATTCAGCTGTCCCTACTGTTTCCGTTTTATGCAACCTGCAACGTTATAGCTGGCCTTCATAAACAACACACTGATTTTTATATTCTCTCGCTCGTTACGCACAAACCATTACGGGGAAAAAGAAGGAACTTTTTGTAGGAAATTTAATGTATTTAATTTTGTACTGGGATATGTTTTCGCTAGAAGTCGTAGTTTTCGAGTTATTCAATAAAAATGTATACAAGTGACCCTGAAACGCACCCCCACTCCCACGCTCAGCCCCACTGTATAAATATTCGGGACTGCACGAATTATTTACCTTTTTAGACCTTTTTTGGTCTTCACTGACTGGCCTTATTACGCCATCGGCTTAGTTGAGCTCTTATAAATTGTAAAACTGACGTTTGTACAAATTTTACATAATAATTTAGTGGATTATAGCAGCATGAAATAAACAAATACATCGGTGTCAGGTCTTCTGACTCCGAAACTACTGTGTATGTAAGGGTTACGTTCGGATCCAATTGTCAACGTTACTAGTTTTTGCGTAACTCCTTTTCTCGTTTATTACAATGACGGGGCTGTTTAAACTAACAATCATAACAAAGTAGCTACCTATGCTGGTGGAGTAATAGCCCAATCAGTATTGACCATAAAAGGTCGAATGTCGAGAATAGTTCGTACAGTTGGAAATTTCTGTACAGCGATAGGAGGAAGTGCCAGAAACAACATACTAGAAATCCTGACTGGTGGGGGATCCCTTTTGCACGTTTTCCTTGAATAACTCGAAAACCGTTGCCTCAGCGAAAACGTATCCCAGTACAGAATTTAACTACATTTAATTTCTTACAAAAAGGTGCTGTTAACTTTTTTTCTGTAGGACTATTAGTCTATGGGTAGCGAGCTAAGGAATATAATGGCCAAATATAACATTAGCATAAAACGACAGCAGTGGGGACAGCTAAATCACCCTTTATATACTGTTTCAGTTAAGCACGTAGTAGGTGGCTGGTGCGAATTATAAACTGGCGCCACTTGCATGTCTGGCTTTAATAAACTTTTTTGAACAAATTAGGTTTATTTTCTAAAAAAACCGTGTTTCGCTTCTCCAACCCTTTCCCCTTCCACGAAACTAATTTGTCTACTCTCCACATCTCCAGAGCTCCAAACCTAGATATCCTCTCGCCTGATAGGTGAAATTTATGTAAACGTAAATCACCCTTTGCTGTCGTTAGGCACTGTGATTTACATTTTCCATTTTGCTCAAATGGAAAACTGAACTGTCTGATATAAAATCATCGTTAACAATGTGCATGGTATAAGCAGGACCATTTAAAGGTCTGAACGCCATATAACACAGCAAGATAGGATACAGCTGATGTCTAAAGAGAAGGAGAAATTAACATCGACAGTGTGTAAAGTCTTACTGATTTAACTAAGCTACAAAGGTAGTTTCTGTAAAACCAGCAGCTATGGAGAAATATTTGCGACAATTTACAGCAGTGGTTAATACTGGAGTATAAACATCTCTAGGAGATGAGTTCGCTGATAATGTCGACCAGAAGAGGAGTTCGGTCGAAGCACCTCAGGAAGAACTCGTCGATGGTGCGGTACACGTGACCATTTACGCTGCTCAGCCCATGCCCCTGGTCCGGGTAGCTCTGTGAACAGAACGAAGACAGGCAGCAGATAGTAACCACAGGCTAACAAGAAGCAATAAACATTATTTGAACCATAATCGGTCGAGAAATCTGCATTAGAAATATAACACCCAGAAAACAGTTCAGCCACCGAGCGAGGTGGCGCAGTGGTTAGACACTGGAGTCGCATTCGGGAGGACGACGGTTCAATTCCGCGTCCGGCCATCCTGATTTAGGTTTTCCGTGATTTCCCTAAATCGTTCCAGGCCAATGCCGGGATGGTTCCTCTGTAAGGGCACGGCTGACTTCCTTCCCCATCCTTCCCTAATCCGATGAGACCGATGACCACGCTGTCTGGTCTCCTTCCCCAAACCAACCAACCAACCAAAACAGTTCAGCCGTTACAATTTTAATGAATTATTTATTTTACATACATAGTTTCACATCAAACGTAAGTTTTTACTAAAATTTGAGAAATGTAAGTGTTTTATGCATAAACATAAGCTCACCGTACAAAATGTTAGCCCCCCTTCCCACCTTAAAAAAATCACACTGGTCGCTTTGGTATACTGCATACGGTGTAGAACTCCTGGCATACGGTTGCATGACCCTCCATCGCTGACATACAGGTCATGGCAGAGAAGTGAAGCGATGCACTGGACGGTTGCGTCGAATCAACGCGGTAAGATGGGGTCGACATAAAGACGTCTCATACAGGAACTGTCGTAGTTGGATGTGCACATGGCCACACTAAATCAAATTGTCAGATTTATTGGTGTACCAGCACGGAGTGTCCAGCATGTATACAAAGAATGGTGGACCACTCACAGCCATCCAACGCGGAGTAAGAACAGTGATCGTGAAAAGATCCTAATGGACAGTGACTGGAGACGTGTGTCAAAAGCCTTGTCAAAGACAGTATGTTTCAAACCAGGCAGGATTTGCAGCTTTCAGTGAATGCAGATA
Organism: Schistocerca cancellata; assembly: GCF_023864275.1. Taxonomy (NCBI): domain Eukaryota; kingdom Metazoa; phylum Arthropoda; class Insecta; order Orthoptera; family Acrididae; genus Schistocerca; species Schistocerca cancellata. The sequence goes on along the minus strand of NC_064631.1, from coordinate 105,744,773 downwards.
CGTCTCAACCAATTTCCGAATGAGAATTCGAAAGGAAACTGCGTGCAATGGAAGTTTGGAGTCTGGTACCTCACAGGCCATTCTTCAAAGTAGCACATAAAGCTGCACGTTCTCAGTTGGCCGAACAACACAGAAACTGGACAGTAGCTGACTTTTTTTTGTTGTGGTTTTAGGGTGCAAAACTGCTATGGTCATTAGCGCCCGGTCCGTGACTTAGGAAACAGTAAAAAACCGAAAATGGAAATCAGCAGCAATGGGAACGAAAGTCATAAATTGGAGAAACTAAAAGCAGAAGGAAGGCTTAAAAATCCTCTACAGAAGGGGTAGGTTGTCCCCAAAAAAACCTTCAAATGACTGACGTCATTTCACTGGCACTAATAAATTCGAGAACGCGATCGGCTGAGAGCGTGTCATCTGCTAAAATCGACGATATATCAGGCGACTGCTGTAGACGGGAGCGTAACGGATTAAAATAGGGGCACTCAATTAAAAGGTGTCTTACCGTCCACAGCTGAGAGCAGTGGGGACAGAGTGGGGGAGGATCGCCACTTAAAAGATGTCGATGGCTAAAAAGACAGTGCCCTATCCGGAGTCTAGTTAAAATTACCTCCTCCCGAAGACGCGTTCGGGAGGAAGAGGTCCAAGCACAGGGAAGAGCTTTCACGTCCCGCAATTTATTATGGGGAAGTGTCGACCAATGTGCGTGCCATAAAAGAACAACACGACGACATAAAACGCTCCGTAGATCGGCGACGGGAATCGATTGAATAGCTGGCCGGAGAAGAGAGACTGCAGCCTTGGCCGCAATATCGGCCGCCTCATTTCCACAGATACCAACGTGTCCCGGGAGCCAGAGGAACGCCACCGAGACGCCCCCCAGGTGGAGCAAGCGCAGACAGTCCTGGATCCGGTGGACCAGAGGGTGCACAGGGTAAAGAGCTTGGAGACTGAGGAGAGAGCTGAGAGAATCGGAGCAGATAACGTACTGTATCCGCTGATGGCGGCGGATGTAGTGGACAGCCTGGAGAACAGCGTAAAGCTCCGCAGTATAGACCGAACACTGGTCGGGAAGCCGAAAGTGATTTGGGGTGTCGCCAACAACATAGGCACTACCTACACCTAACGATGTTTTCGAGCCATCGGTGTAAATAAATGTGGCTTCCGTCATTTGTGCACATAGAGCAGCAAATGCCCGACGATAAACAAGTGAAGGGGTACCATCCTTGGGAAATCGACAAAGGTCACGGAGCAGGCAGATCCGGAGACGGAGCCAAGGCGGTGCTGTACCCTAAGTTGTCAAGAAGGTTTTAGGAAAGCGGAAGGAAAGAGAACGGAGCAGTTGACGGAAGCGGTCTCCCGGTGGTAGTAGGGAGGAGGGGCGGCCGGCATACCCTACATCAAAGGAGGCGTCGAAAAAAATGTCATGGGCTGGATTAGCAGGCATGGAAGACAGATGGCTAGCATAACGACTCAGAAGGACTGCTCGCCGATTGGACAGCGGAGGTTCAGCAGTCTCAGCATAAAGGCTTTCCACAGGGCTGGTGTAAAAAGCTCCAGACACTAAACGTAATCCACGGTGGTGGATAGAGTCGAGACGCCGAAGAATAGACGGCCGAGCAGAGGAGTAGACTATGCTTCCATAGTCCAATTTCGAGCGCACTAAGGCGCGATAGAGGCGGAGAAGGACCACTCGGTCCGCTCCCCACGAGGTACCATTCAGGACACGGAGGCTGTTGAGGGATCGCAGACAGCGAGCCGAAAGATACGAAATGTGGGAGGACCAGCATAGTTTTCTGTCAATCATAAGACCCAAGAATTTAGCGACGTCCGAAAACGGAAGGTTGACAGGTCCTAGATGTAAGGAGGGTGGAAGAAACTCCTTACGTCGCCAAAAATTAACACAAACGGTCTTACTGGGAGAAAAACGGAAGCCGGTTTCGATGCTCCAAGAGTGGAGGCGATCGAGACATCCTTGAAGACGTCGTTCAAGAAGGCTGGTCCGTTGAGAGCTGTAGTAGATTGCAAAATCGTCCACAAAGAGGGAGCCCGAGACATCAGGAAGGAGACAATCCATAACTGGATTTATGGCAATGGCAAACAGTACAACACTCAGCACGGAGCCCTGGGGTACCCCGTTTTCTTGGGAGAAAGTACGGGAGAGAGTAGTGTTCACCCGCACCCTAAATGTGCACTCAGCCGTAAATTCGCGAAGAAAAAGGGGCAGCCGACCTCGAAAGCCCCAAGAGAACAGTGTGCGGAGGATGCCTGTCCTCCAACAGGTATCGTATGCTCTCTGCAGTTCAAAAAATATTGCTACTGTTTGGCGTTCCCGGAGAAAATTGTTCATGATATAATTGGAGAGAGCAACAAGATGGTCAACTGCAGAACGATGCTTTCGGAATCCGCATTGGGCAGGTGTTAAAAGACTGCGGGATTCCAGCCACCAAGCTAAACGGTAATTCACCATACGCTCCAAAACCTTACAGACACTACTCGTGAGAGAAATGGGGCGATAGCTAGAGGGGAGATGTTTGTCCTTTCCAGGTTTCGGAATAGGAACGACGACAGCTTCCCGCCATCGTCTGGGAAAAGTACTGTCGGTCCAAATTCGATTATAAAGGCGAAGGAGGTAACGCAGACTATGGGTTGATAAATGAAACATCATTTGGACGTGGATACCATCCGGTCCTGGGGCGGAGGAGCGAGAAGAAGAGAGTGCGTGTTGGAGTTCCCGCATGGAGAAAACAGTATTGTAGCTTTCGCGATTTGGAGAGGAGAAAGCAAGAGGTCGCACTTCCGCTGCACGTTTCTTCGGGAGAAACGCTGGCGGGTAATTGGAAGAGCTCGAAATCTCAGCAAAGTGCTGTCCCAATGAGTTAGAAATTGCGACGGGGTCCACTAATGTATCATGCGCGACAGTGAGCCCAGAGACCGGGGAGAAACTAGGCGCGCCTGAGAAACGTCGAAGCCGACTCCAAACTTCCGAGGAGGGAGTGAAGGTGTTAAATGAGCTAATAAAGAATTTCCAGCTTGCCTTCTTGCTATCGCGGATGACACGACGGCATCGCGCACGGAACTGCTTATAGCGGATACAGTTGGCCGAAGTAGGATGGTGGCGGAAAACGCGAAGAGCACGTCGCCGCTCACGTATTGCGTCACGGCATGCCTCGTTCCACCAAGGAACTGGGGGGCGCCGGGGCAATTCGGAGGTGCGTGGTATTGAACGTTCCGCAGCTATAAGAATAACGTCGGTAATATGTGTGACCTCATCATCGACGCTGGGAAAGTGACGGTCATCGAATGTCGCTAGAGACGAAAAAAGAGTCCAGTCAGCTTGGGCAAACTTCCAGCGTCGCGGGCGCATACATGGCAGTTGAGGCTGCAGTCTGAGGAAACATGGAAAGTGGTCACTCGAGTGTGTGTCATCAAGGGCGAACCATTCGAAGCGCCGAACTAGCGGAACAGTACCGACCGCAAGGTCCAAATGAGATAAATTTGTCGTGGAGGCAGACAAAAATGTAGGGACCCCAGTGTTGAGGCAAACTAGATCCACTTGGTGGAAGACGTCTAGCAATAGTGAGCCACGTGGACAAGGATGTGGAGATCCCCAAAGCGGGTGGTGGGCATTGAAGTCCCCAACCAGCAAATAGGGGGGTGGAAGCTGACCAAGAAGATGAAGGAGGTCAGCTCGTGCCACTGGTGTGGACGATGGAATGTATACAGTACAAAGAGAGAACGTGTATCCAGAAAGGGAAAGACGGACGGCGACAGCTTGGAAGGAAGTGTTTAAGTGAATTGGGTGATAATGGAGAGTATCACGGAGAAGAATCATGAGTCCTCCATGGGCTGGAGTGCCTTCAACAGAGGGGAGATCATATCGGACGGACTGAAAATGAGGGAGAACAAAGCGGTCATGGGGACGCAGCTTTGTTTCCTGAAGACAGAAGATGACTGGCGAGTAGGATCGTAAGAGGATCGACAATTCATCCCGATTGTCTCAAATGCCGCGGATATTCCAGTGGATAATGGACATAGGGTGAACAGAAAATGGAAGGATGTGACCAAGGTTGCTGTCAACTCAACGACTGCTCAGAGCTTGCGACCGACATCATGGAATGACATTCAGCCGAAGGCAGAAGATCCTGATCCATAGGTTGTTCAGGAGCAGCTCCTGCCACCAGCGATCGGCCGGTTGATCGGCCGCCAGCAGTGCGCCTCGGCGACACAGAAGACGGCCGAGGGCGATTTCCGCCAGGTGGTGCTGTAGATGGGACACGCCTTGGCGGAGAAGGAGATTAACTGGGTTTCTTTGTAGCCTTCTTGGAATTATGATGTTTAGATGAAGGAGGAACCGATGGTTGTGAAGTTGGGGTATGTAAAAAATCTTCACGAATATGCTCTTTTTTCGTAGTCTTGGTGTCTGACTTTTGGGCTCGAGATTTAGCAGAACCCGATGAAGGGTGAGCCATAGAGTGGGCAGGCGAAAGTGGTGAGGTTGAACGGGCGATCTTTGCGCTGGCCGATCTGACGACCGTGGCACTAAAGGTGAGGTCGCAAGTCTGCGTGGCCACCTCCTTTGTTGGCTGAGGAGAAGCAAGGACAGTGCTGTATTTTCCTGTCTGAGGCACGGTGGGCTGTCGACTGGCGAATAATTTTCGAGCAGCAAAGGTCGACACCTTTTCCTTCACTCTGATTTCCTGGATGAGCTTTTCGTCCTTAAAAACGGGGCAATCTCGAGAGGAAGCAGCGTGGTCACTCATACAGTTGATGCAGCGAGGGGATGGAGGTGGACAAGCACCCTCATGGGCATCCTTGCCACACGTAACACATTTGGCCGGATTGGAACAGGACTGGCTGGTGTGATTGAACCGCTGACACCGATAACAACGCGTAGGGTTTGGGACGTAAGGGCGAACGGAAATTCTCATAGCCTGCTTTGATTTTCGATGGGAGTTGAACTTTGTCAAATGTCAAGAAGACAGTGCGGGTTGGAATGATGTTCGTGTCAACCCTTTTCATAACTCTATGAACAGCTGTTACGCCCTGGTCAGACAGGTAGTGCTGAATTTCTTCGTCAGACAATCCATCGAGGGAGCGTGTATAAACGACTCCACGCGAGGAATTTAAAGTGCGGTGGGCTTCAACCCGGACAGGGAAGGTGTGGAGCAGTGAAGTACGCAGCAATTTTTGTGCCTGGAGGGCACTGACTGTTTCTAACAACAAGGTGCCATTCCATAATCTGGAACAAGACTTTACAGGACCTGCAATTGCGTCGACACCTTTCTGAATAATGAAAGGGTTGACCGTGGAGAAGTCGTGACCTTCGTCAGACCGAGTAACAACAAGGAACTGTGGCAACGATGGAAGAACCGTCTGTGGCTGAGACTCAGTATACTTACGCTTGTGAGCAGACAGTGAAAGGTGAGGAAACCATTGCGGAAGAATCCCCCATGATTACCGGCGTCTCCGATGGCGCGCTCCTCCCTTGTGGGGGCCCTCTCTGAGGGCACTCCCGCCTTAGGTGATTGTTCACACCTCAGGTCACACCTCCCGACAAACGGACGGAGGGACCAATCGGCACTTTCGGAAGGTATCAGCTCGGGTAATCACCCCTCCCTGGGCCTCGCCGTTACCAGGGGGTACGTACGTGTCCTACCTGTCTACCCGGGGCGGGGAATTACGCGTTACCCGGTCACCGGCTACGCACAAAAATGCGTGGGTCGGCCTTCAGACACGCACAGGGAGGAAGAAAGAGAAAGGGAAAGGAAAGAAGAGAGGTCTCAAACGCCGCAGCGGAGAAAAGGGTAAAGAGAAGAGGTAAGGAAAAGAGAAGGACAAAGGAAGGAAGAAGACATACAAGCAAAGAAGGCGAAGAATGCGTTACATTTTCGAGCGTCCGTCTCCGGACGTAGGCACAAACCATACTCCCATATGGGGAGAAAGGGAAGGAAAGAGCCAGAGGTGAGAGGAGGAGGGGCGAAGATGGGGGACGGGGAAGGATGCGGAGAGGGAAGGTACGCAGCCCGGAAAGGAAGGAGGGCCACATTAGCTCGGGGTCCCGTGCTCGCTACGCACGTATCCACAAAAGAGTTGTGGACCCCCTGGGGGGAGTAGCTGACTGTCTCAGACGTGTAGTGTGATCTGGAGAGTCGCGATTTTTCCACTTTTCGAGTGACGCAAGGAGTCGAATGCAACAACGGCCCAATGTGGCGATGAACTCGTAGTGTTTGGAGTGGGTAGTTTAGCTCAGACAAGGCGCGGCTCGTAATTATAGGCTCCGATGTGGAACCGCCACAAATTATTTACCAAAATAAATTCCTCAGTAACGTTATTACAGAATTTAAATTATCAGAACACATTTCCCGTATTTCCCACATGGATTTACATGCAGGTCAACGTTTTTGGAACTGTTGATACGTAATGTCACGTGATGTTTTTCGAACAGGTAGTAGCTAGTCTTAAGGCTTCGCCTTGAAATACCGCTCAGCTCTATGTATCAGAGGTTAGGGGGCGTGGTTTCCTCGAGTACAGCGCTTATGGTCTTCCCAAAAGCTCTGGTGTTGCAGCAGAAGAGGGTACTACCTACCCACGTACAATTTTCATGTTCCACTGCTTACATCAAACGGGAGTGAATAGAGTTTCTGAAACATCGTTATCGAATCCCTGTCTCTGTATATCTCCGTTATGCTTTGACACGTCCTTGATCAACGTTTAGAACAGATAGTATTTTAGACAATTTTTTTGTTTCTGCCATTGTCTATACCATCGACCGCACGAATAAGTTTGCAAATGTCTCGCCAGAGCACACTAGAGTATGGTAACACAAGTATCACCACCTAGCGAGAGTTTCACGAATGATTAAGAGAAAAATGTGCGCGAAATATACCCCTTGCACAAAATACGAGGATCATTCAATAAGTAATGCTCCAAATTCTTTTTCTCAGAACATATTTCCTGTTAAAAGTCAGAATTTGGTGACAATATACATTAACATGTCTTGTCCATGTCCTGTTTTTCTATGTAATCTCCATCACATTCCATGGCCATATGCCAACGTTGTGGAAGAGCATGTATTCCCTGCTGGTGAAAGCTCTTACAGTAGGTGTACCCATGTTTTCACTGCATGACTGACACTATCATCATCTTCAAAGTATGTTCCCTGTAGAGAATCTTTAAGCAGCCCAAAGGGATGGAAGTCCGAGGGTGCCAGATCTGGACTCTAGGGCGGATAAGGCGGTGAATTTGGCGATGCATTCTCGGGTTCTCAGACTTTTGTGTGGGCGTGCATTATCGTGTTGGAGCAAGATTTCTGCAAGATTCTTGTCCGATCGAACACTTCGGAAACGGTTCTTGAGTTTATTCAGAGTCTTCATGTATGCCTCTGAATTGATGGTTGATCCTCTTGGCATCACATTCACGAGAATGATGCCATCACAATCCCAGAAGACTGTCAAAATGACTTTTCCAGCAGAGAGGGTTATCTTGAATTTCTTCATTTGTGGTGAATGAGGATAATGCCACTCCATGGACTGCGTTTTTGTTTGTAGCGCAAGGTGGTTCAAAATGGTTCAAATGGCTCTGAGCACCTTGGGACTTAACATCTGAGGTCATCAGTCCCCTAGAACTTAGAACTACTTAAACATAACTAACCAAAGGACATCACACACATCCATGCCCGATGCAGGATTCCAGACTGAAGCGCCTAGAACCGCTCGGCCACACCGGCCGGCCGCAAAGTGGTGCACCCAGCTTTCGTCCCCCATAATGATCCGTGACTGAAAGGCCTCTCCATCGGTCTCAAAACGCTCCAACAATGCAGATGAAATGGCCTTTCTTTAAATCTTGTGGCCCACTGTGACCATTCCTGGAAACCATTGTGAGCACCTCTTTGTATATAAAAGAGTCTCGATTATTGCAGACGCACATCCAATGCCGACCGACAACTGCAGAGCTAATTGTTTAGTTGTGATGCGCCAGTCGGCACGAATAACGGCATCCGCACGATTCAGCATGTCTGGAACAGTGGCTCAGACAGGACGTCCCGAGCGTGGCGTATCATGGGGCTCTTTTTCTGCATTTCCTGAGGCTGTAACTTTCTTTACCCATCGGCCAGCTGTATTCCTATCAACTGCAGCAACGCCATAAACTGCACACAAACGCTTGTGGATGTTCACACAATGCACACAAGAATTCAATAACAGCACGAAGCTTGCTCCCCCACTATGGGGAGCCATTTAAGCCCTGTGAGCAATTGCTGTCCCATGCTAATGATAGTACGAAGAATTTCTACTCTTAAAATTGTCATAGAGGAGCAGAATGTGTCTTTTATATTAAAACTGTATGAATTGAAATGTGTTGATGGTCTTATGTTAGAGTGAAAGGCATTTTTTGAATAGATTTAGGAAGAAAAGGAAATGCACTGACAGTTTTGAAAGTATTCTATGTAAATATTAATGAAAAATGTGTAACAGTAAGGTATATGTCATTTGGCTGTTCCCGTCACTGAAACTGACTGCTTTTTATACCTGCATCAATATTTGTTTTGTTTATGATGTATGAGTTTTGAAATATATTTTTAAATTGCTGAAAAAAAATCAGGATAGTAAAAAAACATGTGTATGTTAAGGGAATTTTCATTCACAAAGCAGGCTTATCACATTCACACAGTTCAATACTGTTCTATCCTGATTAAATTGAGCTTAACTTAAAATTCCATAAGGCAGTGAAGCAATTTCGAAGTCTCGGTGCGACGAAAATTGTCAGTCGATCTCCTGGAAACATTTGTAATAATTATTAACTTTCGGTGATCACATGGGGAAAACCGGAGATCTGCTGGTAAGATCGTGTTAGCCTATTTATTTGAAATAACTGGATACTTTGAGCATACAAAACGGCATGTTCGTCCAGTGTAAATCAGACGTTCCCCACTGATCCTGTGCAACACAGCGTAGTAAGCGGGCACTGTCAATAATAAACAGTTAAATAATACGCGAACACACTTACTTTAGTTTAGTTCATGTATTAAATTCCTTCTCATACAGAATGTCATCAAGATGGCGACTAGCTCAACAATACATACATGTACATCCTCCTTCTTTCACGACTAATCGGCAAGAAGTCCCTCCATTCTTTTCATAAGAGAAAACATAGATAGCAGAGAAGCTATTCCATGGAGTAAATGGACGCTCCAAGGAATAATTGGGCTTGAAACTACTTTGCATTGATAATCGGTAAGATAAGAAAAGATATTTCGAGATATGTACTGAGTTATATAATTTATAAAATTTCTAAAAATATCGCGGAGAGACCGCTGCAAGAGACATTACAGTATGTAGACACCATTTTATCGCTCTACTACGGCTTTGCCAGAACGGTTCGAAATTCACCAGCCCACAGACCAAACATCAAATGTGAAGCACCAACAACGACGTTTGTCTATGTACATTAATGGCTCTTTATGTAGGCCTTACTTATTGTACGACCCTTGTACATCCCGTTACTTTAGTTTCCTTGCTTGCTGGCTGCGGGTAATGTGTGTTATTAGCAAGTTTCTTTTTGTGAGTGTGTTATGCCCGAGTTTAGTCAGTCTTACTTTCTTACGAATAGAAGCAGCAGACCACGAATTCGGAAACGAAGCAGTATGAAATAAATGTGAAATTTATCAGGTAAAATTTTGGGACATGCGGTTAGGACAAAAGTAAAGGGAATGATAATTAAATCAATACCATAAACTGTCGATAGGCGTTGATATACATCAACGGGGACAGTTGAAATCGTCTGCCCCGACTGGGACTCGAACACGGGATCTGCTGCTTAGCCGGCCGTTGTGGCCGTGCGGTTCTAGGCGCTTCAGTCTGGAACCGCGTGATCGCTACGGTTGCAGGTTCGAATCCTGCCTCGGGCATGGATGTGTGTGATGTCCTTAGGTTAGTTAGGTTTAAGTAGTTCAAAGTTCTAGGGGACTGATGACCACAGATGTTAAATCCCATAGTGCTCAGAGCCATTTAAACCATTTTCTGCTGCTTACAAGGCAGATGAACTAAGCATCTGAGCCACCGAGGGCACAGAGGATAGTGCGACTGCACGGACTTATCTCTTGCATGCTCCCCGTGAGACCCACATTCCCAACTTAATGTCCACACACTACATTTGTAGTGCCCCTGCCCATTACACTCATTACTCGTGGCAGACAATCTTACCGAGTCCTGTAAGAGTTCGGGCAATGCGTGTGCATCCGCACAGAAGGTCAATGGCCGGTTAGCCTTAACTATATATGGAGATGGTATCTGTTCTTTCGGACATGTCCGAAAGAGCAGATACCATTTTCATATAAATGTGAAGGAAGTTGGTGCGCCCAAATTCGAAATAAATATGAATTAAGGAAAAAACAGCGTACATTCATGCAAGGATGTGCACAATTGTAACAGAGCAACGTACAATGCAGCTGAGTGGTTGTGTGCGTTTTATCACTTAAAGTGCATTTTTGAAATATGCAGATGTAAACGTGACAAATACGGTCTGTACCTGTTCATAGCTCCTGCTAAGGGTGCTCATGTCAGCCTGTGACTGCTCAAGATCCGTGACGTCATAGAAATTTCACTGTTTCGTTATGAGAACTCAAAAACACCGCGGTCTCAGTGGACAAAGCGTTAAACATCTGAAATTTTGAAATGAAAATAACAAAAACAATAAGGATGCAACGAAGCTAGTATACACTGCATTAAAGACGTCTCCGACACGCGTCTTTTAGTCGAATTGTTGTGGTAAACTGTCGAGAAATGTGACGTTTGCGATAAATAAGCTACTTATACATTTTATCTTTTAGTTAGCTTTTTATATTATTTAGTAGTTGATTATGAAATGGAAAGAAGGTACAGTGTGTAAATGTTTAGCTAGAGTGTGATATTCCCCCCACCCCTCCTCCTGAAATCTTGGTTGTGGTGAGAGATTGACCTGTAGTGTAACCTAAGGTTTAGGTTAGTTCCGATCCATGAATGACGCAGCCTTCCACAGTATGAAATCAAGAGTTGCGCCTGGGTCAGACGTAATTATTAATATTTTTGGTGGTGATTTTCGTGCCATGACTTGGACCGAGGTAATCGGGTTAAAGTATACTAGAACCGGAATCTTCATTCTTACATTCTCTGTGAGCAAGTTGGTTGGTTGGTTTTCAGAGTAAAGGGACTAAACTACAGAGTCATCAGTCCCTGGTGAGCAACTGTTGCCTTTCTTCTACGTCTTAGTGACGAGTATGCTGAGGGCACTCCCATCCTCCACGGTGTGTTGGCCGGGGCATCCACACAGTTGTGGGATTGACCAACACTCTGGCACCCCGTCACATCTCGACTAACGCGCTCCGTCCCCCGATCTTAAGCCCGCAGAAAATACACTCGTGGAAATGGAAAAAAGAACACATTGACACCGGTGTGTCAGACCCACCATACTTGCTCCGGACACTGCGAGAGGGCTGTACAAGCAATGATCACACGCACGGCACAGCGGACACACCAGGAACCGCGGTGTTGGCCGTCGAATGGCGCTAGCTGCGCAGCATTTGTGCACCGCCGCCGTCAGTGTCAGCCAGTTTTCCGTGGCATACGGAGCTCCATCGCAGTCTTTAACACTGGTAGCATGCCGCGACAGCGTGGACGTGAACCGTATGTGCAGTTGACGGACTTTGAGCGAGGGCGTATAGTGGGCATGCGGGAGGCCGGGTGGACGTACCACCGAATTGCTCAACACGTGGGGCGTGAGGTCTCCACAGTACATCGATGTTGTCGCCAGTGGTCGGCGGAAGGTGCACGTGCCCGTCGACCTGGGACCGGACCGCAGCGACGCACGGATGCACGCCAAGACCGTAGGATCCTACGCAGTGCCGTAGGGGACCGCACCGCCACTTCCCAGCAAATTAGGGACACTGTTGCTCCTGGGGTATCGGCGAGGACCATTCGCAACCGTCTCCATGAAGCTGGGCTACGGTCCCGCACACCGTTAGGCCGTCTTCCGCTCACGCCCCAACATCGTGCAGCCCGCCTCCAGTGGTGTCGCGACAGGCGTGAATGGAGGGACGAATGGAGACGTGTCGTCTTCAGCGATGAGAGTCGCTTCTGCCTTGGTGCCAATGATGGTCGTATGCGTGTTTGGCGCCGTGCAGGTGAGCGCCACAATCAGGACTGCATACGACCGAGGCACACAGGGCCAACACCCGGCATTATGGTGTGGGGAGCGATCTCCTACACTGGCCGTACACCACTGGTGATCGTCGAGGGGACACTGAATAGTGCACGGTACATCCAAACCGTCATCGAACCCGTCGTTCTACCATTCCTAGACCGGCAAGGGAACTTGCTGTTCCAACAGGACAATGCACGTCCGCATGTATCCCGTGCCACCCAACGTGCTCTAGAAGGTGTAAGTCAACTACCCTGGCCAGCAAGATCTCCGGATCTGTCCCCCATTGAGCATGTTTTGGACTGGATGAAGCGTCGTTTCACGCGGTCTGCACGTCCAGCACGAACGCTGGTCCAACTGAGGCGCCAGGTGGAAATGGCATGGCAAGCCGTTCCACAGGACTACATCCAGCATCTCTACGATCGTCTCCATGGGAGAATAGCAGTCTGCATTGCTGCGAAAGGTGGATATACACTGTACTAGTGCCGACATTGTGCATGCTCTGTTGCCTGTGTCTATGTGCCTGTGGTTCTGTCAGTGTGATCATGTGATGTATCTGACCCCAGGAATGTGTCAATAAAGTTTCCCCTTCCTGGGACAATGAATTCACGGTGTTCTTATTTCAATTTCCAGGAGTGTATATCTCGGCCGATTTGGAACAACGGCTGAAATGTAGAAATCATATCTGCAGTTTCGTACCCTCCCTGTTCTAATGAATAACGAGTGGGTCCAACTATCCTGCCCGCCTCCACTTAGTTTCCATTACGATCACCATAACTACGACTGCCTCTCCAGGCAGCTGAAGAAACGTGTACACCCTCGTCCTCGCCAAAATGAGACCGTTGTCAGGATTAGAGGCGGCGTTACACGCCATTGGCGTGATGTCTTGTGTGATGGATAATGTTTTGGCCAGTGTGCTCATGCGATGTGTATGTGTTCACTGTAAATAACTTATTTTCGATTTTGAGATAAAAAATTACAAACACACGAAGTTATACTGTATACAACCATGTCACACTTGCGTGTTTTCTAACCCTCCTTCGATTACGTCCTCGCCTTGGTCTTCCAGTATCTCCTGGGATCCAGCGGATATCTTCGTTGACCGTCTATGATCCATCTGCTATCCCACCCACCTCAACTCCATTTCGTTTTCGTTACGATCGTCATAATTACGTCTAATTCTTCACTCTGTTCCCTGGCGCATTTCCTTGTTTTCCAGTTTCCCAAAATAATTCCGAACTTACGTCCCTCCTTTGCTTGCTGAGATGAATGGTTTTCGTACTGACAGTGTATGTCTACTCTCATATGTTAAAGCCGGCAGTACAAACTAATCATAAACTTCCGATTTTTAACGCAAAGCCCTGCTATTCAGATAGAAATACAATAAAGGAATTGTGCACGTGGATTCTGCGCGCTCGGAATTCACTGCAGGGGAGGGCGGGAGACACGTACTTCCAGAGGTGGAACTTTCAGATCAAAGATGCAGCACGAGATTACCTCCCGCTCTCTGACGGTGTGGATGCGTCACTGACTGCGCCGTGTGTTACTCCCTGGAAACGAACGCGTTCCTCAGCCACTACATTCAGCATAAGTCGGTACTTGTTTGCAGAACCGAAAGTAGCAGCTGAGCTACAGAACCTCGTTATATACTCGCCTTTGGATGTCACTTCACTAATATACCACGTGGTTATAATTAAACTTTGTTTCGAGTGCTGCAGTGCAGGCTGTATATATCGCAGACTGCTGAGACATCATACTCTGAGAAGCCAAAGAAACTGGTACACCTGCCTAATATTGTGTAGAGCCCCCGCGAGCACACAGAAGTGCCACAACACGGCGTGGTATGGACTCGACTGGTGTCTGAAGTAGTGCTGGAGGGAACTGTTGTGGGTTGGGAAGAGAGCCAACACGGTACTACTAGAGGAAGCCGAAAGGCACGCGTTTTAGCTCACGCAGGCTGGCGTGAGGTCTGGAACAGGACAAGGAAATTAGACTTAGAAAAAACTGACGCAGCTGGTGGAATACTTAACTTTAATCCATAAATGGTGAACGTCGCTCTTGACGGTACATGTTTTACAGTATCAATAGTAACTGGTAATGGTGCCTTTCTAGGTCGTAGCAAATGACGTAGCTGAAGGCTATGCTAACTATCGTCTCGGCAAATGAGAGCGTATTTTGTCAGTGAACCATCGCTAGCAAAGTCGGTTGAACAACTGGGGCGAGTGCTAGGAAGTGTCTCTAGACCTGCCGTGTAGCGGCGCTCGGTCTGCAATCACATAGTGGCGACACGCGGGTCCGACGTATACTAACGGACCGCGGCCGATTTAAAGGCTACCACGTAGCAAGTGTGGTGTCTGGCGGTGACACCACAGGAACTAACATCATAAATCCTGCAGGGCTGTCCATAAATCCGTAAGATTACGAGGGGGTGGAGATTTCTTCTGAACGACACGTTGCAAGGCATCCCAGATTTACTCAATCATGTTCGTGTCTAGGGAGCTTGATGGTCAGCGGAAGTGTTTGAACTCAGAAGAGTATTCCTGGAGCCAATCTGTAGCGGTTCTGGACGTGTCGGGTGTCGAATTGTCCTGATGGAATTGCCCAAGGCCATCGGAATGCACAATGTACATGAATGGATGCAGGTGATCAGAAAGGTTTCTTACGTACGTGTCACCTGTCAGAGTCGTATCTAGACGTATCAGGGGTCCCCTATCACTCCAACTGCACACGCTCCACACAATTACAGAGCCTCCACCAGCTTGAACAATCCACTGCTGACACGCAGGGTCCATGGATTCATGAGGTTGTCTCCATACCCGTACACGTCCATCTGCTCGATACAATCTGAAACGAGACTCGTCCTACCAGGCAACATGTTCCAGTCGTCAACAGTCGAATGTCGGTGTTGATGGGCCCAGGCGAGGCGTAAAGCTTTGAGTCGTGCAGTCATCAAGGGTACACTAGTGGGCTTTCGGCTCCGAAAGCCCAAATCAATGTTGTTTCGTTGAATGGTTCGCACGTTGACATTTGTCGATGGCCCAGCATTGAAATCTGCAGCAATTTGCTGGAGGCTTGCACTTCTGTCACGTTCAACTATTCTCTTCAGTCGTCGTTGGTCCCGTTCTTACAGGATCTTTTTCCGGCCACAGCTGTGTTGGAGATTTGATGTTTTACTGAATTCCTGATATTCACAATAGACTCGTGATGTGGTCCTAAGGGAAAATCCCCACACCATGACTAAGTCGGAGATGCTGTGTCCCATCGCTCGTGCACTGACTACAACACCACACTTAAATCTTGATAACCTGCAATTGTAACAGCAGTAACCGATCTAAGAATAGCGCCAGATACTTGTCTTATATAGGAGTTGCCAACCGCTGCGCCGCATTCTGCCTGTTTACAGCCGGCCGGTGTGGCTGTGCGGTTCTAGGCGCATCAGTCTGGAACCGCGTGACCGAATCCTGCCTCGGGCATGGATGTGTGTGATGTCCTTAGGTTAGTTAGGTTTAAGTAGTTCTAAGTTCTAGGGGAATGATGACCACAGATGTTAAGTTCCATAGTGCTCAGAGCCATTTGAACCATTTTTGCCTGTTTACATATCTCTGTATTTGAATACGTATGGATATACCAGTTTGTTTGGCGCTTCAGTGTAGGTATGTTCATTAATCGGTGCGCTCATGGGGTAAGCTGGAGAAAAGAATAGTTGGAGTTTCTGTCCCCGAAGGTGAAAATGTGATGCTGTAAGGAGTCAGAATGTTGTGTGGGTGCAGGAAATGGGGATTAACGGTCAAACAGATAATAGCGGTCCTGACACATTTATCAGTATATGGCTGCAAGTTACAACATGTTTCAGAATGGCCTCCTGACTTCGTAACGTGCTGCATCCGTGACAAGGTGTGGCCGACAGGTGCTCGCTACATGTGTGGTGTAATCAAAGCCGTACGTCGTAGGCTGTCCTTCAGATCAGGAAGAGTCGGGATACATTTCTGATAGACAAAATCTTTGAGATGTCCCCACAACCAGAAGTCACATGGATTTATATGATGGGGGATCTGGAAGGCCACTAGTGTTGAAGTTGCCTAGAGATGATGAGGTTGTTACCGAAGCTTTCTCGAAGCAGATCTTTCGCCTGGCAAGCGACCTTTGGTGTTGTCACCCCATCTTGCGTGAAAATAGTGCTGTGGACACAGTTGCACTCTTGCAAAGCTGGAATCACGTGTTACAGAAGAAAGTGTTACGGCGTAAAGTCAAGCGCCGGCATGCCAGTCAGAAATGAGAGAGCAGAGAGGGCTGTGAGAAGACGTCGGGCAATCGCACGCTGACCGACCCCTCTCCAGGACGGCAACGCGACAGCAGCGGCCTCTATGCGAAGAGAAGAAAGAGCAGCGCCGACTGGCCGCGGCGCACTTCTGCAGCAGCATCAAGATTGGGCACTTCAAGACCAGAGACTTAGGAATTGTATATACTGAAGAACATTGTTTATTTTGTCCGCCGCCCTTTGCTTGCGACACATCTGTTGAACACAAAGTATTGTCACGTACTTTTCATAATAAAACTCATTAATACGATTTGCTTGAATTGTTGTCTAGCGATCCAAGAAGCAGGTTTCTTAGACACGCCATCTTTGACAACCGGGCAGGATTCAACATTGGTGACGAGTTAAAGGAAAACCCCTGTTCCGGCATATCGACAAGCGCCGGCACGAAGGCGAAGATTGCAAGAGCAAAGAAGGCGGTGAGACAACGTCAGCCAATAGCCGGCTAACAAGGACTGCACCATGACTGGAGCGCCCTATAGCCGAAGAGAATATACATGGAGGTAAGAATAGAGGGAGATGCCGTGACGTCACAGCTGTGAAGCTATGTAAAGCCGAGGGTAGCCATCTCAATCCGACCAAAACATTGCTGCTGTAAGCTTGTGTGCATAGGCTTGTCGCTCGCTTTTGGAAGGATTTTGCGCTATTATGGTGACTTGTGTGGTGTTCGGATGTACGAATTGTTCTGATTGTGATGCGAAATCGAAGGGAATAAGATTTCATGTGTAAGTTGTCTCGTTAAGTGTGATTTTACAACATTGTGAATGAACGTGTGCTACATCGGTGCTTGTACTATAGCGTGTTTTTCTCCTGTATGATTTTAGATTTCCTAAAAATGAAAGTCGGAAAGCTCTGTGGGAGAATTCCGTGAGGAGGAAGAATTGGCGTGCGTCTAAATGGAGCACTATATGTTCTCAGCATTTCCGAGAAGAGGACATAGACCGAACTTCCCTTTCAACAGTAAGGCTCCGAGAAAATGCTGTACCATCAGTTTTCCTCTACACACTCAAAACATTTGCAAAAGGTATGTTAATTCAAAGAATTAAATTCTTAGTTTTCAAGTTCACATTTCAGTATAATACGTACGTATCGTCGATAATCGAAGTGTTGAGTAACTCACATGTACCAAATTAAAAGCTAACACTACATTAACTGGCGTAAAGTAAAGGCCTAAACAGGACACTGTGTAGATTTGCCATTCTATGTATCGTATTTCAGTAAATATTGGTGGTAATGAACAGTGTTTCCCAGTAGTGTAACGTAACTGAAATGTCCCAGTACGTATTACAAACAAGATGTATTTATGGGGCTTTGGAGGGAGGGTATAGCTAAATTAGTTTTCAGTTTCTATTAGTTAGTTTGTGATACACGTTTATTACTGAATTAACAAAATTGTATCGTTTACATTGAAGGTTAGCTATTCGTAATATTACATTAAAAACTATTTTTAATCAGAAGAAACGCGGAATTTCGCCTTTACGAGATTTTATTTTAAACAAAAACTTTGAAACAACCAATCTGATGACGTTACATGCGTATATGGTGCAATTAGCGACTGTAATACACGCAGCGCTATAGCACACTGGCAATGTTTTGGTCAGAGTGTCATGGCAGCGAGACACGCCCCCATGGCTTCAAAACGTAGTACAGCTGGGATACGTAGCGCCGTCTCCCCTTATTCTTACCTCCATGAGAATATAAGCGCCATACCTGCCAGCCTCCGCGGGACAATATTCGCACAGTACAAGGAGAGCGCTACTATAGCAGTGACGTGGTAGCAGTGACGTGTGACCCATATCAATTGCTTGCATGGACCTTGTATACAGCAAAGAACTTTTATTGTTTGCATGTCACCCATCGCTTGCGACGCCATTGTAAATTCAAAGTTAAATATTGTCAATCTTCTTATTTGTAACAAAAATTATTAATGTGATTTGCTTGAATTGGTGAGTAGCTATCTGAGAACGCAGCAACCTTTAGGCTCCCTATAAGCGACGAGTGGGCAGGACCCCACGAGCCCCGTGCCTAGCGGCCACGGATTTTCTTTTCTGCAGACCAAGGCAACACGTTGACATTCTATAGAGCATGTTGGGTTACAATAGTGGCATGTGGGCGAGCGTTATCGTGATGGAAAACACCCCCTTGAATGCTGTTCATGAATGGCAGGTCAGATCACCAGACATACAAATTTGCAGCCAGGATGCGATGTCAATGAAAATCACACCCCAAACCATAACTCAGGTGTAGGCCCAGTGTGCGCAGCATGCAAGCCCTCAGATACCTTCCTTCTAACCGACGCACGGCCCTCACTGAAACTGAAGCACAAACCAGCGTTCATGAGTAAACACAACAGACCTCTACCCTGCCCTCCAGTGGAGCTCTCGCTTGATACAGACGGCGGTGGTTTGGTGCACGCCACAGGATGCCTGTCTCGGAGCTGTCCTTGAAGTAACCGATTTGTAACAGTTCTTTGTGTCACTGTGGTACCAACTGCAGCTGAGATTGCACTGTAGATGCAGCACGATGTGACAGATCCGTAGGCCGAACACTGTCCTCTTCCCTCTCGGTAGTGCCACTTAGCCGCCCGGAGCCCGATTTTATTGCGACCGCACATTCCCTTGACCACCGCTGGCAGCAATCATGTATAGCGGTTACATTTCTGCCAAGTCTTTCTGCAGTATCGTGGAAGGAACATCTAGCTTCTCGTAGCCCTGTGACATGATCTCGTTCAAACCCAATGAGGTGACGACAATGGCGTGTTTGCCTCCTTAAAGGCATCCTTGACTAACATCAACTCATCATGTCCAACCTCAAAGGTAACTAACGTTACAGCGTGTATTTAAAGCAAACCTAATTTGTATCCTCATAATGGCGATACTAGCGCCACTCTCATGCAACTGGCTCGAAATTTGAATGAACGCCACCTTCCAGATGTAGAAACACATCTACCAACTTTCGTTTATGTCACACAGCTCCCTCTTGGCGCTGCGATTTTTTTTTCCGCTAGTGCTACTGGGAGATGAAGAAGCTTGCACAGGATAGAGTAGCATGGAGAGCTGCATCAAACCAGTCTCAGGACTGAAGACCACAACAAGAACAACAACAGTGCAAGTACGTTCCATGACGACGCAGTAGATGTCGAGATGATGTGTTGAAGCTACCACGAGAAACTAAAGACCCACTGAAATCAAACAATGGAAAATACAGGATGGAATAACGACAATATTACGATAAGCATAGATCACTACTCACCATATAGTGGAGATATTGTGTCGCAGACAGCTATAACAAAATAACAGCTAAAGAAGCAAGTTTTCGGCGAAAAGGCCTTCTTCTATAGTAGACAACACACACACACACACACACACACACACACACACACAAGGCCAATGAGGAAGAAGCGGGTGACAGTATAGATAAATGCTTGGCAATAGAGATGGAAATGACTAGACAGAGCGTGTAGAATAAGACGATAGCGGGAAGTAGGACAGAAAGTGAACAGAACAATAGATAATAGTACACAAAATCTGAATTCTACCAGACAGTACATCTATAAGATGACGGATAGCGCAAAGCGCTTTGTCCAGTTACAAAGAGAGAGACGAATAGTAGCAATAAGCACCTCATGGCTGTAGAAAAACTGTTGCATCGTCAAGTAGCCGAGTTACGCCGTCAAGACTGTCAACATCAAACGGCTAGGAAAGAGGGATATCAGTACAGCGGCTAACAGCATAGTATTGCCAATTGGACTGAACGAGAGAAAACAAAGCCAACATTTAGTTCATGGTTCACATGGCTCTGAGCAATATGGGACTTAACTTCTGAGGTCATCAGTCCCCTAGAACTTAGAACTATTTAAACCTAACTAACCCTAAGGACATCACACATATCCATGCCCGAGGCAGGATTCGCGCGCTTCCAGACTGTAGCGCCTAGAGCCGCTCGGCCACCACAGCCGGCTTTAGTTCATGGACAGAATGTCATTCGCGGAGTGGACACTGATGTTTCGGTACAGGAACTTTTAGTAGAAGTAATATCTACAATAAAAGTTATCGGCGGCCAAGATTTCTAAAAGCAGTATTCCGCGTCAGTGTTAGGTCTGAAATTAAATCAGGTATAAGTATCCTAACCTTTGATGGGCAACGAATTCCTCAGTACATCTGTTTCCGTGGGACACAGCGTGAAGTGGCCCTCTATGAGTTATCGGTTAGTATATTTGTGTATAGTATAACTGTCTAGGGTTCGGACATATTAACGAACTGTGCGCAGGAAAACTGCAGGTGTGACACAAGCAGCGTGCTCAATTTGAGCACCTCTGACGTAACACACTGCGGGGACTGCAGTCAGGCACACAAAGCAACAGACATGAAACTGCGGTCTAATGAAAATATCTAGTAACAGAACAAAACTCGGTTTTCTCCATTTTCAGTCACAATCGACACACTGACAGCAGCTGTCAATATTGAACTGTCTACTGTATATTGTTGAAATTCTGTATACGACCCTTGGAATAATCAAACCAACCTTGAAGGGGCAACAAAAATGTTCCATTCCTTGATGGAAATTTGCCAGCCTTACCAAGCCACCTTCGTACAGTGAGTCACCCTACTTTGATAGTGGGATATTTTAACGACCACCACTTAAGTTGGGACAAGGAACAAGAAGACTGTTTGGGGAGAAGTACACCAGAATTCTTAGAGGAACAAAGTCTAATCCAACTAAATCATGAGTCACCTACGAGGATAAACGTAACCACAGTTGCAATGCTGGGTGTATATGTTGATCATCAAGTAACCTTGTCACAGACTTTAAGACGCATTTTGTACAAGAACCCAGATCATCGTCCCCTTTGAAGGAAAAACTGTGTGACTTAAGTATCAGATATAGCGGCTTATACATTTTATAAATTGAAAATGAAGAAAGCTGAGTGGGAGAAATGTAAATAAATTTTGGCGCTAGTTTCGCTTGGATAGTGGGGTGAGGAGATCACGTCGCTGGTAGAATAGCGCCGAGAGGCACTGAAACTGTACAAAAGCTTTCTGTGAATCTGAAAATTACCTTGCGGTGCGAATCGGTTCCGTCTGCCTGAGGGCACTAACGAACCTCTTTCTGGTTGTCCACCATTGTCTCGTAGCGTTGACCGCAGAGCTGATCTCTCACAAAATCGAAAAGATTGTCGTCGGAGGATACCTAATCGGGATTCTAGGGGGGCTACGGTAGACTTTTCACCCAAATTCTCGACTTTTCTCGATACCGACGCGCCCGGAAGGAAACCCTTTGCGGCCCAGAAGATGCTGCCCGAAATATTCCAAGACGGTCGCAGTATCCCTGCTTTCTTATTTGATGGCGAATCTAGATGGTGACATTCCATACTGCAGTGTTTTGTTTCGAGCTATCAATGATGGACACAGGTTGAATCGATTGTCGCAATAATGATAAAAAAAATTGTGACCTTTACTTCGGAAACTCTGAAATTTTATGAGTAGAGAACGGATTATATGCATCGTAACAACCTTAAAATATGCATAAAAACACTTAAAAGATGCATGAAAAGTGTCGAAATATGTTAGATCAAATAATAAAAAAAACATGGTAGTTACTGCGTGCGTTATATCTCAAAGTCACACCTGTGCATATCTGTTACGAGGAAGAGCCCCGGCCATGAGAAAAATCGGTACATTTAGAACGCTGATATCACTTTCTGAATACTTTCCGGTAGAGGTTAGGAAAGGGGTCTTTCTGGGATTATTTTCTTAAAATTTGCAAAATGGGGACGCATACCGTCTTTCAAGAATTGTTCCTTCTTCTCTATTGTTGTCAGTATCAAGCAGATGCGATGCGAGTCGCAGTGAAACAATCGATATGTACAGGGCCAACTTCGAGATATATCACTCGCAGGGGGGCACTCGCAAAAACTCCGTAATATTTTATTTAACAAACAACATACAATCATGAATTTTTTTTTGATTAGCATTAACTTTTAATTAATACTATTGTACTACAGCATCATATACACTTTCTTTTACATTTTTCTACTATTGTAAACATAAACGGCTAAGTACTGTTCAAAATGTTCGGTGGGAAGATTCTCTCTTCCATCACTTAAAACATTTTTATATGCAGAAAAGAACCATTCTACATCAACTGAGGTAACTGGTCAGTATTTGAATCTGGTAGCTATGTTGGCACTTATTGTCCCATTAAAAAAACTATCAGTTTGGCATAAGGGTTGAAAGCCTGGGTTATTGTTTTAAATGTTTTCAAATTTTTCTTTAAGTTTTCTTGGTAATACCTCCGGCAATGAGGACTTCACTAGAATTATTTTATTCATTAACTGAATAGATTCATTCAACGCCAAACCTTGAGTTTCAAGCTTTTTAATATTAACAGGGATAGGGGAAAAATGAGTGTTAATCTCAGCAATGTCTTTTTTAATACCGAAATCATTAAAAGCTTCCTTGCACTGGCAAACTGCCACAGCCTCTGCGCTATCAAAGCCGTTTACTACCGCTCGAATGGCCTCGAAATGTTCATTGTAAAACGACACAGCTTTGAACCACGTACCCCAACGAGTTACCACTGGTTCGGGACGTTAAATCACATTTAGTAGTTCTACTTTGTAGGTCTTGATGCGAGCAGGAGCCTTTAGAAACACTTTATTTGTGGAAGAAATCAGTTTATTTACATTCACAAACAACTTCTTCCGCAAGGCCATGTACTCCATGATCAGAGCTCGTCACATGAATCAAATTGGGCAAAAATATGGTTCAAATGCCTCTGAGCACTATGGGACTCAACATCTGAGGTCATCAGTCCCCTAGATCTTAGAACTACGTAAACCTAACTAACCTAAGGACATCACACACATCAATGCCCGTCGCAGGATTCGAACCTGCGACCGTAGCGGTCACGCGGTTCCAGACTCAAGCGCCTAGAACCGCTCGGCCACACGGGCCGGCCGGGCAAAAATACTCGGAGGGCTTTTCCTGCTTTGATCATATAGGGAGCAGCATCTGAAATAAACACAAACACTCTTTCATCTGCAGAAGATTCTGGAAATGTTTTTCTAATACCCTCATTCACAAATCTGGCGATCGTAGACTGATTTACTTTAAATGCGAACATTTTTAGGTTAGGCTTTACCGTGACTGTTACTGACATTAAATGAAACAACAAGTTCACTGTTACCAGTCACCGTTTTATTTTATTTCCACGACGCGTTTCGAAGGTTTAAACCTCCATCATCGGGTGGATTTACATTAGTAAGTATTACATTTGTGTGTGTGTATTGTGTTACGATTTTTGGAGGAACTTGTGGCACTGCCTAGTGGAGAAACGAAACGCTATTTCAGAATATGGTTTAGGATTAATTTTGACAAAAAATTAAACTGATATCTAATGGTAAACATTAAATAAGTAAACTACAGTACCTTCAGTGATCACAAGTTCCTTTTGCTGTCGTAACACATCACATGTATACTGCCACATTTGTAAACAAATATGGCGTCTGGAATCAGCTGGGTGCAAGGTTCGTATAGCAGAAGTGAAGACATAATCGCAAAGTGCAAAGAATATACATCATAACAATATTATTACAGAATAATTGCTTTAAGCATTTAGCGGTGTTTGTTAATGTGTGTGTACTTCAGGTGGTGTATAAATCCAATTCTGACAAGTTAAAACAGCAAACATTCGTACTCGTTTGTACAATCACGTGAAATGTTAAAATGGCTTAAACTTCATACTTATTGATAACAATTAGGTGAAATGTTACAGACTATAATTACAATGATCATATTGGCTACAACAGTAAAATCATACATACATTACACTCTTTGATTGGGGTTAATAAACAGATGTGAAGTGAGGGGGGGGTGGAGTCAGAAGGAGAGGTAGAGAGAGAGAGAAAGTGTGTGTGTGTGTGTGTGTGTGTGTGTGTGTGTGAGTGAAAGGGGGGAGAGGGGGAGAGGGGGAGAGGGAGAGAGGGAGAGAGGGAGAGAGAGAGAGAGAGAGAGAGAGAGAGAGGGAGAGAGGTAAGAGTGATTAAATGGGAGGAAACATTTACATGGCAAGGAGTCTTAAGATTGCATGTTGCATATATTACCTGCCTAATTTACTTTCTAAAGTTCTTTGCAGACCGCTAAATAGGAAGAAAAGAAGGCTCTTCTTTTAAAGCACCAACAATTAAATTTGCAATATAATGGCCACAAGTGTCAGTAGTTTCCACAACTGAAATCCATGTAATGCTTTCCTGAAGTTCATTGCGTATTTCTTCCAGAACATTTACGTAAATTGTCGGTATGTAATTTTTACGCAATGTTGATTCATCTGGTATATTTTGATTTAAGCAATATTTGTGGATGAAGCCTTTGAGGATAGGCTTTATAAGTTTGTGAAGAGGAATGTTGCTTGAAATGAATGCTTCACATAGATCCATGTTAAGCCGACTTTTTTGGTTACCTTTGGACAAATCCCTGCTACTGCAACTTGCTGTCATAAGTTGTCGTGGTCCTTTCCTCTGCATTCCTGCGATATGAAGACTTGTCTTGACATGCTAGTCTATTTGAAACTTTTTTTTTGCACGAAGCTTTTTTTGTAGGAAACGTTTTTCTCGTAAGCTAGACAATATAAAACCAATTCCATCATATGTAAATGTTCCAGGATGGTCTGCTATCCAAGACATGGCGTTTCTTTTTTCGGGCGGCATGGCGCATAACACGTTACACACAATACGACGTAAACATGTTCAAAAGTGTACAAGTAAATAGAAAGCTAAACTGAAACAATGGATGTGCGACTAAAAGCTTGCGCAGTTTAATTGTTGCCGACGCGTACGGTATGACTGCGGAGGGGATTAACGGGGGGCGGGGGCGCAAGAGGATTAACTCTGTCTGCCCATTCCTGTTCCTCTTCTGTAATGATTTCGCTAGGCAGTGGCCTCTCGGTTAGCGACTGCACGCAGTTCTAGGTTGCGGTCTATATATGAGACATCAAAACTAGATCGAGCTAGAGACCGCCCGTCGAAATTTTAAAAATACAGGGTTATTACAAATGATTGAAGCGATTTCACAGCTCTACAATAACTTTATTATTTGAGATATTTTCACAATGCTTTGCACACACATACAAAAACTCAAAAAGTTTTTTTAGGCATTCACAAATCTTCGATATGTGCCCCTTTAGTGATTCGGCAGACATCAAGCCGATAATCAAGTTCCTCCCACACTCGGCGCAGCATGTCCCCATCAATGAGTTCGAAAGCATCGTTGATGCGAGCTCGCAGTTCTGGCACGTTTCTTGGTAGAGGAGGTTTAAACACTGAATCTTTCACATAACCCCACAGAAAGAAATCGCATGGGGTTAAGTCGGGAGAGCAGGGAGACCATGACATGAATTGCTGATCATGATCTCCACCACGACCGATCCATCGGTTTTCCAATCTCCTGTTTAAGAAACGCCGAACATCATGATGGAAGTGCGGTGGGGCACCGTGCTGTTGAAAGATGAAGTCGGCGCTGTCGGTCTCCAGTTGTGGCATGAGCCAATTTTCCGCGGGCTACGCGTGAAACTTGCCCGCACGGGTTCAACCGTTTCTTCGCTCACTGCAGGCCGACCCGTTGATTTCCCCTTACAGAGGCATCCAGTAGCTTTAAACTGCGCATACCGTCGCCGAATGGAGTTAGCAGTTGGTGGATCTTTGTTGAACTTCGTCCTGAAGTGTCGTTGCACTGTTATGACTGACTGATGTCAGTGCACTTCAAGCACGACATACGCTTTCTCGGCTCCTGTCGCCATTTTGTCTCACTGCGCTCTCGAGCGCTCTGGGAGCAGAAACCTGAAGTGCGGCTTCAGCCGAACAAAACTTTATGAGTTTTTCCACGTATCTGTAGTGTGTCGTGACCATATGTCAATGAATGGAGCTACAGTGAATTTATGAAATCGCTTCAATCATTTTTAATAGCCCTGTATTGTGGCGGCCGGAGTGGCCGAGCGGTTAAAGGCGCTACAGTCTGGAACCGCACGACCGCTACGGTCGCAGGTTCGAATCCTGCCTCGGGCATGGATGTGTGTGATGTCCTTAGGTCAGTTAGGTTTAAGTAGTTCTAAGTTCTAGGGGACTTATGACCACAGCAGTTGAGTCCCATATGTAACATGCAAATGCATATGTAACATGCAAATGCATATGTAACATGCAAATGCATATAATCTGGTCTCTAGTTACGAGTAATGTCGTGTGACTAGGGCCGCCTGTCGATTAGATCGTTCGCCGGGTGAAAGTCTTTCAAAATTGACGCCACTTCGGCGACTTTCGCGTCGATGAGGATGAAATGATGACGATTAGGACAACACAACACACAGCACCCAGTCCCTGAGCGGAGAAAATCTCCGACCCAGACGGGAACCGAACCCGGGCCCTTAGGATTGACATTCTGTCGCGCTGACTACTCAGCTACCGGGGGCTGACTAGTTTACCGATCAGACACTAAATGTTGGACCCAACAGACAAGTATTTCCTGCACTGCTGTTTGTGCTTTCGCAAGGTTTCTTTCGAATTCATTCGCAATGGCAGGTCTGTCTTCTGCAATGAATTTACCACCTCTTTCCATATTGCGTACTCTGGAGGCAGTTGGCATGTGAAATAGAAGCTCATTTTGAAATGCGTTACCCATCTCCTGACAATCCTGGTGCTTATACGCAGTCAAATGAGCTTTAACATCACGTTTTTCTCCTTTAACATGGAATTCGAAGGCAGCATGCTAGCAGAACGAAGAAGGCCTGTTGATGTAGGCCATTTTATAAATATATCCTGTGCTCACATGATACAAGCTAATGACGCGGCAATGTATCACCAAATAATGTAAAGTCTGTAGACTACAACAACGTAGTCGCTATTACATTGTTGGTATTGTAAGTTTAAACGAAGATATGCTCGCTATGTTCAGTATAACACTACGTTTGACTGCAACCGAGATACAGAGAATAACGTGTGTGAGTATCTGTACATGTGAGGAACAATAGAAGCGTTATTAGGAGTATAGTTTAAAGATAAACAGTGGTCATCCGAATGATTACATACTGCAGTGAGAATTGAACGAAAAACAAAAAAGTACAGGAAGATTTAAAAATATTGGCCATAACATAGCCGGTTTTTACTCTTCATCCGGATATGTGCCAAACTGAAATGTTTTGACAGATTAAAACTGTGTGTTATACAGACTCGAACCCAGAATCTTCACTTTAGGATGCAATTACTCTACCGAATGAGCTATCCAAGTACGGCTCGCTGCTCAACCTACCAACTTTACTTCCTAGGTTGTGGCTAAGTTATTTCTCTTCAATGTTCATTCCTCCAGGAGTGCCAGTGTTGCGAAATTCCGTAAAGTTTAGAAGGCAGGAGATAAGGTACTGACGGAGGGCGGGTCATGCATGAGTACTTGCCGGCGAAAGAGGAAGTTCCAGCTTCGAGTTCCAGTCCGGCACACATTTTCACTTGAAATGTGCCAGGAAATTTTATATTCGCCATAAACGATAAAAACACAAATAGCAGGACGAAATGGAAAACGCATGTAGCGTAAATGAAAAACCAAAAATAAACAAACATAATCATAATCGTCAAGCTTAAGAAATTAATTAAAATTTCCTATAACTTGAAAGCCTATACTTCAATAAGAATATTATGATTCCAATCCCAAAAATAGCTGGTGTTGACAGGTGTGAAAATTACCGAACTATCAGATCAATAAGTCATGGCTGCAAAGTACTAAAACGAATTCTTTACAGACGAATAGAAAATCTTCAAAATGCCGACCTCAGGGAAGATCAGTTTGGATTCCGTAGAAATGTTGGAACACACGAGGCAGTACTGACCCTAGGACTTATCTTAGAGGATAGATTAAGGAAAGGTAAACCTACGTTTCTAGCATTTGTAGAGTTAGAGAAAGCATTTGAAAATGTTGACTGGAATACTCTTTTTCAAATTCCGAAGGTAGCAGGGGATAAATACAGGGAGCGAAAGGCTATTTACAATTTTTGCAGAAACCAAATGGCAGTTATAAGAGTCGAGGGGCATTAAAGGGAAGCAGTGGTTGGGGAGGGAGTGAGACAGGGTTGTAGCCTATCACCGATGTTATTCAATCTGTATATTGACAAAGCAGTAAAGAAAATAAAAGAAAAATTCGGAGTAGGAATTAAAATCCATGGAGAAGAAATAAAAATTTTGAGGTTTGCCGATGACACTGTAATTCTGCCAGAGACAACAAAGGACTTGGAAGAGCAGTTGATCAAAATGGACAGTGTCTTGAAAAGAGGATATAATATGAACATCAACAAAAGTAGTAGATGAGTTTTGCTATTTGTGAAGCACAATAAATTATGCTAGTCGAAGTAGGGAGGATATAAAAAGTAGACTGGCAATGGTTAGGGAAGCGTTTCTGAAGAAGAGAAATTTGTTAATATCGAGTATAGATTTAAGTCTCAGGCAGTCTTTTCTGAAAGTATTTGTATTGAGTGTAGCCATGTATGGAAGTGAAACATGGACGATAAATAGTTTGGATAAGAAGAGAATAGAAGCTTTCGAAATGTGGTGCTACAGAAGAATGCAGAAGATTAGATGGGTAGATGACGTAACTAACGAGGAGGTATTGAATAGTACTGGGGAGAAGAGGAATTTGTGGCACAACTTGACTAGAAGAGATCGGTTGGTAGGACATGTTCTGAGGCATCAATATTTCACCAATTTAGTATTGGAGGGCAGCGTGGAAGCTAAAAATCGTAAAGGGAGGGGAGACCAAGAGATGAATACACTAAGCAGATTGAGAAGTATGAGAGTTGCAGTTGTTACTTGGAGATGAAGAGGCTTGCACAGGTTAGAGTAGTATGGAGAGCTGCATCAAAGCAGTCTTTGGACTGAAGACCACAACAACCTTGAAAGAGAGACGACAACGCCGCTACATGAGTATAGTCACAAGTCGTTCAATTGAAACAGAAGTTGGAATTTTTATGTGCTAAGCATGTAAAAGCGAACATTCCTTCTTTCTTTGAGTTCCTTAAGTGGTTGACTGTAACTAGCATTCCATGGGTCTACCTCAGCATGACTTTACGAATGTCATGTTTTTGACAATGAGTTCCGTTTTTGAACTTTAAATGTAACCAGAAAGGACTGCTTGTACACTGAACAACACAGTTGAAGGATCGCGTTTCAGAACTGCCTTAATTGCCCACCATTACGACGCATGAATTTGAAATTTGGCATAAAGGTGCCCACAATCTTCCTCTGTAACGGTGTAAAAGCGTGGCGCCCAGCGACCTGACCGCGGGCTCGGCGGCGCTTCAGACAACAAGCAGTCGACACATGCGAAGAACAGGCCAGAGGTCCAAGTTTATGTGAGGTGTAAGATGGGTTAATGCCACATTGGCAACAAATTTAGTAGCTACTGTGCCCAAGGCCACCGTGGACGTTCCACAAGATGGGAAGGTCGTCATACCCCTTCTTTCCATTTCATGCCTTATTTAGACCCTCTGCACGGAGCTGAGCACTGCGACTCCCAGCAATGAAACCAGGCGGTCTTCTTACGGGCAGCCGATGAAAACATTTCAAACACAACGCGGCTTAGGGTCGACTCCAAAAGGCCTTACAGGGTGGCACAAAGGGCGTTAATGGAACCACCCCTTTCCATAGATCATTGATTCCCATGCATTTTGCGATCGAAAACATTTCACAGTGCGACGAGCAAAAGGAAGACGTTCTCGACAGCGTTTGACACTGCTACACCCTTCGGACGATTCAGTCTCTCTCTAAGCCAGCAACCCTACTGTACGTGATTGCACCCCTTTCGAATGCGATGCGACTGAAATTTTTGCTCTGGTGTACAGAGTAGAAATACTAGGGACCGTTCAAAACCATTCGACGAAATTTGGACGCCACCTAAGCAGCAAAGAGTGTTTATATTTTTTCAGCTCTCCTGTTTCGCGCCCTACTGTGGCGAGATCTGAGAGGGGTGCGACATTGACACACGCGTGAATAAAGCGGCAAACGGTCTTTCTAAGACCCCCTGTTTAGCAGCACCCTCAGTGCCACCCACCTGCGACTGCTGACCACTTTAAAAGTGTACCTGAATCTTCGATCATAAATATAATAGACTGGCCCTGACGTCATTTTCGTGGCTCCAACATCTCTGGGCTAAAGTCACGTGAATGTTGGCAAAACATGGTTGTTTCGTGTTGCGCTTATGGCTGTACTCGGCGATTTGTCGGGGGAAATGGCATTACATTTCACGTGAAAGTGTTTCTATGATAGTGCAGATGCGTTTATTTAAATCTGCTGAAGTGACTTTTATATGATTTTTACACCTGAAATAGAGTAGCACGTACATTAAAGTGTTGAAAATGATGCCTGTAAAGTCAGACTCATATTACATTTTTGAAAGTATCTCTGATAATTTGGTTACGGAAGTAAGTATAACTGTTTCTCGTTCCTACTCATAGGTTCCCTAAGGATGAAAACCGAAGGCAGCTTTGGATACAGGCCCTGAAACGGAAAAACTTTAAGCCATCTGCAAATACGCGCCTTTTTGTATATACAAGTGAGATTATAATACGGTAAGAGCACCTATAATCGACACACGAAGAGAATTTTTTCCTACCTTCTAATACTATTAAATAAATGTAGGCTCCAAAATTATTTTCTGAAACTTCAAAGTCTCGCCTTTCATCTAAAATATCATTTTTTTAAACTGATAGTTTAAACTTTTGTAAAACTAGTAGGAATTGAACCTTTGAAGTACACCTAAAATAGATTGAAATGGAACTGCTCCTAAAGTCGACAATTTTGGCACCTATAGTTGACAAAATTCCCATATCCCATTTTCTTTTATAAGTGACTAGAGCTCAAAACGTTGCGAATCCAATGTCTAAAATTTTGACACGAGCCCACTCTTACTGTTTAAAAGAATTTTAACGACATTTTACTTTAATTGATATTTCGTCCCGCTGCCCACCAGAGGGGCGTTCGATGTATTTGTTACATTCTATAAATTGTACTGTGACCAAATCCAGGTCAAATGTAGTTCTGACATAATTTTTCGCAAATAAAAAAGTATTTTTTGTTGGAAGCGTTTGACAGTCAATTGAGAAATGTGGGTAAAATACGATACAAACATAGGATGGCAGACCGCTGATTTGAAATCCCGCCACGTTTTGCCAACAGTCACGTGGTTTATGTTGGAGCCACATCAGCCCTATAGCTTCTGCACAGCAAGGCCAGTCTACTAGTACCTATGGTCGAAGACCTGAATAGAGACAACACTGAGCAGCAGAGTGCAAACTGTGGGCGCCAGTTGTAGCCGCCCTCCGTCGATCTGCTGTCGTCGACTTCTCTGACGTAAGACATTGATGTCGTTAGCTACTGTATATGACCGACTTTTCGTTATCATTACACATCAGATGGAGCAGCCACAAACATCTTCACTGTAACAATGACTAAATTTCAGGTTTTCAAAAAATGGTTCAAATGGCTCTGAGCACTATGGGACTCAACATCTTAGGTCATAAGTCCCCTAGAACTTAGAACTACTTAAACCTAACTAACCTAAGGACATCACACACACCCATGCCCGAGGCAGGATTCGAACCTGCGACCGTAGCAGCCTCGCAGTTCCGGACTGCAGCGCCAGAACCGCACGACCACCGCGGCCGGCTTTCAGGTTTTCATAATAATAATTAATGTTGACTTTCGCACAGTCTATCACCCTTGATTTTTGCTGCATTACCGAAGACAAGATAGTTAATAACGTCTTTGGATTTTAGTTATTATTTCAACTTCCTATTCCGACGTTATTACTTATCTGCACTGTTTCTAATTTTGTATTATTTCTGTCCGATTGGAAATGAAATGTTAAATAGCTTTTAAGTCACAGTTTACGATTCGTAATATTTCATAATCGAACATTCCGTCATCCAGAGATACAGTTTGCAGCTTGCCCATGATTATCGTTGACTAATACACAACCTATTCTGGAAATCACTTTAGTTTTTTTTTAACATCATTTAATAATAGTTGATGGATCATGAATTATTGTGTTTTGTATATAGAGAAAGGGAGTGTTGATCCTACAATTACTGTTAGCAATTACGGCAACTGAAATGTCCGTGATTTTTATAGTTCCTCACTCAAAGATATTACAGCAAGGACTATGGTCCATTACTACACTTCCATACAGTCATTCAAGCTTCTTATGCTTCTACTTTAACAAAGCTGTGTGTCCAATTCCGTTCTTATATTCAATTTAACGTCTTTTCGTATACAGAATGAGATTTTCACTCTGCAGCGGAGTGTGCGCCGATATGAAACTTCCTGGCAGATTAAAACTGTGTACCCGACCGAGACTCGTACTCGGGACCTTTGCCTTTCGCGGGCAAGTGCTCTACCAACTGAGCTACCGAAGCACGACTCACGGCCGGTACTCACAGCTTTACTTCTGCCAGTATCTCGTCTCCTACTTTCCAAACTTTACAGAAGTTCTCCTGCGAACCTTTTCGTATAGTCCACATATGCTATTATCGGTTAGTCGGCATGTAATAGAGTTTAATACTGAGCGCTACTTACTCTCGCGCACGCAATTCCTCAGATATTCTTAGTCCTTGACCTTAGGGCAAAGATCTACTTAGATCTCAGTATAAGTTTCAACGTAAGTCTGGCCCGTATAAACTGTAGTCACTTTCCTCGCAGTTTAACAGAAGTGCCCTGATCCCTTCCGTAGCATATCACTCGGAAATGCCAGTTATATCGCAGGCCGCAGCTACGTAGACTTATTCAGAGCGCAGAAAGAACGAGACAAGATAAACTAACAATACCTGTGCATGGTTTATATAGTAGAATTTAGAAACAAAAGTAGCAGCGTTGAACCCTCTTTGATTTCCCTGAGGCGTTACTTTCCTCAGAATGTTATTCTGATGAGGGATCCTATATCGATATTTTTAATTAAAACTTATTCAGTGCTATTAATTATTTCTGATATTATCGACCACCTCTCCCCTATATGAGAATAAGCCTGATAATATTGTTCTCAATTAAAAGAGCGGTTGTACCTTGCAGACGAGCACCTCCTTCGACACTCATCTGATTCCCTGCTAGTAGGCGCAAGAGCAGTTGTTGCCTGCCTGCAGGCGCCAAGGACTTTGGTCACAGAATCTGTCTGCGCAGGTACATTTTTAAGGTGCTCAGCCAGGTGAGCAGTGGCATCAAGGATGTTGTCGAACTGGCTGGTCTTATACGGCCCCTTTACGGCTTTATTCACACATGTGTCAATGTCACACCCCTCTGTGATCACAGCACAGGACGGTCTAAATAGGAGGGCTGGAAAACCTTGAGCATCGTTTACTGCTTTGCATCGTGTTGAGATTTCGTTGAATTTTTTCGAACGGTCCCTAGTGGTTCCACCCTGTACACAAGAGGAAAAATTGTGGTCGCACATGGGTGTGATCACATTCAGTGGGGCTGCTAGCTGACGACGTACTTTCTAAGTGTCGAAGCTTTCGGCAGTTGTCAGCAGCGTCAAAGGCTGTCAAGAACGTCACCCTATAGCTGTGGAAATCAACGCCGTAAGGAAAGAGGCGGTGTCATAAATGCACTTTATGCTGCCCTCTAAGGCTTTTTCGTGTCGATTCTGAGTGGCTATATGGCTATATGTCTGAAATGTTTTCCTCGGCCACACAATAAGAAATCGTGTGACTTCATCGCTCGGCGTCGTAGTTCTGACCTCCACTGCAAAGGCGTCAAAAGATTAGATTACATTAGATTAGTTTTTCGTTCCATAGATCCGTGCTGAGGAGATCCTCGTAGATGTGGAACATGTCGTTTTTTTTTTAAAGCCGAAATAACAATACTAATAGTATGAATATATACAATACATCATTTGTTTCTATTAAAAAATTCATCAATGGAGGAGAAGGATTTGGCCACTAGTAAGTCTTTCAGGCTCCTTTTAAACTGATCTTTATTTGTAACTAAATTTTTTATGTTTACTGGCAAATTATTGAAGATGAGTGTTCCTGAGTAGTGGACCTCTTTTTGAACTAAAGTATGTGCTTTTAAGTCTTTGTGCAGATCATTTTTGTTCCTGGTATTGTATGTATGAACTGAGCTGTTTGTTGGAAAAAGAGATATATTAAACTTCCTGGCAGATTAAAACTGTGTGCCCGACCGAGACTCGAACTCGGGACCTTTGACTTTCGCGGGCAAGTGCTCTACCATCTGAGCTACCGAAGCACGACTCCTTTCTTTCAGGAGTGCTAGTTCTGCAAGTACCACAGGAGAGCTTCTGTAAAGTTTGGAAGGTAGGAGACGAGATACTGGCAGAAGTAAAGCTGTGAGTACCGAACGTGAGTCGTGCTTCGGTAGCTCAGATGGTAGAGCACTTGCCCGCGAAAGGCAAAGGTCCCGAGTTCGAGTCTCGGTCGGGTACACAGTTTTAATCTGCCAGGAAGTTTCATATCACCGCACACTCCGCTGCAAAGTGAAAATTACATTCTGGAAACATTCCCCAGGCTGTGGCTAAGCCATGTCTCCGCAATATCCTTTCTTTCAGGAGTGCTAGTTCTGCAAGTTTCGCAGGAGAGCTTCTGTAAAGTTTGGAAGGTAGGAGACGAGATACTGGCAGAAGTAAAGCTGTGAGTACCGGACGTGAGTCGTGCTTCGGTAGCTCAGATGGTAGAGCACTTGCTCGCGAAAGGCAAAGGTCCCGAGTTCGAGTCTCGGTCGGGCACACAGTTTAATCTGGCAGGAAGTTTCATATCAGCGCACACTCTGCTGCAGAGTGAAAATTTCATTCTGGAAGAGAGATATTATTTAGGACAAATTTCATTAAGGAGTAAATATACTGAGAGGCAGTAGTTAGTATACCCACTTCTTTGAAGAGGTTTCTACAGGACGTCCGTGAAATTACTCCACAGATAATACGTATTACACGCTTTTGGAAACCATATGACATTGTGGAATGAAAGTAGGCAAAGTATGCAAGCTTTTTCATTTTTATGTCGCCTATGTCTGCTAACACTCGAATTGCAAATACAGATTTGTTAAGGCGTTTCTGCAGTTCTGTGGTGTGCTCCTCCCAACTGTAAGAAGCGGTAAAAGAGGTGTGACGACTTTCTCATGGTGTGATACATTCGTGGTGGTGTTGGGCGTAATTGTGGGGGAATTTGGTACCAATGTGGCACCATTAACCCACTTTACAGCTCATATGTATTCCTGAGGTGTGGTCTTTTTTTTGGGATATGTCGATACCTCACGTTTGAAGCGTTGTCGAGCTAGAGGCACTATGCTTCCGCACAATTACAGATGAAGTTCGTAGGCACTTTGAGACAAGTTTTAAACTCATGCGCCGCAAAGAGGGACAGTTGCGGGCTTTGAAAAAAGCGCTCCTTTCACTGTGTTGCTCAGTGTATTTTTATCACAATTTGCAAACATCCATTTTACCTACAATTTTACTGTATCCGTGACTTCTGTACTGCAGGTGCTGGACAAAGCTCTTAGACCGAAATTGCACGCACGTTAAAGAATAAATTAAACAGCAGCTTACGGTGTTACATGATGTCACTTCTACAGTTTATCGACGCTGTGGAAGCCAATCGAAAAGAAATATTAAAAGGTTTTAGAAACACCGCTACTAGTCACTTGCTTTTTTTTTACTACCTCTATAGCTGATGAATTACCCATGTATGGAAGTGAAACATGGACGACAAATAGCTTAGACAAGAAGAGAATAGAAGCTTTCGAAATGTGGTGCTACAGAAGAATGCTGAAGATTAGATGGGTAGATCACATAGCTAATGAGGAGGTATTGAATAGAATTGGGGAGAAGAGGAGTTTGTGGCACAACTTGACTAGAAGAAGGGATCGGTTGGTAGGACATATTCTGAGGCATCAAGGGATCACCAATTTGGTACTGGAGGGCAGCGTGGAGGGTAAAAATCGTAGAGGGAGACCAAGAGATAAATACACTAAGCAGATTCAGAAGGATGTAGGCTGCAGTAGGTACTGGGAGATGAAGAAGCTTGCACAGGATAGAGTAGCATGGAGAGCTGCATCAAACCAGTCTCAGGACTGAAGACCATAACAACAACAACATAGCTGATGATGTAGTTTAAACTACGAACATGTTCATAATAAAATAATTTAAGTACTTAATAAATTTTATGACTGGTAGGGGTATTTGTAAGACCTTTTCATGTTTTTGAAACAGTCACAGTCGATTAACATTGAATATGGCTACAGATTGCAGATTGTTAAGTAGAAATATAGTGCATGTATGACTTGGTCTGACAAGGTTCTGGGACATACCTGCTGGTCGAAGAGCACGCCGGCCTCCTCGAGGGCTGTCGCCAGCGCCATGGAGTTCTGGTAGAGGACTTTGTCGTCCGCGGTGCCGTGCATCAACAGGAACTTCTTTCCCGCGAAGCGCTCTGCTAGGCGTGTGACGTCACTGGCGTTGTAGCCCTCCTCGTTGTCCTCGGGCGTGGGAAAGCCCATGTACCGCTCTGACTCCCGTATGTCTGCGAACCGTACAGATTATAACCACGCAAAAAAGCATGAATATGCACGTGTGTGGACTTTTAAACATATCTCTGCATGCATACTCTCAACACCAATTGCAAGCTGAGTTAAAACCCTGTTCTGTACAGATGCAAATGAAGTAAATGAAATGATCCATCAATGAAGGTGAACCTTTGACATTGCCAGTCTTTCGTGCTGGAGGAACTTCAGAAAAATCGTTAAAAGTTGACAGAAGATACCGAGACAAAAGCCAACAGGAAAGGTGTAAACATGTGGCCACGAAAGTCTCATCAGTTTTGTAAATATTACTTCATAAATTACGTGGAAATGATAGTGTCAGTACATCAGTACAATTCCAAGCAGATAAAATTACTTTTTTGCAAACAGATCACACTAGCATTATCTATATGTTGTGTCGTTGTTGTTGTGGTCTTCAGTCTTGAGACTGGTTTGATGCAGCTCTCCATGCTTCTCTATCCTGTGCAAGCTTCTTCATCTCCCAGTACCTACTGCAGCCTACATCCTTCTGAATCTGCTTAGTGTATTCATCTCTTGGCCTCCCTCTACGATTTTTACCCTCCACGCTGCCCTCCAGTACTTTGATGCCTCAGAACATGTCCTACCAACGGATCCCTTCTTCTTGTCAAGTTGTGCCACAAACTCCTCTTCTCCCCAATTCTATTCAATACCTCCTCATTAGTTATGTGATCTACCCATCTAATTTTCAGCATTCTTCTGTAGCACCACATTTCGAAAGCTTCTATTCCCTTCTTGTCCAAATAATTTATCGTCCACGTTTCACTTCCATACATGGCTACACTCCATACAAATACTTTCAGAAATGACTTCCTGACATTTAAATCTATACTCGATGTTAACAAATTTCTCTTCTTCAGAAACGCTTTCCTTGCCATTGCCAGTCTACATTTTATATCCTCTCTTCTTCGACCATCATCAGTTACTTTGCTCCCAAAATAGCAAAACTCCTTTACTACTTTAAGTGTCTCATTTCCTAATCTAATTCCCTCAGCATCACCCAACTTAATTCGACTACATTCCATTATCCTCGTTTTGCTTTAGTTGATGTTCATCTTATATCCTCCTTTCAAGACACTGTCCATTCCGTTCAACTGCTCTTCCAAGTCCTTTGCTGTCTCTGACAGAATTACGATGTCATCGGCGAACCTCAAAGTTTTTATTTCTTCTCCATGGATTTTAATACCTACTCTGAACTTTTCTTTTGTTTCCTTTACTGCTTGCTCAATATACAGATTGAATAGCGTCGGGGAGAGGCTACAACCCTGTCTCACTCCCTTCCCAGCCACTGCTTCCGTTTCATGTCCCTCGACTCTTATAACTTTCTGTACAAATTGTAAATAGCTTTTCGCTCCCTGTATTTTACCCCTGCCACCTTCAGAACTATATGTTGTGTAGTGCGCACTAACTAAACGAGATATGTTCCATCGAAGGTTAGCTCACCCTTATTGGATGGCTCTTATTTCTGCGTAGTAATGGCAACAACAACAATAATAATATAGTAATGAAGTGCATTGTAAAATAGAAATATTGGGAAAGTATAAATGTGAACACAATGAGCAGTAAACTAATTTTACCTGTCTCATTGTCTTTAAAAATGCATAACATCACAACTAATGATTAATTACTTTTTTGTGTAGACTGTACATTCAAGCAACGACCTGTAAAATTCTCTGTATCATTACTTCATGTTCCTCATCATAGAGAGTAAATAATCTTTTCTAGTGGAAGACGTATCAGTTTCGTATATAATGGTAGGAACTGTTGTAGTTGTAATGGAAACACACCATGCGGTTGGTGGCGTCTCTTAAGCATGTTTTTTGTATTACATCTACTGTAAATTTACCTTCCATGTTTAACGACAATGCATACAACCAGATATTTGTAACTGCCGTACAGCAGAAGTTGCAGTTTCCTCTCCTGATACATCTGAGACCTATCTTAGTTACTAACTATATCTCACGTAACTATATCTCCACATTAAGAATGACATACATTGGCTCACTTGTCATTGCGAACCCTCTTCGATAGGTATACAGAGGAAATATGCCATTTCGTACTCGGCGAAGGCACGTCATGCAAAGTATCAAACTAAGGTTTGAGTGAATTATTTCTCTTCTTCGACTGAGATACCTGTCTCTTTATCTTTGCCCAGTGAGAGTCACAATCAAGACAAGTGAACTTATGAGTTCCTGAACTTACAGAAATAATCAGACCGTAAAATATAAACAGAAATTGTGATTCTTTTCAATACCTGAGGTCTCCTGGGTGATTCGTAATTTCTGTCGTTGAATTGGCAGATGGAGAGACAAAGTAAGTTGGTCATTTATAAATATATAATTTTCTCTATAAAAGAACCCACAATCGTCAAGCATTGGTTGAATGAAGACATCTTTCCACTTTTGCTATAACTTTATGTAATTCTTTTATTTACTACTGGCCAGTTTCACCCTCATCGTCATTACTATGACAGGAAGCCGAAAGGCACGCGTTTAAGTTCACGCAGGCTGGCGTGAGGTCTGGAACAGGACAAGTAAATGAGACTAGCAAAACGTACGTAGCTGCTGGAATACTTAACTTTAATCCATAATTGGTGAACATCGCTCTTGACGGTACATGTTTTACAGAATCAATAGTAACTGGTAATGGCGCCTTGCTAGGTCGAAGCAAATGACGTAGCTGAAGGCTATGCTAACTATCGTCTCGGCAAATGAGAGCGTAATTTGTCAGTGAACCATCGCTAGCAAAGTCGGATGTGCAACTGGGGCGAGTGCTAGGAAGTGTCTCTAGACCTGCCGTGTGGCGGCGCTCGGTCTGCAATCACTGATAGTGGCGACACGCGGGTCCGACGTATACTAACGGACCTCGGCCGATTTAAAGGCTAGCACATAGCAAGTGTGGTATCTGGCGGTGACACCACATATTTCTTAAGAGTTTGGTAAATCACATTTAAATGAAACTGCCAGTGATCCGTATACATCGTGGGAACGATTTCTAGCATCCACAGTAGCAGCGTAAAAGGTTTGGCTCTGAGCACTATAGGACTTAACATCTGAGGTCATCAGTCCCCTAGAACTTAGAACTACTTAAACCTAACTAACCTAAGGACATCACACTCATCCATGTCCGAGGCAGGATTCGAACCTGCGACCGTAGCGGTCGCGCGGTGCCAGACTGAACCGCCTAGAACCGCTCGGCTACTCCGGCCGGCGTGAAAGGCTTACTTAAGCGGTAAACCATAACAGCGATAATGTAAGGATTGAGTGTATTGTATAAACGGAGTCGTGAACCAAATGACTGTAAACTTGAACAGATCATAAGTGCATAAATCTTAGTCTTTTACTGGGTGCTTCCTCTTTTAAAAA
Organism: Schistocerca cancellata; assembly: GCF_023864275.1. NCBI lineage: Eukaryota > Metazoa > Arthropoda > Insecta > Orthoptera > Acrididae > Schistocerca > Schistocerca cancellata. Next base: position 105,704,335 of record NC_064631.1, on the reverse strand, counting down.
GCCTTGATACATAGATGCTATTATGACAGTGCAAAATGTCAGTCACATGTACGGTTAGTATGAAGGCTTTAGACTGACTATACAGGGTGATTTTTTCCACCGTGTACAAACTACAGAGATTGACCAATGAGGGGATACGGAACAAAAAAGGTCCAATGAACTTATGTCCGGAAATGCATGGTTACCATGCTGGAGACCGTTTGTACAATCATACTTTGTTACAGAGACGGCGGTCTAGTACGTGTTGCACCATGCAACCACAGTTACAATACGCATGGTTTCCTTCTAGAGGGTGGTAGTGTTTCTCATACGTCATGCCTAGCAACCTCTCCTACCGTAATAAATGGTGATGTTCTGTCCTATTCACTTATCTTGCTGACTCACCTTGTAGTGGATGTGATACAGCGTTGTACACAATGGTTCCGCATTCGAATCGCGAGCTTGCCAACATGGTGTTTACTTACCGAAAGACAAATGGCACCGGGCGGCGGGAAGAAAGGTTGTCTCAGGAGACCTACCCCGTCGACGAGAACCACAGCATTCAATGTTTGCAACAGTGTCTCGCTGTTTGTCTAAGGCAGGGTTGTTTCAGGAAGTAGGAAATTATGAAGAACATATCCGAAATGTTTGGACATCAGACTTGGAGTACCAGGCAGTACTTGGTGCAGGGAGTGGCAACTGACCCTTAATATAGACAAATGTAATGTGTTGCGAATACATAGAAAGAAGGATCCTTTATTGTATGATTATATGATAGCGGAACAAACACTGGTAGCAGTTACTTCTGTAAAATATCTAGGAGTATGCGTGCGGAATGATTTGAAGTGGAATGATCATATAAAATTAATTGTTGGTAAGGCGGGTACCAGGTTGAGATTCATTGGGAGAGTCCTTAGAAAATGTAGTCCATCAACAAAGGAGGTGGCTTACAAAACACTCGTTCGACCTATACTTGAGTATTGCGCATCAGTGTGGGATCCGTACCAGATCGGGTTGACGGAGGAGATAGAGAAGATCCAAAGAAGAGCAGCGCGTTTCGTCACAGGGTTATTTGGTAACCGTGATAGCGTTACGGAGATGTTTAACAAACTCAAGTGGCAGACTCTGCAAGAGAGGCGCTCTGCATCGCGGTGTAGCTTGCTCGCCAGGTTTCGAGAGGGTGCGTTTCTGGATGAGGTATCGAATATATTGCTTCCCCCTACTTATACCTCCCGAGGAGATCACGAATGTAAAATTAGAGAGATTAGAGCGCGCACGGAGGCTTTCAGACAGTCGTTCTTCCCGCGAACCATACGCGACTGGAACAGGAAAGGGAGGTAATGACAGTGGCACGTAAAGTGCCCTCCGCCACACACCGTTGGGTGGCTTGCGGAGTATAAATGTAGATGTAGATGTAGGGTCACCAGTGCAGGGTAAGCCAGACGACCGTGTGGAACATTCTCCATGACAATTGTTACTATCCTTATCACTTACAGCGAGTGCAGGGCCTATTAGTGACAGACATTCCACATCATGAGCAGTTTTGTCATTGGTTTTTAAGCCGGGCAACCATGATTCCGGGATTAGTGTCATCCATCCTATTCAGAGACGAGGCTACCTTTACACAGAGTGGTATCTTCAACTTCCATAGCAGACATCTGCGGGATAACATCTTCAACTTTCATAGCAGTCGTCTGCGGGATAACATGCTGAACCTCCATGTATGGTGACAGCAAATCATCAGCATCAGGGCAGCTAGAATGTGTGGGCCAGGATAATTGACAACTGTATTTTGGGACCAGTTTTCCTTCCACGTCGCCTAACAGACCGAAATTATCGACTTTTTTGTGGGTGACTTTGTATTCCCTGCTGGAAGAGGTGCCACTGATGATTCGAAGGGTTATGAGGCTGCTGCATGTTGGTTCTCCAACCCACTTCGCTGTCAACACCAGGGCGCATCTCAATCACGTCTTCCCTGGTCGATGGAACGGACGAGGAGGTTCAGTTACATGACCTGCTTATTCACCAGGTCTCAACCCGTGTAATTTCTTGTTATGAGGCCATCTCCGACGTATCATGTGTGCAGAGCCCATTTCAGATTTGGAGACACTGGGGCAGCTTATTCGTGTTGCGTTTGACACTGTTCGGATGCAGCCTGGCCAATGTGAACGTGTGAGACAGAACATGCTATGGCATGTACATGCACGCGTTGAGGCACATGGAAACCATGTTCAACACATACTGTAACTGTGACTGCATGACACAGTGTGTTATTGTACCGCAGTTTCTGTAAAAAAAAAAAACTATGACTGAATAATTGGTCTCTAGCAAGGAAACCATGCATTTCCGGACTTTAGAGCATTATAGTTCCATATCATTTCACCGACCAGTTCCCAGAGTTTTGGATTTGGCGGTGTTAGTGTCAGAGGGTGGCCAGATGCCAGGTGCCCCCGGACCGTATTTCCTGCAGTGACTACAGCATTACAAAGTGGTTGTCTCATATTAAGCCACTGGGAGTCTACAACTAATTTCATGTGGCCCTACAACCATAGGTCTAAGGGTGTGTGATTGGGAAATGATGGTGACCATATATGTGTCAAATATCCTTCTAGGAGAATGTTCATTCAAACCCTCATAATGCGCTGTGACAGCCACGTGTTACACTGCTTTGTCAGCAGAGCTTTCTCCAAGAGAATAGCCTGACGCAGTGGCACACAATTTAGATAGTCTACGTAAGCAATCACCAATGATCCTTGCCGTTATTAACGTCGAGAGAGAACTGATGTTGGGCATGGACCATCAAGATAGAATTGTCAGACCAAACATTGTGATAATGTGTACTGAATGTGTTATTTGTGACAAACGTAACTTTGGCCATTCTGGTAGTCTACTTTGGAATTCTACCTCAGCAACTAATCACAGAATGTTCGTATAAAATTAAGATATGGTCTGAACGCCCGAACATGTTGCCTCATGTAAGGGATTCGTAAATTGTGCTCCCGTTCTTCTCCACACAGATGCTCAGACAAATGTTGCGTGCAGCTTATTTTCGAGTACTTATATCTTGTAAGCATCCGACATAATGCTCAATCTCCGTCCCTATTTTAATCGATGATCGCTAATAAATATCCGAACATAATCGAGTTCGGTAAGCATTGACCATCCTCTGATCTGTTGTCCAGTAAATAAGTGCGCTAGTAATTGGACGTAAAGATTTGGACAAATTGAGTATGAAAATACAGGGCTATTACAAATGATTGAAGCGATTTCATAAATTCACTGTAGCTCCATTCATTGACATATGGTCACGACACACTACAGATGCGTAGAAAAACTCATAAAGTTTTGTTCGGCTGAAGCCGCACTTCAGGTTTCTGCCGCCAGAGCGCTCGAGAGCGCAGTGAGGCAAAATGGCGACAGGAGCCGAGAAAGCGTATGTCGTGCTTGAAATGCACTCACGTCAGTCAGTCATAACAGTGCAATGACACGTCAGGACGAAGTTCAACAAACATCCACCAACTGCTAACTCCATTCGGCGATGGTATGCGCAGTTTAAAGCTTCTGGATGCCTCTGTAAGGGGAAATCAACGGGTCGGCCTGCAGTGAGCGAAGAAACGGTTGAACGCGTGCGGGCAAGTTTCACGCGTAGCCCGCGGAAGTCGACGAATAAAGCAAGCAGGGAGCTAAACGTACCACAGCCGACGGTTTGAAAAATCTTACGGAAAAGGCTAAAGCAGAAGCCTTACCGTTTACAATTGCTACAAGCCCTGACACCCGATGACAAAGTCAAACGCTTTGAATTTTCGGCGCGGTTGCAACAGCTCATGGAAGAGAATGCGTTCAGTGCAAAACTTGTTTTCAGTGGTGAAGCAACATTTTTTCTTAATGGAGAAGTGAACAGACACAATGTGCGAATCTGGGCGGTAGTGAATCCTCACGCATTCGTGCAGCAAATTCGCAATACACCAAAAGTTAACGTGTTTTGTGCAATCTCACGGTTTATAGTTTACGGCCCCTTTTTCTTCTTCGAAAAAAACGTTACAGGACACGTGTATCTGGACATACTGGAAAAGTGGCTCATGCCACAACTGGAGACCGACAGCGCCGACTTCATCTTTCAACAGGATGGTGCTCCACCGCACTTCCATCATGATGTTCGGCATTTCTTAAACAGGAGATTGGAAAACCGATGGATCGGTTGTGGTGAAGATCATGACCAGCAATTCATGTCATGGCCTCCACGCTCTCCCGACTTAACCCCATGCGATTTCTTTCTGTGGGGTTATGTGAAAGATTCAGTGTTTAAACCTCCTCTACCAAGAAACGTGCCAGAACTGCGAGCTCGCATCAATGATGCTTTCGAACTCATTGATGGGGACATGCTGCGCCGAGTGTGGGAGGAACTTGATTATCGGCTTGATGTCTGCCGAAGCACTAAAGGAGCACATATCGAACATTTGTGAATGCCTAAAAAAAACTTTTCGAGTTTTTGTATGTGTGTGCAAAGCATTGTGAAAATATCTCAAATAATAAAGTTATTCTAGAGCTGTGAAATCGCTTCAATCATTTGTAATAACCCAGTAAAATAACACGGATGTGAGGATGAATTATTAACGATCGATTTCGCAGCGTAAAGCGGCATCTTCAGGTTGTTCTGCATAGGAAAGAAAGCATTCTTGTAAGCTATATACATTTACTGGCTGTTATTAATCAATTTTTAGTGTATAGACTACCGAATGCTTTCTTTCCTGTGCAGAACAACCTGGAGATGCTGCCTTAACGCGGCGAAATTGGTCGTCAATAAATCATCACTCAACGGCTGTTTGCGGATTATTCAACTTTAGTTTTCAATGAATTTCAACAGCTGGGGCTGCACGTATTATAAAGTTGTGTGTGACTCTTAGAGGAACGTAAATTGAGCAAACTGTACCTAAATACAAGCAAAAATTCAAGAAATAAAACAGGGATACGTCAAGAACGTGACGTAAAACAAAGGAAGAAAGTGTGGAATGCAATCAGTACGTCAGCACGATTTGTTTAAAAAGTGTAGCCATACATTAACGTACTATTTTATATAAAAATGAAAACTATACGGCCTATTAATAGTGTATTTGACTGTCCAGCAGAAGTGAAGATGATGACTGCTGATCTCAGTTGAAAATTGACACTGTAAGATGACGATACCCTCGGGCACGTCAGATGTTACCTCACATTTTTATTAACATATTTTTTTTAAATTTTGTAAACTAATATCTGAATTTGTCCCCGGGTTCAGTGCTCCTCTGATCGTGTTCTTTGCTTAGAAAAGTACCCTGAAGAAGGTAACCGTTCAGAAAAATAATGTGCTCGTCGCATTAACATGTGAGAAACACGTTTTTTCCTACTTTGAATCCTTTCATAGTTTTCTGGTGATCAGTATGTGACAGGTAGTGGAGACATCGTTTTAAAGGGTTGCCAGCGTGGCAGCAGTCCGACGGTGGTGATGGTCGCAGAAGGACGGAGGAGAAAATGAGAGAGAGAGAGAGAGAGAGAGAGAGAGATAAATAGGTTGGAGAGGCAGCAGTGAGTGGCGTTCGGTACGGTCACGGGTGTGTGCCCACACTTGACAAAAGTTAACGACAAGAAACCGTGTTGAGGGTGCAATAAACGTGCGAATATCTTGAATGAATAATAGGTAAAGTTGGTGTTGTTGTGGCTTTCAGTCCAAAGACTGGTTTGATACAGCTCTCGATGCTACTCTATCCTGCGCAAGTCTCTCCATCTCCGAATAACTACTACAACCTCCATCCTTCTGAATCTGCTTACTGCATTCATCTCTTGGTCTCCCTCTACGATTTTTACCTCTAACACTTCCCTCCAGTACTAAATTGGTGATCCCTTGATGCCTCAGAATGCGTCCTACCATCCGATCCCTTCTTGTAGTCAGGTTGTACCACAAATTTCTCTTCTTCCCAATTCTGTTCACTACCTCCTCATTAGTTATGTGATCCACCAATCTAATCGTCAGCATTCTTCTGTTGCACCAGATTTCGAAAGCTTCTATACACTTCTTGTCGAAACTGTTTATCGTCCATGTTTTACTTCCATACATGGCTACACCTCAGACAAAATACCTTCAGAAAAGACATCCTAACATTTAAATCTACCCGACGGGAGGCCCTAGCCACTCGGCATTTACATTTATTTAAATCTGTATTCGATGTTAAAAAATTTCTGTTCTTCAGAAATTTTTTTCTTGCCATTGACAGTCTTCATTTTATATCCGCTCTGCGCTGTCCATCATCAGTTATTTTACTGCCCAAATAGCAAATCTCATCTACTGCTTGAAGTGCCTCGTTTCCCAATCTGTTTCCTTAGCATCAGCTGATTTAATTCGACTACCATACCATACAACTGCCCTTCCACGCCCTTTGCTGCCTCTACCAGAATTACAGACCTCAAAGTTTTTATTTCTTCTCCCTGAACTTTAATTCCTACGTCAAATATTTCTTGAGTTTCCTTTACTGCTTGTTCAATGTACATATTGAATAATATTGGGGACAGGCTACAACCCTGTCTTACTTACTACCTTTACAACCACTCCTTCCCTTTCATGCCTCTCGACTCTTATTACTGCCCTCTGGTTTCTGTAAGAGTTGCAAATAGCCATTCGCGCTTTGTATTTTATCCGTACTACCTTCAGAATTTGAAACAGTGTCCCAGTCAACATTGTCAAAAGTTTTCTCTAAGTCTACTAATGCTGTAAGTATAGATTCGTCTCTCCTTAATGTATCTTCTAAGATAAGTCTTAGAGACTGTATTGCCTCGCATGTTCCAGCATTTCGCCGGAATCCAAACTGATCGTTCCCGAGGTCGGCTTCTACCAGTACTTCAATTCTTTTGTAAAGAATTCGTGTTGGCAAATTGTGGTCAGAGTTCACATCGGCTCCTGGAAAAGTCTTAAAATTTAAAATCTGATTCCAAAGTCTCTGTCTAACAATTGTATAATCAATCTGAAACCTTCCCATTTCTCCACGCCTCTTCGATGTATACAACCTTCTTTTATGATTCTTAAACCAAATGTCAGCTATGATTAAATTGTGCTCTGTGTAAAATTCTACCAGGTGGCTTTCTCTTTCATTCCTTCCCCCCAATCAGTATTCACCTAGTATTTTTCCTTCTCTTCCTGTTTCTACTATCGAATTCCAGTCCGCCATCACAATTAATTTTTCGTCTCCCTTAACTATGTGGATAATTTCTTTTATCTCATCATACATTTCTTCAATCTCTTCATCTGCGAATCTAGTTGGTGTGGTGTCACCGCCAGACACCACAATTGCTAGGTGGTAGCCTTTAAATCGGCCGCGGTCCGCTAGTATACGTCGGACCCGCGTGTCGCCACTATCAGTGATTGCAGACCGAGCGCCGCCACACGGCAGGTCTAGAGAGACTTCCTAGCACTCGCCCCAGTTGTACAGCCGACTTTGCTAGCGATGGTTCACTGACAAATTACGCTCTCATTTGCCGAGACGATAGTTAGCATAGCCTTCAGCTACGTCATTTGCTACGACCTAGCAAGGCACCATTATCATTTGCTATTTATCTTGTGATGCATGTACCGTCAGACCGATGTTCACCAATTATGGATTAAAGTTAAGTATTCCAGAAGCTACGTACATTTTTTACTAGACTCAACTCCTATAACTGTTCCATACCTCACGCCAGCCTGCGTGAGCTTACACGCGTGCCTTTCGGCTTCCTCAGAGTGGCTTGGTTGTCTTGTCAAGTCACAACAGTTGGCATGTAAACTTATTCTACTGTGGTAGACATGGGCTTGACTACGATAGTGTGTTCACTATGCTTACCCACGTTCCTAATTTCTTATTCAATATTAAATCCACTCCTGCATTACCCCTGTTTGATCTTGTATTTATAACCCTGAATTCACTTTACCAGAAGTCCTGCTCCTCCTGCGACCAAGCTTCACTAATTCCCACTATATATAACTTCAACCTAGCCATTTCCCTTTCCAAATTTTCTAACTTACCTGCCTGATTAAGGAATCTAACATTCTAAGCTCTTATCTGTAGAATGCCAGTTTTGTTTTTCCTGATGAAGGCATCCTACTGAGTAGTTTCCGCCCAGAGATCCAAATGGGGGACTATTTTTCCTCTGAAAATTTTTACCCAAAACGACGCCATCATCATTTAACCATAGAGAAGACCTGCACATCCTCCGGAAAAATTACGGCTGCTTTCAGCCGTTCGCAGTACCAGCACAGCAAGGCGTTTTGGTTGATGTTACAAGGCCAGGTCAGTCAATCATGCAGACTGTTGGCCCTGCAATTATTGAAAAAGCTGTTGCCCCTCTTCACAAACCACACGTTTGTCTGGTCTCTCAATAGATATCCTTCCGTCGTGGCTGAACCTACGGTAAGGCTCTCAGTATCACTGAGGCACGATTCAGGCCACCCCACCGACTGCAAGGTCCATGCTTCAGAGTGGGGATTACTTGAATGTTCGCTGAGGCATCCAACGCAGATCTCGAAAACTAACTGGTAACGTGAGTTCTCGCGTTTGCTCGAGTAGTTGCGGCGTGGTGAGGAATGGGTGTTGGGGTGGGGGAGGGAGGAGGAGGAGGGAATGCACGCGCTCACTACTGAGGAGACAACACAGGAGAAGCCCCAGCTGTAAACTGGGGGGCGTATCTGCGGAGTGTGACGCTGTGTGGCGCTGTCAACATTTTCACGGTTCGACCTACAGTAGCAGGAATCTTCAGTTTCGCTAGGCGCTCTTATCAAATGTGACAGTCATATGTCGCATACAAAATATGGCACACAATGTTCACAGTCAAGCTTGTACAACTTTGTAAAGAGTTTGTCCCTGCGCAGCTAGCCATGTTTATCAGACACCTAAACAGTTTATGTGTGGTTGAGAGGAGTTTCTAGATTTGTTAGTCGTGGTAAACAACATCCTTAGCTGCGCTGAAGAAAGTAGAAAATACATGTTTTTCAGTGACTACACTATAGTCCGATTGAAATTATTTGTCAGTAGCTGCTACAGTGTTGCCACATCAGCTGCCGCTGACAGGTGACAAACATGACCCAAACACCGCGGGTCGCTTCACAAATGCTGTTATGCGGAGCAACTTTGGAAGAGGCCACCGCGAAGCAGGCCATATTGGAAATGCGAAATGCACTGTTGACAGCTGATTTCACACTTAAAATGGCTAAACTGGGGCAGACGACATGTTTTTAACTCATGTCCTAAACTTATCAGTCTTGTGATGTGCACTACTACAATCGCTTTGTTCACTACTATTAAAGCCAATCTCAACAAGCAAACTCAAGGCAGAAAAAAATCAGTTTCTGAGCTGTAATCTCTCACTTTCACTGATTACCTGAAACTATCTGCACACTGGCTACATGAGCTGCCTCATTGCCAACCGATGAACAGTCCTCATTGATATGTGGTTTCAGATTATACTCGTAGGCCATATGGGCAGATTCCAAACGAGAAAAGAATGAGGACGAAAAAAAAGAGCAAATAAAGTCAATATGTTGGTGAAAAGAACACGGCAAAGGATTAAAAGTTTGAAATATTATATTTCATGCAATTGACAGAATAAAAATAATAATCAAACCCTTTTGATTAGATTTGGAAATTAAAAAAAAAATTGCTATTGACCCGTGGGGGAGTAGCTGGCACCAGTGTTTCTCTTATCTACAGTGAGCGTCATTTACGACAGCGGCCGAGTTTAGGTTCATTCTGTGCATCTGACGTCACAAAACACAGTCAGCCAATGAACAGAGAACGACGTTTCCAAAGCTCAACTGCAGTGCAGAGCATGGACGAGTGTCTTCAGTTTTAGAAATGTTCAGTCATAAATAAAGTAATTGAACAAAAGCAATGTCTTGATAGCAGACTTTCTTTTATAGAAAGTTTGGAAAAAAGCAATTTTATACCAATTGCTTCATATTCTATTAATTAATTAAACCAAACAAGCAATCAGCCTCCTAATTCAGGCGATAGCAAGGAAAGGTGTTCGTATCATTCTCACAAACTGCATTTTGGCAATAAAGAACAGCGATAATGGTTTATTTCCTATTGTACTTCGACAATACGCAAGTAATTCATAGTCCTACCAAGAGTGTTTGTCGGTATTTTGCGTGACATGTTATACTCCTCTAGGATTGCGAAAGACGAGCTGTGGTAGCGTAATGGTTAAGGAATTTGGCTGATGAGGTAAAGTCTCAGAGTTCAAACCTCGTTCGGTGCTTAATACTTTCTCTATTTAAAAACAATATCGAAGTGTCTTACGTCATGAATTTTATTCGTTTGATTGTAATTTTTTGAATTTTCAGGTGCTTTGTCTCTTCAATATAATCATAATAAGTTTTCGGTTTTTCTAATTTTGTCCTCCAATATTTCTTTTCACAGCAATTAAAAAGAATGAAAAGGCACACATACAATATTCGCGTTATCTGTTTTGTTTGTATATCTTCTCTTCCGCAGTCGCTGTTTTACTATTCATAGCCGGCCGCGGTGGTCTAGCGGTTCTAGGCGCTCAGTCCGGAACCGCGCGACTGCTACGGTCGCAGGTTCGAATCCTGCCTCGGGCATGGATGTGTGTGATGTCCTTAGGTTAGTTAGGTTTAAGTAGTTCTAAGTTCTGGGGGACTGATGACCACAGATGTTAAGTCCCATAGTGCTCAGAGCCATTTTTGAACTATTCATATTGAGATATATTCTTTTGCGACAGTATGAAAAGTATTATTTAGAGCAGAATTTCGGCTCGCACATTGCCGAGCTACTTGATAGTCTGACACAGTTCTTTGCTTCGCTGCTTTAGCAACATCATATTCAATGTTTTCGTCGACTGATCTATGTTTTGGCAAGTATTTGCTGTTCGTTGTGACAAACACTGACAATATATTTTAGTTTCTAAGTTTTATTACGTCCACAATTGAGTTTTGTGTACTTCGCCAACTTTGTTTTAATCAGAACGTTTTAGAAAAAAAGCGAAATGACTCTGGTATAAATATAAGTTTTATTACAGTCGCGAAAGACGGAATATTTCTCAATATTACATACGACACCTATCTGGTACTTAAATTTTAAAAAATGGTTCAAATGGCTCTGTGCACTATGGGACTTAGCTTCTGAGGTCATCAGTCCCCTAGAACTTAGATCTACTTAAACCTAACTAACCTAAGGACATCACAGACACCCATGCCCGAGGCAGGATTCGAACCTGCGACCGTAGCGGTCGCGCGGTTCCAGACTGTAGGGCCCAGAACCGCACGGCCACACCGGCCGGCGTAATTAAATTAAATGAGATATTATTATACAGTAAATTTTATATGAAATTTAGGTATCTTGTCTACATTTCATTCTCAACATTGTGGCAACTAAAATCGACCCGTGCGGAAAGTGTACGCTACGGACTTTTACCTCTGCAAACTCTTCAACATTTCGTGCAATGCTATACTACATTTAATGCTGCACAATAACTGCGTTGAACATCGAAACAAAATTAAGAAGTCATTTATGGGGGGAAGGTATCAGTCAAGAAGATGTGTAAAAATCAAATTTTTGGGCCAAATAGTTTTTGTGAAATCGAATGAGAAGTGTGTCAAAGCAGTTGGAACACCATGTGTCTGCACGGGCGAGCAGTGCAGTGATGACAAAATCGCGCACAGCGCGGAATGCGGGGAGCACGTCTCTGTAGCAGCGAAAGGGTTAATGAGGCCGTGGTGTCTTTTCTTGATAAACTGTGCGCTCCCCCCTAAACGTAAGTTTGCGAACTATACTATACTATGGCGCTGCTTCTCTTGGCGCGTGCGTCGTTTGCAACTGGCAACGCAGCAATCTCCCGCGTCTGGGCGGGCGCGAGCGAGCCGCCAAGATAAATGAATTGAACTATAGTAGGGGTACGAGCTGGTATGCGCGTTTCTTCTTTGGTTTTCCTCTTCTGGCCCCTATTTAAGTGCGGTGCTTCTGGCTATAATTCTCTTGGTTTTCCGCTCTGGGACTCCAGTGGTTGTGCTTGCCCGTTGCTTGGGTATATGTTGTGTTGGCGAGTCATGGAGTGACCATTACGGAGGAGCGCTGAGGAGTGTGTCGGCGGTGGGCTGGTGGCGATGGCTTCCAATGCACTTCCAAGTGTGTATATTGTACTACCTCATGCTGGGTGTCTACGTATGTGATGTGGATTCTCGTCGTTTGGTGCTACTAGCAGCGGGCATCTATTATTTATTTGAAGTTGTGTTTTGTGATCAATTTGATCGTAATTTGTGTTCACTACCAGAAACAGTGATTTGTATGTGATTATTCCCGTCATGGCGTCAATAAGGAATTTACTCTTGGTTCCTGCATATACTGAGTAGTCGCATTAAGAGTGTAAAACACTGGTCAGTGCCGGGAGTATTAAGCATGGATAGTGTGAGGGCTGCATGGGTCATTCTAGGGTAGAGCACAGGCCATGTTTAGTGTTAAGACAGTGTGATTGCAGTGTTGCTTGAGTATCTTATGATTTATTCTGTAGTCTTCGTTTGAAGGGGCCGTGACTTAGGTGTCTTGTATTATGGGTTTTTATGCTCTTGGTTCGGCAGGCCGTTAACTTCTTCAGACTTTATGCTTGTCATTGCGGTCTGCCTGTAAGAGTAAAGAATTATGAGCTGTAAGAGATAAATACAGGGTTATTACAAATGATTGAAGCGATTTCACAGCTCTACAATAACTTTATTATTTGAGATATTTTCACAATGCTTTGCACACACATACAAAAACTCAAAAAGTTTTTTTAGGCATTCACAAATGTTCGATATGTGCCCCTTTAGTGATTCGGCAGACATCAAGCCGATACTCAAGTTCCTCCCACACTCAGCACAGCATGTCCCCATCAATGAGTTCGAAAGCATTGTTGATTCGAGCTCGCAGTTCTGGCACGTTTCTTGGTAGAGGAGGTTTAAACACTGAATCTTTCACATAACCCCACAGAAAGATATCGCATGGGGTTAAGTCGGGAGAGCGTGGAGGCCATGACGTGAATTGTTGATCATGATCTCCACCACGACCGATCCATCGGTTTTCCAATCTGCTGTTTAAGAAATGCTTCTGCTTTAGCCTTTTCCGTAAGATTTTCCAAACCGTTGGCTGCGGTACGTTTAGCTCCCTGCTTGCTTTATTCGTCGACTTCCGCGGGCTACGCGTGAAACTTGCCCGCACGCGTTTCAACCGTTTCTTCGCTCACTGCAGGCCGACCCGTTGATTACCCCTTACAGAGGCATCCAGAAGCTTTAAACTGCGCATACCATCGCCGAATGGAGTTAGCAGTTGGTGGATCTTTGCTGAACTTCGTCCTGAAGTGTCGTTGCACTGTTATGATTGACTGATGTGAGTGCATTTCAAGCACGACATACGCTTTCTCGGCTCCTGTCGCCATTTTGTCTCATTGCGCTCTCGAGCGCTCTGGCGGCAGAAACCTGAAGTGCGGCTTCAGCCGAACAAAACTTTATGAGTTTTTCTATGTATCTGTAGTGTGTCGTGACCATATGTCAATGAATGGAGCTACAGTGAATTTATGAAATCGCTTCAATCATTTGTAATAGCCCTGTATTTTCCATCCTATTTATATGAGGCCTTGCATGTGTTAAAGGGTATTAAGTTTATAGGGTAGGGGGCATAAGTCTGAAATAAGAGGATTTGTGTTGTGTCCTTTGGTTTGATTGTCTGTCCTTTGTTTTCTTAAATGTTACAGTGTACTACGAGCGGCGGGCACAATCAGTTCCGGATTGACCAATACGGCTCCTTGATCGAAATATTTTCGGACGCCGTTAATTCGGCCAGCTACGTTTTGGTGACGCTCAGCGCTACTTGCCTGTATCCTGTCAGAGTCGCTGCTCACCCCAGTTGTTGACAGAAGCTGAATATTCTCTCACGTAATTAGTTGGAAATTCCTCTATTTAATGTGTTTGGGCTGCACCAAGGTGCATCCCTTGTTCCTAGTAGTTTGGTCACTCTTGTATTAGGGTGGGTCATCCGTTGGAGTGTGCTTGCTGTTGTGTGGAACTTAAACTGACTATTAAGATAACTGTCTTTTCTGCCTAATTATTTTTTTTTATACTTGAAAGGGATTTCACTAGTGAGTTCAGTGGAATTAATCATTACATAATTGGTGAAATTCCATTGTTCTATGATCTGTTTATTGGTCTAAGGTTCCCATTGGAGAATTTGCTCTTTTATTTAAAATTTATTTAATATGGGGATGTAGTCCCTGTAAATTCCTGTTAAATTTGTGGCCAATTATGCTTCTCATCTATATTTATCTGGGGCTATCTGTTATTTAGTTAAAAGGAAGGATCTTTACTTAACTTGTATCATGCCATACATTCTTGTAAAGACTGTATAAAGTTTTCAGTTACGTTTGTTATTGGCGGCTATTGGAAGGTCTGTCTTGTAAAAGATTTTGAAAATTGTTTTTGGGGATATGAATAATAAATCTTTGTGTACTAAAAGCCTGTGTTTGCTTTTTCTTGTTATTGCCCTTTGTGACTGGTTTGAGTACTGTCAATTTTACGTCTCAGCTATATTAGAGAAGGCTCGAACCTACGACCCTCAACATTGTGCTGTACCACAACTCTGTGTAAAGTAGTTACAACTGTGGTGATGGAGTCGCAAAGATGATATAGCAGCCTTCTAAAATTCGGTTTCACGCACTGTCGTGCCAAGCTTATCTAACATAGCCGAACTCTGATTATGATGACTATGTGTGACGTTGAATCGCGTCTTGCGCGGAAGTATCCGGTAGTGTTTGGTTAGTGTTGCATATGAAAGGAGCGTACTTGGTTACCATCATTTCGTATGTGCTGTGTTTGATTTGGTTATCATGTGTGATGAAATACGAAATAAAAGTGCTAGGTACAGGATTTGTGATCCAAAAAAATAAAGAAAGGAAGCCAGACAAGGCAATGGAAGTGAACTTACCAATTGTTGTGGCAGTTTGGCTACGGCGAACAGTTCGGGCGCGACGTAGAGCGAGGTGGGAGGAAGCCAGCAGCAGCGTGTGAGGTGTCAACTACCAAGTAATTTTATTCGGACTAATAGTTTCTGAGTCTACAGATGGAACGTCAGCTATGTTGTAAATAATTTCAGAGCTCGTGAATGAGATAATATCTTTCAGTAATCAGTGAAATCGAACGCGTTCCCACCAAAGAATGTTGCTCTGAAAACTGAAATGACTGTAGTTCTTACAATTGATAATATACGACAGCATGACTTCGACAGCGCTTGTAGATATCGACAGCTTGCAAACAATTCTGCCTCATTATAATAAGACGCACTGGTTTAGTAGGGGCTAGTTGTTAAATCAGTTTTTACTTTATCTTTTGAATAAGACAGATGTGTTTATTGAAAGGAGTTATATGTGTGTTTCTGGATTAAAACAGTCTTCGTTCCTTACAGATATAACCAGCAGTCTGAACGACTTACCACTTCAGGGTAACGATCTGTTGATAACGCATTTCGTTGGTCGTATACAAGCATCCAAAATCAAGTTGCCAGTCTGGGAAGAATCAACTGCACGAAGGTTTTGCACTTCTTTTTCCAAAATTGTCTTCATCGAAAGTTTCCGTTATTGACAGATTTCGAACGCTACCATCCGATCCTATGTAATCTTGAGGAAGATTCCAAGTTTTGATTCAACAATGTGACAGCACTCTAGAGTAATTTTGATCTGTGTTCCTCTCTATATTCAGTGAGCGTCGATGACATTCGTTTAGATCTGTACCTTGAAGTAGCTGACCTGTAGTACGACAGGGAGTATTATGACCTCGGTAACAAGAGGAAGATTCTACATTTCTACAAGAATTTCATTCAGGGTCGATTCACTCGATTAAGCAAGATGGATTCAGGTGTAATATCAATGTTACATTACCTCTGTGAACAACGTTTTCAACAATGAGGAACAACACACGTGTTTGAGAAACTCATTTTGTCTGTAACCTAAACTGCAGGCTACATATACAGTGCACCGAACGCTCTTGCGAAATGGAGAACAGGTGGGGAGATGCAAAGTGCAAGAGCTGATTAAATATCGTTAGATGTGTAATACCTAATTAAGAAATATGAGAAACACATACCCACTTAACAATGAAATGCATCTTCAGTTTGTTTAATTTATAGCAGTGAAACCTCATTTACAGTGACACACTTTTCTGGCTGCAAAATTAGTTAGCTTGAGAAACATGCAGTGTCCATCTGGAGTCTCCAGACGGCTCCTCCCTCCCTGCCCCAAGCTATGACGTGGAGCAGAGGGAGTACAGTACAGTCCGTGTAGAATACCGTGGCCAGTAGATGAGCAGGCGGCAGGCAAGCATGGTGAAAGCAGTGTTGGTGGGGGTTACGGGCAGTTGCTGTAGGGGAAATGCCGAGCGCTGGAGGGAAGTGCCGTTCTGAACTGAAGCTTACACTCACGATTTTTGTTGGGCATCTCCAGTTATGTTGTTCCAAAACCCATAGCATTTCTCGTTTCACCAGCTATCGATGGCCCTTACAAATTGCATTCTGTCATTGAAAAAGTCTACAGTTAATGAAATAACACTGCAGATAATGAAGTATTGCGTAACAACCATATGGAAAAAAGACTCTCGTTTTCATGTGGTGCCATTTGCCAAAATCTCATTTCTATATCTAAACCAGTTTAGGATTTTTGTGGATATTTCACTCTGGCTTTATCATTGGCGCAGTGCGATTGCAAATGAGTGTGCTACATCACACCAGTTTTCTCTAGAGACCTCCACCCAAGTCTACAGAAGAATTCAATACGTTCGCTAAATTTCATACAAATCAACATATTGTGTAATATGCACCAACTGCAAAATCATAGCGATGTCTACTTTTCACTGCAAACTTTTTCGAATTTCGCGCAGCGTCTTACCTCCACGTAAATATCACAGTAACTACATCCATTAACGAAATGATGGACACATAATCATGAACGCTACATTTAAAGCTATAAGTGACACAAAACTGAAGACTTTTTTTACCGAGTAGTTTCGTCTAAATCGTTTGAGAAAGATCGCAGGGCGTGCGACTCGATTCTGTCATCGCCGAGCGGCCAGTAGGTGGCAACACTGTCGGCCTCGCCTTGCGAACAAACGAATGAACTCGCTCAGCGCACTGGACGGAAACTGGTCATTGCGCATTAGAGATGGGCAAACTGAAACACGTAACTGTTTCGAAACAAATGAAACAGTACAATGTAATGTTTCGATACGATGTTTCGAAACGGTGAAACAGTTTGTGTTTTGTAATGTAATAAACCTACACATTCTATCATCTTGAATGTCTACTGTATAAGTATGTCCATATAAACATAAATGAGGTGCGAGAGCGCTAATCATATCGCAGAAAGTATGAAACTATCACTTAGGCGTCTTGGCAGTTTCGTATTTCCTGAAGCAAATGCGCTGCTTTCGTGTCGTGTGACTTTCATACTTTTCAATTGGCTGAGGACAGCCATAGCTGAAGACAGAAGGACCACCACGAACGGAACTGGAGGTGGGAGCAAACTGCAGAAACAACGGATATGCTACTGGGATTCCCACATTCCGTTAGTATGGGTAATATACCCATCTTGCTAATTTCCATGCACACAAAGGGAATCATTGTGGATAATAGGCACCGTGACTATAGACTCACAAATAATGCCAAATAATTCGAATAACTAACAAAATATAACAGAAAAAATTGTCTTTTAAGGTGTTTCGAATCGTTACTATAAATTCACTATGCTTCCCAGCCCTTCCCGTTCACCATTACACTATCAGTGATACGTCAAACAGATTGCTTGCAATTATACTTACATCAAATTTAAGTATATGTCTAATAACTGTCACTTTACGCTTTTTTTTTTATTCAAAATGTTGTAGGCCTACTTGCGTTTCTTAATATGATTTCTGTACATGAACAGAGAAGCGTATGTTATAAAAAAGTGTAATTTAACTGAATGATTCTCACATATTTATTATTTTGAATGTGAATAGTATGCGTTGTTTTATTGTTTGGTTAGTGTTTATAAAGCAGATGTTACGCCATTTCAGAATAGGACAGTCAGATAGAAACGAAGCTTTATTTTCGGATATCTTAAGCTTCATGCTATTGCTTGTCAAAAAGATTTCGATACTCTTGAAAGTGTCTCACGAAGTGGTATGTTGTGTTTCAGTACCTATGCCGAGCCCGAATCTCGTCCGACACAGCGCGGAATGAAACATCACTGTTTCGATACAATTAGTCCGTTCCAAGCAGAGGTGGACTGAAACACCCTTATTTTGAAACAACGATACAGTTTCTCTGTCTGGCTCGAGATCGAATTTGGTCCGGTTGCCCGAGACAGGGGCGGAATGAAACACCACTGTTTCGAAACAGTGAACCACAGCCGTTCCGAAACACTGAAACAGTTCCACGTATCGGTACACTGTATCGAAACATAGAAACAGTGGCCAAGTCTATTGCGCATTGGTCAACGTATCCTGTGCGGACACCAGTCGCTGCTCGCAAACCTGGGCCGTAGAGTATACATATCCACAGAGTGAGCATTTGGATACACAGAACGAGAATTCTGTCCACAACATCTGCTGCAGATGAAGTAACGTGATTTTGGAATGGCAAATGTTAGCTTTTATAAAACTTAGCGTATTTTTAGTGTCATTGCCTCGTGTCATTACTTCGCTGCTGCAGCTAGCTCACCTTCAGAATTACCGTGCAACTTTGAATATGCGTTTTATAGACAGTTTTATGCCAGAAACTGAAGCTGACCTAAACGTGTGAAGAGCAATAGTATTTTGCTTTTTCGCCACAGTATCATAGCTCAGATTCCACTTTATTTACGTTTTTTTCTGCAATGGTATAAGAAGTGACAGCCAACAGTATTTTTTTACGTTTTCTATCGCACTTATTAATATTGTCGAATCACTGCTCTAATTAATTGCGTTACAATGACACTGTAGACGACGCCGAAGCGTGACTTAAAAGCAACGCATTTGGAACTATGAAATTGGTACGGTAAATACGGCAAGCGATTTGCTCCACCTGCTTGTCCATTATTATTTTCAATTTTTCTTTATTTAAGCTCCTACTTTTTATAGACAAGTAAAATATCTACAACATTTTTCCCCATCTCATCATTAAAGTAAAACCATACACTACGCACAAAAAATAAAAAATACAAGATCAGTGCTCGAGTTTTGGAACAATAAAAGAAATGATAGCCAACAATATTTTCTTTTTCCAGTTTTTCTATTGCACTGATTTTACTATCGAATTTGTTCTAATTAACTGCGTTACAATGACTATAGGAAACTATCTCGTTTAGAAATACATAGATTACAGAAGGGTTTGACAATCGGCACAAGTCGGAGGAAATGGATCAGAGTGTCATGTATAAATTTTATCTGCTTGTGAACATAGCATCATTGTATATACGCAGACTGGCAGTTTACCCAGACACATTTGCAGTTTCATCTAGCACTTGTCTTGTAAACACGTGACCTAAAATCACAGAAATTATCTCTACTATACAAGACATCATTATACCGTGCCTCCATAGTTTTCAACATTTAAAGTGCTTCGTATCAATATGACGTTTACAATTAAACGTTTATTGTACATACCTATGAAAAGTAACTGGTCCTCCTTTCACATGCTTCTCTTTATACATCCATAGTAACGACAATACTGCACCATTGCTATTACTAAAATTCAAAAGTGCAAAAATGTATATAAAACAAGGGGAATACGCGTAATATTCAACTTACACTGTTACCCTAAATTGTAGACAAGCAGTGTCATCCAGAAATCACGTGACTAGCCCGTTTAGATGTTGAGAACATGCGCAGATTTTGTGCTCGCCGTCTAATCGCGGAGCACGTTGGCTGTTAAGCCCTGGTGTATCGTAATTGACAAAGACGATGGAATCGGCATTAGCTCAGTACATCAATAGTTGCTGCACACAACCTGAGTGATTAACAATAATTTCTAATTCAAAAACAAATACAATTTTGGGCTTGTTATTTAATTCAATCGTCCACCAACGAACATCACGACAGTGACATGACCAAGCGACGCACTCAACCACGTTTCGCCGCCTGATACAGGCAAAACATACCACTTTATTGGCTTGCTCCAGAAATCATCACTTCGGATATGGAGGAGAGATCAAAACCGACACAAATTCAACACGGAAACAATGTTCTTCATCGCAAAGATGCCTCAGCTCATAAAAACAAGATTTAAAAACTGGCTCACTACAGAGATAATGTGACGTTGCAGCCGACCATGGTTGCCCGTCACAGATTCAAATGTCGAGCAACAAGCATGTGTCTTGACGAGGGATTCCGTCGGGCTGGAAATACGCAGCGTATGACAGGGGTCAGAAGGATTTTCTTCGCGAATCAAATCCATATTGGTCAATCCATCATATGTACGCTCTGTAATTGGCTCTGAGCACTATCGGACTTAGCTGGCCGAAGTGGCCGTGCGGTTCTAGGCACTGTAGTCTGGAACCGCGAGACCGCTGCGGTCGCAGGTTCGAATCCTGCCTCGGGCATGGATATGTGTCATCTCCTTAGGTTAGTTAGGTTTAACTAGTTCTAAGTTCTAGGGGACTAATGACCTCAGCAGTTGAGTCCCATAGTGCTCAGAGCCGTTTGAACCATTTGAACTATGGGACGTAACTTCTGAGGTCATCAGTCCCCTAGAACTTAGAACTACGTAAACCTAACTAGAACCTCTCGGCCACCCCGGCCGGAGCTCTGTGATTCTCCTGCCCTCTTCCAACCACAGAAGCCAAGTTACTGAATGTTTACTCTCCACGTGTCCTGTGTGTCGAAAGTGGTGTGTGTATAGCTACCAACAATGCTGCCTTCAACCGGTGAAGGCAATGAGTTTTACTGAGACTGTTACGGCTTCGTGGTTTTTCCGGTCACATCCACTTTCCTGGCTTTTATACTGTATCTTCACGGGATCGGCGTGTTAATTTTCGGATTTTGCAGCGGTAGTGGTACCGAGTCGCCGAATGCCCTTCCTGTCACCCACCCCGTCCAGCCAGGTCCCCATTTGTGTGTTCCAAAGTCGACGTGTAGACTTTCTAAGTATTTCCTAATTCCTTAACTGAGTCTGGACTCGGTATTCACCCATCCGAATGTCGGGAAACCGTCTAAAAACCACATCCAAGCTGGCTTTCACAACGACTCTCGTCCTTAATTCGCTGGGCGGATTAAATCCGGACCTGGCGCGCCACCCCCATCACCGCATCGGCGTGCTGACACGAGCGGTTATCCGGAAGGGTTTTATTGCGGTCGCGTCAATGTATAAAATTCTCTCGGTTTTCTGGGCGCGTTATATGTACGATATACCTGAAGGAGAGGCAAGGCCGTTAAAGGTTGTGTGAATCGTATTGCCGGTGGATAGAAGTAGTGATACAGTGATCCTTAGCTCGGCAAGTAATCAAAAAAATGTGACCCGTTTACAGACTGATGACAACTATCGCCCTCCCTCCTCAAATTTATCATGAACCTTGGCGAGGTGGGGGTGACTTGCGTGCCTCAGCGATACAGACAGCTGCACAGTAAGTGCAGTCACAATGGAGTGAAATCTGTGGAGACGCCAGACAAATCTCACACCAACTTATGCTTTCTGAATTGGGGCGGCTACTTCTTCATTAGTTGCAGGAACTGCATACAGTTGGATGATTGTCTGATCTCGTTATGTAATACTAGCCAACATGGCATTTCTACACTGCTGGTCATGCAAAATGTAACAACAAGAAGGGCCGGAACACCACAGCCAGACGGATTTGGGAAATATACAGAGAGGTCCAAAAACATGTATCCATTGTTTAAAAGTCCATAAATTGCAAACTAATTGACGGAGTTGTCTCATTTTTGGTGAAAGTATAGCTTAAAGTCCAAATTAAAGATATCACTGTAGGTGTTCCAAATGGTCACCATTAACATCCACACACAAACGATGCCACCGAACTGCAGCACGAACTACTGACTGCAACGTGTTCAGTTGGATATTTGCACATGAATGTACGATGGATTCTCCAAGTTCATCCAATGTGCGTGGCTTTTGTCGATAAACGACGTCCTTTAGTGTTCCCCACAGGTAAAATTCCAGAGGAGCTAGGTCTGGGGAACGTGGTGGATACTCCACAGCACCTCTATGGCCTATCCATCTTCCTGGTAGATTTTCGTCCAGATACGCCCTAACACCGTTTTGTTAGTGGGCTGGGGCACCACCTTGTTGAAAGTAAACTCTTCCGTCTGCATACAAGTCTCGGATGGCAGGTAAAACGGATGTCTGAAGCTTCTGAAGGTACACCTCACCGGTAACTGTGCCGTCAAAGAAGAATGGCCCAATCAAGCCCCGGTAAGACAACCCACACCACACATTTACTCCCGGCAAATTCACGGCTTTGTCTACATGGACGTTCGGATTTTCGGCGGCCCAGTAGATGCAATTGTGGCGATTTACTGTACCATTGAGTTTGAACTGTGTTTCATCAGACCTCGCAATCATCTCTGCAAACTCTTCATCGTTGCGCACCATGTTAGTAAACCACTCGCAGTACTCTATTCTACGATCTGGCTCGCCCTCGTTCATTGCATGTAGCAATCATGGGATGTAGCACTTTCACTTTGCTGTCTTCAAAATTCGCCGAACACTTGAGCGATTCATTGCAGTTTCACGGGCACACTGTCTCACAGACTTCTGTGGTGAGTTGTTGTAACACACGACGGGATTTAGCTGGACTTGCTACTGTTACAGGTCGTCCAGATTGGTGTTTGTGTACATCTTTAACACAGCCTTCGGCTTCAAATTTGTTTTACATGCGACGAATCGTTAAACGTGTCGGTGGCTCTGTTTGATACTCATTTCGCCATTGCCGTTGAACATTAATGTTTTCGTACCTAAAATACCACTTCAAAACTGACTTCCTTTCATCGAATGAAAGCCTTGCGCCAGCCATGTTTACTCGAGTAACTAGGTGCAACTAATAACAAAACACTGACTATCTGGTGACTGTCATGTGACAAAACAAAACAACACAATACAACGCTTGTGTGGCAATTGCCGGAACTACAAACTATTACGCTATCAAAGATGAGACAACTCCGTCAATTAGTTTGCCAGTTATGGACTTTTAAACAGTGGATACATTTTTTGGACCCCTCTGTATATATAATATTCCTGTACTTTTGACACGATAAATGAATAAATGATTGAAAATACATTCCCATGTGAAATGAGGAAGTTGATGAAATGAGTATTGAGAGTTGCCACTGCTGCTGGCTATATCTGCTGCTACACGCCTCGGCATTGAATCAGAGAGGCTCTGAGTGTGTTGTTGGCGTACAGCACCTCATGCTACTTTACGTGTTGCCAAAGTTGATCTGGTGTAGCAGCGGGTGGTGTATCCTGGAGCGACTGCGTTCTGCAGTCATCGACCAGACGTTTTCGATGGGCGAGAGATCTGGAGGACAGGGAGGCACAGACAGCAATGCATTCCGATGGGCCACGAGGAAATCTAGAACACTGCGTGCTATATGTGGTCGCGCCTTATCCTCCTACAATGTGGCCGTCGACAAGCTCCGAAGGTGTGAGAGAACAATAGGCTCCAACATTTCAGAGATGTAACGCTGGTTGGTTAGTGTACCGGCAATGCGTACTGGTAGGAGGAGGAGGGGTGGGGGTTGCGCGGGAGTGGAATCTAATACCACCCCAAACCATAATAAAAGGGGATGGATAAAGCAACCGTTCAACAGTCTCTCACCACTGTCTCCAGCCTCTAATCCGACCATCGTGTTGATGCAGCTAGATTCAGGATTCGTCGGTAAAAACAATGTAGTTCCATTCGGTTGTCCAAATGAACGCTGGTGAGCAAAACTTAAGGACGAAGGCAACTTTCTCATGATGTCTCACTGCCAAGTAACATAGCTCGATTAAACTTGGACCATACAAAGAATACAGTACGGTATAGTACAGAAGGTAATTGAAACAATTAAGCAAAGAGACGAGCAGAAATGACAGTCTGAATACTGAAGCCAGTGTGATTCACGATGATACCAAGGACATGACAAATGTCAGGACATTGTTCTTAATAGGATGTATGATCATGATGAACGGCAGCGCACGCCCTGCAGCGTCCTCCCATGCTGGCCACAATGTTGGCGAGGAGTTCTTTTGGTAGGGCGTTCCGTTATCCACCAGCGTGGCTGACAACTGCCTTCCCGCGTCGTAACATCAGAACCACCAAAGCGATCATGTTCTACAATCTCCCTTGGTATATCACAAATTGCCACCTGTCGTTTTATTCATTCGCTATTGTACTATCTCATGCTTCGTCTTATTAGGATAATGAGAGATTCTGCAGGAATTCGGATGTGCAGAAATGTGTTCAACAAAGAGTATCTACAGCCTTACAAGGGCACCTTGTAGAAAGGGGCTTTTCACTTTATTCGATTTTCTTCAAGCTTATAGAATTTCCTTTTTAGGCCAGAAGATTTCAGAAGGCATTTAAAGGCACTACATTTGCATTATTTTATTATAATTGCCGGTAGCTGTAGTGTGTAAGTTTTATGATTTCAAAGGTCACAATTCGAGTTTAACTAGTAGCAACATTTTTACTTTTATCTACATTCTATCTTTATTACCAAATGGAAATGTTAATTAAAAATATTAAATCATAATTTGTATATAAAAATAAGATTGTTTAGTTTTAATTAGTAAGCACAAGTTACCGAAGTCCCGACTTCTATCGAGTTCCATGAAGATTACGATCTACACGACAGCAGTTCACACTGTCATCCTAACGGAGCAGTGACGTGGACTATGACTCAAAAGACAGAAAGGAAACTCCTGCCATTTGAAAATAACGTTCTGAGACAGATTTTTGGACCAGTGAAGGATGGAGACAACTTGAGGAAAAGGAGAAATCGCGAATTACAGGAGTTGTACAAATCGCCGGACACTGCGGTTGTGATTTGAGAGAGGGGGCTGAAGCGGCATAGGCACGTAATGCGCCGAGAAGGCCAGATCTGGCAGCTGGCGGAAGAAGCCATCAGGGGCAACATACCGAGGGGAAGATCACGGCTGAGACGGACTGACCGGGTGAGAGAGGAGAGAATAATAAAAATGAGCGTATGGATGGCATTGGTGGCCGGGAGACCCCTCGCGGGGCGGTTCGGCCGCCGCTCCACAAGTTCTTTAACGCCACTACGGCGACTTGCGAGTGAATGAGGATGAAATGATGATGAAAGACAAGCAACAGCCAGTCCACTACGGCGACTTGCGAGTGAATGAGGATGAAATGTTGATGAAAGACAAACAACAGCGAGTCATCTCGAGGCAGAAAAAATGCATGACCCCGCCGGGAATCGAACTCGGGACCCCGTGCGCGGGAAGCGAGAACGCTACCACGAGACCACAAGCCGCGGACAAAGAGGAAATCATTACGATAGTGATAGTTGGAGAAAAAGGGCCGAGGAAGACGGAGGAGGGTAACTGGCGAGGCCAAAGACCGAGGGAAATACGGAAGCGTCCGATCCCGCCCGTCTGCTTTGACCCATGACGTCACAAATATGGCGGAAACAAAAACAAACACACACACTTTCCACAAGAAGCCTAATGACACTAACGGGACAAGCGCGGGAAACAGATAATTAAAATAAGTAATAAGCGTTTTTAAATTTTAAAAAAAATCTCACGAGATAGAACGAACAGATCAGAAAAGTAAACAAAATAAGATAAAACAGAACTGGAGACAGCCACACTCAAACCAAACTCCGCGCCGTCATGACGTCACACACGACAACACCCTTACGTCACGGGTCAAAGCCGACGCATGGGATCGGACGCTTCTGTCGACCCAGACCGAGTGAGGTTTGTGTGGTCAGCCTAGTAAGTAACTAATCACAAGAAAACAATTATAATTATAGTTAGATAGAGCAGCAATCAGTCGTAGAATTAAGTTGCTTTAATATGACATTTATAGTCACAATGCAGATCAGATTTCGACCTGTGTCAGGTCATTGATGATGATGAGTCCCATACTCCTTCACAGAGCGTAGGGGAGCGACGCGGGAGACCCGGCCGTCTTACTACGCAGGGTCGTAGGGGAGGTGGTTTGCCATTGCCTTCCTCCGACCGTAATGGGGATGAATTATGATGATGAAGACGACACAACAACACCCAGTCATCTCGAGGCAGGAAAAAATCCCTGACCCCGCCGGGAATCGAACCCGGGACCCCGCGCTGGAGAAGCGAGAACGCTACCACGAGACCACGAGCTGTCACGTCATTATCAATGCTAAAACAAATACAAGAGTATATATTACAATGTGATTTACAAAAGTTATAAGTCCATCACATCGTTGTCTTTCAATGGTAACATTACATACCAGTACGGAATTGTAGCAGTTGTTCGTGGTCAAGTGAATGCTTACACAGTTCAACCATTACTGTCGTAAAATTATATGTTGGTTTCACAGTACACATCGGTTTTGCGTATAGCGCCCTCTATGAGCTGCGCCTGAAGTTCACAGTTTTGACGACATTTTTTGTAATATTTATGTTGTATTGTAACTAAGTAGTAACATGAAATTATTATGAGTAAAACTATGTAAAATTACAATTCTTACTTTTTCTCCTGTCTGTAATGTGCTAGATGTTTAAAGTTACTATAGCACGTAACAGTGACAGTGTACGCCCCATGGGCTAAAATTAATTGTAAAACTGATATGGCTACGTAAAGTACGTTATAGGAAGTATTGCATATTTTGTCGTGTGGGACCTGTCTTAAATTTAATTCGTTGTTACTTGACAAAAGGTATAACGTGAACTTTATTTACAAAATCCATTTTGTTGGCGCTAGTAGCGCTTGTAAGCATAAAAAATGTCGTCAAAACTGTAAACTTCAGGCGCAGCTCACAGAGGGCGCTATACGCAAAACCGATGTGTACTGTGAAACCAACATACAATTTTACGACAGTAATGGTTGAACTGTGTAAGCATTCACTTGACCACGAACAGCTACTACAATTCCGTAGTGGTATGTAATGTTACCATTGAAAGACAACGATGTGATGGGCTTATAACTTTTGTAAATCACATTGTAATATACACTCTTGTATTTGTTTTAGCATTGATAATGACCTGACACAGGTCGAAATCTGATCTACGTTGTGACTATAAATGTCATATTAAAGCAACTTAATTCCACGACTGATCGCTGCTCTATCTAACCCAATATAACCACAGTCGTTGCTTGCACCCACCCCATGGAGGGCAACCTAATCTAAAATTTCCTACAGACATGCGGAATGTTTCATTGATAAATTAAAAAAAAAATGATAAACCTCATTAATATTGTTCAGTCTTATATGTAACAAAAGTATTTTAATTTCTGTTTGATGATTCACTGTCTTGTACCAAATTGTAATTTATTTTGAGTACTTGCATTTCATGCAACCGGTAATTAAAAATGAAATCATATCATAGTTATTAAAAACTGCGAACCGGTATTTGTTAATTACATTTTCATTTCAAAAGAAATATAGAATTTAAATAAAACTAGAGAAAAACTATTTCTGCTAGCAAGATTTGAATCGGGGACCTGGTGTTTAAATTACTAATGTTGCTATACGCTACAGAGTCAGCTAACAGCTACTTTCTTTAAACTGTTGCACTGTTTTGTGCTTAAATGTTCTCAGGAATCTTCGGATCTTTGATTTTTTTCTTGTTCCTTCGAGACTTGCGTCGTACTGCTCTAGGAATTTTATGTCCGGGCATGAGAGTTGCGTCTCACTGCTCTAGGCGCTAGAGACGGAGAATCATATTAAAAAACCTGATTACAAAGCTAAATAAATGATGATGTCATTGGCGGTCGTTGTTTTCCTTCCACCCCGTAATAATTCTTAATTCTGGGGAGCGAAGGAAGGAGGACGTTTAGTAGGGTGGAGGGCTTCATTCTCCTCGCTGCTTCACTACCCATTTACCGCATTTTCACGCGAAAATCTCGCCCCAAGTGGCGTCGCTCCATCAGTAGTAAGGCAGACTATTACTATAGAACAGACGTTCACTGGCTCCAGCAGTCTTCTACTTCCGAAAAAGAAGACAGAAATTATCTTCGAAAGCTCGGGTTCGAATATCGAGAGAGGTTTATCCGAGAGACTTCTACGTTCTTTTTCATGGCGGATTCCACCGAACCACTATGTTATCGACACCTACGAACGAATCTGTACAAGAAGTTAAACAAACCAGATACGTCAACATTAAACTGTGCAACCTCCCATGTTTACCAGAGGTAACCAGAACAGCTGTTAGCATGAGAGAAATAAAAATAGATATCTTAGGTGTTGCGAAACAACTCAAATCACTTAAGAAAGGCAAGTCTTCCGATCCAGGTGGTATACCAATCAGGTTGCTTTCAGAGTATGCAGACACAATAGCGCCTTTCTTAGCAGTCATATAGAACCGCTCACTTGATGAAAGGTCTGTTCCTAAAGACTGGAAAGTAGCACAGGTCACACCGATATTCAAGAAAGGAAATAGGAGTAACCCATTGAATTACAGACCCATATCACTGACCTCATATACTGTACTCGAACATTATGAACCACCTTGAAGAAGATGACTTATTGATACGTAACCAACACGGAATCAGAAAATATCATTCTTGTGCAACACATGAAGTAATGAGTGAAACACATGAAGTAATGAGTGCTATCAACAAGGGATCTCAGATAGATTCCATATTCGTAGACTTCCAGAAGGCTTTTGACGCCGTTCCTCACAAGCGACTATTATTCAAATTGCGTGCATATGGAGTATCGTCTCAGTTGTGTGACTGGATTCGTGATTTCCTCTCAGAGAAGTCACAGTTCGTAGTGGTAGACGGTAAATCATCGAGTAGAACAGAAGTGATATCTGGCGTTCCGCAAGGTAGTGTCATAGGCCCTCTGCTGTTCATGATTTACATAAATGATATAGCTCATAATCTGAGCAGCCCCCTTAGATTGTTTGCAGATGACGCTGTAATTTACCGTCTAGTAAAATCGTAAGACGATCAATTCCAATTACAAATTTATCTAGAGAGAATTACGGTATGGTGCGACAAGTGGCCATATGCACTAAACAAAGAAAAGTGTGAGGTCATCCTCATGGGTACTAAAAGAAATCCGATAAATTTTGGTTATACGATAAATTGCACAAATCTAAGGGCTGTCAATTCGACTAAATACCTAGGAATTACAATTACGAGCAACTTAAATTGGAAAGACCACATAGATAATATTGTGGGGAAGGCGAAACAAAGACTGCGCTTTGTTGGCAGAACACTTAGAAGATGCGAAAAACCCACTAAAGAGATAGCCTACATTACACTTGTCCATCCTCTGTTGGAATATTGCTGCGCGGCGTGGGATCCTTACCAGGTAGGATTGACGGAGGACATCGAAAAAGTGCAAAGAAGGGCAACCCGTTTCGTGTTATCGCGCAATAGGAGTGAGAGTGTCACTGATATGATACGTGAGTTGGGATGGCAGTCACTGAAACAAAGGCGGTTTTCTTTGCGGCGAGCTCTAATTACCAAATTTCAATCACCAACTTTCTCTTCCGAATGCGAAAATATTTTGTTGACACCTACCTAAGTAGGGCGAAATGATCATCATAATAAAGTAAGAGAAATCAGAGCTCGAACAGAAAGATTTAGGCGTTCCTTTCTCCCACGCGCCATTCGAGAGTCTGAAAATGCTTCGATGAACCCTCTGCCAGGCACTTAATTGTAAATTGCAGAGTAACCATGTAGATGTAGATGTAGGTAACAAACAGGTGAGAAATAACACAGTATAAGACAGCAGCACTAGGCTTTTTTTTTCATGAATTCCCACTTTGCTACTTGGTGATCCGGTGGCCTGGCTGTACTCACCGGCGTATATCCAGCTGGTTACGGGAGCCACGGAGACGCCGCACTTGAAGACGTCGTCCTCGTCCCTGGCCAGCGCCATGGCGGCCGCGTAGCCACCATAGCCCTTGCCCCAGATGGCCACACGTGAGCCGTCGATGAAGGGGTACTTCTCTGTCAGCCACCTGTGGGACAAAGCAGAACGCCAATTGGCGACGTCGCCGTGCACTTTCTATCGTGTTGACTGTATCTCCCCCCCCCAAGCTGCAAAGCCTATTGCCGTGACGGTCCACTTTGTGTCATGGAGAACGTATCTCCCCCAGCTGCAAAGCTTACTCACTATGATGACGGAAGAGACTACTTGGTGTTTACTTCAGGATCACCAAGGTCGATGCATTATGTAATCAGATTGTTATGACCGCTTCCTGCTTGGTGTCTCTGAAAAGCAAACGCCATAAAAAAGTATATTCGATATAATTTACTGCTATTGGCTGCCACAGATTCCTGAAAACATGCTTCACTGTTGTACATAATCGCCGTGCTTTTCTAAGCTTCTTCGACCCCTCTGCACAGAAGTTCGCCACCTAGGAACTGAACCAGTTGGCAACAGTAGTCTTCAGCTTCCCGTCATTTTCAAACCATTGTCTCCCAAGGCACCAACCCATTGTTGCAAGTTAAGGGATAGGTTACAGTTGCGATATCGCGACTGTACGGTCAGGGAATCTCTGCAGAAATGCAGACACGGACATACGTAGGCAGCAAGTTTTGCCTGAGATTTGTGGAAACCGCATTTTCAGGTACGATCGGCGTTCAGTTAGTAATACAACACATTGTTTTCTGTGAAAGTAGGTTGGTTTTTTTCATAACTCCAATACGCCATATCATTCCCCACTCCTTTGGCTACAAATCCTACTTTTCTACAGAATCTCCTTTCAAGGCGATGGCGTTATGTCACATTACTGGGAGGGCCTGTATTCCCACATGGCACCACTCCACTGGTGCATCAGTAACCTCACCATCATCCACCTACTGCTTCCCGCAGAGTGCATCCTTCATTCGTCAAACAGATGGAAATCCGAACTCTAGGACGGACGGGGAAGAACAGTCCAACGAAGTTTTTGTGAGCTCCTCTTGGATGCTAAGACTTGTGTGAGGCCCTGCGTCGTCTGGAGAAGAAGCAGTACGTTCGTGTTTTTCTGGCGACGAACACACTGAAGTCGCTTCTTCAATTTCCTGAGCGTAGCACAATTGTATGCGGCCGGTCAGCATGCGGGAGATCGGACAGGTTTGCGGGACCTTGCTGTGATGATGACAGACACCTTGCCCAAGGACTTACTGCGCTTTTCTTCACTGCTGGAACCCCATAGATATGATAGACATGCTCCAAACGCCTATGAGTATGCTTCGAACGCACCTCTGTTGCAGAAGCCATTTTCAAGGCTATGTGTAGCGCCGCCATCTATCGGGACTTCATGAAACTACACGGGCTGAAGCGGGAATATTCCACGATGTGCCACAACAAATTCCTCATTTTTTCCAACCCAAAATTGGCCGAGAAAGAAAAAGTTTTCCATTACTTATTGAACGCCCCTCGTAGTTTGGCGACTTGCAAGGCACTGTGTCCGCATCTTTCCAGACACAGCCAGCATATAAAGGGGTCATAAACACCACCCCCGATGTTATCATTGCCTCTGCCAGCCACATGGGCGTATCGCCATCGACATTCTTGACCTGAGGTAGTGATCACCTCCCCGTCCTTCTCACCACAATGTCTTCTCACCGCCCCCCTCTGGCTCCCCACCCTGCACCCCCTCCCAAAGTCGTCCATGACTACCACTGTACCAACTGGGACACCTACCGAAAATCCATCGTCACCCAGGTCGAATGCCACTCTCTTACCTATCACCATCCTGATGACATCATCCACACCTCGTCCTTCCTTCAGGAGGTAATTACTGACGCCGTGGAGGCCCATGTTCCTACTAAAACCATCCACCCCCATCATCCCACTCTCCCTCCCTGGGCTGTCCTCCTCCTCCGCGAATCCTGCCGCCTCTATCGCTCCTTCCTGTGCACTCGTGACAGGGATACACTCCAACCACACCGGCAAATACAGTGACATGTGTGGAACCTTATTACAGCAAAGAAACGCCGGGACTAGTGCCAGACCTGCACACGACTCAACGCCACCCTCCCTGTCAACTGCAAGTACTGGTCCGTCTTCCATCGCCTTACTGGTTCCCATTCCGCTCCCCACTACCCCCTTCTCCATAACGACCGCCCCCTTCTTGACAACCTCAGTAAGGCCAACCACTTCACTCCCTACCTTTCCAAGGTTTTCTCCATACCAGATGATTCCCACTTTGATTATTCTCTTTTCCCCACTGTCATGGAATATGCCGATACCTATTGTAGGTCACTCCACTTGCTCCTAGTCTCCAGTACTTGGGGCAGTTGCCTCCTCTGACGTCAACACTCCAATCACAGGACAAGACATTAAACTTATCCTCCAGTCTAAACGCAACATGGCCCCTAGTCACGACTGTGGCACCTACTGCCACCTTAGAGAAAGCCCCCTTTCCTTCCTGAATGTCCTTGCCCATCTCTATAACGTCATCCTCTCTACCGGCTTCTACCCTGACTGTGGAAGACTTCCCGCATCCTCTTAAACCCAACAAACCACCTTCTGTCGCCTCTTCCTGTTGTCCCATCTGCCCCACCTCTGTCTTCAGTAAGGTCTTCAAATCCATCCTCTCCCGTCATATCCATCAGCACCTTAATCAACACCACCTCCTCCTCCTTACCCAGTGTGGCGTCCGTGCCTCCTTCTCCACTGAACTCATTAACCTCGTTCACCTTTTCTCCCTCAGCTTAACTCCCATCGCTCTGCCATTTTTGTTTCCCTTGACCTCCAAAATGCCTATGACCATGTATGGCATCCAGATCTCCTCTTTAAACTCCAAACCTATGCCCTGCCTATCAATTTTGTCTGTCTGGTCACTTCCTTCCTGTTGCGCCATCCTTCCTATGTCACCTTCCACAACACTAACTCCCGTATCTTTTATCCCACTGCTGGTGTCCCCCAGGGCTCTGTCCTCTCCCCTCTCCTTTATCTCTTGTATACGGCTGATATGCCCAAGCCACCCCCACCTGTCCACCTTCTCCAATATGCTGATTACAGCGCCCCCTGGCTCTCTATCCTACCCTTCAACGGTCCCAATGCACCCCCAAAACCCACCTTGACCACTTCACCACTTGGTGTACCCAGTGGTTCCTTTGCCTCAACCCCTCCAAAACCCAGACAGTCGTCATAGGCTGCACCACCCGCTCCTTCTCTCTCCATCATTTCTATCTCACACTTTATGGTCGTCCCATCCAGCTCACCCCCACCCTGAGATACCTTGGCCTCATCCTCGACCGTCACACCTGGACCCCTCACCTCCTGACCATCTAGCAGAAAGCCCATTCCTACCTCCGCCTCCTGAAACTCCTGTCTGGCTGGGCATGGGGATTACATCCTTCCATCATCCTCCACACCTACAAATCCCTCATCTGACTGATATGCCAGCATTTCCTGGGTCTCCGCACCCACCTGCTTTTACAAGGCCCTCCAAATCCTTGAACGTCATGCGC
The DNA here is from genome assembly GCF_023864275.1 of Schistocerca cancellata. Classification (NCBI taxonomy): domain Eukaryota; kingdom Metazoa; phylum Arthropoda; class Insecta; order Orthoptera; family Acrididae; genus Schistocerca; species Schistocerca cancellata. The sequence continues at coordinate 105,670,777 of NC_064631.1, read as the reverse complement.
TCCACTTTCCCTTCTGTATTCGTGTTCCTTCCCCCACCTCCTCCTTTCCCTCCAACATCTCCGCATCCTTTACACTGTCTGCAGGCTTGATCCCCCCCATCCCCGGTTTCCTACTTCCTCTCCACCCCCTACCCATTGATGGAGCCTCTATTGCCTCTATCGCCTCCATCTCCTTCATCAGGGCAATTTCCAGCACCTTCCCCTCCCAGATGATGATCTTCGCCGTGACATACACCCGTTCTTCCGACTGTAACCAGGCCCTGTTACCCCCCCCCCCTCACCAGTGCCCCCCTTTTTTCTTCTCCCCTCCTTCTCCCAGAACGGATTTTCCTCCTTCCGTGCCTCCACCCCCTCCACGGCTGTTTTCCTCTACCGTCCCTTTCCTTCCGAGCCCACCTTTGGCGCGTCCCCTACCTCATCCCTCTTTCTCTCCCCTCCTCCTGGCCTCCTTTCCCCTTCTTCCCATTTCCCTGCCCTCTCCCCCCTTGCAGGCCCTCACAGGTTTTTATTCATTCTCAGTGTCCTACATTAGTGTTGTGTTTCAGTGCCGTTATACAGTGTCATGTAATGATGTGGGTTTTAATTGTGTGCTCGACCTGTTTATCGTCCCTGACAGTTCCTTGCTACGCCGTTCGTCATGTGGCTGTTTTACTCGTTCTACGAACTTTTTCAAGAATCATAAAAGAAGGTTGTATACCTGGAAGAACCCTGGAGATACTAAAAGGTATCAGATAGATTATATAATGGTAAGACAGAGATTTAGGAACCAGGTTTTAAATTGTAAGACATTTCCTGGGGCAGATGTGGATTCTGACCACAATCTATTGGTTATGAACTGCAGATTGAAACTGAAGAAACTGCAAAAAGGTGGGAATTTAAGGAGATGGGACCTGGATAAACTGAAAGAACCAGAGGTTGTAGAGAGTTTCAGGGAGAGCATAAGGGAACAATTGACAGGAATGGGGGAAAGAAATACAGTAGAAGAAGAATGGGTAGCTCTGAGGGATGAAGTAGTGAAGGCAGCAGAGGATCAAGTAGGTAAAAAGACGAGGGCTAATAGAAATCCTTGGGTAACAGAAGAAATATTGAATTTAATTGATGAAAGGAGAAAATATAAAAATGCAGTAAATGAAGCAGGCAAAAAGGAATACAAACGTCTCAAAAATGATATCGACAGGAAGTGCAAAATGGCTAAGCAGGGATGGCTGGTGGACAAATGTAAGGATGTAGAGGCTTGTCTCACTAGGGGTAAGATAGATACTGCCTACAGGAAAATTAAAGAGACCTTTGGAGAGAAGAGAACCACTTGTATGAATGTCAAGAGCTCAGATGGCAACCCAGTTCTAAGCAAAGAAGGGAAGGCAGAAAGGTGGAAGGAGTATATAGAGGGTTTATACAAGGGCGATGTACTTGAGGACAATATTATGGAAATGGAAGAGGATGTAGATGAAGACGAAATGGGAGATAAGATACTGCGTGAAGAGTTTGACAGAGCACTGAAAGACCTGAGTCGAAACAAGGCCCCGGGAGTAGACAACGTTCCATTTGAACTACTGACAGGCTTGGGAGAGCCAGTACTGACAAAACTATACCATTTGGTGAGCAAAATGTATGAGACAGGCGAAATACCCTCAGACTTCAAGAAGAATATAATAATTCCAATCCCAAAGAAAGCAGGTGTTGACAGATGTGAAAATTACCGAACTATCAGTTTAATAAGTCACAGCTGCAAAATACTAACGCGAATTCTTTACAGACGAATGGAAAAACTGGTAGAAGCCGACCTCGGGGAAGATCAGTTTGGATTCCGTAGAAATGTTGGAACACGTGAGGCAATACTGACCTTACGACTTATCTTAGAAGAAAGATTAAGGAAAGGCAAACGTACGTTTCTAGCATTTGTAGACTTAGAGAAAGCTTTTGACAATGTTAACTGGAATACTCTCTTTCAAATTCTGAAGGTGGCAGGGGTAAAATACAGGGAGCGAAAGGCTATTTACAGTTTGTATAGAAACCAGATGGCAGTTATAAGAATCGAGGGGCATGAAAGGGAAGCAGTGGTTGGGAAAGGAGTAAGACAGGGTTGTAGCCTCTCCCCGATGTTATTCAATCTGTATATTGAGCAAGCAGTAAAGGAAACAAAAGAAAAATTCGGAGTAGGTATTAAAATTCATGGAGAAGAAGTAAAAACTTTGAGGTTTGCCGATGACATTGTAATTCTGTCAGAGACAGCAAAGAACTTGGAAGAGCAGTTGAACGGAATGGACAGTGTCTTGAAAGGAGGATATAAGATGAACATCAACAAAAGCAAAACGAGGATAATGGAATGTAGTCAAATTAAGTCGGGTGATGCTGAGGGAATTAGATTAGGAAATGAGAAACTTAAAGTAGTAAAGGAGTTTTGCTATTTAGGGAGTAAAATAACCGATGATGGTCGAAGTAGAGAGGATATAAAATGTAGACTGGCAATGGCAAGGAAAGCGTTTCTCAAGAAGAGGAATTTGTTAACATCGAGTATAGATTTAAGTGTCAGGAAGTCGTTTCTGAAAGTATTTGTATGGAGTGTAGCCATGTATGGAAGTGAAACATGTACGATAACTAGTTTGGACAAGAAGAGAATAGAAGATTTCGAAATGTGGTGCTACAGAAGAATGCTGAAGATAAGGTGGGTAGATCACGTAACTAATGAGGAGGTATTGAATAGGATTGGGGAGAAGAGAAGTTTGTGGCACAACTTGACTAGATGAAGGGATCGGTTGGTAGGACATGTTTTGAGGCATTAAGGGATCACAAATTTAGCATTGGAGGGCAGTGTGGAGGGTAAAAATCGTAGAGGGAGACCAAGAGATGAATACACTAAGCAGATTCAGAAGGATGTAGGTTGCAGTAGATACTGGGAGATGAAGAAGCTTGCACAGGATAGAGTAGCATGGAGAGCTGCATCAAACCAGTCTCAGGACTGAAGACCACAACAATAACACGAACTTTTATGCTCTGGCTGTACTTTGCCTGGTGCCTTTTTAGATTTTTTATCTCCGATTTACAGGCACCGCTTTGTATGTCCTCTTTGCTTCTGTTCCGCCTTTTTTGTTTCTATATTCCGTCATGTTATCTCCTTTATATTGTTTTTCAATGTCTTCCTGCCTATTTATGTCTCTTGGCTGAAGAGCAGCGCTTATGCTGCTGCCAGCACGCCCCTGATGGGGAATGGAAATGACAATAAAGGAAAAAAAGCATCAAACATTTAAATTAGGATTCGTGATTTCAAGAAGCCAAGATGTCTAAGAACGATTAGGTCTCTGTGTTTTTTATTAATCAAAAAAATGAATGGTGCTGAAAAAAACGACATTTTCCACGTTAATCTGCTTGCTGAGATCCGATGTCTCTTACAGATGAAAAACTATTAATGATGTCACGAGACAAAACACAGATAGAAAACATGGTACCCAGAGAGGAAATTGCATCTGAAAAATGGTTACCAGTAATTGAAACCTGCGGCGACAGGGAAGTCATTTGAGTGACATTTAATGTTGCAGTATCAGCAAATACTGTGAGAGGTTCCTGCTGTTGGCTATTTCGTTTCCTCAGCCTCATTTCTACCTTTTTCAATATCTATAACATTTATTTGACAACTAACTCTGAGATATTAAGCTAGTATCACTTTCGGTACGTTTGTACGCTCTTTGCACACCATTGCATTCGAAACTTTCTTTCGTGTTCCGCTGGCTCTCAGACAATCGCATGGCTTGGCGGTAGTGTGTACCATGTAGTTCTGGCTCAAAAAGGAAGTCTGCTATTCTTTTTCTTCTTCTAGTAGAGTGGTGTTGCTTGGAGCAATGAGGTCAGAGCGAAGTGGCGCAGCGATTAGCATACTGGAGGATTCAATACCGTGTTCGTCATCCTGACTTAGATTTTCCGTGATTTCCCTGAATCACTTCAGACAAATGGCACGATGGCTCTTTGGAAAGGACACAGCTAATTTCCTTCTCCACCCTTCCCTAATTCGATGGGACTGATGACCTCGCTGTTTGGTCTCCCCATCAAATCAACGAATGAGGATGAATGTGTTGCTTTGATGAATTTCTGTGCTGATGCACAAATACGTCCGACCTCCGGTGGGAATCTCAGGGTAGCGAACATGGAGGAAATGGACAGGGACTGTGGACAGGTCGTGCTCGATGGGAATGTTGCCTTGGTAGTCCGTGCAGTTGTAATAACGCTGCGTTCTGGATGGCGCAGTGGTCTACGCACCTCCCTAGTAAGTGTGTTCCTCAGTTCGAATCCCGGGTTTGGTACACAGCCGGCCGGTGTGGCCGTGCGGTTCTAGGCGCTTCAGTCTGGAACCGCGTGACCGCTATGGTCGCAGGTTCGAATCCTGCCTCGGGCATGGATGTGTGTGATGTCTTTAGGTTAGTTAGGTTTAAGTAGTTCTAAGTCTAGGGGACTGATGACCACAGATGTTAAGTCCCATAGTGCTCAGAGCCGTTTGAACCATTTCTGGTACACATTTTCACTCGTTGCCGCTGATTACGCGTAATGTCCCGACGCAGTTGACAGCAGTGATCCCCTCCCTTTTCTTTCTCCCCCTTGTCACCTTCAATTTACATATAATGTAATATAGCTGAGGATCCTGCATAGCGTCTGTTCTTTCGGGCACATCAGAAAGAACAGACAGCACGTATTTGTATACTTGATGAATTTACTTGCCTGAGGGCGAGCTAGAGTACTGAATAATTGTATAATGCGTCAAATTTTCGGTAAGATACTTCCGAGTAAATTTACTGCAACGAAGTCTGTGCTGTTGTGTGAGATAAATGGTACGCCACCATTTTGTATCCCCCCCCTCCCCGACCCGCTTCTCGCAAACGCATATTTATGTGCAGTGATATAAGCTACGATAGATTACTGATTATCAGCTGTTGAGCAACGGATAATTCCATCATTTTTCAAATTTGTTGCATTCTATCTCGTGTTCCGTTTATCTGCATTAAATTATACATTGAAGGGATGATATGCAATGTTCTCGAGATCACGTTGTGCTTTCGATTTGTAAGGTTGTTTGCAAACTCAGACCTAATCACAATTCTCTCTGCGAAATGGTAATCTTATGTTTTCAATTTCGTGTTGTCCTTAAAGTACTTAAAGATATTTCAATATACTCGTTAATATCTCCCACATCTAAAAACTTCTGAATGCAGGCGTCGAAATCAGTTCTTAAGAAATAAAAAAGAAGTTAAAACAAATATTTTTTAATATGTTATTACAAAAAATCATGGAAATTGTAATAAAATTACACCTGGAAAAATGTTTTTGAAGTACGCCATTTTTGGTGCCAACTTTGCCCTCATCAGTTTTTTTAAGTATTACTCCAATATGTTTCGAAGGTCACCTATGTCTTTATCTACATTTGGAATAGGTATGGTTACGTTGTCTCCAGTGTCACCTGGTGGATGGGATTTGTCAGCGGAAGCTTTCATTCTTTTAGCTTGTTTTTTAAAATTTTCTATCGCAATTTTTCTAGCATTTTGAATGTCGTTGGCGTCAATTTTGACAATGTTATCATCATCCATGTCTTCGTACTGTTCAGTATTCTTGTCATCTTCGATTGCCTTTGGTCATCTCAATTCTGAATATAATTTGATTTCTTGAGACAACGAGGATCTGCAAAGTCATACTCTAGGTTCGATTCCGAATAATGCTTTGTAAGGTGATTGTTTTATGGCAGAGTGTAAGCTCGATTTTTCATGAATGGGACATACCTTAGTCCTTCCGACCACTTCGTCGAATTGTTGTCCTTTAACCACGAACTTATCATATTGCCAATGTCTTGGTTGGCACGATCAACAGAACCCTGACTTTGGCTGTGCCTTGGTTTTCCATGCACAATTTTCAGTTCTAACCAAAAATTTGCGAGTTCACTTAGAACATTATTGACAAATTCTTTGCCATTATTAGACTGAAGAATGTACGGCGCCCCTACAGTTAGGAATATGTCATTCAAATGATGAGCCACTTCTTCAGCCCTCTTTGGTGTTAATGCACGAAGAAGAACAAATTTTGTGAGATGATCTTGGTAAACTAGAATGAATTTTAAATTCCCGTCTGGTTGTGTTTGGAAATCAATCAAATCGACTTGGCATCTGCTATTCATTTCCGAATGGAGAATTGGATTTGAAACTAGCCCTCTCTTCTTTTTTGTCTTCTTTTGTTGACAAACATCACATGTTGATAAATAGAGGCATATCATTTCCTTTGTGATATTGGCATATTTTTTTGATGTCTTGGCTAACATCCTATCGCGACCACCATGACCCACAGCTACATGAGCTGCGTCAATCACATCAATCAAGTTCATCAGCTGGAACGTCCGCCCCCGGTAGCTGAGTGGTCAGCGCGACAGACTGTCAATTCTCAGGGCCCAGGTTCGATTCCCGGCTGGGAGTGGGGTTGTGTTGTCCTCATCATCATCATTTCATCCCCATCGACACGCAAGTCGCCGAAGTGGAGGCCCTAGTCGCACGACGTTTACATCAGCTGGAGCAAAGTATTTTATATTCCCTTCACACCTTGCAATGAGGTTTTTCACATCACCAATTTTCAAAACAGCAAATCGTTTAAGTCTTCTTTTTTGTAATAATGTTCTTTCCCACGTCTTCTACTTGTTTAACCAAATCCGCATATTCGTCTGCTGATAATGCGTTAAAATGAGCAGACTTTACTCTAGAAACTTTTCTCTCCACAGCTTTTGATTGGCTTATCTAGTACACGAAGACTCATCCATGATGAAGCGCCTCGCATTAATTATACTAAAATCTTTTAAACCCGAACAGCAACTTAACACGCTCACTCGTCGATGCAAAGTACCGTTCAAAACAAAGAACAGTGCGAGCGGAGAGCGGTTGAGAGGCGCGAGGGGCGAGCTGGAGATGACTCGGGGACTCCCCGTTAGTACAGGCAGCGACATGTGTTCCGACTAGGCAAAATTAGTTCAGACTAGGACGTACCAGTTTATCCTAAAGCATGTAAATTATAACTGGGATAACCTGATTCGACATAGGCTTAACTGTTTTATCCAGCGGTTCTAGGCGCTACAGTCTGGAACCGCGCGACCGCTACGGTCGCAGGTTCGAATCCTACCCTGGGCATGGATGTGTGTGATGTCCTTAGGTTAGTTAGGTTTAAGTAGTTCTAAGTTCTAGGGGAGTGATGACCTTAGAAGTTAAGTCCCATACGCTCAGAGCCATTTGAACCATTTAACTGTTTTATCCTGTCGGTAACAGGATGAACGAATTTGGCCTAGGCGAAACTAGTTCGTCCTAAAATCGGGTTTGGCCGGTAACATGTACATAGAATATATGTGGTGTCAGACTGAGGTCGGATAAATGCTGGGGAAAATGAGGTTGATGATCTGAGGAATGGGTCATGAGACACGGATGGAATGTAAGAATACAGTATAATATAGCCCACTTGCCCCAGCCATCACATAGGGTAACGCCATCGGCACGCGAGACGAGTTGGCCAACATCAATGTGGCGCTCTTCCGGTTTTGTGACTTTAATCCCTGCCATTTCTCGTTGAGGAGTCATTTCACCACGCGAGGCACAAAATAAGTTCTGCAGTATTCCGGCAACGTGCCACGTAAAGTAAAACCAATTGGAAGAAAGAACGTTCCCTATGTCGCAAGAAAAAGCACGAAGCTGTACTGTATTTGTCGTGTTCAGTAGACGGCCATGTTAGTGAGCTTTGCGTTATACATTACACCCTATGAACATATGCTGTACCTAAGCACCAGAATATTGAATGCCTCGAGAACGAATCGTTATTGGTACGAATTAAATGACGGAAAATGTCATATTGAAAGCTAAAAATTTTCGTATTTAGTTATTTTCTCCTTATAACTCGCATGTTATGAGAGTCAGCCGTTTTAAGATCAATTACGAAGAAAATGAGATCCGAAAAAAAAGAAAAAAAAGTGTCGTTGGTTGAGATGTCACAATATGGACCTGGAAGTGGTTCAGAAGAGGATTCGAGTCCCGCTGTATCCTATCTTTTCCATATTCTCGTTTTCTAAAAGGTTGTGGGAGTTTTCTACATTTGATGTTACGTATACGTAAGTGTTCTCTCTGTCAGGAGTGAGTTTCTTCGTTTCGATGAACTTTTATAAGTTGATGTCCTTCCTGAATGGACATGTATCTTTCATTTTTGTCTTATTACACGTTCACGGATACTGGTGTTTTTATTTATGTACACTGCAGACAGAACAACATGACTAGCGTATGGTGAAGAAAGGAAATATGCGTTTTAATAGAACTAATGTAGGAATTCTATACGCATCATTTTACGTGAACAGACTGTGTTGTTTGCGAGTCAAATAAAGCCGAAAACTGCCGCTGGAGAGCGCTGAGAGCGCAAAATCACGTTAATCAGCTCGTGGCATGTGCCAACGATGCTGTGTCTCATGGTGTGGCATACCCCATCTGCTGCCTCGTCCCATGTGCCAACAGCTAACAGTTATATTGGTTGCTATTGATGAACACTGAACTGCAATGCTGAATACATCACTATTTTACTCATGAGAAATGCGTAAGTGTTGCAGAGTAACTCCATCCAAATGTTTAGCTGTTGCATTCAGAATTGCTGATGGCACTAACGAAGCACTCCTCTATCCTTTCATCTTTCTATTTACATTCTTCTGATAACAACAAAATTTTATATGTTTCAACTTGAAATTGCTATTTTTACAACATGTTTTAAAACATCAGGTTACAGTAAATAAATAAAAAAATAACAGTAAATAAATAAAAAATATTGCATTCTCCATGAGTAGGCGAGTACATACTTAGGGAACATCCCCATTACAGTGCAGATCACTACTAGCATGCAGTTGATACGAAACAGTCACACCTGTTGCTTTTCTGAATCTGTTTACTTATTATATTCTGCACTAAGATATGCTGGCCCTTTACTACTTGTTGCACTTAATTATATGTTAGTGTGTTCACACTTAAAGCACTGTTCTCAGTAAGATAGTGTTAATAATCCTTCATGGTCATTATTAATTAGTTTTATGTACCACTACAATATCAGGCTACCACATAGAGGTTCAGAGGGAACAGTAGAGGTAGTCACCAGGATGATAGGGATTCAGCTCCAACCATTGTGGAGGTTCAATCATTTGATTCGTAGAGTAGAATGTATGCAAAGAGCCCACCACCATAGACTAACAATTTCAGTCTGCAGCTGAATCAAGTGCCCCAAATATGATGAACATTAGCTATGAACAGTTCAGTATCTTATATTTGAAGATATGAGGGAGCTTTTGCTTGATGAAAGACAGGAAGATATAAATTCTTTATTAAGTACAGTGATTCAAATAGATTTTAATGGAGTTACTACGTATTGTGTTCTGCAAATGGGTAGCTAGGTGTCTGTGTTGAGTGAGGTTGCTTTTCAGAGGTGTAAGTGTGTATGTTCATGACCTACACTTTCTTTGCAGCAGATTAAGATGAAGTGAGCAATTACTGGAACAAGTGTAGAGGTGAAGAGAAAAATTTATATTGCTTTTATTTTTCAAGGTAGAAAGCTATCTCCAAATTTCGTGATAGTCCAGAGGTAGGCAACTGATAATACTCTAGGAGTTCATCTTTCGTTAAAGCAAAGCAGTAATAGACTTGCGTTGCTGCGAGATGTTTTTGAAGTGTAAGAAGCCAAAGATGAAGTTGAGATTTGATGAGTGTGCGTTTAGTAAGAAGAGTTTGAACCAGTCTATTACATTTCTTATGAGATGTATGCAGTTCTTTGAACTGAAACCTGAGGGAGAATAATGCTAATGCATTTTTATTACTTGATTGCCAACGAAGTGGTTGTACCTTGCAATTCATAAGGAATCTGATTGAGTGTAGAGGCAGCAGATAAGGCAATGAAAGAGAATATCTTTGATGTACTGTAATGATATTCTTAGGTATTAACTAAAAATCATTGTATAATACAATATTTTTCATATCTGTTCAAGACGAAGGAAAATAAATGATCCTTTATCAGGCCATATCTTATTTCCATAAGTTATAACGAAAGGGTTAGGCAAAGGTTAAGAAAATGTTGCAGCAAGGGGTGACTGGACCTTGAGTTAATAATCTGTTGGCAGTAGTGTGTAAGAAGTGAATTGGAATTCGACTGGTATTGGGTTCCAGATAAATTAATGCGATTATTGAATCAGAAATTAATAGAAATTGTTATTAGATTTTTTGCTGCAAAAATTTCATGGCATTAATGACAAGCAAGTAAGCTATTGGCAGACTGAGCTGCATCCTTCATGTCATAAAATCACAATATGCCTATGTTATAGGTGTTGCTATCAATTTCGAAAGGTACTCTTCATGTTGAATGCCAATTCATCTGCATTTGTCAGAGGTTTTTAATGCATTCTTCCATCTTATTTATGAAGAATAATAACTACATATATTGATGATGCATTGATTTTAAACGAGAACTTTGTGTGATGTCGTCATGGCTGCACTGATGCTTGGGGACGTCAGTTGGAGCAACTGTTGTAAATGCAGCAGATTGTGAAACCTGTACAGGTAAATGGAATTCATTATTACTATACTGCAGACTTAGGATTTTCGGTCCCTCTGACATCAAGCTACGTTAGCCATTATTAGAACAACAACAGGGGAAATTATCAGAGGGTATTTAGGACTTTCAGTGAGAATTCTATACATCATGATCAGGGTTCCGATGTTGGGGCGCTTGGTTTGAGTTCTGTGGAAGGATAAAGCTGAAATTGAGTATGAGGGTGAGTTTGGAAATCTGATAAATTTCCAAATTTTTGTTGCCCCTTCATGGTTAGTAAGCGCGATTATTACAAGAATCGTATAAAGAATTTCAACAATGTATAGCGTACAGTTCATTGTTAGCAGCTGTCTGAGCTGGTCAGTGTGTTGACTGTGATTGAAAATGGAGAAAAGCGAGATTTGTGCTGTTATTAAATATTTTCATTTGAAGGGCTGGACTGCCACACAAATAAAAAGCATCATCACTGAAGACAATGTAATTTTGGATTAATGAATTAAAACGTGGTTGGACAAGCACCAAAGACGAAACATGCTTCAGCTGTCCGGTTGAGTTCACCACAAAGGATACCCATGTCAGAATCGATGATATGGTAATACAAGTTCTCCAAAGAAAAAATTGCGATACAGCTGAGGCTGTAGGCATCCCAAATGAGCGAGTGAATAATATTCTGCACGGAGAATTAATTGCCCGTTAAGAAGGTGTGTGCAAGGTGGGTCCGCGGTTGCTCACAGTGGATCAAAATTTCATCCAGCACGATATTTCAACGCTATGTTATGCGATGTTCAATCTCAATTCGCAAGACTTTTTGCTCCGCTTTGCAACTGTTGATGAAGCCTGGATCCATTATTACACACCAGAGTCACAGCAGGAGCCAGAATAATGGCGAAGACTTGTGAAAGTGCACCAAAGAAGGCAAAGACCATTTTGTAGGCTGGCTAAGGGCACAGCTGCTGGTTTTTGACTTTCTCAGGGAATAATCTTCATAAATTACTTGGAAAAAGAGCCATAACTGGACGCCATTATGCTTCATCTCTGGATCGTTTGAAACTAGCCCTGGCTGAAAGAAGATAAAGGTTGGCACAAAAAAAGCGTTCTTTCACCTTGATAATTCACCACCCAACACACCAACGACAATACCCGCGGAAGTGCATGAATTAATCTTTGAATTGGTTCCTCATCCACCCTGTTCATCAGACATACCCCAAGTGAATTCTTCCTGTTCCTTAACTTGAAACTTTGACTTGCTGGGAAGGAATTTACATCAAATGAGGAAGTGATAGTTGCAGTCAACGAGCGTTTTGCAGAGTCTGACAGAACTTATTTTTCCGATGGGATAAAAAACTTGGAGGATCACTGGACCAAGTGTATATCCCTAAAAGGAGACTATGTCAGGAAATATGAACAGTTGTTTACGAAACAAACATATTTCTTGCTCTTTTACCAGACTTATTAAACCACCCTCATAGATTTTTCCTCATAATTTCAACTCGTTTCCAGACTAGAGACCCTTACCTCAGATTTACACACATTTACCCTTCTCCATAGTCCCTCGAAGTTTATAACATCATCAAGGAATCATCACATATGACTCTCAAGGATATTGCTACTGGGTGAAGTACCTTGGCTGGTATGTGTGGTGATGGTGCAGTAGGGAAGGGGACAATGGTAACAGTGGCGATTCCATCTGTGAATGAGGAGAAGGTGTAGTTTCAGAGCTGAAGCCTATACACAAATACACATATACACTGCGCAATTTAAAACATATAGATAGGGAGTCAACAAATTATCATATCAACATGTTATTTATGATCAATAATTCGACAAATGTAGGTGTTGAAGTCAACAGTTTCTCGCTAGAGAACTAAAACCCCCAACAGTTGCATAAACAATGTATAAACCAAAGTAAAACAAGATTGACTATACTTTCCAACAAGGAAACTACCGTATGACATGTCGATACCACCCTATCAGCGTCTTTATGTTGGGAACGGAACGGCAACTTTCCGCCAGATGTCTACAGTGGTTGTATGAGATCTGGAAGACCCAATGGTCCATACCCACTGTGCCACACCTCCAGCAGCTCGGTAGCATGAGTGCCCTCTGCCACAGCCAGCAGCAGCCAGACAACACACTCAACTTGGAGCCTCTACACTACGTGATGCTACACAGACAATGCCCTGTCGTGGCTCCAACGCCATTGTTCATGTTGTAGTGCAGGGAGAGCTGGGCTCAATTTCCTGTTGCATTATTTATGATGAGTCTTCGTATGCTTCGAGAAATACAAGTTAAGTAAATTTTCCGTTTGCTGTGTTAATTTGTTTGCTAATCATTCCTGCTGCTGTCCAGCTTTCGTATGATGACAGTTGTGGTATCAGTCTGTAGCCCACCTGTCCTTACCATTGTGTAGGATGTCTTACTCAACAGAAACCACGAAAACAAAAAAAAAGAGTAAAAATATAACATAGGCAACATCGTTGCTTACTACTATACTGACAATTTAACAAAGAGATCACGTGTCATGTGGAAATTATTGTATCAATTCCCTGAAAATCTGTTCGGCAATATTTCCAAAATGTTCTTCTCCCTGTTCTGCTTCTTTGCGAGGCACTGAAGCCTTTGGCAGTACTTGCATCTATGTTTTCCCCTTTTTCGTTATTATCTTTATTGTGCAATTTTGATAGCTCATCGTTCCTTGCGTCTTGAATACGATCACATGTGTCTTATTACGAAGAACTTCACCTGCATCACTGGTACATGAAGACTGTGATGCCGTAGCATGTCGTGAATGAAAAGATCGTATGGCATTGTTGGCCGGGAGGCCCCATTCAGGGGAGTTCGACCAACGTGTTGAAAGTCCTTTTTAGTTGACGCCACTTCGGCTACTAGCGAGTCAATGATGATGAAAATGAGGATATCAAGAGATGGCAATGAGTACGCTCTAAATATACAATTTGGTAGGTGCCAAGCAGCTGTGGCAGCCGCCACTTTGTAACAGCGGGGCTGACTCGCGCAGCACACAGGACGAAAATGCATTTCTGCACAGGTGCCTCCTTATTTTGCATGGATTCTACACCACTTCCTGACTGTGAACCACTCCATAAACATACAGAACACAATTACACTGACAGAAAAAAATCACATCACCAAAAATAATTAAGAGTGTAAAAAATATTCTGTAGGTAAGATATTTAAGTAATTACCAGCCGGCCGGTGTGGCCGTGCGGTTAAAGACGCTTTAGTCTGGAACCGCGTGACCGCTACGGTCGCAGGTTCGAATCCTGCCTCGGGCATGGATGTGTGTGATGTCCTTAGGTTAGTTAGGTTTAATTAGTTCTAAGTTCTAGGTGACTGATGACCTCAGAAGTTAAGTCGCATAGTGCTCAGAGCCATTTTTGAAGTAATTAACATTGCAAAACCACAGGTTAACGTAACTGCAGGATAAGCCATTGCAAATGTGAGACGCTGCTAGACTAATGACTAGTGTAACCCCAGAAAGTGGAATTCAAGCATGCAAACGTGTATATCTCGTCTTGTACAGGTATGGGATATCAGTTTGAGGGATGTAGTTCCATGCTTGTTGCACCTGGTCGGTCAGTACGAGGACAGTTAATGCTGGTTGTGAATGATTCTGGAGTTGTCGTCCGATGGAGTCCTATATGTGCTCGATTGGAGCCAGATCTGGTGAGTGAGCAGACCAAGGCAACATTTCTACACTCAGTCGACCATGAAAGGACAACAGAGGTATGTGGGCGAGCCATATCCCGTTGGACAACACTCGCTGGAATGCTATTCACGCATAGCAACACAACAGGTCAAGTCTCCAGACTGACGTACAAATTTGCAGTCAGGGTGCGTAGAGCAAACACAAGGAGGCTTCTACTGTCATACAAAATCGCGCCCCAGACCAGCACTTGAGGTATCGGTCCAGTGTGTCTAGCACGCAGATAGGCTGGACCAATGTAACTCCCAGATAGTGGAATTAAAGCATGAAATCGTGTACATCTCGTTTTGTACGGGTACGAGATATCAGTTTGAGGGATGGAGTTCCATGCTTGTTGCACCTGGTCGGTCAGTAGGAGGACAGTTGGTTGTGAATGATTCTGGAGTTGTTGTCCAATGATGTCCCATATGTGCTCGATTGGAGCCAGATCTGGCGAGTGAGCAGACCAAGGCAACATTTCTACACTCTGTCGAGCATGAAGGGTTACAACAGCGGTATGTGGGCGAGCCATATCCCGTTGGAAAACACCCGCTGGAATGCTGTTCGTGCATAGCAGCACAACAGGTCAAGTCACCAGATTGACGTACAAATTTGGAATCAGGGTGCGTGGAGCAACCACGAGGATGCTCCTACTGTCATACAAAGTCGCCCCCCAGTTCATAACTTGAGGTATAGGTCTGGTGTGCCTAGCACGCAGATAGATCGGTTGCAGGCCCGTAACTGGCCTCCTTCTAATCAACAAACGTCCATCACAAGCATCGAGGCAGAAACAGCTTTCATCGGAAAACACAACAGACCTCCACTCTGCCGTCCAATGAGCTGTAGTCGCATATGTCGGTGGTTTGGGGTCAGTGGAATGCAAGCTGTAGGGCTTCTGGCTCTGAGCTGGCTAATTTCCAAGAACAATTGCCTGTCGAAGTCGAGGGTCCAATTGATACATATCGAACGTGCGATCTAAAATCGATCACGCGACTCTGGTGGCGGGCGTTATGAATATGCTTACGGTGGTCACTGCAACAATGACGAAAGAAGACCGTTACAGCAATACTTGTAATTACAAAGGCGATGACTTACCTTACTCGTCGTCGGTGTTGTCGTCATGTGAAAGGGCATGTCATGAGTACGCTACGGGAACAATTCCCTTTTTGCCATTAATTCGCGGAGGTATGTAACTTAGAGCAACTAAGGGGACGACGAAAAATAGATAAAAATGACGATCACAAATAATTGATCATAACGCCCGCCAACTGAGTCGCATGATCGATTTACAATCGCACGCTCGATATGTATCGTTTGGACCGCGCGATTTCGATAGGCAATCATTCTTGGAAATTACTCGGAGCTGTCCTCGAAGTAACCGGTTTGTAAATTTCGTTGTGTCGCTGTAGTGCCAACTGCTGCTCAAACTGCTTCTGCAGATGCAGTACGATGCGCTAGAGCCAAACGCTGAACACGATGGTCTTCCGTCTCGGTAATGCCACGAGGCTGTCTGGAGCCCGATCTGCTTGCGACCGCACATTTTCGTGACCACCGCTGCCAGCTATTATGTACAGTCTCTACTTTCCTGCCAAGTCTTCCTGCAGTATCACAGAAGGAACAGCCAGCTTCTTGCAGCTTTATTACAGGATCTTGTTCAAACTCAGTGAGGTGCTTTAATGGCGTCTTTGTCGCCTCAAAGGCATTCTTGACTAACATTAACTCACCAGGTCCAATCTCGGACGTAACTAAGGCTCACGACCGCTACAGCGTCTGTATAAAAGCAAACCTCATCTGCATCCTCATAGTAATGCTACTAGTGCCGCTGTTATCCAACTGGCGCGGAGTGTGAATAGACGTCGTAAGATTTTGTGATTGCCCTACCATTTTAAATCATTTACTAACCAAGCCGTCACTCGGCAACAGGTTTGGTTAGCAAATGACGTTGCGAGAATGAAAAAAAAAATCTAACGTCCTGTGACGTGACGTGTTTATTGAGGAAGCGCCGTCAGAGATGCTATGACCTACTGACTTTGAAAGCCTCTGCGCGAAAGGCGGACAAAGGAAGAACATTTTTTTACACGTTCTTTTGATGTACGAGATATCCTCGATGAACAGTTGCTCACTCTTCTGTCTCTTGTAATTTGTGTCGGACACGCATGTCTTGCCACCGTTTTATTACTGTTTAAAAAATATTATTTTAGTGTAATGTGAAAGTGCCATACTGTATAGCAGTAGGTTTATGTGAGAAGCTATATTGTGCGACGTGTATCTGGATATGTTGAAGGATGTGAGTTCGTTATCTACGGACTGCCATAAATTCAAAGTTAAATGGAACTTGTGTATGGACTAATTATTTAGTATAGAACCTATGTCTCACTACCTCATCATCATACGTAATTAATTTTCTTTTATGGTTCTGCAAGTTTGATGGTTCACAGTCACGAATTGTTTCGTCGAAATCGGACGGAAGTTGCATACAGTGAAATATGTTCGCTGCACCTTATTCTACTGGTAAATGCGTCATAAACTGCGGTCCCTTAGGAAATTCATGTTGAGCTATCCAAAAACAATTCTATTTTCAATAGTCATTTACCCTCTGCAAAGCAACTTCCGGCTGATCAGGCGATTCAACAAGAAACAGCCGCACACAGTCGGCGTAAAAGTCCTGACCAGTAAAGGCATTCAAAACCACTACAATAACTAATTATGTCTATTGGCCTAAAATACAATATATATATTAAATTGGCGCCTCTGAACAGGAACACGAATTAAAAAAAACTCGTGTACTGCTCAAAGGAATAATTTTTTTTAGTAAGATACGCATTGTGGAAATTTTCAATAAGAATTGTAGCTAATTTTGTACTTTTGATTTCTTGTATGCATCAAGCACCATCCAATTATATTTCTATCGAGCGAACAAACGAGATAAGGCAATCAAGAAATTTGCGGAAATTTGTGGGAAAGTCTTGTTGCATCGCCGAAGGCGGCCAACAGCAACGTAAGTTAAAGTTTTGACAGCCGTAGTTCCAGCCGTCATTAATCAATTTGTGACGATTTTTAATAGTTGCAGTAGAAAATTTGTTTCAAATACAATAGTTTGCATTTAGTAGATTAGGCATTTCTTTAACGATTGCTTAAATTCCATTGTTGTGCATTGTATATCAGTTGTTTTTAAATGTCCGCTGCCTGTTCACGGATCTGACCAGTATTAGTTTTCATTTATTTTGATCCGTGTGCAGCCAAACTTTCTTTACGGTCCAGAATAGTCACTTGTTCTCGTGACGTGCAACTCCCGACATTCCGATTTTGTGACGTAGCAGTGACAACTAACTCGCTACCAATAAATTACATCTCTGTCGACAACTGACGGCTGTAGCTCAAACGAACTTCATTGACTTACTGTTCGTAAATAAGTGAGTTATGGCAGGTCATAAAATGTCATCTCTAGATTCAAATGAACAAAATGAAATGAGTGAAGTGTCGCTTCGCTTACGGTCCCGCAGGATAATTAGTAGGGCTGAGACACAAATCGAAACAACTGTAGTAAGTGAAGTAGGAAATATTATGGACTTTGGTGCCTCACACCATAATGTTACTGAACTAGACAATGTCAGCACAGTTTCTGCCATTAGTACTCGTAGCCATATACCGGTTACAAGGGAGGCAGGTGAAAGTAAATCAGGGGTAGTAACAGACGATGTATTCAGACATCTATTGAATCAAATAAGTCAGGACGGAAATCGCCAAATGAAAGAAGAAAATTGCCAAATGGTGAATTACATTCGAAAGGATTTGAAAGACGAAAATCGTCAAATGAAAGAAGGTTTGAAGGAGGAAAACAGACAAATGTTAGGCTCGCTTGAAGATAAACTTTCCACAGTAAGCGGAGAAATAAAAACTGTTAGAGAAGGCAATGACACTTTAGCTACTATTTAAAGGTAGACAGCTGACACCTGAGACAACCAAGAATCTTGACTCCTCTGTAACCACGGTTAATCATAGATCAAACAGAGTAACTACGCACGTAGAAAAACTAACCGAGGGAATGTCAAATTTTACTCTGAAACTGAAACAAAAGTAAAAGAGAGGCTAGAGAGTCATGAGAGGAATTTAGAGTAAAGTATGAGAACTGGATTGCTGGAAAGGACAAATTTGTCGAAAATAAAATTAACAAAGACTTAGTAGACACTGTGGAAGCAACCACCCTTAGTATCTTGGCAGCTCCTGGAAGCTCCGGAGATACTGTAATGTCTGAACTCGGTAGCATTAGGCGTACCCTTCAGCAAGAAATACCAAACTGGAACCAAGAGGTAACGGAACAACTAAATAACTTGAAGGCACAAGTGAGTAGTAGTTCCCAAATACAGAGACCGAATTGACCTACCCCTTTAGATTCAGAGGAAGAAGATGAATTATTTCGTCAATTCCGAATACTTGTTGTATCTAATGAACACATTTCACCACCACATATTTCAGTTAGTCACCGAAACCAAGAATCTGACTCAGTAGTACAAATGATGAAGGAAGAAAACATGATAAAACATCGTGTTTTTCAAACCTTTAATCTGGAAAAACGAAATATACATCTAATGGTTTTTCTTTGTGGATTCTCTGGCATTTTTCCAAATTCGTGGACCGATAGACAGCGTATCCAAATCGTTACCGGATATATAGAGGGCGAATCGACAATATGGGGGACCAAAATGGTTGATAAGTGTCGAACATATGAGGAATTTGAGCACTGTTTCCTTAGCAAATTTTGGAGTGAAGGTGTTCAGAAGCGCCTACGTAAAGAATTTTATAATGCGGAACAATTAGACCCCAGGAATAGTAGCCAGAGAAACACTTCGAGAAATATCTTGACAAAATCCGGTATTGGCATACCCCTATTAATAGTAAGATGTAATTATGGTCATAAAGTCTAAATTATCAATATCAATTCGTGAAAAGCTGATAGCCATACCAGATGATGATCCAGATACCTTTCTGTTGATATTAGATTCCCTAGACCTGATCTACCGGACTTGAGAGCTAACAAACCGCGAAAGACTCCACACAATTCTTGGCCACAACATTACGAGAGTATCGGCTATGAAAAGCTAGGGAATGGTTACAAAAATAGTAACCATTGGCAAAACGGAAATAAAGGCAATGGGTATCCGTACAAAAGGAATAGACAAAATCGATACAACCGATTCAATTCCGTGTATAACACGACTAGTAACCAGTACGGCACTCTACCGTACAAGCAGAAGTTTGGAAATGGTTTCAGTCGAAAGGGTTGGCAACAGCAGAGCGAATCGCAGTGGAATGCACCGTACTCGTACGGGCAACAACACGCCATTACGGGCAGCAACAAACAGCTCGTAACGTCCACTCTACCAACACAACTCCGCGCCTAGTAAAAATCAGGCGCTGGGAATGTATAGGAACACACAGTTTAACGGCAAGCCATAGTGTGAAGGTGGATTTCACTGTAACAATTCCGGAAATCATAATGGTAATAAAAATCATCAGACCCTGCGAAGGCAGTACAAAATTATATTTTGTACTGTATAATGAAATTTTCGCGAACGCGGAAGACAGAATACATACTGGACACCAGAACAAACGCAACAAAACTTTGACACGAGGTTTGTACATAACAGTAATTTTGTTCCTCAGTGTTCTCATAATGACAGATTGGTCAACTTCCTAATGATGAAGGCCAATCAAAACCACGCAAACAGGAAAACTAATTTCAGCATCTGAAAGCTCCGTAAGGGATGCTGAGAGACAGAATGGGGGCGACCACTTCGACAAAGAGACTAACCATGACGTACTTGTACTGAGATACAATGACAGAATTGACATGAAAGGAGAATTATTACAAGAGAACGAGACGACTGACGGTGACGAACCGATACATGTCCAAAACTTACTACGGGATTTTGACGACTGTAATCTTTGATACAGGTGCAAATATTAATGCTATGTCCTCATGTTTCTATAAGTAAATTAGTACATTAATTAAAATTCCAACATTACCCGTCAAGGATGTTCAATAACAGGAGCCATCGGATCCCGACACAAAAGGTCAGTATACAAGCTTGGGTACCAATTGAGATTCAATTAATACCCATCAAACCCATCGTTGTCAAGAATTTGGCAGTGCCATGTCTCTTGGGAAAGGATTTCCTAATACGATATAGAGCCCGAATAGACCTTTATACTGGCGTTTGCACACTGTTAGTACAGCAGACAGAAATAGCACTGGAGTTAGTTCAGATGGTTCAAATAGCTCTGAGCACTATGGGACTTAACATCTGAGGTCATCAGTCCCCTAGAATTTAGAACTACTTAAACCTAACTAACCTAAGGACATGACACACATCCTTGCCCGAGGCAGGATTTGAACCTGCCCCGTAGTGGTCGCGCGGATCCAGCCTGAAGCGCCTAGAACCGCTCAGCCACAAAGGCCGGCCTCTGGTGTTGGTGAAAGAAAGAGTAAAACACTTTGGCACTTGTAATAGCATTAGGTTACAAAGAATAGGCAGAAGACCTCCTTGTCGTAATCATTTCAATTTGTTCTATCGAAACTGTGATACATTTAATGATACAATAACAGTCAGTGACTTACCCTCTCCGCAGGAAATAACTAATAAGACCTCAGAATCAACAGAGTTATCCGAACCTCAGCGACAGGAATCATTCAATTTGTTGTCACAATATATCGAAGCGCTTTACAAACGACCTGGTATTATAAAGGACTGTTAGTACAGCAGACACTACTACTCAGGAGGACGTCGTTATCAGGAGAAATAAAACTGGCGTTCTACGGATCGGAGTGTGGAATGTCAGATCCCTTAATCGGGCAGGTAGGTTAGAAAATTTAAAAAGGGAAATGAATAGGTTAAAGTTAGATATAGTGGGAATTAGTGAAGTTCGGTGGCAGGAGGAACAAGACTTTTGGTCAGGCGAATACAGGGTTATAAATACAAAGTCAAATAGGAGTAATGCAGGAGTAGGTTTAATAATGAATAAAAAAATAGGAGTACGGGTAAGCTACTACCAACAGCATAGTGAACGCATTATTGTGGCCAAGACAGACACGAAGCCCACGCCTACTACAGTAGTACAAGTTTATATGCCAACTAGCTCTGCAGATGTCGAAGAAATTGAAGAAATGTATGACGAAATAAAAGAAATTATTCAGATAGTGAACGGAGCCGAAAATTTAATAGTCATGGGTGACTGGAATTCGGTAGTAGGAAAAGGGAGAGAAGGAAACGTAGTAGGTGAATATGGATTGGGGCTAAGAAATGAAAGAGGAAGCCGCCTGGTAGAATTTTGCACAGAGCACAACTTAATCATAGCTAACACTTGGTTCAAGAATCATGAAAGAAGATTGTATACATGGAAGAACCCTGGAGATACTAAAAGGTATCAGATAGATTATATAATGGTAAGACAGAGATTTAGGAACCAGGTTTTAAATTGTAAGACATTTCCAGGGGCAGATGTGGACCCTGACCACAATCTATTGGTTATGAACTGTAGATTAAAACTGAAGAAACTGCAAAAAGGTGGGAATTTAAGGAGATGGGACGTGTATAAACTGAAAGAACCAGAGATTGTGTAGAGTTTCATGGAGAGCGTAAGCGAACAAATGGCAGGATGGGGGAAAGAAATACAGTAGAAGAAGAATGGGTAGCTTTGAGGGATGAAGTAGTGAAGGCAGCAGAGGATCAAGTAGGTAAAAAGACGAGGACTAGTAGAAATCCTTGGGTAACAGTAGAAATATTGAATTTAATTGATGAAAGGAGAAAATATAAAAATGCAGTAAATGAAGCAGGCAAAAAGGAATACAAGCGTCTCAAAAATGAGATCGACAGGAAGTGCAAAATGGCTAAGCAGGGATGGCTAGAGGATAAATGTAAGGATGTAGAGGCTTATCTGAGTAGGGGTAAGATAGATACTGCGTACAGGAAAATTAAAGAGACCTTTGGAGAAAAGAGAGCCACTTGCATGAATATCAAGAGTTCGGATGGAAACCCAGTTCTAAGCAAAGAAGGGAAAGCAGAAAGGTGGAAGGAGTAGATAGAGGGACTATACAAGGGCGATGTTCTTGAGGACAATATTATGGAAATGGAAGAGGATGTAGATGAAGATGAAATGGGAGATATGATACTGCGTTAAGAGTTTGGCAGAGCACTGAAAGACCTGAGTCGAAACAAGGCCCCGGGAATAGACAACATTCCATTAGAACTACTGACTGCCTTGGGAGAGCCAGTCCTGACAAAACTCTACCATCTGGTGAGCAAGATGTATGAGACAGGCGAAATACCCTCAGACTTCAAGAAGAATATAATAATTCCAATCCCATAGAAAGCAGGTGTTGACAGGTGTGAAAATTACCGAACTATCAGCTTAATAAGTCACGGCTGCAAAATACTAACGCGAATTCTTTACAGACGAATGGAAAAACTAGTAGCAGCCGACCTAGGGGAAGATCAGTTTGGATTCCGTAGAAATATTGGAACACCTGAGGCAATACTGACCCTACGACTTATCTTAGAAGCTAAATTAAGGAAAGGCAAACCTACGTTTCTAGCATTTGTAGACTTAGAGAAAGCTTTTGACAATGTTGACTGGAATACTCGCTTTCAAATTCTGAAGGTGGCACGGGTAAAATACAGGGAGCGAAAGGCTATTTACAATTTGTATAGAAACCAAATGTCAGTTATAAGAGTCGAGGGGCATGAAAGGGAAGCAGTGGTTGGGAAGGGAGTGAGACAGGGTTGTAGCCTCTCCCCGATGTTATTCAATCTGTATATTGAGCAAGCAGTGAAAGAAACAAAAGAAAAATTCGGAGTAGGCATTAAAATCCATGGAGAAGAAATAAAAACTTTGAGGTTCGCCGATGACATTGTAATTCTGGTAGAGACAGCAAAGGACTTGGAAGAGCAGTTGAACGGAATGGAAACTGTCTTGAAAGGAGGATATAAGATGAACATCAACAAAAGCAAAACGAGGATAGTGGAATGTAGTCGAATTAAGTCGGGTGATGCTGAGGGTATTAGATTAGCAAATGAGGCACTTAAAGTAGTAAAGGAGTTTTGCTATTTGGGGAGCAAAATAACTGATGATGGTCGAAGTAGAGAGGATAGAAAATGTAGACTGGCAATGGCAAGGAAAGCGTTTCTGAAAAAGAGAAATTTGTTAACGTCGAGTATAGATTTAAGTGTCAGGAAGTCGTTTATGAAAGTATTTGTATGGAAGTGAAACATGGACGATAAATAGTTTAGACAAGAAGAGAATAGAAGCTTTCGAAATGTGGTGCTACAGAAGAATGCTGAAGATTAGATGGGTGGATCACATAACTAATGAGGAGGTGTTGAATAGGATTGGGGAGAAGAGACGTTTGTGGCACAACTTGACTAGAAGAAGGGATCGGTTGGTAGGACATGTTCTGAGGCATCAAGAGATCACCAATTTAGTATTGGAGGGCAGCGTAGAGGGTAAAAATCGTAGAGGGAGACCAAGAGATGAATACACCAAGCAGATTCAGAAGGATGTAGGTTGCAGTAGGTATTGGGAGATGAAGAAGCTTGCACAGGATAGAGTAGCATGGAGAGCTGCATCAAACCAGTCTAAGTACTGAAGACGACAACAACAACAACAACAAGAATATACTGTGGAAGTGGTGCCGCACCAAACTGTCAGACGACATACCCCATACCGTATGCAAGAAGGGAAGCAGTTCGCAATGAAATTAAGAAGATGTTGAGCTGGAAAGTCAGAGTATTCTAATTCGCCATATAGAAGCTCCTTGACGATTTTGAAACAGGATAACACAGTACGACTTGTACTTGACGCGCGAAACATAAATAAAATTGTTGTACCAGTACGAACGAGACTTGAAGCGATAGAAGAACAACTGCAGAGATTTTATGCAATTGAATGTTTGAGTAGCATTGATTTGAAGATGTCATATTGGCAAGTGAGACTAAATCCTAACTCACGAAAGTATATGGCATTTACCTTCACCGTCAGATCTTATAAATTTCTCGTCATGCCTTTTGGATTAAGTTAGTTCTGGAGTATTCATCTTTGCCCTAGACCATGTTCTTGGTCCAGATCTTCTTGATGAAGTCACTCTTTACGCTGATGATCTTTTAATTGCTACCAAATCCTGGGAATTCTTAGGACACGTCATTTCATCTGACGGAATCCGTCCTGATCCGGCTAAACTAAGCGCAATTAAAATTTTTCCTATCCCATCTTCAAAACGACAACTTAAAGGTTATCTCAGACTCACTTTGTTCTTCAGAAGATTCTTACCAAAGCAAGTGATGTACAACCCTCATTTTTTGAAATTGTTAAAAAAAAATACTCGGTGGAATTGGACTGACGACTGTCAAAAGGCATTCCTCGATATCAAAGAAGTTTTGTTAAATAGCAACATTCTTCATCATCCAGATATGGAACAGGGTATTTGTGTGTCATCTGACGCAAGTTTGCAGAGATTAGGCACATGTCTCTTCCAGATCCATGAAGCCAATGGAAAACAAGAAATCAGAGTAATTAGTGTTTCTTGCAGGGTTCTTACAGGAGCTGAACGATCCTACTCTATTACTGAATTGGAAGTTGTTGCAGTAGTTTGGGCTTTCAAGAGATTCAACTACTACATCAGTGGCAAGAAAATCAAAGTTCATTCTGATCATCAGGCTCTTAGTTTTCTTTTGACGTGTAAACTCCTACATTCTCGCTTATCGAGGTGGTGTCTTTTCTTGTAGGAATATGATTTCGAAATAATCTATATAAAAGACAAAGATAACATTATTGCAGATGCTCTATCCCGCATGCCTGAAGGCTCTTCTGACAGTACTGAACTTTTGGAACAAATGTCAAATTACAGAATTCTTTTGATGAAGGATCCAATACATCGCAAATATTTTCTTGATCTTTGTTACCAGATTGTTCAATTGCAGGAAACTGATCCAAAATGGAGAGGTGTAAAACAGATCCTCGAAACTAATCCTACCCATCGCATTGCAGATATTACAAATTGCATAATCAAGTTGTTTTCCACCAAACATCACTGTCATCATAAAATTGGCTAGTATGCATTCCTCAAGAATTTGTAGAACATTTACTCTGGTATGCACATATTTCATCGGGACACTTTGGTCCAGAAAAGTGTAAGCGTAAAATTGGAAAGTACTGCTACATCTCTAACCTTCATAGCAGAATTCACAAGCTTTTGAAACACTGTGGCATTTGTCAAAAGGCAAAACTCTTCAATTTTTCGAATATACTGCCTTTGAATCCTATCATCACAGAGAAACCTAGTCAAATCCTAGGCATAGATTTGGCAGGACCGCTCCCACGAGGTCGTCGAGGCCTAAGGTACCTTGCAGTTGTCAGCGATCTATTTACCAAACATTTGAAATTGTACGCTATGAAATCTGCAAACACTCAACCAATCATTAATCGTTTAGAACGTGACTACTTTCCTAGATTCGGGAGACCTGAATCAATTCTCTCAGACAACGGGTCTAACTTTGTTTGCAAAAGATGGAGACTTTTCCTTACTCTTCATCAAATTAGGCAAATCCTTATCTCAAAATTTTGGCCCTAGTCGAACCCGACTAAACGAGTCTTCAAGGAGTTTAATCGTTTCATTCGCACATATGTAACAAATCAGCAGACTCGCTAGGTTTACTTTGTCACCTTTCGAGGAAATTGTGAATAATCTACCGCACCTGTCTACTAGTTTCACTCCGAGTGAGTTGATGTCTCCTGACCAAGAGAAAAATGAATGGATCAATTCAATTCCTAAATGTAACACAAGCGCTAGTTTAGACGCCAGAACAAGACAAGCTCTAACAACATTGAGCACAAAAGCCAATTTACGCAAGAAGGCATATTCAAACATATTAATAAGGTGTCAACTTATAAAGTAGGCGAAAAGGTCTTGCTAAAAACGCACCTTAAACTATCGTTGCTCTCACACAAAAATCGAAAATGGCAAAGTATTTTTGAGGGACCTTACGAAATCCTTCGTATACCGCACACAGGTTGTTATCTGATTTCTGATCCCGCAAATGGAAAAATAAAAGGATTATACCATCACTCTGATCTTTAAAAGGTATCATGCTACAAAATAATTCAAGAGAAAACCTTATAATGGCAAGAGAAGGTTAGCCGCTAGTAACTAAGTGAAAACTAAGCTGACTTCGACAGTAAGCCTGTCTTACTATACAGCAGAGAATTTAAAATATGTTATCTTGAGCCATAATTTATGTACAGACAAGCTGATAAAATATTCTTGTTTAGCAAAGAAAGTGATCAACTCCGAGAACGGTAGTTTTAAGATTTAGTTTTAAGCATATAATATTTATGAGAGAAAAATGAAATATAAAGCGAAGGATGTGCCTAACAAGCCGGCTTCTGCGATATGAAATGGTAAAGAAATGAAAAAAAAAAAAACGTAGTAAGTAAGAAATTTTTTTTAAGTTTAAGGAGCAATGATCGAAAAAGGAAATTTATTTTCGCCAAGGACAAGGGTCGCTTGACAAATAATGGTTCATGATGCCACTAAAAAGGAAAACAAGTAACTAGTTTCTAAGCCAGCGATGTCTAAATT
Organism: Schistocerca cancellata; assembly: GCF_023864275.1. Lineage (NCBI taxonomy): Eukaryota > Metazoa > Arthropoda > Insecta > Orthoptera > Acrididae > Schistocerca > Schistocerca cancellata. Next base: position 105,643,871 of record NC_064631.1, on the reverse strand, counting down.
AAATTATAATGTACACAGAAATCTGGAACAAGTTCATCTCTGCATTAGAATAACGTAATGCTTACGAGCTTACGAAGCATGTGAGTTACTTGTAAGTACCAACATGACAACGAAAGCGCTATCCTTCAGCTAGGTAGCATTAATTGTAATTCAATATACAGGTCAAATACATTTAAATCCATAAGTGAAATAAAATACCAAGCATAAGAGCGTAAGTGACAAGGAGAAAGGAATGATGACTTAAGATCATATATAGAGGTCAATGGACCGCTACGCAAGCACGCGTCAAAGCGAGAATAAGATGACAATAAAACCACCAGTAAAACAAAGCAGATAGTTCTTAATTACAGCACGTACGCAGACATACGACGGAAAGAAATGGCTCTGAGTACTATGGGACTTAACTTCTGATGTCGTCAGTCCCCTAGAACTTAGAACTACTTAAACCTAACTAACCTAAGGACATCACACACACCCATGCCCGAGACAGGATTCGAACCGGCGACCGTAGCGGTCTCGAGGTTCCAGACTGTAGCGCCTAGAACCGCTCGGCCACTCCGGCCGGCATACGACGGAAAGAAAAATTAATTTCTAAGTCATAAGGAACAAGGAGTGGTTTGTTATATTTCTTCTTCTATGTACTATTATATATTTCTTCTGAATTTGTGTAAATATCCTAACTTGACGTCACAGATTGAGAAATGCGGTTGACGTGGAAGGCTGGTTTGGCAAACGATTTTCAAAAGGAAACGCGTGTAAGAAGCCGGGAAAAGATAGTTTCAAAATGTCTTTACTTTTTCTTCTAATGTAAATCCGAGACGCGAAGTGCGATCGCGATAAGGAATTTGAATATTCTCTTGAATGGTGTTCTGTACTCAAGTGAGAGGGCGATCAAGTGTGAATGATTGATCCTCGCATCTAGTAAAAAGGAAATTTTTGTCGAAATGACAGTGATAACTTAAATGAATCTAATGAACAGAAAGAACGATTCAAATTAATCCAAAAAATATATAATCGCTAGCAAATCGGAGAAACTAATGTATTGTGACTGAATCGAAAGCGTAATTAGTCTTAAAGAAAGATGATGAATAATGTAAAGCGAAATGTTAAGGTGGTTACTAACAAAGCAACAGAAATGGAAATATACATGATACATAAACCCGTGAATGAAATGCGAACAGCCAAACCTTACGCGAATAGTGACAAAGTCAGATTCCAATGAATCCCAAGTTCTAAAATTAGATTTAAACTTAGTTCTTAGACTAATAGGTATTTATAGTATGTATAGTATTTTTATAGTATAGTATTATATAGTATAGTATTTTTATAGTATTTATAGTTATATATAGTTCGCACCTAACGTGCGGGCGAGACTTGCCGACCTGTAGAAGAATCAATTTTAACTTACCTGTCAAATACACAAGTAATGAAGGCGTAAAAATCATGACAACTAGTGAGCAATGGAAGATGGACACGTGTAAGAAATCCATGTGTGAGAAGTATATGTGTATAAAAACATGAATGTTTATGTGTTTTCTTTCAGGAGCAAAGAGCCTATGAGCTCTGGACAATAACTTGAGGCCACAAAGATAGTCCTCACGAACTCTGTAAAATGCAACATAATGAGCATAATGTATAATCTCCATTGTAAATTTTGTAGATTTACTTAGTTTTTTTAATTTTTCTGTGTATTTTTACCTTAAGAATTGTCTTTTGTCTCAGAATGAGAGATCACCATATTTGTGTAATCCTAATAGTCAAATGACAGAAATACTATGTTTAATCCATGTAAATCCGTAAAGTACTCCATCCCATAACGTCAATGGTGACATGTGAATCTTGGTAATCTTGATTTCCAAGATACCAATGGAAGGCAATGTAACATTATGTGATTGCCCTACTATTTTAAATCGTTCACTAACCGAGCAGTCGCTAGGCAACAGCTGTAGTTAGCAAATAATGTTGCGAGAATGTAAAAAAAACGAACGTCCTGTGACGTGACGTGTTTACTGTGGAAGCGCCGTCAGAGATGTTGTGAGCTATTGACTTTGAAAGCTGCTGCGCGAAAGGCGGACAGAAGGAGAACATTCTTTACGCAGTCTTTTGATGTACGAGATATTCTTGATGAACAGTTACTCACTCTTCGTCTCTTGTAATTTGTGTCGGACACGCATGTCTTGCCATCGGATTATTATTGTTTAAAAATATATTAGTGTAATGTGAAAGTGCCATACTGCATAGTAGTAGATTGATGTGAAAGGCTATATTGTGCGACGTGTATCTGGAAATGTTGAAGAATGTTAGTTCGTTATCTATTGACTGACATAAATTCAAAGTTAAATGGAACTTGTGTATGGACTAAATATTTAGTATAGAACCTATGTCTCACTACTTCATCACCATACGTAATTAATTTTCTTTTATGGTTCTGCAAAGTTTGATGGTTCACAGTCACGAATTGTTTCGTCGAAATCGGACGGAAGTTGCATACGCCGAAATATTTTATCAGCACCTAGTTCTACTGGTTAATGCATGATAAACTTTGATCTCTTAGGAAATTCATGTTGAGCTATCCAAAAACAATTATATTTTCAATAGTCATTTACTCTCTCTGCAAAGCAACTCCCGACTGAACAGACGATTCAACAAGGAACAGTCGAACACAGTCGGCGTAAAAGTCCTGACCAGTAAAGGTATTCAAAACCACTACAATAACTAGTTATGTCTATTGCCCTAAGATATATATATATGGAATGGAAATGAGCGCTTGGCGTCATTGGCCGGGAGACCCCTTGCGAGGCAGATCCGGCCGCCATGGTGCAGGTCTTATTACATTCGACGCCACATGGGCGACCTGCGCGCCGGATGGGGATGAAATGATGAAGACAGCACAACACCTAGTCCCTGAGCGGAGAAAATCCGAGTCAGCCGGGAACCGAATCCGGTCCCGCTGATTATAGCTGTATGTTAATACACAAAAGTAAACATATTATTATAACGTCAACTTTCAGATGTTGAAACACGCCTACCAACTTTCGTTTACGTCGCACAACTCCCTCTTGCTGTTAATTTTTTTCCGTCATTGTAATTGTGAGAAGAAATAAACAATAAGAAGCTGTACAATACGAGTAGGTAAACAGTAGAAGACAGCGGCCTTACTTGGTGACGCTGATCTGGTCCTCCACTTCGACAGTGCCCAGCCTCCGGTAGACGGAGAAGAGCATTCTGTCACCCTTGCAGCCAGACCCGCGCCCGTCGATGTAGATGTAGACGTACCGCCTGTTGGTGGTGAAGTAGCTGGAGATGTCCGTGGTGAAGAAGTCAACTATACTTTGGGCGCCCGGGTAGGCGTTCCTGTGGGAGGTAGAGGGTGTGGCATTGTAATGATCAAAACATTTCGTTTGGCGTGTCAGTTACAGTGGAAAAAAATTCCAGTTGTGTGTTATTGAGCAAATTAAATTTTTTGCTGAATTCTGCTGTTAGCTGGGAAAACGTACGAGTACACCGGGCGAGGTGGCGCAGTGGTTGGCACACTGGACTCGCACTCGCGGTAGCGTTCTCGCTTCCCGTTCCCGGGTTCGATTCCCGGCGGGGTCAGGGATTTTCTCTGCCTCGTGATGGCTGGGTGTTGTGTGCTGTCCTTAGGTTAGTTAGGTTTAGGTAGTTCTAAGTTCTAGGGGACTGATGACCATAGATTTTAAGTCCCATAGTGCTCAGAGCCATTTGAACCATTTTTTTTTTTTTTTTTGACTCGCACTCGGGAGGACGACGGTTCAATCACACGTCTGGCCATCCTGATTTAGGTTTTCCGTGATTTCCCTAAATACCTCCAGGAAAATGCCAGGATGGTTCCTTTGAAAGGGCACTGCCGATTTCCTTTGCATCCTTCCCTAATCCGATGGGGCCTCGCTGTTTGGTCTCCTCCCCCAAACAACGCCCCCCCCCCTCCTTCCCTTAAGAGTACAATACAAAAATCATCTGCTACTTTTTGGTGTGCTTTAAATTTTAGAACTGAGTTGTTAATTCCGTTTCATACTGACCCTATCCCCGAAAGGATCGGGGACTGTGTAGTGTGCATACTGTAAGACCTTCAATACACACACCATCAGATTATTTGACATGTCGCTCTAACGAAGTAGGCGAGTGTCAGCAATATGTCTCGTGGTCTTATCGTGGCGTGTTTATATTCTGCCATTAGGTCAGACGATAGAAATGCCACTTGCACGCAGATTGACGGTAACCAACTTTAAACAGAACTTGACTAACTTTCACACACATTTATGAAAATAATAACAAGCATAAAAATTACTTAACTTGGTTCTGGATACTATTTACAATTAACAATCTGAAGTTCCTTTGGTATGGTACGTTAATCTTATTCTCACATATATCTCTGATACTTGACAAAAGTGTCTATACATTTAGCTTCATGGCTATGTACTGGAATATGGTAATCTTATTAGGCGCAGACTGAAACTTGACTATAGACTGGTACAGTCAAATGTAGAACTAGTACAGACTGGTACAGACTAATGCAGACTGGTACAGACTGGTGCAGACAAATGCAGACTGACTAATCGGAGGTCTGTACACTCGTTCTAATACCTCGTGCGTTCATGTATCACTGCGTAAGTGTGATCCACGAGGAGAAAAGGTTCTACGTAAGCAGCAATCTCATTGGCTGCATTACATATTAATACGCGGGTCGGTGGAAGCAGAATTTGGTCCATCTCTATGGCAGCGCCATCTCGTAGTGCGGACACGGACGAGCGCTGCACCTGCGATGTTGTGCTTAGCGGGGCGCGCTCTAGTGGGAAACTTGTGTACACACTGACTACGCGGAACTACGTAGACAACAGACTCATTCAGAAATCTGGCGTCCCCTTTATTTCACTCCAACCAATAAAGATAAAAATTCTTTTTTATGTTAAAAACAGTCTTAGTTACTGGTCGGCAAACTTTTTTGCTCAGCAGCCAATACTGACATTATGAGACGGTACCTCAGACTGCATATGTACCGATCTTATTATTATTAATTGGTGACCTACCTAAATTAGTATGTTATCAAACCCCAATAGATGAACTACAGTATCAGGACGGTAAGTTTGCCGCAGGCACCCGGGTACTGATCGTTAGAGGTTCCCACCATTCAGAACGCTTCTTGCTGACTGCTCTCTGCTTCAGAATGCTACTGTACTTAGAGAACCCAAATATTTGACATTGTAACAGCCTGAAGAAGTGTTGTTGCGCTGTCTGGGTGACCAGTTGATTAACTGATTAATAACAGAAATTGTAGTGATATATAAGTGACATGCAATCACAAATGTTCACCAAATGTTGAAATTCATTTTTCTTGTGTCCATGGCGTTATATTACAATATCCTTAATTTAATTTCGCCAATGGGTTTTCCGCAGTGGTAACACCTGTTCCCATAAAATTACCGAAGTTAAGCGCTATTGTACTTGGCTAGCACTTGGATGGGTGACCATCCTGTCTGCCGAGCGCTGTTGGCAAGGGGATGGATGCACTCAGCTCCTGTGGGGCAAACTGAGGAGCTACTTGGCTGAGAAGTAGTGGCTCTGGGCTCGTAAACTGACGTACGATCGGGAGAGAGCTGTGCTGACCACATGCCCATAGGAGCGTTGCTCTTCTTTTTCTTTTTATCTAGGAGAGATCGGTGTCGGACACTATGTGAGTATGTCCTGCCAAACTGAATTTCTGATCAATTTTTCCAAGTTAACAGCATTGTTCAGCACATAGCAGCCTTATTCTGTCCACCAAATGTATTCGAATACAAAATATGTTTCGCATGAGAAGGATGGCGAAGTAGATGTTTAGCAACACAGAATGCAACTTGCTTTGCTCCTCTGCCTCCGACGTCCTTTCTCGACTTGTGACAGTCTGCCTGAAAATCACTGCAGTCATTTTCAGTAAGCTTATATGTCCACATAAGTCGTTTGTAAAATGTGATGGAAGTGTCCATTTTTGGAGTGGGCAAACATTCTCCATGTTGAAAGTCAGTGTCATTTGGTGTTTATCTTGTCCACTACGTATATATTCTTGTCGTTAGATTTTGGACAGTATGCTGCATTAACAAGATCATTGATGATACTTTAACTCCTCCTCAAGTTTCTCTTTATCTTCCCCCCTTTGCATCAGAGATGAGATGTTCATTTTCAAACCTGTCCCAAGTGTGACAAATGTCCTTTTTTGGTGCTTTTATAGCAAGAATTCAGTTTGTGGAAGTAAGACTCGTAAACTGTCTTACTTACCGGTTTGTTATTTATATCCTTGCAAAAATGTTTGTACGCTTCATGCGGCTATGAAAGAATGTAGTACGATGGACGATACTTTTCGGAAGAATCGAGGCTTGAATAGCGGCAACAATGATAACAATGTAATAATGTAAACACAATGTCGATCACATTGTCATGTATAAGAACGGAATTTTTAAGCTTGCACTAAACCTGGAAAAATAATATAACTGGATAATAAAACCTCGTAACACAGGCCTTCAGAATGCTGTTCAAAAAACAAATTGTCTTTAATGATTTAAGTCTTGGAAGATATTTGCGTAAAAGGGTGTAAGTTAACGTATGTCCTTCTCCACAACACAAGATAGTGTGAAAAGGTGTATACATCGATAAGACCTGGGTTTCACAAAACAACAAGCAAAAATATATTCTGCTCGCCTACAACGAAGCAACGGCCAGAAAATACCTACAGTTATTTTTGTATAGCGTATGTCGGCGACGAAGGGTCAGTTAAGAGTTGAAAATAAAACATTTTCGGAAGATAGGGAATATTCTCGGTCGTAATTATTAAAGGGAGCCATCGGAACTAAAATATTGGCAGCATCATGCAGTTATTCGCGCGCTGAAGCTCAGGGAGTCTCTCGTAAATAAAATGCGTTCATACTTGACACGATACGCCAATGATTTCTCATATAGTAGGTACCAAAATTAACTGTATAGCTTTCTTAACAATTTTCTCGCAGGAAGTTTCTACAAGGCCCAGCACATCGCAAATTCATCAGCGACGACATTTGTCTTTACTCAGGCCGAGCAGTTTCACACTTCTTACGCCATTTTTCTTTGTGTCGCAATACTTTCATATTTTCACGATACAGTATCTAATACATCTGTGAAATTTGCGCATGTTCATACACATATAAAAAAAGTTTTGCATCACCTCGGTTCCAAAAGTTCCAGAACCTGTAGAGAAAATTGGAATAGAGATCAACATAAGCTTCATTTCCTCCCTTTCTTATTGCTCATAAAAACCACACACTGCATGCTGTAAAACCATACAGCGAGACCTGCTGAGGTGGTGGTCCAGATTGCTGTACACGTCGGTACATCTAATACCCAGTAGCACTGCTATTGCATTGATGCATGCCTGTCTTCGTCGTGACATACTATCCACAAGTTCATCAAGCCACTGTTGGCCCTGATTGTCCCACTCCCCAATGGCGATTCGCTGTAGATCCCTCAGAGTTGTTGGTGGATCACGTCGTCCATACACAGCCTTTTTAAATCTATTCCAGGCATGTTCGATACGGTTCATGTCTGGAGAACATGCTGGCCACTCTAGTGGAGCGATGTGGTTATCCTGAAGGAAGTTAAAAAATTGGTTCAAATGGCTCTGAGCACTATGGGACTTAACATCGGTGGTGATCAGTCCTCTAGAACTTAGAACTACTTAAACCTAACTAACCTAAGGACATCACAAACATCCATGCCCGAGGCAGGATTCGAACCTGCGACCGTAGCGGTCACGCGGTTCCAGACTGAAGCGCCTAGAACCGCACGGCCACACCGACCGGCCCGAAGGAAGTCATTCACAAGATGTGCACGATGGGGGCGCGAATTGTCGTCCATGAAGATCAATGCCTCGCCAATATGCGGCAGATATGGTTGCACTATCGGTCGGAGGATGGCACTCACTTACCGTACGGCGCCTTCCATGACCACCAGTGGCGTACGTCGGCCCCACATAATGCGACCCCAAACAGCAGGGAACCATCTTGTTATACTCACTGGACAGGATGTCTAAGGCGTTCAGCCTGACTGGGTTGCTCCTAAACGATTATGTGGTTGAAGGCATATGCGACACTCATCGGTGAAGAGAATGTGATGCCAATCTTGAGCAGTCCATTCGGCATCATGTTGTTGGGTCCGTCTGTACCGCGCTGCATGGTGTCGTGGTTGCAAAGATGGACCTCGTCATGGACGTCGGGAGTGAAGTTGCGCATCATGCAGCCTATTGCGCACAGTTTGAGTCGTAACACGACATCCTGTGGCTGCACGAAAAGCGTTATTCAACATGGTGGCGTTGCTATCAGTGTTCGTGCGAGCCATAATCCGTAGGTAGCGGTCATCCACTGCAGGGGACAGTTCCTGTCTCTCTGTATCTTCTCCGTGTCCGAACAACATCGCTTTGGTTCACTCCGAGACGCCTGGACCCTTCCTTTGTTGAGAGTCCTTCCTGGCACAAAGTAACAATGCGGACGCGATCGAACCGCGGTATTGACCGTCTTTAAGCTCGGTTGAAGTAAAGAGAACACAGGCACTGTTGAAGTACAGAGAACACGAGCCGTGTGCCTCGAATGACTGGAACTGATCGGCTGTCGGACCCCCTCCGTCTAATAGGCGCTGCTCATGCATGGTTGTTTACGTATTTGGATGTGTGTAGTGACATCTCTGAACAGTCAAAAGGACTGTGTCTGTGATACAATATCGGCAGTCAACGTCTATCTTCAGGAGTTCTGGGAACTGGGGTGAAGCAAAACGTTTTTTAATGTGTGTATATTATTTTCAGTCCAAATATGATAGTTATTTTGTTTTATCCACTGGTTGACGTAAAAAAATAATGTTGCTTCAAAATTTCTTGCAACGTTATTTTTTACTATTTTTCATGGAAAGTGGCAAGAATTTTCTTTTGGAAAGGAGTCCATCATGTTCTAGACCAAAACAGAGATGTCTTAGATTTTTTCGGAATTTTTACTAACATTTGAAATTATGACAAACTGTCGGTGCCGTAGGGATGTAAGATGACGTTGAGGTGGCTATTTTCGTGAAGGTCGTTATAGGTGCATAATATTATAAAACGCGGTTGAGAACTGCGGAACGCAGGAATGTTTGATGTGGTTACCGCATCTGTTCAAAATGTTCAAATGTGTGTGAAATCTTATGGGACTTAACTGCTAAGGTCATCAGTTTCTAAGCTTACACACTACTTAACCTAAATTATCCTAAGGACAAACACACACACCCATGCCCGAGGGAGGACTCGAACCTCCGCCGGGATCAGCCGCACATTACCGCATCTGCCTAGTAAGCAGGAGATCCCGGCTTCGAATCTTGATGCGGTACACATTTTCGCTCGTCGCCGCTGATACCGTTTAACGTCCCGCTGCAGCTGATAGCAGTCATCACCCTTCGAATTACGCATAGTGTTTCACAGTTGCGGGATCTGCGTGCTGTCTGTGCTTTCGAAGAAACAGCCACCGTGCATTAAAAAAATAAAAATTTGGATTTCTGGCAACAGCTGCCACAACATCTGTTTCGTTCGTTCTGCTCTTTGCAGAATTGCTCCTTGCCCTCAGCGGAGTATGCCAACTCCTTTCCAATGCCAATATCTGGCACATTCGCTCAAGTGTCATTCCTGTTGGATACCGTCTGTCGGCATATCTTTCTGTATACATCTAAACTATTCTGATCGCGTGCATTCTCTGTACAGAAGTTGCGTAACTACACTGCGCAACGAAATTAAAGGACCACTTTTTCGAAACCCCATAACTGTCTCTCATTGCGACAGTTTTAAATTTGGTCCAAAAGTGCCTATAACCTTCCTCTGTAATGATGCAAAAGCGTGGTTCTCGGCTGCTTCGCCATCCAGCTCGGTGATGTTTCAAACAGCAGGGGTAAAAACATGAAAAAAAAGATAGAAAAAAAACACAGCTCAGAAATTCGCGTGAGCTGTGAGCTGTAAGATGGGTTATTGGCGTTACATTTGCATCAAATTTCGTCACAATTCTGCCCAGCGCATACCGTGGACGAGTCACAAGATGGGATCGTCGTTGCACTACCTCTTCCGACATTTCATCCATTTTTCTGAAGCCTCTGTCACGGAGGTTAGAACCGTGACACCCGGCGTTTAAAACCCGCAGTTTTCGTATGAGTGACGGAGGGAAACATATCAGAAACACTGTCGCTCAGAATCGACACAAAGAAGTCTACTAGTGCCGCATAAAGCGCATCAGTGAAACCATCCGTTCCACCGGCACTTTGCTTCGCTGTAAAAAATGACAGTTGGCAGTGCGATGAGGAACAGTGCGACGTTCTTGACAAATGTGGTCATTGCTGCCTTCCCCTGTCATTTCAACCCTACTCTATCAACACTGCCTAGTTGCAACTCGACTGAACTAGATTGTATCCCTTTAGGAGTACTGTGTGACAGTAGTTTTTGCTGTGCTATGGAGGTCTCCCACCCATGAGCCATGGACCTTGCCGCTGGTGGGGAGACTTGCGTGCCTCAGCGATACAGATGGCCGTACCGTAGGTGCAACCACAACGTAGGGGTATCTGTTGAGAGGCCAGACAAACGTGTGGTTCCTGAAGAGGGGCAGTTGCAGGGGCAACAGTCTGGATGATTGACTGATCTGGCCCTGTAACAATAACCAAAACGGCTTTGCTGTGCTGGTACTGCGAACGGCTGAAAGCAAGGGGAAACTACAGCCGTCATTTTTCCCGAGGGCATGCAGCTTTACTGTATGGTTAAATGATGATGGCGTCCTCTTGGGTAAAATATTACGGAGGTAAAATAGTCCCCCATTCGGATCTCCGGGCGGGGACTACTCAAGAGGATGTCGTTATCAGGAGAAAGAAAACTAGCGTTCTACGGATCGAGCGTGGAATGTCAGATCGCTTAATCGAACAGGTAGGTTAGAAAATTTAAAAAGGGAAATGGATAGGTTAAAGTTAGATATAGTGGGAATTAGTGAAGTTCGGTTGCAGGAGGAACAAGACTTTTCGTCAGGCGAATACAGGGTTATAAATACAAAATCAAATAGGGGTAATGCAGGAGTAGGTTTAATAATGAATAAAAAAATAGGAGAGCGGGTAAGCTACTACGAACAGCATAGTGAACGCATTATTGTGGCCAAGATAGACACGAAGCCCACACCTACTACAGTAGTACAAGTTTATATGCCAACTAGCTCTGCAGATGATGAAGAAATTGATGAAATGTATGATGAGATAAAAGAAATTATTCAGGTAGTGAAGGGGGACGAAAATTTAATAGTCATGGGTGACTGGAATTTGGTAGTAGGAAAAGGGAGAGAAGGAAATGTAGTAGGTGAATATGGATTGGGGGTAAGAAATGAAAGAGGAAGCCGCCTGGTAGAATTTTGCACAGAGCACAACTTAATCATAGCTAACACTTGGTTCAAGAATCATGAAAGAAGATTGTATACATGGAAGAACCCTGGAGATACTAAAAGGTATCATATAGATTATATAATGGTAAGACAGAGATTTAGGAACCAGGTTTTAAATTGTAAGACATTTCCAGGGGCAGATGTGGACTCTGACCACAATCTATTGGTTATGAACTGTAGATTAAAACTGAAGAAACTGCAAAAAGGTGGGAATTTAAGGAGATGAGACTTGTATGAACTGAAAGAACCAGAGGTTGTACAGAGTTTCATGGAGAGCGTAAGCGAACAAATGGCAGGAATGGGGGAACGATATACAGTAGAAGAAGAATGGGTAGCTCTGAGGCATGAAGTAGTGAAGGCAGCAAAGGATCAAGTAGGTAAAAAGACGAGGGCTAGTAGAACTCCTTGGGTAACAGAAGAAATATTGAATTTAATTGATGAAAGGAGAAAATATAAAAATGCAGTAAGTGAAGCAGGCAAAACGGAATACAAACGTCACAAAAATGAGATCGACAGGGAGTGGAAGATGGCTAAGCAGGGATGGCTAGAGGATAAATGTAAGGATGTAGAGGGTTATCTCACTAGAGGTAAGATAGATACTGCGTACAGGAAAATTAAAGAGGCCTTTGGAGAAAAGAGAACCACTTGTATAAATATTAAGAGCTCAGTTTGGATTCCGTAGAAATATTGGAACACCTGAGGCAATACTGATCTTACGACTTATCTTAGAAGAAAAATTAAGGGATGGAAAACCTACGTTTCTAGCATTTGTAGACTTAGAGAAAGCTTTTGACAATGTTGCCTGGAATACTCTCTTTGAAATTCTGAAGGTGGCAGGGGTAAAATACAGGGAGCGAAAGGCTATTTACAATTTGTACAGAAACCAGATGGCAGTTATAAGAGTCGAGGGTGTGTTCATCCCTTCCAGAGGGATGCCGCCAACTTATATTTCGCGGAAAGACCACAGAGATAAGAGAGATTAGGGCTCATACAGAGGCATATAGGCAGTCATTTTTCCCTCGTTCTGTTTGGGGGTGGAACAGGGAGAGAAGATGCTAGTTGTAGTACGAGGTACCCTCCGCTACGCACCGTATGGTGGATTGCGGAGTATGTATGTAGATGTAGGTGTAGCTGTAGGCTCAGTCCGAGTTTCAGCTCCATATAGCCATCACGTTATGATTATTATTATTATTTATTTTTTTAGAGCGCCATCGGTAAAGTTGTGTTTTTGTTGTGTGATACGATTTAGGGCAACGTTATGATCTAAAATGTTGTGTAATACTTGGGGAACCCACGAGTGTGACTTTTGAAAAGTTGAAATAGGCCTATGGGGAAAATTCCTTATCAACAGCACAAATTTTCGCTGGCAATAGTCTGTTTTGGAAGGCCAAGAACACGTTGAAGATGAACCTCTTTCAGAGAGGCTTTCAGTTTCAAAACCGAGAAAAACGTCGAACATGTGCGTGCTCTGGTGAGATCAGTCTGGCGTTTGACAACAAGGATGATGGGTGACCTGCTAAACTTCACCTTACATCAAGTTTTGACTGAAGTTTTGCACATGCGAAAGGTTTGTGCCAAGTAGTGCCGAAACAACTCACAAACTGAACCGAAGGACAATCGATGAAACGTTTCCGTTAATCTTCTTGAGAGGATCGGCAATGACCACGAATGGTTCAGTCGTGAAGTAATACTGGGGACGAATCCTGGATTTTTCAGCACGATCCTGAGAGAACGCAGCAAAGTGATTTCCGGCACACTGGAACGTCTCCTCGACTGTAAAAAGCACGAATGAGCGAATCAAAGATCAAAACAATGCTGATTTACTTTTTTGACAGTACTGATAACGTGTATAAAGAGTTTGTTCCTCCAGGAGAAACTGTCAACCAAATGTTTTACGAAGCTGTTCTTGAAAGGCTCAGGAAGAGGGTGAATCGAGTGAAGCCGGACATTGCAGACAAGTGGATGCCGTATCATGACAACCATGTCATACGGCTACTTCCATCAAGGAATTTTTGACTGCAATAGGGGTTCTTGCTGTTCAGAGCCCCCCTGTTCACCTGATCAGAGTTCTTGTGACTTTTTTTCCCGAAATTGAAAACTGTCTTAAGGGACATCATATTGGGACTCTGGAGAACATTAGAAAGAATGACATTAGAGGCCGTACCATTTGAAGCCTTTCAGCGCTGCTACCAAGACTGGGAACAACGACATTCAATGTATAGCTGCCGAAGGGAACTTCTTTGAAAAGGAAAGTATTGTTGTTTGAAAATATAAAAATTTTGGCAGATAAAAAAATAAGTCTCGTTACTTTCCTCGCACATCTCTTCCTTCTGTATCATGTGCAGATTATTAGCGTCATAAAACAGTAGCATAGGTTATGCTCATTGTCTCGTGTTTTCTTACAGGTCCCTATAGGGTAAATGATTGTTCACAGATACAAGCTAATAGGAACAAATTCTTTATGCACGGTATCAGTACTGTCAAAAAAACGAATCAGCATGAACAAAGTAAGAGCATATGGACTGTCAGACCAATTGTGTGATTGGATTGAAGAGTTCCTAGATAACAGAACGCAGCATGTCATTCCCAATGGAGAGAAGCCTTCCGAAGTAAGAGTGATTTCAGGTGTGCCGCAGGGGAGTGTCGTAGGACCGTTGCTATTCACAATACACATAAATGACCTTGTGGATGACATCGGAAGTTCACTGAGGCTTTTTGCGGATGATGCTGTGGTATATCGAGAGGTTGTAACAATGGAAAATTGTACTGAAATGCAGGAGGATCTGCAGCGAATTGACGCATGGTGCAGGGAATGGCAATTGAATCTCAATGCAGACAAGTGTAATGTGCTGCGAATACATAGAAAGAAAGATCCCTTATCATTTAGCTACAATATAGCAGGCCAGAAACTGGAAGCAGTTACTTGCATAAATTATCTGGGAGTACGCATTAGGAGTGATTTAAAATGGAATGATCATATAAAGTTGATCGTCGGTAAAGCAGACGCCAGACTGAGATTCATTGAAAGAATCCTAAGGAAATGCAATCCGAAAGCACAGGAAGTAGGTTACAGTACGCTTGTTCGCCCACTGCTTGAATACTGCTCACCGGTGTGGGATCCGTACCAGACAGGGTTGATAGAAGAGATAGAGAAGATCCAACGGAGAGCAGCGTGCTTCGTTACAGGATCATTTAGTAATCGTGAAATCGTTACGGAGATGATAGATAAACTCCAGTGGAAGACTCTGCAGGAGAGACGTTCAGTAGCTCGGTACGGGCTTTTGTTGAAGTTTCGAGAACATACCTTCACCGAGGAGTCAAGCAGTATATTGCTCCCTCCCACGTATATCTCGCGAAGGGACCATGAGGATAAAATCAGAGAGAGTAGAGCCCACACAGAGGCATACCGACAATCCTTCTTTCCACGAACGAGACTGGAATAGAAGGGAGAACCGATAGAGGTACTCAAGGTACCCTCCGCCACACACCGTCAGGTGGCTTGCGGAGTATGGATGTAGATGTAGAGTAGTGAACACCGGCGAATTGTCAACGAATGGTCGTTCTCATGTGTTCATTTCTATTAAATGCAGTGGTAAACTAGGCTCGAAGAAGGCACACCATGCGACTGCACTCTGTGACTTTGCAATCTACGAGCAAGTGACTGTGGCCACTTGACATCCCACGCTCACAGACGCCGCTCACGCTGATGTGTCATCAGACGAGGTAGTATCGGTCATCTTTGGCAGCTTGTGCTACTCTGTGCGTTGCTGATACACCCCGTCTCTCTCACGCTGCAGCCGCGTCAACACCACGTGGGTAGCCCATGCACCTGAAAGTTTCAATTGTCTGCACTCACACACTGACGATGGCAGGTCTCTTCTGGGAGCCATTGGGGTCGAGGTCCGGGGGCAGCAGCAGGCGCACCTGGGCTGCCACCCCTCCCTCCACCTCCACCCAGTCCTCCAGACGCCCTGGCTGCAGTCTAGATTTCAAGAACGTCCGCTGTTCTTTGCTCTTTCGCGTTAGTTTCGTGTCGCCTGTAACACACAAGGGGCAAAAATATACATATGTTTCGTGATTTAAAGAGGAAACGGTACCGAAACAAACTTAGTACACAGGTAAAACACTGTAAAAAGCAATTTAGAATGAATATCGCGATTACAAACGGCTATAACTGTCTAATGCATAACAAAACAGCGATTAGAAATATGGATAATGTAAAGGAAATTTTGAAAAAAACTTCACACACTTCATAAGTTTTCTGTGTAACTTTCCCTGCTCACTCAGATAACATCTAATGGATAATCGTTTTCACAACATACAGGGATAACGAGTATAAGCGCAGGTATTTTTATGTGTGGTAACTTGATATGTGCAAACATCATTGTGAAGGTTGTTTTTCTCTGTATAATACAGTCTTTCCGCCATCATATCACAAAATACGATACGATACTGCATGAAGAGTTTGACGGACCACTGAAAGACCTGAGACGAAACAAGGCCCCGGGAGTACACAGCATTCCATTAGAACTACCGACGGCCTTGGGAGAGCCAGTCCTGACAAAACTCTACCATCTGGTGAGCAAGATGTATGAGACAGGCGAAATACCCTCAGAATTCAAGAAGAATATAATAATTCCAATCCCAAAGAAAGCAGGCGTTGACAGATGTGAAAATTACCGAACTATCAGTTTAATACGTCACGGCTGCAAAATACTAACGCGAATTCTTTACAGACGAATGGAAAAACTGGTAGAAGCCGACCTAGGGGAAGATCAGTTTGGATTCCGTAGAAATATGGGAACACGTGAGGCAATACTGACCCTGCGACTTATCTTAGAAGCTAGATTAAGAAAAGGCAAACCTACATTTCTAGCATTTGTAGACTTAGAGAAAGCTTTTGACAATGTTGCCTGGAATAGTCTCTTTCAAATTCTCAAGGTGGCAGGGGTAAACTACAGGGAGCGAAGGGCTATTTACAATTTGTACATAAACCAGATGGCAGTTATAAGAGTCGAGGGACATGAAAGGGAAGCAGTGGTTGGGAAAGGAGTAAGACAGGGTTGTAGCCTCTCCCCGGTGTTATTCAATCTGTATACTGAGCAAGCAGTAAAGGAAACAAAAGAAAAATCCGGAGTAGGTATTAAAATCCATGGAGAAGAAATAAAAACTTTAAGGTTCGCCAATGACATTGTAATTCTGTCAGAGACAGCAAAGGACTTGGAAGAGCAGTTGAACGGAATGGACAGTGTCTTGAAAGGAGGATATAAGATGAACATCAACATAAGCAAAACGAGGATAATGGAATGTAGTCGAATTAAGTCGGGTGATGTCGAGGGAATTAGATTAGGAAATGAGGCACTTAAAGTGGTAAAGGAGTTTTGCTATTTGGGGAGCAAAATAACTGATGATGGTGGAAGTAGAGATGATATAAAATGTAGACTGGCAATGGCAAGGAAAGCTTTTCTGAAGAAGAGAAATTTGTTAACATCGAGTATAGATTTAAGTGTCAGGAAGTCGTTTCTGAAAGTATTTGTATGGAGTGTAGCCATGTATGGAAGTGAAACATGGACGACAAATAGTTTGGACAAGAAGAGAATAGAAGCTTTTGAAATGTGGTGCTACAGAAGAATGCTGAAGATTAGATGGGTAGATCACATAACTAATGAGGAGGTATTGAATAGAATTGGGGAGAAGAGGAGTTTGTGGCACAACTTGACCAGAAGAACGGATCGGTTGTTAGGACATGTTCTGAGGCATCAAGGGATCACCAATTTAGTATTGGACGGCAGCGTGGAGGGTAAAAATCGTAGAGGGAGACCAAGAGATGAATACATTAGACAGATTCAGAAGGATGTAGGCTGCAGTACGTATTGGGAGATGAAGAAGCTTGCACAGGATAGAGTAGCACGGAGAGGTGCATCAAACCAGTCTCAGGACTGAAGACCACAACAACAACAACATCGTTTAATGCATAACAAAAAAACGATAAGAATTATGAATAATGTAAAGGAAATTTTGAAAAAAATTCACATACTTTATGTTTTCTGTGTACCTTCCCATGCTCACTCACATAATATCTAAGGGATAATCGTTTTCACAACATACAGGGACAACGAGTATAAGTGCAGGTAATTTTATGTGTGGTAACTTGATATGTGCAAACATCATTGTGAAGGTTGTTTTTCTCCGTATAAAACAGTCTTTCCACAATCATATCACAAAATTTATGACCTGATGCCTTCTGCACAGCCATAGCTGCACCACTAAGTGGACTACGGCTGTCAGTATAGACTAACTGTTTTGCATCCACACTTCGCACTTTAACATCCGACCTGCCCAGGGGAAATTAACCATTAATGGCTTGCTCTTTCACATGTTCTTGGAGGTATTAACCAACATAAAGTCCTACGACTTGCAATAGCTATCATTAACAGTTTTCAGATGACGTACATACTGATGTAATGTTGATCTAAAAATACAAGTGTTGTCCAGAAAGTAAGTTCCGATCGGTCGCGAAATGGACACAACAGTGAAAACCTGATGAAGCTTCGCACGGATGTGTTGGGTAATGTCTCTAGTATGACTGACGATCGCCTAGAACAACGATGACTCCCGCCAAGTAGGAGGGCCTGCTGAGAGGCTTCGCCTTAGTGAATGCAGCCCACCTAACACAACTGCCACGCACTTGCTTCAAAAATGGTTCAAATGGCTCTGAGCACTACGGGACTCAACTTCTGAGGTCATCAGTCCCCTAGAACTTAGACTTACTTAAACCTAATTAACCTAAGGACGTCACACACATCCACGCCCGAGGCAGGATTTGAACCTGCGACCGTTGCGGTCGCGCGGTTCCAGACTGTAGCGCCTAGAACCGCTCGACCACTTCGGCCGGCCCCCGGTACTTCCTTCATGGCAGTTCTCAGCCGCACTCTGCAGGGGCAGTGAAGACGCTCCTGCAGCCTTTTCGATGGGTTCCATTACCCACAATACATCCCTAATTGGCTCATCTGAGTATCATCTCTGTTCATATGAAACTCTGGAGACGAAGACGACACTTGGGCGCAGGCTACACGCTATAGACCAGCGTAGAGAATTATCGGAAAGAACAGGCGGCTGCCTTCGATGACTATGGCGTTGGAAATTTGGTATAACGCTCCGACAAATGTCTACGTCGGAGCGGTGACTATGTAGAGAAGTATCTGGAAAGTGTAGCTAACTCTTGCAAATAAAATGTTTCTGGTTTTCACTGTGGTTTCCATTTAGCGATCGATCGGAACTTACTT
Organism: Schistocerca cancellata; assembly: GCF_023864275.1. Lineage (NCBI taxonomy): Eukaryota > Metazoa > Arthropoda > Insecta > Orthoptera > Acrididae > Schistocerca > Schistocerca cancellata. The sequence continues at coordinate 105,625,141 of NC_064631.1, read as the reverse complement.
TCTGGACAACCCTCGTATATGAACATCCATTTCTCATATTTATCCTAAATTGATCCTCTCTGGCTTCCGGCGGCTATCTGATTTGGTGAAGACTGCCAGTCTCGCTAGCGGGATGAAAGCAGAGCTCACCATCTGCAGCATCGTCGACAGGACTGACTGCGGACCTTTGGTACAGAGCCGAGTGGAGGGTCTGAATCAGAGGCTGAGACGGTTCTGCGACCGTGTGGGCTGCAGATTCCTCGACTTGCGCCATAGGGTGGTGGGGTTTCGGGTTCCGCTGGATAGGTCAGGAGTCCACTACACGCAACAAGCGGCTACACGGGTAGCAGGGGTTGTGTGGCGTGGGCTGGGCGGTTTTTTAGGTTAGATGGCCTTGGGCAAGTACAGAAAGGGCAACAGCCTCAACGGGTACGGGGCAAAGTCAGGACATGCGGGGACCAAGCAGCAATCGGTATTGTAATTGTAAACTGTCGAAGCTGCGTTGGTAAAGTACCGGAACTTCAAGCGCTGATAGAAAGCACCGAAGCTGAAATCGTTATAGGTACAGAATGCTAGCTGAAGCAAGAGATAAATTCTGCCGAAATTTTTACAAAGGTACAGACGGTGTTTAGAAAGGATACATTGCATGCAACCGGTGGTGGAGTGTTCGTCACTGTTAGTAGTAGTTTATCCTGTAGTGAAGTAGAAGTGGATTTTCCTGTGAATTATTATGGGTGGAGGTTACACTCAACAACCGAGCTGGGTTAATAATTGGCTCCTTTTACCGACCTCCGGACTCAGCAGCATTATTGGCAGAACAACTGAGAGAAAATTTGGAATACATTTCACATAAAGTTTCTCAGCATGTTATAGTCTTGGGTGGAGATTTCAATTTACCAGATATAGACTGGGACACTCAGATGTTTAGGACGGGTGGTAGGGACAGAGCATCGAGTGACATTATACTGAGTGCACTATCCGAAAATTACCTCGAGCAATTAAACAGAGAATCGACTCGTGGAGATAACATCTTGGACCTTCTGATAACAAGCAGACCCGAACTTTTCGACTCTGTATGTGCAGAACAGGGAATCAGTGATCATAAGGCCGTTGCAGCATCCCTGAATATGGAAGTTAATAGGAATATAAAAAAGGGAGGAAGGTTTATCTGTTTAGCAAGAGTAATAGAAGGCAGATTTCAGACTACCTAACAGATCAAAACGAAAATTTCTGTTCCGACACTGACAATGTTGAGTGTTTATGGAAAAAGTTCAAGGCAATCGTAAAATGCGTTTTAGACAGGTACGTGCCGAGTAAAACTGTGAGGGACGGGAAAAACCCACCGTGGTACAACAACAAAGTTAGAAAACTACTGCGAAGGCAAAGAGAGCTTCACTCCAAGTTTAAACGCAGCCAAAACCTCTCAGACAAACAGAAGCTAAACGATGTCAAAGTTAGCGTAAGGAGGGCTATGCGTGAAGCGTTGAGTGAATTCGAAAGTAAAATTCTATGTACCGACTTGACAGAAAATCCTAGGAAGTTCTGGTCTTACGTTAAATCAGTAAGTGGCTGGAAACAGCATATCCAGACACCCCGGGATGATGAAGGCATTGAAACAGAGGATGACACGCGTAAAGCTGAAATACTAAACACCTTTTTCCGAAGCTGTTTCACAGAGGAAGACCGCACTGCAGTTCCTTCTCTAAATCCTCGCACAAACGAAAAAATGGCTGACATCGAAATAAGTGTCCAAGGAATAGAAAAGCAACTGGAATCACTCAACAGAGGAAAGTCCACTGGACCTGACGGGATACCAATTCGATTCTACACAGAGTACGCGAAAGAACTTGCCCCCCTTCTAACAGCCGTGTACCGCAAGTCTCTAGAGGAACGGAAGTTTCCAAATGATTGGAAAAGAGCACAGGTAGTCCCAGTCTTCAAGAAGGGTCGTCGGGCAGATGCGCGAAACTATAGACCTATATCTCTGACGTCGATCTGTTGTAGAATTTTAGAACATGTTTTTTGCTCGAGGATCATGTCGTTTTTGGAAACCGAGAATCTACTATGTAGGAATCAACATGGATTCCGGAAACAGCGATCGTGTGAGACCCAACTCGCTTTATTTGTTCATGAGACCCAGAAAATATTAGATACAGGCTCCCAGGTAGATGCTATTTTTCTTGACTTCCGGAAGGCGTTCGATACAGTTCCGCACTGTCGCCTGATAAACAAAGTAAGAGCCTACGGAATATCAGACCAGCTGTGTGGCTGGATTGAAGAGTTTTTAGCAAACAGAACACAGCATGTTGTTATCAATGGAGAGACGTCTACAGACGTTAAAGTAACCTCTGGCGTGCCACAGTGGAGTGTTATGGGACCATTGCTTTTCACAATATATATAAATGACCTAGTAGATAGTGTCGGAAGTTCCATGCGGCTTTTCGCGGATGATGCTGTAGTATACAGAGAAGTTGCAGCATTAGAAAATTGTAGCGAAATGCAGGAAGATCTGCAGCGGATAGGCACTTGGTGCAGGGAGTGGCAACTGACCCTTAACATAGACAAATGTAATGTACTGCGAATACATAGAAAGAAGGATCCTTTATTGTATGATTATATGATAGCGGAACAAACACTGGTAGCTGTTACTTCTGTAAAATATCTGGGAGTATGCGTGCGGAACGATTTGAAGTGGAATGATCATATAAAATTAATTGTTGGTAAGGCGGGTACCAGGTTGAGATTCATTGGGAGAGTCCTTAGAAAATGTAGTCCATCAACAAAGGAGGTGGCTTACAAAACACTCGTTCGACCTATACTTGAGTATTGCTCACCAGTGTGAGATCCGTACCAGATCGGGTTGACGGAGGAGATAGAGAAGATCCAAAGAAGAGCGGCGCGTTTCGTCACAGGGTTATTTGGTAACCGTGATAGCGTTACGGAGATGTTTAACAAACTCAAGTGGCAGACTCTGCAAGAGAGGTGCTCTGCATCGCGGTGTAGCTTGCTCGCCAGGTTTCGAGAGGGTGCATTTCTGGATGAGGTATCGAATATAGTGCTTCCCCCTACTTATACCTCCCGAGGAGATCACGAATGTAAAATTATACAGATTAGAGCGCGCACGGAGGCTTTCAGACAGTCGTTCTTCCCGCGAACCATACGCGACTGGAACAGGAAAGGGAGGTAATGACAGTGGCACGTAAAGTGCCCTCCGCCACACACCGTTGGGTGATTTGCGGAATATAAATGTAGATGTAGATGTAGATGTAGAAACCGACCCTTTCCGTCGACACTGGGCACCGCATGAAAGACACGATGATTTTGTTAGGCTGACCCCAGCTACACAACGCCAAAACGAAATTGCAAATACGTACTGAAACACTAATGAAACTGCTCCTGACGACTCTTAGGAGAGAGACCCTGTATAGTTTACCTCTGTGAACACAAAGTGATATTTTTCAATACATAATGTTAACCACACCAAATGCAAGCTCTTAAACGCTTCCTCCAGCCGTTGAGCGTGCTGCTCTAGGTCTTTAGAAAACACAAAAATATCGTCATGTCACTTTTAATACCGTTATCACTCCCTCTAATAATCTCTGGAATATGGCTGGCACATTCTTAAGCATCCGTAAGCATTTGTTGATATTCGTTGTGTCATGGAACATAAAAGGAGTCTTCAGGTGGTTTTCTGAAACCATTTCCAATTGTTGATACTCCACTTTAAATCCATCATGCAGAAATATTTACTCATATACAGATCCAGGCTGCCCAGCATTTTTTTATATGTGGTACATGATACGTTTCCATCATCGTTCTTGCATTCAGATATTGCATGCTCCCCTTCGAGTATCACTCCCCTCAGTAATGCCAACCTTCGGCTGTTGATTGATGAATGCCTCCATTATTGGTTACAAGTGCTGATACATTCTGTATAACGTAACTTCTTTTACACCGCAGGGTCCTGCCCCCTCCACTCAGGATTTTATGCTGTGGCACAGATGTTACTGGTAATGGTCCACTAGGACTGAACTAATCTAAAATGGCAGAAACAATAATAATTGTGTAACATGACCCATCTACCCATATAAACCGTACTGAGACTGAGCAGAAAATAGCTGATTGGCAGTGAGTGAAACAATAGTGGCTAAAGTGGGCACGATCGTAAAAAATGTGTGCGCGTGCATCTCGGCCGCCCATCACACCCACGCCCTGCGTATTTTCATCAGTGATATTCTTTTCATATTCTTAACGTGGTAGTCATCTGTCATGCAACTTAGATTAAACGGAAGATCGGATTGCTGGGGCTCGAATTACAGAAATTTTACTGCATTATAAACAGAGTTTGTGGAAGATAACAAAACCGTCTTAATCCTCTTCCAATTTCAAACGAGTCTTTGATACCATTCCTCAGATCCATGTTTGCTTTCCGCCATTCTCTGTAATTTCATCGGCTCATCTGATACCGCTCAGTAAAATCTTTTTCTACGTACATTGACAGATAAAAATCGCAACACCAAAAATTAATTAATGTAGAGTAATGAACTTTCGAGAATATATCTATCTAGGTAACATATTTAGCTTATTAACATAGCAAGATCACAGGCAAATGCGAACGAGAGATAAGCCATTGCAGATGTGACATGCTGGTACATTAACAACCGGTACATTAACAACCTGAATGTTGAATACAACAATGCAAAGGTGCATGCATTGTGTTTTACAGGTGCCGGATGTCAGTTTACTGGGCTACAATAGTGGTATCTGGGCATGAAATTTGAACAGACATCATCTTTCAGATATAGAAACACGGCTACCAACTTTCGTCTACAACGCACAACTCCTTGGTGTTACGATATTCCTTGCTGTCAATGTAGATCTGTGAAGCACAGACTCTTTCAATTCCGTATTTCTGTATATCTTTAAGCAATTATTTTAATGAAGCACAGGAATCTCGTGCACTCCTCTCTTTTCTCTTCCCACACATTCTATATCTACATTACGCTTTGCAAACTGTGTGTGACGGAGGGTACCCCTGGAACCGCTACCATTTTGCCCTTTCCTGTTTTATTCGCGAATTGTGGATGGGAACAACGGCTCTCTATAAACTTCGGTATGAGCTCTAATTTCTCTGGTTTTCCTGTCCTGATTATTTCGTCAGACATGGTGTGGGAGGAAGTAATATGTTACCTGCGTCTACCTCGGACATACGCTCTCCGAATTTCAGCAGCAATCCTGTCCGTGACACACTACACCCTTTCGTAGTGACTATCACTGGTATTTGTTGACATCCCCTTATCTCTCTTTTCAGTTAATCCTACTTGGTAAGGATCCCAGACTCATAAACAATACTCAAAAACCACCTCAGACAACTGTTTTAAGGCGCTTATTTTGTGGGTGAGTTATGTCTCCTTAAGTTCAAGCAACGAATTCCATCCTGATATGTGCTTTTCCTTCGATTAACTTTATGTGGCCATAGCTCCACACGGTTACTCCACGTATTTTACAGTTGTTACTGTCAATAGCGAGTTTTCACCAATGGTGTGATCGAACAGTAATGTATCTCTTTGACTGTTTTCGAACAACGTGTTACATTCGTTTACGTTCAGGGTGAACTGTAAGTACTTGTCCCAGTCATCAATCTCCACATGTCTTCCTACATTTTGCTACCGTCTTCCGGCATTACCACCTTCCTGTACACAAAATTTCGTCCTGGAGCTTTCGACGTTGTCCATCAGTGTTGGCCACAAAGTGCAAAACTTCACGCATGCACGGCGAGCTGCATGCGTGCGGTCCAATGCTCGTCCTGTGTCGGCACGTCTCGGCTTTGTTAGGTAGTTCTCGGAACTACTCGGTACAGCGCGGCATTTCATTGAGAAGTGCGTTGCAACACGGTTTCATTCGGCTTTTGGTGCGACATTTTGCGAACGGCACGACTTTCTTCACTTCTGCACTTCTGCACACACCTCCATTTATCCTTCGCTATTTATTCGTGGTATAAACCAACCTGAAAACAACATTGAAAACAGATTTTCGCGTTTTCAGTATAGCTTTCTGCACGGTTAAGCTTGTATTGTGGCATGAAGTATCCTTTTCTTACGTTTTCATGTCACCAATGGCGTATACTTTCCTGATTAAATAGCGTGTATGCCATGTGAAGCTGCCACAATAGATATTTTTCCACTGTGAAGATAGTATATGATCGAAAACGGTAGTCAATAAGTGCACTGTAAGACAGCACAGTACGGGTCATGCATTTGCCCAAAAACTTTAAAATATGAAAGGGAATGGCAGAGTGGAAGGATGAGAATTCTCAGTATCTATCACGCAATCGCATAATCGACAGATACTGCAGATTTTCTGTAGAACAGCATTAAAACACAAGGCAGAAAGAATTTAAAGATTTAGTTTAGTTTAGTTTAGTTCTAAGAAAGAAGAAAAGTTTACGTCGCTCGACAGACAATTTGAACAGGATCCATTGTCCTGTACACCAAGTAGCACTTTGTGTTGAATTAGCAGGCACGGAGCACGTGATGAAATCAGTCGTACAAATAGTAAATTTTCTGACGTTGCACGCATTATTACATCGTGAGTTGCAACATATTTTGATGGAACTGAACGAAGAGTATGGAGACGTTTTATAGTACAGCAATGAACGGTGGTTTCTTCTTTTGGTGATGATATACCTTCCATATTCATCGATATGATGGTCAACTGTGGTCCTGAAAAGGACCAAGATGATGTTTCTGGTGTGAAAGGATCAGCCGCCAGAGAAATCTGGCTGGTGAGGAAATCTTTAAACAGATTAGGATCAGGAGTTGGACGATCCAGAGACAACCTGAAGAGATGGGGCTTCATAACAGAAGATACGTCCTGTGATTGTGGACAAGAACAAAACACAAGTCACATGCTCCAGTGCCTTTTGTGCCCTACATCCTGCACGAAGATTGATCTCCTGCAAGCCACTCCAAGCGCCTTGGAGGTTGCAAAGTACTGGGCACATGTAATATAAATACAGTTTGTGTATATATATGTACATATTTATTGATCTGTATGGCTACTGTAAATTTGTATGTTTCTGATTCGAGAATAAATAAAAGCGATGGTTAAGTCAAGAGGCATGCCTGGAACGATTTTTTGATTTAAAACCCGTAATTGTGGAGTTTTAGCAAAAAGGAAAGCAGGAACGAAAGTTAAAGCACCCAGAATGGAATGCAGACGTCTCACTTCAGGTGTTCTTGACCGCCCCACAGCAAGACGCTGCAAGAAGAGAAACGACTTATTTCTGATTTGGTAACGATGCATTTATAGAGAACTGTGGTAGGGGCAACCACTGACAAAAAATCCATCCAGTTTCTAAAGCTGTGGTCGAGCGGTTCTAGGCGCTTCAGTCCGGAACCACGCGGCTGCTACGCTCGCAGGTTCGAGTCCTGCCTCGGGCATGGATGTGTGTGATGTTCTTAGATTAGTTAGATTTAAGTAGTTCTAAGTTCTAGGGGACTGATGACCTCAGATGTTAAGTCTCATAGTTCTTAGAGCCATTTGAAGCATTTCTAAAGCTCACTGTTGTTCAAGAAAACGCGAATTTTGAAGAATTCGTTGTGGCATTGAAAGAATTGCAGGAATAGTTTTCTAAATGTCTTGAGAACACTGCCAGTCTAAAACCTGTGTTTGAGCTGTTTTCGAGACCATTTGCCATTTCAGTTGAAATTTCCCACGTAGGCCTACGCATACAAATAGAACCGATCGATGTTCGGTGCAGTTCCCGTTTGGACGACTAATTCTTTTCCGATAAAACTTTCCAGTAGTCCCACGTTGTTTTCCTCGGGAAAAGTTTCTACGTCTCCATAATGAGGCTCCAAACGTGATCCAATGTTTCGATCAACATATGCGTTAGAAACGTTTCTTTCGATTATGAAACTACAGAAACAGTCACGATTACGTAGCAACTGAAGTAACAATTATCTGAGATTCTGTCTGCGTCTGTCCGTAAGCAGACATACATTTTATTCCGTCCTCAGCGCACCAAAAATAATTAAATAACACCGAACATTTTGTTTGTTTGTGACCTATGTTGTTACGAAATGTGAGACTAAGCCGCATGTGAGATGATCAGCGTTCCATCTAAATGCAATACGTTTGTATTTCTCCTCTCTTCCCCTCCCTCCTGCACAGACAACGTGATGTGATGGTGGCGAAAGTGTGCAGTCAGGTGGCGAGTGCACTAGACCCATGCAGAACTCTTGGACATTCCTGAATTACATTATTCATATAACGAGTGCTTGTTTTCACTTGAGTCAACTAAATATCTAAGTGAAAAGTTAATATTACTAATGGGGATATCTGTTTGTGCTACAGCTGAGTGTCTCCTAAGCACCCCTCCTGCATGGGTGGGATCAACTTTGCATTTTCAAATGGGAACCTTCCATTTTCATTGCATACTCGGATTCTATGCCAGAAAATAAGTACAGTTAATTCAACCACTGTTTTCTATTCGTTGTACGAGGGCTATCCACAAAGTACATTACATTTTCGAATTAGAAATAAATAAAGTATTGGAATTTTTTTATTATATACAGATGAAAGCCACACTTAAATACTACTTTTCTACATAGTTGCCATTTAAATTAAGGCACTTATCGTAGCGATGGACGAGCTTGGATATTCCTTCGTCGTAAAATTCGGCCGCCTGCGCCTTCAACCACGTGGTTACATCTTCTTGAAGCTGCGCGTCGTCATCAAAACGCTGCATAGCCAACCACTTCTTCATTGCTGGGAATAAGTGGAAGTGGTTCGGTGCCAGGTCGGTACTTTATGGCGGATGAGGGAACAACTCCCACTTAAAAGATTCGAGAACTTCATGAGTGGCATTTGCCGTGTGGGCCCGGGCGTTGTCGTGAATCAACAAGATCTTTGAGCCCAACTTTCCCCTGCGCTTGTTTTGTATTGCTCTTCTGAGGTTGTGCATAGTTTGGCAATACCTTTTGAGAGTTTATTGTAGTGCCTCTTTCCAGGAAATCCACAAAAGTCACACCTTTTCTGTCCCAAAAGACAGTCGCCATCACCTTCCTTGCCAACATTGTCTGCATGCATTTCTTGGGTTTTTGGGGGGAATTTGTGTGCCCCCACTTCATTGACTGCAATTTTGTCTCGCAGTTCACATGCTTAACCCATGTTTCGTTACCGGTAACGATGCGATCGAGTAATGAGTCGCCATCTTTCTCGTAAGCGTCCAAAAACGTTAACGCTGCAGCCATTCGCTGATTTTTGTGAATCTCTGTCAAGATTTTTGGTATCCATCTTGCACAAAACTTGTGGTAACCAAGCTTTTCGGTAATGATTTCGTGCAACAAACTTCGTGAAATTTGTGGAAAACTCATAGAGAGTTCCGTTATTGTGAAATTACGGTTTTCACGGACCGCGGCATGGACTTTTTCGACAAGTTCGGCAGTTACTATGCTGGGTCTTCCACTTCGCTCTTCGTCGTGAACGTTAGTTCGGCCATTTTTAAATTTTATGACCCATTGACGCACTCCACCTTCAGTGATTATGTTGTCCCCATACAGTTCACAAAGCTGCCGGTAGATTTCTATCGATGTATAGTTTTTTGCAGTCAGAAACCTAATTACAGCACGCACTTCACACTTCGCGGCATTTTCAATTAACGCTGACATTTCAAACTGTCATAGTAACTCAACGGAGTACAGCACGAACCTCTCACTAGCACGGCAGGATGCCGACTGAGCGGCGGAATGCCATGACACCAAGATGGCCGCGCTAGCCCCGCCCCTAACGGACACAAACGAAAACGTAATGTACTTTGTGGATAGCCCTCGTATATAGCGCTTTAATCGACAAATATTAAGTGTGCCTGCTTTTGCAGTTAAGAACCGACACATTTGATTCTACCTTTCATTTACGATGTAAATGTTGACCTTTGTGTTCTACCGGTTCATATTTTTCATATTTATGTTCGAAATTTACTTTAGTGTTGCAAATTTCATTGTACAGTATAATATGGATAATCCTTTCAATGGCTGGTTGGAAACTACGTTTAGAGTGATGTAATGTTCTTCTGTTCCCATAGGAATGTTTGATAGTGGTGACCCCTTGCCTCTCACCATTCGGGTGCTTGATTTCGTTGAGTATTCATGGCAGCTGCGCCTGTCATTATCATTTCATGAACATTTTACCTTCTTACAACGGTTGTGGTTAGTATTCCGCCGATAGCTGCGTAGTGGCCAGCGCGAGAGTTCCGGCGGTTGGATGGAAGCACACATTGAAATTATTCACCCTTTTAGTGGGCTTCAAGGGCGGCCACCGGATCATGCATTCCGATGGTTTGGGGACTCACAAGATTCAACGCCGTAGGGAACAGAAAACTACGTTACCATACAAGTAAGTTATTTGTCAGAAATGTTAATGACGAGCCATTTTATCAGTAATATATTACCACATTTGTAACATTCAACCAATGTTTGAACATCAGTATCAACCGTTAGAACACAAAGGTTTACATTTACATAGTAAATGAAATGTAGAATCAAATGCGTCGCTTCTTAACTGCAAAAATAGACACACCTGATATTTGTCGTTTACAGCGCCTTCTACCACTACAGGAAACAATGATTTGAGTGAACTGTAAGTATTTATTGGTGTAGAATCCACATACGCAATACAAATGGGGAAGGGGAGTGTTCCCATTTGAAAATACAAAATTGACCCCACCCACGCAGGACGGGTGGTTAGGAGGTGTCCAGTTGTAGCACAGACGTATGTTCCCTTGACTAATGTTAACTTTTTACCTAGGACATTGTTTTGTACGATGTGTCATTTTCGATTTATTTAGTTGTTTCAAGCTAAAACAAACATATTTTATACTGTAAACGGCAGCGGTTCTTAAACACTTACTTGGAGTACCAAAGAAATTACCTTTACTTACGTCGATTCCGTTGCATTAAGAATAACCGAGTTGTCTGCCTTAGAAAGTTCCGACGCCAGCCACAAATCTGGTCCAATACACGGTACGCTCGTATTTTTGTCACTCTACGACAGCAAGGAATTTCATCTAATGCCTTTCTAAAAGTCGAAGAACACTAAACTAACCTGGGCGCCTTTGTCTACGGCGCTCTGCAGTTGACAGACTAACAGAACGTTATCTTCCATTATATTAGATTGGTGCATAAGTTCATAGCGTATTTGTTTTGCTAAGTTCAAATGGTTCAAATGGCTCTGAGCACTATGGGACTCAACATCTGAGGTCATCAGTCCACTAGAACGTAGAACTACTTCAATCTAACTAACCTAAGGATATTAAAAGGAAGGTCAGCGTTGGACGAAATATTGATGTGTTATTGATGGCAAAATCGATTTTCAATCACATAGTGATCATCTTCAGTGCAGTGGTGCACAAATTAAACTCTTAGGCACTGGTATCTAGTTATCATTAACCAAAGCTGAGAAGCGATCACAATTTAATTTGTACACCACAGCACTGAAGACTATCACTGTTGTTGTTGTGGTCTTCAGTCCTGAGACTGGTTTGATGCAGCTCTCCATGCTACTCTATCCTGTGCAAGCTTCTTCATCTCCCAGTATCTACTGCAACCTACATCCTTCTGAATCTGCTTAGTGTATTCATCTCTTGGTCTCCCTCTACGATTTTTACCCTCCACACTGCCCTCCAATGCTAAATTTGTGATCCCTTGATGCCTCAAAACATGTCCTACCAACCGATCCCTTCTTCTAGTTAAGTTGTGCCACAAACTTCTCTTCTCCCCAATCCTATTCAATACCTCCTCATTAGTTGCGTGATCTACCCACCTTATCTTCAGCATTCTTCTGTATCACCACATTTCGAAAGCTTCTATTCTCTTCTTGTCCAAACTAGTTATCGTCCATGTTTCACTTCCATACATGGCTACACTCCATACAAATACTTTCAGAAACGACTTCCTGACTCTTAAATCTATACTCGATGTTAACAAATTCCTATGCACCAATCTAATATAATGGAAGATAACGTTCTGTTAGTCTGTCAACTGCAGAGCGCCGTAGACAAAGGCGCCCAGGTTAGTTTAGTGTTCTTCGACTTTTCGAAAGGCATTAGATGAAATTCCTTGCTGTCGTAGAGTGACAAAAATACGATCACTATGTGATTGAAAATCGATTTTGCCATAAATAAAACAGCAATATTACGTCCAACGCTGACCTTCCTTTTAATTTAACATACATGGTCATTGTGCACACAGCACTCCATGGAGTCACCAATCAATTACCTAAGGACATCACACACATCCATGCCCGAGGCAGGATTCGAACCTGCCACCGTAGCGGTCGTGCGGTTACAGGCTGAAGCGCCTAGAACCGCTCGGCCACACGTTTTGCTAGGGGTGTTCCGGTTGCTATGGGTTCATTTCTCGATTGGCGTTTTTTATTTGTAGTTCAATATTGCTATTTGTGTTTACATATTGTCATTTTGTGATTTGGAGATACTGAGGTGGAGCTGTGGTCGGTAGCAAGTGGAGCGCCAAATGGAAAAACCAGAACGTATTTTTCTGTTTGACTTCAATGGAGGGGTGAGGCAGAGGCAGATAGAAAAAATTGCGCCTCATACGGGGAGGGTGCCATTGAACAGAGCACGGCAAGGTGATGTTTTTCTCGTTTTAAGGAGGATCGTTTTGACGTTAATGATTCTCCAGGTTCGGGAAGTTCTTCGGGGTCAGATGAAGATTGTTTAAACGTTTTGATCTACACTGACCGCATCACGGTACTCGAGAACTGGCAGATGTAATAAGCTGTGATCTTCCACCATAGTGCGAGATTTGCAGGCAGTGCGGAAGGTTGAGAAATCGCGTATGCGGGTACTGCATAATCTAAGTCAAAATCTCAAAAGTCAGCGGGTGGTCAGCTGTGCATGTCTGCTTGCCGATATCAACTGGCTCATCAACAACACCGACGATTCCTATCCTGTATCGTTACTGGTGGTGAGAAATGGTGTCCTTATGCTAACATAAGGAAAAGAGAGGACTGGTTGAGCCCAAACAAAGCAGGAACTTCGAGTACAAAAGACCAGCGCGCATCCACAAAAGATATCGTTATGCATCTGATGGAACAGCGACGGTGTGGAGTACTACGAATTGCTTCCCCGAGCTTATCACAGCTGACATTTACTGTCAACATCTGAGACGCCTTGCAGATGGGATCTGACCAGGCAGACTGCATGAAGTGCTGCAGCTCCACAATAACGAACGTTCGCATTCTGCTGGACTGACCAAAAACGCTGTACAGGAATTGGATTGGGAAGTCATTCTGCACCCATGTTATTCACCTAATCTCGCGCCCTCAGATTTTCACCCCATCCGTTCTCTTTCGATCAATCTTCAAGGAACTTCCTTTCCGGATGAAAATACGCTCCGAACATGACTCGACGAGTTCTCTGCCTCAAAATGACGTGATTTCTACAGTCGCTGAATCGAAAAGTTACTCCAGCGTTGGCAGACTGTTGTAAATAGTGAAGGAGAAAATACACTACTGGCCATTAAAATCGCTACACGAAGAAGAAATGCTGATGATAAATGGGTATTCATTGGAGAAATATATTATACTAGAACTGACATGTGATAACATTTTCACGCATTTTGGGTGCATAGATCCAGAGAAATCAGTTCCCAGAACAACCACCTCCGGCCACAGTAACGACCTTGATACGCCTGGACATTGAGTCAAACAGAGATTGGATGGCATGTACAGCTACGACTGCCCATGCAGCTTCAATACGATACCACAGTTCATCAAGAGTAGTGACTGGCGTACTGTGACGAGCCAGTTGCTTGACCAGACATTTTGAGTTGGTGAGAGATCTGGAGAATGTGCTGGCCAGGGCAGCAGTCGAACATTTTCTGTATACAGAAAGGCCCGTACAGAACCTGCAACATGCTGTCGTGCATTATCCTGCTGAAATGTAAGATTTCGCAGGGATCGAATGAAGGGTAGAGCCACGGGTCGTAACACATCTGAAATGTAACGTCCACTGTTCAAAGTGCCGTCAGTGCCAACAAGAGGGGACCGAGACGTGTAACCAATGGAACCCCGTAGCATCAGGCCGGGTGATACGCCAGTATGGCGATGACGAATACACGCTTCCAATGTGCGTTCACCGCGATGTCGCCAAACACGGATGCGACCATCATGATGCTGTAAACAGAACCTGGATTCATCCGAAAAATTACGTTTTGCCATTCGTGCACCCAGGTTCGTCGTTGAGTACACCATCTCAGGCGCTCCTGTCTGTGATGCAGCCATGGTCTCCGAGCTGATAGTCCATGCTTCTGCAAACGTCGTCGAAATGTACGTGCAGATGGTTGTTGTCTTGCAAACGTCCCCCTCTGTTGACTCAGGGATCGAGTCGTGGCTGCACGATCCGTTACAGCCATGCGGATAAGATGCCTGTCATCTCGACTGCTAGTAGTACGAGGCCGTTGAGATCCAGCACGGCGTTCCGTATTGCCCTCCTGAACCCACCGATTCCATATTCTGCTTACAGTCATTGGATCTCGACCAACGCGAGCAGCAATGTCGCGATACGATAAACCACAATCGCGATAGGCTACAATCCGACCCTTTTTCAAAGTCGGAAACGTGATCGTACGAATTTCTCCTTCTTACACGAGGCATCACAACAATGTTTCACCAGGCAACTCCGGTCAATTCCTGCTTGTGTATGAGAAATCGGTTGGAAACTTTCCTCATGTCAGCACATTGTAGGTGTCGCCACCGGCGCCAACCTTTTGTGAATGCTCTGAAAACTAATCATTTGCATATCACAGCATCTTCTTCCTGTCGGTTAAATTTCGAGTCTGTAGCACGTCATCTTTGTGGTGCAGCAATTTTAATGGCCAGTAGTGTGTTATTGATGATTCAAATCTGTGTTATGTGTATCTGTTGAGTTTAATAAACTTACGGAAGAACGCCACGAAATTTTTTGACCAACCCAATATATATCAACCTAAGAGTCAATAACCTCAACACCGTTTGCCAGCTTGCGAGATTATAATTGTTGATATGTATTCTTTTCATTTCCTGGTAGCTGATATTAATTGGAACCATCGCCGTTTTGCCTGAAGGTGGTGTTAATACAAAACGTAAATTAAGCCGGTGTTCTCACCACTGAGGGCAGCAGTGTTCAGAAACCAGGTGAAAATCGGGTCTGGCCCGACGTACGAGAGGCCGAACCACTCGAAGTCGTCGCTGAAGTAGGCGTCGGCCCGTTGGCAGGCGTTGCCCTCTGGGCTGGTCATGGCGCAGCTGAGGCAGCGCGGGTCGCCACCCTCCTCCACGGCCAACACCTGCCGCGTGGATGGCCGTCCCTCCTCAGTGGCCTGGTAGTACCTGCAGGGCGCACGCGAAAATCTTCACACAACCGCACACCGACTGCTCTGTGAACGCACCAGACAAAATATTTGACAGTCCATTAAAAGCGCACACTGGTCGTTTTGAAGTTCAAAAATGGCTCTGAGCACTATGACATTTAACTTCTGAGGTCATCAGTCCCCTAGAACTTAGAACTACTTAAACCTAACTAACCTAAGGACATCACACACATCCATGCCCGAGGCAGGATTCGAACCTGCGACCGTAGCGGTCGCGCGGTTCCAGACTGAAGCGCCTAGAACCACTCGGCCAACCAGGCCGGCCGTTTTGAAGTGCTGTAGGTAGTACAGATCTGGTACCAGTGGTCATATGACTGCTACACTGACGTAAGTCATATCAGTGGAATCGTTTGTATGGGCCAGTATGTTGAGTAATGTAACTTCTTAAATATTTTAAACATTTCGCGGCCCTGTCAGCAACTGATTAAATATAAATTTTAATTTTAAACCAACAGCCTCAGTTGCAAGGTTTACCTAGATTCACCTAGGTTTCAGTCGGGATAACCCAACCTTCTTCAGAATAAAAGTAACTACCGTTTGTCCATAGTGGACATCGTCAAGGTAAAACTACAAATCCATATGAAACTTCCTGGCAGATTAAAACTGTGTGCCGGACCGTGACTCGAACTCGGGACCTTTGCCTTTCGCGGGCAAGTGCTCTACCAACTGAGCTACCCAAGCACGACTCACGCCCCGTCCTCACAGCTTTACTTCTGCCAGTACCTCATCTCCTACTTTCCAAACTTTACTGAAGCTCTCCTGCGAACCTTGCAGAACTGGCTGTGGCTAAGCCATGTCTCCGCAGCAACCTTTCTTTCAGGATTGCTAGTTCTGCAAGGTTCGCAGGAGAGCTTCTGTAAAGTTTGGAAAGTAGGAGACGAGGTACTGGCAGAAGTACAGCTGTGAGGTCGGGGCGTGAGTCGTGCTCGGGTAGCTCAGTTGCTAGAGCACTTGTCCGCGAAAGGCAAAGGTCTCGAGTTCCACTCTCGGTCCGGCACACAGTTTTATCTGTCAGGAAGTTTCATATCAGCGAACACTCCGCTGCAGAGTGAAAATCTCATTCTACAAATCCATAAATTATCGTCAGATTGCAAAAACTTATCTGAAACTGCCTTGGCCCCGCTTCGAGACCGCGATGCGGCAGCCACGAGTGCTGTAATAGAATTAATCGCAGCGTCATGAGACCCGCCTAGGCGGACACACTACCTTGCGCCTGCACGTAAACTGTGTGATTGGTACTTGTTGGGACAAGACGCGAACCTAACTACTGACCTTGAATTTACTAGTAAAGTGAAATAAAAGAAAGGTACAGCCGAGGAAAAGGGCGTGTATGTTATCCTGTGTAGAACGTACTTAGTTCGACTGTCTTAACATTTATGAAGTATTCGTTGGTCATGATATGAGGAAGACATCACGTGCTTACAACGTGTGGCCTGTCTAGGAAATTTTTGTGCTTAAGCACGAAGTTTAATCACCTTAAAGAACTTAGGAGTGGAAGGATAATATAAAGGCAACATCGTCATTATTATGTCTAGGTGTAAAAAAAATTTTGGGACGTAAATGTTAAGCATTCGCTTAGCTATGGTTACAACGCATGAACATCCTATTTATTGACGTGGCACACAAATGGTCATGAATGAACTTATGAACAAGTCTGTAAGATATAATATAGATGGTCATTATTCGAGATTAGTATATTTGACCTGAAATGGTCTAGAATCAAGTCAAAATAAACTAATGCACGTGCCTGATTGAGCTTCATGACGAAGCTATGGTTATGAGTTACAGAAAACACTAAAGTAGGGGATAATGTGCCGACAATGGGGTACTCAATTTGTCTTCATGGAGGTGATCCACACACATACTGTAAAACTGTGTGTGGAACACTGCCATCATAATTTTGGACTGGTGATCACTGCCATTGAACTTAGGGAATGACAGTGGAATTATACTTAAAGCTTAAGTGTGGCTTGGCGAACATCGCTCCAGTCAGCACACTTAAAACTAGTGAACGACAAAGGTCGATATATACTTAAAGAACTAGTCTAAACTATGGGAAGATGGTTAAATTATGATGTGATTTGGCGAACAACGCTCCAAAGGACACCTTTAAACGTCATTGAGTAAGATCAATTCAAACTGATCCGGCTAGTCTGAACCAAAACTTCGTATCCAGTAGATTGTGGCAAGGTGACGTTACCCCTCCCGTGATACTTATATGGATTGACTGCCATTAATTATGTTAAAAAAATAGTTGTGTACGACTAGGCGATGGCATCACTGCTACCATACACACATAATATTGACCACAATCGGTCATATTGAAGGATTATGTGGTAGCACCTATATTCTACAGGGTGTTACAAAAAGGTACGGCCAAACTTTCAGGAAACATTCCTCACACACAAAGAAAGAAAATATGTTATGTGGACATGTGTCCGGAAACGCTTACTTTCCATGTTAGAGCTCATTTTATTACTTCTCTTCAAATCACATTAATCATGGAATGGAAACACACAGCAACAGAACGTACCAGCGTGACTTCAAACACTTTCTTACAGCAAATGTTCAAAATGTCCTCCGTTAGCGGGGATACATGCATCCACCCTCCGTCGCATGGAATCCCTGATGCGCTGATGCAGCCCTGGAGAATGGCGTATTGTATCACAGCCGTCCACAGTACTAGCACGAAGAGTCTCTACATTTGGTACCGGGGTTGCGTAGACAAGAGCTTTCAAATGCCCCC
Organism: Schistocerca cancellata; assembly: GCF_023864275.1. NCBI lineage: Eukaryota > Metazoa > Arthropoda > Insecta > Orthoptera > Acrididae > Schistocerca > Schistocerca cancellata. The sequence goes on along the minus strand of NC_064631.1, from coordinate 105,606,985 downwards.
ATAAATGAAAGTCAAGAGGGTTGAGGTCAGCAGAGCGTGGAGGCCATGGAATTGGTCCGCCTCTACCAATCCATCGGTCACCGAATCTGTTGTTGAGAAGCGTACGAACACTTCGACCGAAATGTGCAGGAGCTCCATCGTGCATGAACCATATGTTGTGTCGTACTTGTAAAGGCACATGTTCTAGCAGCACAGGTAGAGTATCCCGTATGAAATCATGATAACGTGCTCCATTGAGCGTAGGTGAAAGAACATGGGGCCCAATCAAGACATCACGAACAATGCCTACCCAAACGTTCACAGAAAATCTGTGTTGATGACGTGATTGCACAATTGCGTGCGGATTCTAGTCAGCCCACACATGTTGAATGTGAAAATTTACAATTTGATCACGTTGGAATGAAGCCTCATTCGTAAAGAAAACGTTTGCACTGAAATGAGGATTGACACATTGTTGGGAGAACAATTCGGAGAAGTGTACCCGTGGAGGCCAATCGGCTGCTGATAGTGCCTGCACACGCTGTACATGGTACGGAAACAACTGGTTCTCCCGTAGCACCCTCCATACAGTGACGTGGTCGTTACCTTGTACGGCAGAAACTTCTCTGACGCTGAAATTAGGGTTATCGTCAACTGCACGAAGAATTGCCTCGTCAATTGCAGGTGTCCTCGTCGTTCTAGGTCTTCCCCAGTCGCGAGTCATAGGGTGGAATGTTCCGTGCTCCCTAAGACGCCGATCAATTGCTTCGAACGTCTTCCTGTCGGGACACCTTCGTTCTGGAAATCTGTCTCGATACCGCGCCACGGCTATTGCCCCGTGCTAATCCATACATCAAATGGGCATCTGCCAACTCCGCATTTGTAAACACTGCACTGACTGCAAAACCACGTTCGTGATGAACACTAACCTGTTGATGCTACGTACTGGTGTGCTTGATGCTAGTACTGTAGAGCGGTCTCAGACGCTGCAGTCATGGACTGTGCGGCTGGTCCCGGCGGAGGTTTGAGTCCTCCCTCGGGCATGGGTGTGTCTGTTTGTTCTTAGGATAACTTAGGTTAAGTAGTGTGTAAGCTTAGGGACTGATGACCTTAGTAGTTAAGTCCCATAAGATTTCACATACATTTGAACATTTCTTTGAAGTTTGTTTCGTTGGACATCGCACTGGAAGCTGTCGTTTTCGACCGCGAAATGTGTTTAAATGAATGTCACAAGTGAGGGGGTGGTTTCATTGAAACTCTTCTTGCCATCTCATAAGGCCTTTTTACGTCGATTCACAGTGACCATGCGCTTGAAATACTTTGCTCTGCCACCCATATTAAAACCGTGTGATTTCTATGTTGGACGTTGTGGTACTAATCTCCATCGCAGAGACGTCAAGAATAGGCAATAGATGTAGTTAAGGGAGCGGGTGATGATCTTCCTGTCATATGACACGTCCACAGTCGCGTTGGGATGAATTTTGTTGAAATTTCGTGTCAGTGTGACATCGTTAATCTCCTTTACAACTCACATGACCTTCCAATCTCTGGCCTTTTTTTTTTTTTTTGTGCATCCCCGACACCTTGCTGTCTGAGGGCCCAAGGGTAGCGTCTCAGTGCCCTATTGGCAACTGTGAGCCAAATTTCACAGTTCTGCGTCGCAATGGGGAGGAGGCAGCGTTTAAAAAAGTGGCCCTTTAATTCTTTTGTGCAGCGTCTAAAAGAAAGAAAGCTTACTGAAAAGTAAAATTGAGAAATATAAACGCAAAACCAACAGACAAAGCACAGTGCGGAACCAATTGGGACCGCTCAGAACAATTCGACCAAATCTGAATGTGATCCACAGGAGCAAATAGTGTTTATGCTGTTCAGGCTTTCTATTTCGTGCCCTATTGTTTAAATATAACTCGATTTTGCAATGAAGAAATAACATTACATACCTTCCCGATGAGTGAAGTTTCATTAGCCCAGATGTAAAAATTCTGTATGCTAGGCTGTTTGATGAGCTGCAACATTACTTTTCGAGAGAATTTGGATAACGTCTGTCAGCTGGAATAGGCAACGGCCTTGCCGCAGTGGATACACCGGTTCCCGTGAGATCACCGAAGTTAAGCGCTGTCGGGCGTGGCCGGCACTTGGATGGGTGACCATCCAGCCGCCATGCGCTGTTACCATTTTTCGGGGTGCACTCAGCCTCGTGATGCCAATTGAGGAGCTACTCGACCCAATAGTAGCGGCTCCGATCAAAGAAAACCATCATAACGACCGGGAGAGCAGTGTGCTGACCACACGCCCCTCCTATCCGCATCCTCCCCTGAGGATGACACGGCGGTCGGATGGTCCCGATGGGCCACTTGTGGCCTGAAGACGGGGTGCTGTCAGCTGGAATACCACTATGGTGGGAGACTACCGCTGGTCACTTCACTGAGAGGCTGAACAGGCAATTCTTTGAAGCGTAGCTGTATTAGATGCTTTAAGGAGAAGAGGAATGTCAGCGAATGTACACATACATCCAAGGTAATAAAGAGGTGTTTTTATGCTCACAGTTCAATGAAACATTTCTCCTTACTGAGAAGTTACATAAGGTTTCATTACATTTACACATGTTTTGCTACTTTTCTAGTTCGTAACGAACCACACTGTGAGAAATGTTTATGTCACTGAGAAAAAACTAAGGGCAGATACGGCTTCAGTACATAAAAAATCGTAAAGTTAAGCTTACACCTGACAAAAAGGAATCAAGGCATATTTTGTCGTAGGCCTGTGTTGTTATTGTCATCTACAATACATAGCTTGTTCCTGCTGGTTTCTGAGGCATTGAAATGAAAGACATAATTTTGTCTGTCAACCGTCTTCGCCACCATCAGATTAGAAGGACCGCACCTACTTGTCCACTGCTCTTCGGGCCGTGATGGCGTCGGATTCATCCCCACGTAGTGCAGGGATTACGATTGATGATTCAAATTAATTGGTTAATAAAAAGAATGGGGAGAGATTGCAGACCTGTAACAGTCAGCTAAAGCAAAAGCAGATGCATTCTCGTTAACAGCTTGAAATGAGAGGTAGTCCCAATATAAACAGATCGTGACTAGACATTCACAATTTCGGACTATCGAGACGATCAAATGGCTCTGAGCTCTATGGGACTTAACATCTATTGTCATCACTGCCCTAGAACTTAGAACTACTTAAAGCTAACTAACCTAAGGATATCACACAACACCCAGTCACGAGGCACAGCTATCGAGACGGTCCGCAGGTTTGCTGTAGACCAAGCTGCAGATACAGGAACAGAGAGATACAGTCTCTAGAGAAAGTTTTAATGCAGCTTTCCTTTTTTCTTAATTGCTATTTCATACCCCTGCCTTATGAGGGTAGGGGTGGACTGTCAGCGGCACAATACGCCGTTCTTCAGCCAAGAGACTGTAGAAACTAGCACGGGAGAAACATAAAATACAAACAATACAGGGTAGAATATAACGTTGTCACATGAGAAAGGGAAAATTTGGAGTTAAATTACACTAAAAAGGAGCAGTTTAACGAACCACGTCTGCAAAATCCACATATAATTAAAATGACACTAGACGAGGACGTAGCACATAAACATTGGCAGCATGAAGAGCACAAAAAACGACATTCACCGTTATGAAAGCCACACGGAATGGCGACACTTAACACACTCTGAACTTGTGTAAAACATATGACGACCACAAAAACATGGCAGAGAGCAACTGGATTAAAACTAGAAGGACCTGCCAAGGAAGGGGAGGGCAGAGAGGAGGGAAAGAGCAGCGAGAGAAGGGGATCAGCGGAGGAGGGGAGCGAGGAAGGGGCGGAAGGGTGGCGAGCCGGTATCACACCAAGGGGCAGGAGATGGGGAGGGTGGGGAAGGGAACAATGGTGGAGGCAAAGGAGAGGGAGTCCTGGGAAGGAGGGGAGAGGATGAGCAGGATCAGACTTGGAACGAAAGATAAATATGTCAGAGCACATCATCCGGGATGGGGAGACGCGGAAAGTTTCTTTGGGAGAGGATGTGGAGGGTGTGGAGATGCAGGGAGGGTGGGACACATCAGTAGAGGGGCAGCAGCAGGTGGGGAGGGGAGAGGAAGGGAGAGGCCGAGGGGTGAGGGGGATCGAGACTACAGTTGGTGATACGGATGTGCTCAAGGAAAAGGAGGAGATGTGGGAAAGCGATCAGGTCATAGAGGATCGTCTTGGGTAATGGGAGACGGATTCGGGACTCTAATCATAGTTCAAGGTAAAGAGCTGTGAGTAGAAACATGTTGCGAGCTCACGGACAGGGGCAGGACGACATAGACTACTAAAACTGTGAGGCTGGTATCTCGCAGTGCTAACAATATACACACATCAAAAAAAGTTTTGCATCCCTCCAGTTCCCAGAACTCCTGAAGATAGATGTTCACTGTGGATATTTTATCACAGACACAGTCCCTTTCACTGTTCCGACATGTCACTAAACATGCCCAAAGAAGTAAAAAAAAAAAAAACATGCATGAGCAGCGCCTATTAGACGGAAGGGGTCCGACAGCTTATCAGTTTCAACTCATTCCACCAGGAAGGAGGTACACAGCTCGTGTTGTCTGTAGTTCAACCATGCCTAGACGGTCAATACCGCGGTTCAATCGCGTCCGCACTGTTACTTTGTGCCAGACAGGCCTCTCAACAAGGGAAGCGTCCAGGCGTCTCGGAGAGAACCAAAGCGATGTTGTTCGGACATGGAGGAGATACAGATAGACAGCAACTGTCGATGACATGCATCACTGAGGCCGCCCAACGGCTAATAATGCAGTGGATGGCCGCTACCCACGGATTATGGCTCGGAGGAACCCTGACAGCAACGCCACCAAGTTGAATAATGCTTTTAGTGCAGTCACAGGACATAGTGTTACCACTCAAACTGTGCGCAGTATGCTGCATGATGCGCAGCTTCACTCCCGACGTCCATGGCGAGGTTCATCTTTGCAACCACACCATTCAGTGCAGTACAGATGGTCCCAACAACGTGCCGAATGGACCGCTCAGGATTGGCATCACCTTCTCTGCACCGATGAGTGTCGCATATGGCTTCAACGAGGCAATCGTCGGAGACGTGTTTGGAGGCAACGCGGTGCAGCATGGTGGAGGTTCCCTGCTGTTTTCGGATGGCATTAGGTGGGGCCGACGTACGCCGCTGGTGATAATCGAAGGCACCATAACGGCTGTACAATACGTGAATGTCATCCTTCGACAGATAGGGCAGCCATATCCGCTTATTGGCGAGGCATTCGTCTTTATGGACAAATCGCGCCCCCATCGTGCACATCTTGTAAATTACTTCCTTCAGGATAACGGCATCGCTCAACTAGAGTGGCCAGCATGTTCTCCAGACATGAACCGTATCGAACATGCCTGGGATAGATTGAAAAGGGCTGTTTATGGACGACGTGACCCACCAACCACTATGAGGTATGTACGCCGAATCGCTGTTGAGGAGTGGGACAATCTAGACTAACAGTTCGTTGATGAACTTGTGGATAGTATGCCGCGACGAATACAGGCATGTATCAATGTAAGAGGACGTGCTACTGGGTATTAGAGGTACCGGTGTGTTCAGAAATCTGAACCACCACCTCTGAAGGTCTCGCTGTACGGTTGTACAACATGCAATGTGTGGGTTTCATGAGCAAGGGCGAAACCGGGGTGATCAAAAGTTTTTTTGATGTGTGTTTTTACGTGTTAATCACGGCCTGTTTTGCTATGAGCGCACTACGGGGAATGACCAGTTAAAAACTCAGCGTGACTATGCTTGGTGCCTTTCAAGGCTGTGGAAACGAACACACAGATCGCAGAATGGCGGATGCTATCGTTGCGACGGCTGGTCGCGAAGCCAAATACTGGCACGAACTGAGTCTACTAAACACTGCTGACAACTGAGCAACTTGGCCTCCCACGCACTGCAACCACTGATAGTGAAAGGGCGTCTCTCAGCAGTTTTGTAAACTCGTGAAGTCACACACCGTATGCTTCCTCCGAGAGCAAAAGGTCCGTATCTGCCAGGGGCGGTAATGCCGGTGGTCGCTTAGGCATTCAGCCGAGGAGCAGTTCTGCCCACCCATGCACAGGTTGGCATTACTGGGGAGACGCTGAAGCCATCTGTACAAGGGGCGAGACAGCTACCGTTGACATGCACGCAGATGGAGTATACCACAGCATCGTTGGCACACACCACTAGCTGCTTACCGTGATTACGCGCTCTCAGTGCTATCCAGCTGCAGATGTTGGCTTTATTTGGCTCGCAAACCATACAGTTTGTTCACCAAAATGGACGCACGGAGAATTTCTATGTTAGCTCTCTTAAAACGCACATTTCATTTCTTGACCATATGCTAGTCGTGTTGTTCTGTCTGTGGTATACATAAGTAAAAACTCCAGTATCCGTGAACGTGTAATAAGATTCAGGACCACTCAAAAAGGACATCAGCTTAAAAAGTTAGTTCTCCAGAAGGAAGAAACTTACCCCTGACAGAAAGTGCACTTAAGTTTACATAACATCAAATATTAGAGAAATTAATTCTGTTAATTTTACAGGAATTTCCCGCAACACTTCAGCAAACGCGAAGATGGAAAAAAATTCTGGATTCAATGGAATGCGAACTCTTTACCAATCCTCACTTCAGTCCCAGATCGTGGTGCCTAATCCTATTACGGTACGCTTACAGTCCAGCTGTACTCATCTCGTATTTTCTATGGTTTTGTACTAAAAGCTTCAATTGTCGTAAGGTTATTCCAATAAAATTCATCGTATGTGGGCCACCATGAGTTCAATACGGCGTCTTGTTTTCTGCTTGTAATGTAGAGAGCGTTCTCGCCTGTTGTTGGTTCTATTTTATGTGGCACGTCGCCGAAATATCGCAGAACTTATTTTGTGATTCTCGTGATGAAATCGCTCCTCAACGAGAAATAGCAGGACGTGAGTTCGGAAAACTCGCAGAGAGCCTTGTCAACATCAGCTAGTGCCGACCCCTCAAGTGTCTGGTCCGCAGCTCGTGGTCTAATGGCTACCGTTGCTACCTCTGTATCACGGGGTCCCAGGTTCGATTATCGGCCGGGTTGGGGATTTTCTCCGCCCGGGGACTGCGTGTTTTAATGTCCTCATCATTCCATCATCATTCATGAAAGTGACTTGATTGGGCTGTGTACAAATTGGGAATGTGTACGAGCGCTAATGACCGCGCTGTTGAGTGCCCTAGATACCAAACACCGTCATCATCATCATCAAGCGTGTGGCTGGCGAGAAGACCAGTGCCCCTCCGTCCAACCGTCGCCTTGGTGAGTCGAGTTTCGAAATCGCCGTTTTGAGGAACTTATGAATTAACTTACTGGGAAACCCAGAAATTTCTCCGTTCCCACCATTCGATAGTCATGTGTTCAGGCGCCTTATCTGTGTACTAAATTTTTAAGTATACTCATGTAATGTCCGACGTTGATAGACTACAGAGTTCAAAGGGCTCTGAGCACTATGGGACTTAACTTCTGAGGTCATCAGTCCCCTAGAACTTAGAACTACTTAAACCTAACTAACCTAAGGACATCACACACATCCATGCTCGAGGCAGGATTCGAACCTGAGGCCGTAGCGGTCGCGCGTTTCCAGACTGTAGCGCCTAGAACCGCTCGGCCACCCTGGCCGGTACTGATAAGTCTAGAAGATATATTCTGTAAGAACGGATATACAGAACATCAAATTAAGGGAGCTCCTCAAGCTAAAACACCAGACCAAGCAAAAGAAGAGCAAGAAGAAAGAGCTGTAAAATCTACGGCCTTTCTTCCGTATGTGAGAAATATTTCTTTCAAAATTGCAAGAATAGTGAAGAAGGATAAAGTGGATGTGATCTTCCTTCCACTGGCCAAAACAGCAACTCTTGTGGGCTCTGAGAAGGATGATTCACTTTTATGAAAGGTGGGTATGCACGAAATAACTTGTGAGTAATAAAAAGCACACAGGACAAACAACACGCACTGTAAAAAAACACCAGCGATGCACTCGCCTACTACAGCCCAACAAATCTGCACCGACTAAAAATAGTATTTTCACCGACCAATCCACAGACTCATACTTCATCATTCCACAGACTCATGATTTATCGAGCTGTAAACTCTCGTTCCGATTGATCAGGTTGTCTGACAATTGTATTTCCACAGCTTCCTTAATCACCGAATCCTAGCAGGATGAGTCTGTGGCCGTATCTTACTTTTCCACCGACTCATCCTACTAGGATTCAGTGATTAAGGAATCTGTGGAAATACAATTGTCAGACAACCTGATCAATCGGAACGAGAGTTTACAGCTCGATAAATCATGGAAACCTCTCACTTCATGTTTGCGCCCTCGAAGTAAATATTGTTCTAGGTCGACACAGCCTGGCATTTCAACTTATGCCATCCATAATAATGAACCAAATACTTCACAAGCACCGTGGATTTGCTGGCTCTGCACTTGCTTCGTTTCTCTGTTAGACTATGACTGACACTCTTTTTACCAACAGTATTTTCTTTCACGTATGCGCCTTTACTCCACAGTGTACAGTGCGTTAAAACCCGTGCAAACGATTCACCCTGAGAATGGCTGAAAGGTTGGCAGCCGAAATATCGGTACAGAAGTTACACCCCTGGAAATTGAAATAAGAACACCGTGAATTCATTGTCCCAGGAAGGGGAAACTTTATTGACACATTCCTGGGGTCAGATACATCACATGATCACACTGACAGAACCACAGGCACATAGACACAGGCAACAGAGCATGCACAATGTCGGCACTAGTACAGTGTATATCCACCTTTCGCAGCAATGCAGGCTGCTATTCTCCCATGGAGACGATCGTAGAGATGCTGGATGTAGTCCTGTGGAACGGCTTGCCATGACATTTCCACCTGGCGCCAGAGTTGGACCAGCGTTCGTGCTGGACGTGCAGACCGCGTGAGACGACGCTTCATCCAGTCCCAAACATGCTCAATGGGGGACAGATCCGGAGATCTTGATGGCCAGGGTAGTTGACTTACACCTTCTAGAGCACTTTGGGTGGCACGGGATACATGCGGACGTGCATTGTCCTGTTGGAACAGCAAGTTCCCTTGCCGGTCTAGGAATGGTAGAACGATGGGTTCGATGACGGTTTGGATGTACCGTGCACTATTCAGTGTCCCCTCGACGATCACCAGTGGTGTACGGCCAGTGTAGGAGATCGCTCCCCACACCATGATGCCGGGTGTTGGCCCTGTGTGCCTCGGTCGTATGCAGTCCTGATTGTGGCGCTCACCTGCACGGCGCCAAACACGCATACGACCATCATTGGCACCAAGGCAGAAGCGACTCTCATCGCTGAAGACGACACGTCTCCATTCGTCCCTCCATTCACGCCTGTCGCGACACCACTGGAGGCGGGCTGCACGATGTTGGGGCGTGAGCGGAAGACGGCCTAACGGTGTGCGTGACCGTAGCCCAGCTTCATGGAGACGGTTGCGAATGGTCCTCGCCGATACCCCAGGAGCAACAGTGTCCCTAATTTGCTGGAAAGTGGCGGTGCGGTCCCATACGGCACTGCGTAGGGTCCTACGGTCTTGGCGTGCATCCGTGCGTCGCTGCGGTCCGGTCCCAGGTCGACGGGCACGTGCACCTTCCGCCGACCACTGGCGACAACATCGATGTACTGTGGAGACCTCACGCCCCACGTGTTGAGCAATTCGGCGGTACGTCCACCCGGCCTCCCGCATGCCCACTATACGCCCTCGCTCAAAGTCCGTCAACTGCACATACGGTTCACGTCCACGCTGTCGCGGCATGCTACCAGTGTTAAAGACTGCGATGGAGCTCCGTATGCCACGGCAAACTGGCTGACACTGACGGCGGCGGTGCACAAATGCTGCGCAGCTAGCGCCATTCGACGGCCAACACCGCGGTTCCTGGTGTGTCCGCTGTGCCGTGCGTGTGATCATTGCTTGTACAGCCCTCTCGCAGTGTCCGGAGCAAGTATGGTGGGTCTGACGCACCGGTGTCAATGTGTTCTTTTTTCCATTTCCAGGAGTGTATAATGTCGTGGATAGCCTCTCAAAAAATAATGGAATTATAGAGAAGATTCTGTCCAGTGGCATGGACAAGACGGACGTTTCTATACAGAAAAGGATGGAAAAGTTTATAATTCTGATAGCCAATATCCTGGAGTATTTGCGATCCCAGTTATTTTTTATCTTAGGTATAGAATGACGATTTTAAATGCGTAACTTTACCAGCATGCAAAACTTAAATCTTTAACAAGAGATTTAACGTGAGGTAACTTTTATAAAGGATGACTGTCTACGTTTGGTAATTTTGTCTTTGAAAATCCTTATTTCATATTCAACACTGCTGACTTTAGCAGAGGGTGAAGAATCTTTGTGAGAGGCCTCTTGCTCTTGCCCAAGCAAGGCAAAAATGTCGAGGCCCAGAACACAGTTTTAATCTGCCAGGAACTTTCATATCAGCACACATTCTACTGGAGAATAAAATTTCATTCTGGGTCACGTGATATCTACATCTACATCTACATCTATACTCCGCGAGCCACCTTACGGTGTGTGGCGGAGGGTACTTAATGTACCACTATCTGATCCCCCCTTCCCTGTTCCATTCACGAATTGTGCGTGGGAAGAACGACTGCTTGTAAGTCTCCGTATTTGCTCTAATTTCTCGGATCTTTTCGTTGTGATCATTACGCGAGATATATGTGGGCGGTAGTAATATGTTGCCCATCTCTTCCCGGAATGTGCTCTCTCGTAATTTCGATAATAAACCTCTCCGTATTGCGTAACGCCTTTCTTGAAGTGTCCGCCACTGGAGCTTGTTCAGCATCTCCGTAACGCTCTCGCGCTGACTAAATGTCCCCATGACGAATCGCGCTGCTTTTCGCTGGATCATGTCTATCTCTTCTATTAATCCAACCTGGTAAGGGTCCCATACTGATGAGCAATACTCAAGAATCGGACGAACAAGCGTTTTGTAAGCTATTTCTTTCGTCGATGAGTCACATTTTCTTAGAATTCTTCCTATGAATCTCAACCTGGCGCCTGCTTTTCCCACTATTTGTTTTATGTGATCATTCCACTTCAGATCGCTCCGGATAGTAACTCCTAAGTATTTTACGGTCGTTACCGCTTCCATTGATTTACCACCTATGGCATAATCGTACTGGAATGGATTTCTGCCCCTATGTATGCGTATTATATTACATTTATCTACGTTTAGGGAAAGCTGCCAGCTGTCGCACCATGCATTAATCCTCTGCAGGTCTTCCTGGAGTACGTACGAGTCTTCTGATGTTGCTACTTTCTTGTAGACAACCGTGTCATCTGCAAATAGCCTCACGGAGCTACCGATGTTGTCAACTAAGTCATTTATGTATATTGTAAACAATAAAGGTCCTATCACGCTTCCTTGCGGTACTCCCGCAATTACCTCTACATCTGCAGATTTTGAACCGTTAAGAATGACATGTTGTGTTCTTTCTTCTAGGAAATCCTGAATCCAATCACAAACCTGGTCCGATATTCCGTAAGCTCGTATTTTTTTCACTAAACGTAAGTGCGGAACCGTATCAAATGCCTTCCTGAAGTCCAGGAATACGGCATCAATCTGCTCGCCAGTGTCTACGGCACTGTGAATTTCTTGGGCAAATAGGGCGAGCTGAGTTTCACATGATCTCTGTTTGCGGAATCCATGTTGGTTATGATGAAGGAGATTTGTATTATCTAAGAACGTCATAATACGAGAACACAAAACATGTTCCATTATTCTACAACAGATTGACGTAAGCGAAATAGGCCTATAATTATTCGCATCTGATTTATGACCCTTCTTGAAAATGGGAACGACCTGCGCTTTCTTCCAGTCGCTAGGTACTTTACGTTCTTCCAGCGATCTACGATAAATTGCTGATAGAAAGGGGGCAAGTTCTTTAGCATAATCACTGTAGAATCTTAAGGGTATCTCGTCTGGTCCGGATGCTTTTCCGCTACTAAGTGATAGCAGTTGTTTTTCAATTCCGATATCGTTTATTTCAATATTTTCCATTTTGGCGTCCGTGCGACGGCTGAAGTCAGGGACCGTGTTACGATTTTCCGCAGTGAAACAATTTCGGAACACTGAATTCAGTATTTCTGCCTTTCTTCGGTCGTCCTTTGTTTCGGTGCCATCGTGGTCAACGAGTGACTGAATAGGGGATTTAGATCCGCTTACCGATTTTACATATGACCAAAACTTTTTAGGGTTCTTGTTTAGATTGTTTGCCAATGTTTTATGTTCGAATTCGTTGAATGCTTCTCTCATTGCTCTCTTTACGCTCTTTTTCGCTTCGTTCAGCTTTTCCTTATCAGCTATGATTCGACTACTCTTAAACCTATGATGAAGCTTTCTTTGTTTCCGTAGTACCTTTCGTACATGATTGTTATACCACGGTGGATCTTTCCCCTCGCTTTGGACCTTAGTCGGTACGAACTTATCTAAGGCGTACTGGACGATGTTTCTGAATTTTTTCCATTTTTGTTCCACATCCTCTTCCTCAGAAATGAACGTTTGATGGTGGTCACTCAGATATTCTGCGATTTGTGCCCTATCACTCTTGTTAAGCAAATATATTTTCCTTCCTTTCTTGGCATTTCTTATTACACTTGTAGTCATTGATGCAACCACTGACTTATGATCACTGATACCCTCTTCTACATTCACGGAGTCGAAAAGTTCCGGTCTATTTGTTGCTATGAGGTCTAAAACGTTAGCTTCACGAGTTGGTTCTCTAACTATCTGCTCGAAGTAATTCTCGGACAAGGCAGTCAGGATAATGTCACAAGAGTCTCTGTCCCTGGCTCCAGTTCTGATTGTGTGACTATCCCATTCTATACCTGGTAGATTGAAGTCTCCCCCTATTACAATAGTATGATCACGAAACTTCTTCACGACGTTCTGCAGGTTCTCTCTGAGGCGCTCAACTACTACGGTTGCTGATGCAGGTGGTCTATAGAAGCATCCGACTATCATATCTGACCCACCTTTGATACTTTGCTTAACCCAGATTATTTCACATTCGCATTCGCTAATAACTTCACTGGATATTATTGAATTCTTTACTGCTATAAATACTCCTCCACCATTGGCGTTTATCCTATCCTTGCGGTATATATTCCATTCTGTGTCTAGGATTTCGTTACTGTTCACTTCCGGTTTTAACCAACTTTCCGTTCCTAATACTATATGCGCACTATTTCCTTCAATAAGAGATACTAATTCAGGAACCTTGCCCTGGATACTCCTGCAGTTTACCAATATTACGTTAACTTTTCCTGTTTTTGGTCTCTGAGGACGGACGTTCTTTATCAACGATGATAATGTCCTCTCTGGTAAGCCGTCAGGTATTTTATCGTTTCGCCCAAGGGGGGGTCCCTCTAACCTAAAAAACCCCCGTGTGCACGCCACACGTACTCTGCTACCCTAGTAGCTGCTTCCGGTGTGTATGAGACTTCTTCCCCGGTAGGTTTCAAATATATTAACATAACTCCAGCCGTAATTCACATTAAGAACAGATATTTAATGTTGTGTTGGCTGAAGAGCCAACACCGTGTTACTAGTGGAGGCCGAAATGCACGCGTTTTAGCTCACGCAGGCTGGCGTGAGGAGGGAAGGACTATACTGACGTGAGGTCTGGAACATGACAAGGAATTAGAATTCAGAAAGCGGACGTAATTAGTTTGATACTTAACTTTAATCCATTAATGATGAACCTCGCTCCTTGACGGTACATGATTCACAATATTATCTGTTAGTAAGTAAATATGGCGCCTTGCTAGGTCGTAGCAAATGACGTAGCTGAAGGCTATGCTAAACTGTCGTCTCGGCAAATGAGAGCGTATGTAGACAGTGAACCATCGCTAGCAAAGTCGGCTGTACAACTGGGGCGAGTGCTAGGGAGTCTGTAGACTAGACCTGCCGTGTGGCGGCGCTCGGTCTGCAATCACTGATAGTGGCCACACACGGGTCCGATGCATACTAACGGACCGCGGCCGATTTAAAGGCTACCACCTGGCAAGTGTGGTGTCTGGCAGTGACACCACATTTAACATGATTAGAAACACCATAGAGAGGTTTCTTACGTTTAGTTTGTAGGGCATTCCACTGCGCGGTCACCAGCACCCGTACGAATTCCCAATTTTTTCACAGTCCAATTTTTCCACAGTCCAATGTAACCACTGTCACGAATGATGAGGATGATGATGAAATAATGAAGACAACACAAACGCCCAGTCCAAGGGCGGAGAAAATCCCCAACCCGGCCGAGAATCGAACCCGGGACCCTGTTATCCAGATGTAGCAACGCTAGCCACTAGACCACTAGGCCGGTTTCTTATGTGATTTTTCAAGGATATTTTTTTTAAGTGAGGGGTCTTCAGTCTTCTAACTGGATTGATTCAGCCCGCCACGAGTTGCTCTCCTGTGAAACCCTGTTAACCTCAGGGTAGCACTGAATGCCCAACGTCCTCAGTTAATTGTCGAGTATATAAAAAAAAACTGTCTTCCCCTACGTTTTTGCCCTCTACAGCTCCCTCAAGTAGCACTGCAATTATTTCTTAACACGTCCTCACATCCTGTTTCTCCTTCTGGTCAAAGTTCCTTACCTCTCCTGTTCCGGCAGAGAATCTTTTCATTCCTCACCTTGTTAGTCTACATAATCTTCAACATCACTCCATAGCCCCACATCCCAAACTCTTCGCTTCTTTTCTTTTCCGATTTTCCCACTGTCCAAGATTCAATTCCACGCGATGATGTGATCAAAACGTACATTCTCATAAATTTCTTCCTGAAATTAAAACCGATGTTAGATAAAAATAGACGCCTTTTGACACGGAATGTCCTCTTTATCTATGCTAGTCCGATTTTATGTCCTCTTTGTTTCGGCCTTGACTTGTTATTTTGCTTCCAAAGTAGCAAAACTCCTTCACTAAATTGTTTCCAGTTTCGATGTTAAACTTATCGCTAACATCATTTTGCCAATCCTCACCACTTCCTCCTTTTTTCAGCTTATTCTCAAATCATATTACACTGAGGTGACAAATGTCATGGTATAGCGATATCCACATGTAGAGTTAGCGCTAGTATCGCGTACACGAAGTGTAAAAGGACAATGCATTGGCGGATGTCACTTTTAGTCGTCATTATGGCCGCACGACGGCAGTTAACAGACTTTGAACGCTGAATAGTACTTGGAACGAGACGCATGGGACATTCCATTTCGGAAACGTTAGGGAAATGCGTTCCGAGATCCAAAGTATCAGGACTGTCCCGAGAATGCCAAATTTCAGACATTATCTCTCGCGACGGACAATGTAGTGGCCGATGGCCTTCACTTAACGACCGAGAGCAGCGGCGTTTGAGTCGTCAGTGCTATCAGACAAGCAAGACTGCGTGAAGTAGCCGCAGAAATCAATGTCCAACATACGACGAACGTATCCGTTAGGACAGTGCAGCGAAATCTGGCGCTAACAGGTTACGGCAGCGGACAAGCGACGCGAGAGCCTCTGCTAACAGTACGACTCTGCCTGCAGTGCCTCTCCTGTGGCCATACTGGTGGGACACTAGACGACTGGGGAACCGTGGCCTGGCCAGATGAGTTCCGATTTCAGTTGGTAAGAGCAGATGGTAGTGTTCGAGTATGGCGCAGACCCAAGAAGCCGTGGACTTAACTTGTACTTAAACCAATGTCATATTTAATTACAAACTATGTAGGAAAGTTAATCAAACAGCAATAGAGAGTTTTTTAAACCTTGTCAAGGAACAAGAGTGGCAGGATGGTTATAGTGCCGATAACACAGATGATAAATACAATGCTTTCCTTAACATATTTCTCATGGTTTTTGAGAGTTGCTTTCCATTAGAACGTTCTACACGGGGTACTAGCAGTAATAGGCAGCCCTGATGGTTGACTAGTGGGATAAGGATATCTTGTAGAACAAAGCGGGAACTATATCAAAATGTTAGAAGTCGTCTCAAACAGTCTCCAGTAACCCATTAAAAACAGTATTGTAAGGTGCTTAAAAATGTTATTAGGAAGGCAAAGAGTATGTGGTATGCAAATAGAATAGCTAATTCACAGGATATAATTAACACCATATAGCCAGTTGTGAAGGAAGTGTCTGGTCAGCAACACAAGGTCGACGATATAAAGTCAGTTCGCAGTAAAAATATTTCTGTTACTGCTAAATCAGATATATGTACAGCATTTAACAATCATTTTCTGAGCGTTGCTGGCAAATTAAATAAAAATTTAGTTTCTACAGGACATCATATAACTTTCTTGGCAAATACCTTTCCGAGATTGATGTCTGACATACTCCTCTGTGATACATACAAGAGGGAGATTGAGTCAATAATTAAGTCACTGAAGACTAAGGACTCTCATTGATATGATGGAGTGTCTAGCAGAATATTAAAGTACTGTGCTGCACATTTTAGTCCTGTATTTAGCCATGTTTGTAATTTTTCCTTTAGGAATGGTCAGTATCCTGAGCGATTAAAATACTCAGTAGTAAAGCCGGTTTATAAAAACGGAGAAAGGGATAATGTAGATAATTTTAGACCTATTTCTATGCCATCAGTGTTTGCAAAAGTTATTGGAAAGGCTGTATATGTAAGGATAATTGATCATTTTATATCACACGATTTGCTATCAAATGTACAGTTCGACTTTAGGAGTCGTTAAACAACTGAAAATTCTATATTCTCTTTTCTATGTGAGGTACTGAATGTGCTAAACAAAAGGTTTCTAACGCTTGGCATTTTTTTTATTTAACTAAGGCATTTGATTGTGTTGATCACAAAATGTTACTCCAAAAGTTGGACCATTACGGAATACGGGGCTGCGGTTACCCTTGACGCAGCATCACAGACAGGAGCGCCTGCGATGGTGTACTCAACGACGAACCTGGGTGCACGAATGGCAAAACGTCATTTTCTCGGATGGTCGCATCCGTGTTTGGCGACATCGCTGTGAACGCACATTGGAAGCATGTATTCGTCATCGCCATACTGGTGTATGACCCGGCGTGATGGTATGCGGTGCCATTGGTTACACGTCTCGGTCACCTGTTGTTCGCATTGACGGCACTTTGAACAATGGACGTTACATTTCAGATGTGTTACGACCCGTGGCTCTACCCTTCATTCGATCCCTGCGAAACCCTACATTTCAGCAGGATAATACACGACCGCATGTTGCAGGTCCTGTACAGGCCTTTCTGGATACAGAAAATGTTCGAATTCTGCCCTGGCCAACACATTGTCCAGATCTCTCACCAACTGAAAACGTCTGGTCAATGGTGGCCGAGCAATTGGATCGTCACAATACGCCAGTCACTACTCTTGATGAACTGTGGTATCGTGTTGAAGCTGCATGGGCAGCTGTACCTGTACACGCCATCCAAGCTCTGTTTGACTCAATGCCCAGGCGTATGAAGGCCGTTATTATCGGCAGAGGTGGGTGTTCTGGGTACTGATTTCTTAGGATCTATGCACCCAAATTGCGTGAAAATGTAATCACATGTCAGTTCTAGTATAAAATATTTGTCCAATTAATACCTGTTTATCATCCGCATTTCGTCTTGGTGTAGCAATTTTAATGGCCAGTAGTGTATGTAGTGAAGGTATGTCGAGTTTCGTAAAGCCTGGTTTCCGTTATTAAGCGCAACTTCAGAACTACCTCTCTGTTAACTTCACCTCTCTTGAAGGCAAAGTGATCGTAATCGAACATACTCTTAGTTTTCCTCTCCATTCTTCTGCATCTTATTCTTGTTAGCAATTTGGCTGCACCGAATGTTAAGCTGATTGTACAATATTTCCCGCCTATCTGCGCTTGCTATCTCCGGAGCTGTGTAGATCACACACTATTTTATCAGAAGTGTCCAGACTCCCATATCTAACGCGGAATCGACTACTAGATGTAGCGAGAGGCAGCTCTGCCAGTATAAAAGGAGGCAGGGAGTACTGAGTTGTCAGTAGTGAAGCAGTAACACCTGAACAGGGTGGTCAGGTGAGCTCTGGAACTTCGAACGTAGACCAGTTATTTGTTGTCACTTGTGTAACAAATCCAGCAGGGACATTTCAATCCTTCCAAAGCTATCCAAATCGACTGCAGGTGATTTCAGTGTGAAGTGGAAACGCATAGGGACAACCACAGCTAAACCACCAACAAGCAGTAGTGACGGACAGCGACCGTCTAACATTGCGGTGGCTGGTTGTAAAGAATCGCGTGAAATCCCCGGAAGGGATCACCTGTCAGTTCCAACTCGCTACCAAACAAGGCACAACACCTGCGCACAGGTAGTTGGGGTAAAATGCTGGAGCAGCTGCTCGTAAGCCACACATTTCTATAGTCAATACTAAACGATGCTTGGGAACCACGTCACTTGGTAGTAGATGACTGGCAATGAGTGATTTGGAGTGATGACTCACGCTATACCGTGTGACAATCCGATGGAACGGTTTGGGTTTGGCGAATGCCTGTAGAACGTTGCCTGATATCATTTGCAGTGCAACAGTAAAGCACCGAGGAGGTGGCGTTATGGTATCAGTGTGTTTTCGTGGTTAGGGTATGGTCCCATTGATGCGCAATGGAAACCCTATATGCGGAAAGATGCGAATACATTTTACAGCATTGCATTAGTAGAGGAATAGTTTTGACATGATGTATCAGCGTGAATTAGGTTAGGAAATGAGACACTTAAAGTAGTAAAGGAGTTTTGCTATTTGGGGAGCAAAATAACTGATGATGGTCGCAGTAGAGAGGATATAAAATGTAGACTGGCAATGGCAAAGAAAGCGTTTCTGAAGAAGAGAAATTTGTTAACATCGAGTATTGATTCGTCAGGAAGTCGTTTCTGAAAGTATTTGCATGGAGTGTAGCCGTGTATGGAAGTGAAACATGGACGATAAATAGTTTAGACAAGAAGAGAATAGAAGCTTTCGAAATGTGGTGCTACAGAAGAATGCTGAAGATTAGGCGGATAGATCACATAACTAATGAGGAGGTATTGAATAGAATTGGCGAGAAGAGGAGTCTGTGGCACAGCTTGACTAGAAGAAGGAATCGGTTGGTAGGACATGTTCTGAGGCACCAAGGGATCACCAATTTAGTACTGGAGGGCAGCGTGGAGGGTAAAAATCGTAGAGAGAGACCAAGAAATGAATACACTAAGCAGATTCAGAAGGATGTAGGCTGCAATAGGGAGATGAAGAAGCTTGCACAGGATGGAGTAGCATGAAGAGCTGCATCAAACCAGTCTCAGGACTGAAGACCACCACAACAACAACAACAATCAGCGTGATAATGCATTTTGTTATGAAGTAACACCTGTGAGACAGTGGTTTGTGGACACTAACATTCCTGAAATGGCTGGCCTTTACAGGGCCGCAATATGAATCCAACAGGACACCTTTGGGATCAGTTATAATGTCTATTTCTCTCCAGGCCCCAGGCCCTAACATCACAACCTACGCAGGTCTCAGCTCTTGAGGAATAATGTGCTGCCATTCCTCCACAGACATTCAATCACCTGATTGAAAGTGCGCTCAGCAGAGTCCTAGTCATCATAAAGACCCATATTAATGTCCGCTAAAAGGTGTGTGGATACTTTTTACAAGATAGTGTATTTTTCCAAATGGCTGATGGTATGCCTCCAGTCGGTAAGTTTTTACGCACCAACGTGAATAGTCATTTGGTTTCCATTCAAACTGAAAGTCCGTCCAAACAGGCCTTGGAAGGTCCAACAGTAAGGACTAACCTACGTGTCATTTTCAGTTGATAGGTGTCACCTGATGTGGATGCTCATATGTTCAGCACACTGCTCTTCCAGCTATTGTCCGCTTTCGTGATCAGAGCCACTACTTCTCAGACAAGTAGCTCCTCAATTGCCCTCACAAGCACAGAGTGCACACCGCTTACCAACAGCACTCGGCAGACCCTCACTGTGACCCATCCCAGTGCTAGCCAAGTGCGACATGCGCCTAACTGTGGTGATCTGACGGGAACCGGTGATACTACTATGGCAAGGCCGTTGGCTTGGTGTCCAGTACTGCCAATAATTTTAATTCCGAATGAATGTTATCTCTCCCTTGTCCCTTACAAGAGTCAGTGAATGAAAAATTGCTACAGCTGGGTATACAATCAGCTAAACGCATGTATGGTCATCATGGGATCTTTTTCTTTCTTTTGTATCAGTACCACTCAATCAGCACTGACGGCGCTGCAATTCAATAGAAAGTACAAACGCTACACGGTGGAGACGTACAAGCTTTTTTTTATTTGGTCATACAAGCCAGTTTGGAGATCAGTTAAAGATATTATTAGTATTCACTAGGTACTTACACTGTGCCATTGGGGGCCCATCCGTATATCTTAGTGACTGTCAGCTCTCCTGATGTGATGGCTTTCGTGGAATTCCCCGACACTTTGACCAAGTGGGGGAAACTAACATTGTCGTCATGAGGCTGCCACAGGATCGTCACGTAAGTTGAAGTCTCCTTTCCTTTTTGGAAATACGGTGGATGTATGTCTACCCAGCCGTTCTTCTGCTCTATTTTTAGGCCCTAGAACGCAATAATGTGGCATCAGCATCATACATCACGAAACAAGTGCATCGATAATGGATGCACAGTAAGCTATGACGAAGAATGTTAAAATGGCTCTGAGCACTATGGGACTTAACAGCTATGGTCATCAGTCCCCTAGAACTTAGAACTACTTAAACCTAACTAACCTAAGGACAGCACACAACACCCAGCCATCACGAAGCAGAGAAAATCCCTGACCCCGCCGGGAATTGAACCCGGGAACCCGGGCGTGGGAAGTGAGAACGCTACCGCACGACCACGAGATGCGGGCGAAGAATGTTATTACAAGAGATATTCATACAGCATATCCAAAGTATTCGTTAATATTATAGAAACATATACTTAGTTCTTGTGCAAACGTTCTTAATATTTCAAAATGTGTCACAGGTCGTACATGTTATTAACTGAATTACACGCCGAGTACCAGGATTTCCCGATGGCGTTCGTTACGCTCCCACACTGTCACCTAATGAATAAAATACAAACAGTGAAAATATCAGGCCAGCTTTGAGACTGGATTTAAGAGTTCCTAGCCAGAAGGACACGGATGTCATACTTATTGGAGACAAAGCTTCAAACGAATAAGCAACTCTGGGCTTACCCCAATAGTGTTCACAATTTATTCGAATATTGTTAATATGGTAGAAACAAATGAATCAACCTGTTAATCAGTCGATCTTGGTGGCGAACCAAGCAACCTACGTAAACGAAACCTTAGCTATAGATATGGCGTTTCTATGGACTGTAGAAGGCAAGTAATACCAAATGACAAGTAAATGAGAAATGTAGTAACTTTGACACAGTGCGACCAAATGTCACAAAAAGTGTTCCATGTTTATGCCCCGTCCTTCTGCAGAAAATCTACACTTATTTGTTTGCCACTCGTTTGTGATATTCTGCTGTAAACTGTTTTTGTCTTACAGCTGAGGATAAAGTTTAAAGAATACACGAAACAATGCGTCACAAATCGGTTTTACAGTAATTTGTTGAACCCTTTGTTACTGTATTGGTGGTTGTGGAGGAATAGCGATGGAAAATTTTTATTAGTATTTATTCATTCACTGCTGTGTTTATTAAACCCAGTAACATCTGTGGTCTTAAACAGGTTGTATTGAACACATGTATTTGAAATGCGTACGTCATGAAAGTTGTTTCATTATCTCAAATAAAGTACCTTAAAAATTTATATAAATAAAAATCAATTACCGCCTGTATGAGAGGTCATCAAGTGAGAATGGCTTGAGCGATTTGGTTGATTTTCGTTCTTACGTTCCTTATTGTTAGGGAAAGGATTGTATGAAAGAAAATTTTCGGAAAAACCATCGGAAAGGTCGGAAATTAAAATAAGTTATAAGAGGTCATCACTTGAGGACGGCTCGAGCGATTTGGTTTAACGGTATTTTGATATGAAGAAAGAAAATTTTAAAAAAATGCGTACAGTTTCACAGTTCTGCTGTCACATGTTTTATTAACAACAACACCAAAAAAATCAATTTGACAGTTTATATATATAATATACAAATAGATATGTAATACATAGGGTGATTTTTTCCACCAAGTACGATGGGTAGGGATTGATCGATGAGAAGATGCGGAACAAGAAAGGTCTAATGAACTTAGGTCCGGAAATGCATGGTTTCCATGCTGGAAACCATTTATTCAGTCATACTTTGTTACAGAGACGGCGGCCTAATGCGCTCTGTATCATGCAGCTACAGTTACTGTGTGCATGGTTTCCTCCTAGAGGGTGGTAGTGTTCCTCATACGTCATGCCCTACCGCCCTCTCCTGCCATAGTAATTGGTAATGTTGTGTCCGATTCACTTTTCTTGCTGACTCACCTTGAAGTGGATGTGATGCAGCGTTGTAACCAATGGCTGGTTCCTCTTATTCCGCCTCAGTTACACTATGTCGGCGATTGCTGCGCAAAACACCGTTTTCACATAAGCGTACGCCATAATTACTCTACCACGCAAACATTGGGGTTACACTCGTCTGGAATGAGACGTTCCCAGGGGGGGTGTCCACTGGGGGCCGAACTGCACAATAACCCCGGGTTCGGTGTGGGGCGGCGGTGGGGTGAGTGGACTGCTGTAGCCTGTTTTGGGGTTGTGTACCACTGAGGGCCACGGCGGGGACGAAGCCTCTCCGTCGTTTCTAGGTCCCCAGTTAAATACATACATACATACATACATACGGAAAGGCAAATTGCAACGGGCGGCGGCAAGCAAGGTAGTATCAGGAGACCTGTCCCCGCCGACAACAACCGCACCTTTCAATGTTTGCAACAGTGTTTCGCCGTTTGTCTCAGACAGGGTCGTCTCAGAAAGCAGGAATTCATGAATCATTAGACCTTTTTTGTTCCGTATCCTCTCATCGATCAATCTTTAGAGTTTAACACGATGGAAAAAATCATCCTTTATAGAGGGAAATGTTACCGAAAGTCTCGAAAAGTTCTTGACCGATTTACTACAAATTTTTACTTAATACTCTAACGAACGTTCGGACGGACATGCGCTATAAATTTTTGTAAGATATATAATCTATGCATATATATAAAATATACAAAGGGAGAAGCGTTGCTACCGCAAATCTCTAAAAGTTCTTTACCGAATTACTTGCAATTTTTACACGATACTCTAATGAACATTCTGACGGACTTAAGCTATATTTTTTACGTATTTTGTATATGTTTTTTACGTTTATCAATATATATTTAATACATAAAGGTGAAACAGTGTTACCAAAAATCTGGAAAATCTTGACTGATTTACTTCAAGTTTTTACACGATGATGTACTGAAAATTCAGACGGAAATAGAAAGAAGGGGAGGAGAAGGTGAACAGAGAGAGAGAGAGGGAGGGAGGTAGGGAGGGAGGGAGGGAGGGAGGGAGGGAGGAGGTTATGCACAGAGAGGTGGGGGGAGAAGTTACACAGAGCAAGTGAATATTCAGACACAGACGGATATAGAGAGATGAGAATGGGATGGACAGAGAGGGAGGGAGGAGATTAGGCACAGAGAGGTGGGTAAGGAGGAGTTGTACTGAGAGAGAGGGGTTGAGAGGATGGGCAGATAGAGCGGGGGGAGGGGGGAATGTAATTTAGGATGTATATGCAATTCCCATCTACATTCAGCAAATGCAAAGCATTGACGGGTTTGCTAGTTGAAAATAATAAGGCCTGACAAGAACACAAGCAAATTGATACAGTTTGAATGACAGTGATGCAATTACCAGTGAAACAACGCAACCCTGTAAACAGCACGCCTGCTGCTGGCAGAGTCAGGTTCTAACGCCACTCGCCAATTCTGATTCCTGTGCATACAGACGAACGAATCAGTCTGGAATCATTTTGTAGCACTGTCTGAGAGATTGCAGCTACGTGTTTAGTGTTTTAGGACTGGTATGTTGTTTATTAACCGAAATGTGCACATAGGTCGATGTTATCAAATGTTACTGAATGATTAATGGAAAGATGGATAGTAGCAGTACATTTGTTGGTTAATTGTGGACAATTTGTAGACAAATCACATTCCACATTCTGTATAGGTATTCTCCCTCAGCTGTTTGTTCACGCTACAGTATTCCAGCCCAAATGCTACGGAACAGCCGGCCAGAGTGGCCGAGCGGTTCTAGGCGCTACAGTATGGAACAGCGCGACCGCTACGGTCGCAGGTTCGAATCCTGCCTCGGGTATGGATGTGTGTGATATCCTTAGTCAGTTTTAAGTAGTTCTGAGTTCTAGGACACCGATGCCCTCAGAAGTTAAGTCCCATAGTGCTCAGACCAATTTGAACCATTTTTTTGCTACGGAACAAACGGTTAGTATAAAACCACATGCAGGAGGAAGTAGTTTACCTTTTCCCCAGCAATTTGCTTCACGTCATTGGAAAGGAAGTAGATCACATCTTGCCTGACGTTTGCAGTGCGATTCATCCACCAAGCCATAACGGTGTTGTCGTCAACCCACGCCACTGAATTAAGGTAGTGGTCTCTGTAATAAAAAATAGTTTCGCTCTGTTATACAACCGGTTAAACAGAAAAATTATACGCATGTAACTTGAGAGATAGAAAATTATATAGTTTAGTTTGGAGTATGTAGTCTTCTGTCTGCCACTATGAGAAAGGGATTAATTCCTCTGGAATCTTTTAAGTTATAACTATATCTCAACATACACTATGATGTGCTTTCTAAATCTAATATGAGTGATGTCCTTCCCCCATGAACCATGGACCTTGCCGTTGGTGGGGAGGCTTGCGTGCCTCAGCGATACAGATGGCCGTACCGTAGGTACAACCACAACGGAGGGGTATCTGTTGAGAGGCCAGACAAACATGTGGTTTCTGAAGAGGGGCAGCAGCCTTTTCAGTAGTTGCAGGGGCAACAGTCTGGATGATTGACTGATCTGGTCCTGTAACAAAAACCAAAACGGCCTTGCTGTGCTGGTACTGCGAACGGCTGAAAGCAAGGGGAAACT
This sequence comes from Schistocerca cancellata, assembly GCF_023864275.1. NCBI lineage: Eukaryota > Metazoa > Arthropoda > Insecta > Orthoptera > Acrididae > Schistocerca > Schistocerca cancellata. The sequence goes on along the minus strand of NC_064631.1, from coordinate 105,581,845 downwards.
ACGGCCGTAATTTTTCCCGAGGGCCTGCAGCTTTACTGTCTGATTGAATGATGATGGCGTCCTCTTGGGTAAAATATGCCGGACGTAAAATAGTCCCCCATTCGGATCTCCGGGCGGGAACTACTCAAGAGGACGTCGTTATCAGGAGAAAGAAAATTGGCGTTCTACGGATCGGAGCGTGGAATGTCAGATCGCTTAATCGAGCAGGTAGGTTAGAAAATTTAAAGAAGGAAATGGATAGGTAAAAGTTAGATATAGTGGGAATTAGTGAAGTTCAGTTGCAGGAGGAACAAGACTTTTGGTCAGGCGAATACAGGATTATAAAAACAGAATCAAATAGGGGTAATGCAGGAAGAGGTTTAATAATGAATAAAAAAAATAGGAGAGCGGGTAAGCTACAACAAACAGCACAGTGAACGCATTATTGAGGCCTAGATAGACACGAAGCCCACGCCTACTACAGTAGTACAAGTTTATATGCCAACTAGCTCTGCAGATGATGAAGAAATTGATGAAATGTATGATGAGATAAAAGAAATTATTCAGGTAGTGAAGGGCGACGAAAATTTAATAGTCATGGCTGACTGGAATTCGAGAGTAGGAAAAGGGAGAGAAGGAAACATGTTGTTGTTGTTGTTGTGGTCTTCAGTCCTGAGACCGGTTTGATGCAGCTCTCCATGCTACTCTATCCTGTGCAAGCTTCTTCATCTCCCAGTACCTACTGCAACCTACGTCCTTCTGAATCTGCTTAGTGTATTCATATCTTGGTCTCCCCCTACGCTTTTTACCCTCCACGCTGCCCTCCAATACTAAATTGGTGATCCCTTGATGCCTCAGAACATGTCCTACCAACCGATCCCTTCTTCTGGTCAAGTTGTGCCACAAACTTCTCTTCTCCCCAATCCTATGCAATACTTCCTCATTAGTTATGTGATCTACCCATCTAATCTTCAGCATTCTTCTGTAGCACCACATTTCGAAAGAGTGGGTGAATATGGATTGGGGGAGAGAAATGAAAGAGGAAGCCGTCTGGTAGAATTTTGCACAGAGCATAACTTAATCATAGCTAACACTTGGTTCAAGAATCATAAAAGAAGGTTGTATACATGGAAGAATCCCAGAGGTACTAAAAGGTATCAGATAGATTATATAATGGTAAGACAGAGATTTAGGAACCAGGTTATTAATTGTAAGACATTTCCAGGGGCAGATGTGGATTCTGACCACAATCTATTGGTTATGAACTGTAGATTAAAACTGAAGAAACTGTAAAAAGGTGGGAATTTAAGGAGATGGGACCTGCATAAACTGACTAAACCAGAGGTTGTACAGAGTTTCAGGGAGAGCATAAGGGAACAATTGACAGGAATGGGGGAAAGAAGTACAGTAGAAGAAGAATGGGTAGCTCTGAGGGATGAAATAGTGAAGGCAGCAGAGGATCAAGTAGGTAAAAAGACGAGGGATAGTAGAACTCCTTAAGAAATATTGAATTTAAATGATGAAAGGAGAAAATATATAAATGCAGTAAATGAAGCAGGCAAAAAGGAATACAAACATCTCAAAAATGAGATTGACAAGAAGTGCAAAATGGCTAAGCAGGGATGGCTAGAGGAGAAATGTAAGAATGTAGAGGCATATATCACTAGGGGTAAAATAGATACGGCCTATAGAAAAATTAAAGAGACCTTTGAAGAAAAGAGAACCACTTGTATGAATATCTAGAACTCAGATGGAAACCCAGTTCTAACCAAAGAAGTGAAAGCAGAAAGGTGGATGGAGTATATAGAGGGTGAAGAGTTTGATAGAGCACTGAAAGACCTAAGTCGAAACAAGGCCTTGGGAGTAGACAACATTCCATTAGAACTACTGACAGCCTTGGGAGAGCCAGTCCTGACAAAACTCTACCATCTGGTGAGCAAGATGTATGAGACAGGCGAAATACCCTCAGACTTCAAGAAGAATATAATAATTCCAATCCCAAAGAATGCAGTTGTTGACAGATGTGAAAATTGCCGAACTATCAGTTTAATAAGCATTGGGTGCAAAATACTAACTCGAATTCTTTACAGACGAATGGAAAAACTGGTAGAAGCCGACCTCGGGGAAGATCAGTTTGGATTCCGTAGAAATATTGGAACACGTGAGGCAATACTGACCTTACGACTTACCTTAGAAGAAAGATTAAGGAAAGGCAAACCTACATTTCTAGCATTTGTAGACTCAGAGAAAGCTTTTGACAATGTTGACTGGAATAGTCTCTTTCAAATTCTAAAGGTGGCAAGGGTAAAATACAGGGAGCGAAAGGCTATTTATAATTTGTACAGAAACCAGATGGCAGTTATGAGTCGAGGGGCATGAAAGAGAAGCAGTGGTTGGGAAGGGAGTGAGACAGGGTTGTAGCCTGTCTCCGATGTCATTCAATCTGTATATTCAGCAAGCAGTACAGGAAACAAAAGAAAAATTCGGAGTAGGTATTAAAATCTATGGAGAAGAAATAAAAACTTTGAGGTTCGTCGATGACATTGTAATTCTGTCAAAGTCAGCAAAGGACTTGGAAGAGCAGTTGAACGGAATGGACAGTGTCTTGAAAGGAGGATATAAGATGAACATCAACAAAAGCAAAACGAGGATAATGGGATATAGTCGAAGAAAGTCGGGCAATGCTTAGGGAATTAGATTAGCAAATGAGACACTTAAAGTAGTAAAGGAGTTTTGCTATTTGGGGAGCAAAATAACTGATGATGTTCGAAGTAAACAAGATATAAAATGTAGACTGGCAATGGCAAGGAAAGCGTTTCTGAAGAAGAGAAATTTGTTAACATCGAGTATAGATTTAAGTGTCAGGAAGTCGTTTCTGAAAGTATTCGTATGGAGTGTAGCCATGTATGGAAGTGGAACATGGACGATAAATAGTTTGGACAGGAAGAGAATAGAAGCTTTCGAAATGTGGTGCTACAGAAGAATGCTGAAGATTAGATGGGTAGATCACGTAACTAATGAGGAGGCATTGAATAGAATTGGGGAGAAGAGGAGTTTGTGGCACAACTTGACGAGAAGAAGGGACCGGTTGGTAGGACATGTTCTGAGGCACCAAGGGATCACAAATTTAGTATTGGAGGGTAGCGTGGAGGGTAAAAATCGTAGAGGGAGACCAAGAGATGAATACACTAAGCAGATTCAGAAGGATGTAGGTTGCAGTAGGTACTGGGAGATGAAGAAACTTGCACAGGATAGAGTAGCATGGAGAGCTGCATCAAACCAGTCTCAGGACTGAAGACCAAAACAACAACAACAACAACAACATATGTGATGTTTCCCTGATTCCGTAATCGTCAATATATCTAGTCCTTGTTGTAGTCTAGCGACCGACTAGCTCCAGCATAAATAATTGGGGTGAAAGACATTGCAAGGTAATGGAATGGGAAAGAAACAGGAAGTAGATAATGACTTCCCAGTTGCCTTGTCCAACAGACACCACTCGTATCTATAATTCTATGGGTGCAACAGCTGTTTGATGGAAAAAGTTTCACCGCAGATGCACAACCAGAGTCCAACGTACGAGAGTCGGAAACTACGAATAGAGCGTCAATGGGCTGGGGCGTTGCGATGCGGCGAGAGGGAAGTTGGGAATTTGAATCTGTCGGAAAGCGTGTCCGGATGGCCGAGGTGGTTAAGGCAACTATTCTACAGAAGTGAAGCAATTGGGTTTGAACTCCGGTCCCGTACGAATTTTGAACTGTCATCGTTGCATTGCCACAATGCCCTATGCGGCTGGAAGTGATTATTTCCTTCCCATTTACCATCACGTTTCCTTTCCATTCCTTTCATCCTAATTATTCTTGTATGTGTCCTAGCTGCTTCATCTGGAGCAGCGTCTGTTCCGTCCGACATGTCTGGCGAAACAGACACCACTCATATCTGTAGCCGCAGCAGCCTCTACTCTGGAACACACTCTACAGTGCCAAACTCTACAGACATTCAACCTACTGCAAGTAGCATACTCTTGTAATTACCTCCATATGTCCTTCTTTAAAAAAATAATTTCTCTCTTGTTGCATTATAATTAATATGTATTACTTATAACATTCTAAGTGTATAAGAGAGAGCGCATAGATGCAAAGAGTAAATTGAAGGCCTGTATGAGGGGAAAAGATTTGACTAATGTGATAGAAGAAGAAACAGGAGTAGATATAGAAGAAAGAGGGGATCCACTATTAAAATCAGAATTTAAAAGAGGTTTGGAAAACTTAAGATCAAATAAGGCAGAAAGGATAGATAACTTTCTATCACAATTATTAAGATCATTGGAGGAAGTAGCAACAAAACGACTATTCACATTGGAGTGTATGAGTCTGGCGATATACGATCTGACTTTCGGAAGAATATCATCCACACAATTCCGAAGACTGCAATAGTAGACAAGTGCGAGAATTATCGCACAATCAGCTTAACAGCTCATGCATCCAAGTTGCTGGCAAGAATAATATACAGAAGTAGAGAAAAGAAAACTGAGTATGTGTTAGATGACGATCTGTTTGATTTTAGGAACGGGAATGGCATTTCTGACCTTGCGGTTGATAGTGGAAGCAAGACTAAGTAAAAATCAAGAACCATTCATAGGATTTGTAGACATGGAAAAAGTATTCGGTAATTTCAAATGGAGCAAGATGTTCGGAATTCTAAGGAAAATAGGGGTTAGCTGTAGGGAGAGACAGATAATATACAAATTGTACAATATCCAAGAGGGATTGATAAGAATGGAATACCCAGGACGAAGTACTCGCATTAAAAAGGAGCTAAGACAGGATGTAGTCTTCCGCCCTACTGTCAATTTGTATATTAACTAAGCAATGATGGCAATAAAAGAAATTTCAGGAGTGGAATTAAAATTCTAGGTAAAAGGGTATCAATGTTACGATTCACTGATGACATTGCTACCCTGGGTGAAAGTGAAGAAGAATTATATGATCTGCTGAATAGAATGAACAGCCTAATGAGTACAGAATATTGACTGAGAGTAAATCGAAGAAAGACGCAAGTAATGAGAAGTAGCAGAAATGAGAACAGTGAGAAACTTAACATCAGAATTTACCTTCAGTAGATGAAGTTAAGGGGTCACTTAGTAGATGAAGTTGAGGATTTCTGCTACCTAGGCAGCAAAATAACCTGTAATGCATATATGCATTCCCTTCACGTGTTTAAGCCAAGTATTACGCACATTTATGCGATAGGGAATGCTCAGCAACAGCCAGGCTACATGTACATTTAACAATTTAGCGTCAGCAAGAGCATTAGTGATGAAATCGTAGGAGGCAATGTTGTGCAACCTTAGTAGGGACAAGATCCGACTATTCGGGAGTAGGATCTTACAATCTGAGACAGTGTTCCGAGACAAACTTCCGTCACAATGTCCGCAAACACACACACACACACACACACACACACACACACACACACATATATATATATATATATATATATATATATATATATATATATATATATATATATATACTCCTGGAAATTGAAATAAGAACACCGTGAATTCATTGTCCCAGGAAGTGGAAACTTTATTGACACATTCCTGGGGTCAGATACATCACATGATCACACTGACAGAACCACAGGCACATAGACACAGGCAACAGAGCATGCACAATGTCGGCACTAGTACAGTGTATATCCACCTTTCGCAGCAATGCAGGCTGCTATTCTCCCATGGAGACGATCGTAGAGATGCTGGATGTAGTCCTGTGGAACGGCTTGCCATGCCATTTCCACCTGGCGCCTCAGTTGGACCAGCCTTCGTGCTGGACGTGCAAACCGCGTGAGACGACGCTTCATCCAGTCCCAAACATGCTCAATGGGGGACAGATCCGGAGATCTTGCTGGCCAGGGTAGTTGACTTACACCTTCTAGAGCACGTTGGGTGGCACGGGATACATGCGGACGTGCATTGTCCTGTTGGAACAGCAAGCTCCCTTGCCGGTCTAGGAATGGTAGAACGATGGGTTCGATGACGGTTTGGATGTACAGTGCACTATTCAGTGTCCCCTCGACGATCACCAGTGGTGTACGGCCAGTGTAGGAGATCGCTCCCCACACCATGATGCCAGGTGTTGGCCCTGTGTGCCTCGGTCGTATGCAGTCCTGATTGTGGCGCTCACCTGCACGGCGCCAAACACGCATACGACCATCATTGGCACCAAGGCAGAAGCGACTCTCATCGCTGAAGACGACACGTCTCCATTCGTCCCTCCATTCACGCCTGTCGCGACACCACTGGAGGCGGGCTGCACGATGTTGGGGCGTGAGCGGAAGACGGCCTAACGGTGTGCGGGACCGTAGCCCAGCTTCATGGAGACGGTTGCGAATGGTCCTCGCCTATACCCCAGGAGCAACAGTGTCCCTAATTTGCTGGGAAGTGGCGGTGCGGTCCCCTACGGCACTGCGTAGGATCCTACGGTCTTGGCGTGCATCCGTGCGTCGCTGCGGTCCGGTCCCAGGTCGACGGGCACGTTCACCTTCCGCCTACCACTGGCGACAACATCGATGTACTGTGGAGACCTCACGCCCCACGTGTTGAGCAATTCGGCGGTACGTCCACCCGGCCTCCCGCATGCCCACTATACGCCCTCGCTCAAAGTCCGTCAACTGCACATACGGTTCACGTCCACGCTGTCGCGGCATGCTACCAGTGTTAAAGACTGCGATGGAGCTCCGTATGCCACGGCAAACTGGCTGACACTGACGGCGGCGGTGCACAAATGCTTGTCCTTGGGGAAGACAGGCCGAGGCAGTCGCGAGGAGCCATTCAATCCGCAAGGTTGAGTAACCTGGGCGGCTCTAAAAGAACGATCGCGAGTGAATGTTTCAGATGTTAATCAAGATATAAAGTGAAGTTATTAGTTATAAGAACGCCACGTGTCGTGGGCAGGGTCTATCATTATGTTAAGTCAGAAAACGGGATTAGTCCACAGCTCGTGGTCGTGCGGTAGCGTTCTCGCTTCCCGCGCCCGGGTTCCCGGGTTCGATTCCCGGCGGGGTCAGGGATTTTCTCTGCCTCGTGATGACTGGGTGTTGTGTGATGTCCTTAGGTTAGTTAGGTTTAAGTAGTTCTAAGTTCTAGGGGACTGATGACCATAGATGTTAAGTCCCATAGTGCTCAGAGCCATTTGAGCCAAAACGGGATTAATGTGTGTAAAGGGTCGAATATAATGGCGCAGTCACGAGCCGCCATATTGCAAATGCTGATTCTGTGACCTGTATGACAAAGCAATTTCTCTATTAAAAGAAGTATAGTACGAACGTTGTTGACAATTAACAACTGACATCCCTAAACACTCCACCTCAGCAGGATCACCACCTACATGGAACCTGGAGACTGAGCGCTACCACTGTACTACGAGGTGCATTCAAGTTCCAAGGTCTCCGATTTTTCTTCTCCAGACTGGAAAGAGATTGAAACATGCGCATTGTTTTAAAATGAGGCCGCTTTCATTGTCAATACGTCCCAGAGATGGCATCACCGCACGGCAGATGGAATTTTACCGCCAGCGGCGAGAATGAGAACTGTTTTAAATACTTAAAATGGCGACGTTTTCCTTACTTGAACAGCGTGCAATCATTCGTTTTCTGAATTTGCGTGGTGTGAAACCAATTGAAATTCATCGACAGTTGAAGGAGACATGTGGTGATGGAGTTATGGATGTGTCGAAAGTGCGTTCGTGGGTGCGACAGTTTAATGAAGGCAGAACATCGTGTGACAACAAACCGAAACAACCTCGGGCTCGCACAAGCTGGTCTGACGACATGATCGAGAAAGTGGAGAGAATTGTTTTGGGGGATCGCCGAATGACTGTTGAACAGATCGCCTCCAGAGTTGGCATTTCTGTGGGTTCTGTGCACACAATCCTGCATGACGACCTGAAAATGCGAAAAGAGTCATCCAGGTGGGTGCCAGGAATGCTGACGGACGACCACATGGCTCTGTCAGTACATATTGGATGTACCGTGCAGTTGGTACAGGGTATAACGTTTTGGGTTAGCATGCAGGAGGTCGTGGGTTAGATCCTGGGTTGAGGCATACGTTTTTTATTTGGTAAATGTAGTCCATGTGGTAGGGTATATGACATTTTAATCGTCAACAGCGACTGCAGCGGGTTCTCTAGCAAAAATTTGCACTTATACACTACAATCGTAGAAATGGAAGACCGGTCAGCTTTTAAAGAAGCCCTTTCCACATCGTGGGCTTGAATTTATTCGCACCTCTTCATCTACTTGATGCGAAACCTGTTTTCTTTGTACCTTCCTCCAATGGTCCCATAGATTAGTACCAACAGTTATTCTTCCCTCGTTCAGGTCCATTACATTTCGTTAGGGCCTTACGTTACCAGTAGGACTAGCACTGTGCTTTGCGAATAATGTCGAAACTCGGTTCCTATTTGTATGTGTTATCACCTTGGTCCCACTAATTATGCCTTTCAACACTGAATCTTGTAACCGCATGCTGTTTAGTACTATCTCATTACATTATTATTATTATTATTATTATTATTATTATTATTATTATTATTCTATCGCTAGGATGTGGAAACATCACGTCTATTACCATTAGGGAAACAGTGTAATTCGAAACCGAACATTTCACAATTAGCGGTGTCGGGATGAATCATGCACAACGATATCTGTCAGAGGGGTAATGTGCATCAGGTGGAACAGTGCACAGGACTGACGGCGTGTTTATACTGTACGCACTGTCCACCAGACAGGAACTAGTTGCGAGCGGAGTAACGCGCCCGTGACAGACTCCAATGTTCATGCGTACACGTATCGAATTTTCTCATTGTAAATCTTTAAATCAGTGTGGCAGATATATGGCATAGAAAAACGATGTATATGTGGATGTGCTTCTTGTCCTTGGAGCATCTGATAACCGGAATGGCGTTGCCGCTCGTGAATATGCTGCTAGATATCCTCGTCGACGCCATCCAGAAAAAAAAAATGTGTGTTGTCATCTGGAGCTGCGCCTTCAGGAGTCAGGTTGTCTCCTTCCACTATCGCGTGACAGAGTTCGTCCACGGACTCGCTGTACCCCAGCGACTCAGGAAGCTATTCTGGAGGTCATACACCAAGAACCTCAGCGAAGTACACGTAGCTATGAAGGCAGCTGCGTGTCTTGCAAAGCACCGTCGTTAACATGCTGCACGAGCATGGGTTGCACCCCTATCATTATGCTTTCACGAAATATCTGCATCCTGCACATCGCCATCAGAGAATGCAATTCTGTGTGATTCCAACAACAGGAAGCCAGCGATGACTTTGTGAACACCATAACTTGGTCAGATGAACCAGCATTCACTCGTAAGGGTGTCTTCAATATGCACAATGCCCACCACTGGTGTGAGGTTAACCCACACATCACCCACGACCGTGGATACCGATTTATTTATTTATTTAGCGTATGGCAAGTACAAATCACGTATGAAAAATCTAAAAGTACATAACACACAAAACAGTTACAATATCACAAACAAACATCTAGGTTAGAAATATAATCGATTGCACTGTTAGTCGCATCCATGAAGTCCCTTGTTGGCCCAGGGTAGGCCCTCAGAGGGCATTCTACCACGATATGGTGAATTGTCTGCGTGTCGGCGCCGCAGTCGCACTGTGGTGATGGCACTATGCTCCATTTGTACAAGGAGTCCGCACATCGGCCGTGGCTCGTCCTGATCCTGTTAAGGATAGACCAGATTTTGCGGGGCAAGTCAAAGCCCCGAGGTCTGTTAGATGTTCCCAATAAGGTGTTAACCTGAGGCGGTGTCTTTTCCTCCCATTCTTCTCTCCAGCGGTCCTCAAGAATAAAAGCGTTCTTTACCAGATCTTTGGCACTTGCGAGAGGGGGGTGTCTGGATTTCAATCTATTTTGCTCAATTCCATTACTCAGGGTGTGGATAGGAAGATCTGGGCTATTTTGGATTTTTCGACACTCCCTGACAAGTGCGTGTTCTCTGCGCAAATGTGGCGGCGGGATACGGCTCAATACAGGCAGCCATTGGACAGGAGTTGACCTGATCGTTCCAGAGATAATCCTCATCGTTTGGTTCAAGACTGCATCTACCTTCTTGATGTGAGCACTATTTAACCATATTGGGGAACAGTACTCTGCTGCAGAATAGACAAGTCCTAGCGCAGAGCTACGCAGAACGGAGGCAGTGGACCCCCAACTAGTGCCACAAAGCTTTTGGACAATGTTGTTTCTAGTTCTGACTTTTTCAGCAGTGTTTACAAGGTGTTGTTTATAGCTCAATGTTCTATCGAGTGTCAGGCCCAGATACTTTGGTGTTCTATTATATGGAAGAATGCCGCCATCAAAGCGGATCTTGAGCTCTTTGTTTGCTAATTTGTTATTCAGGTGGAAACAAGTGGCCTCTGTTTTGGATGGGCTGGGTTGGAGCCTCCAGTCACGGAAGTATTTTCCTAGAGTGGTCAAATCGCTGGATAGTGTGATCTCAGTTTCCTCCATCACTCGATGTTGTGTGGCCAAGGCCCAGTCGTACGCATATCCGAACATTTTGGATCTCGTCCTAGGCATATCGGCTATATACATGCTGAAAAGCAGTGGAGCCAGTACTGAACCTTGGGGCAGGCCATTATTAAGTTTCATGAATTTACTTCTGTTGTTACCGATGACAACCTGGAATGGTCTATTGCAGAGCATTTCGTTGATAAGGTTAGCCGTTTTTAGACATGGCACGATGCGGAGGAGCTTATAAATCAGGCCCTGTCTCCAGACAGTGTCGAACGCCGCCGTCAGGTCAACAAATACCACTGATGTTTTTTGCTGTCTTTGGAAGCCCGCCTCGATGTAGGTTGTTAGAGCGAGGACCTGATCCGTGCAGCTTCTTTTCGGCCGGAAGCCCGCCTGTTCTACCGGTACAGCCTCCAGGATGACTTCGCTCATTCTGTTGTACATAAGTATCTCCAGTAATTTATAGATCATGCTGAGTAAGGCGATTGGGCGGTAGCTCTGAGGTTGGTCACTCGGTTTGCCCGGTTTTAATATGGCAACAATTTTAGCCTTTTTGAGAGTGTGCGGAATTTTTCCAGTTTGCAACACGTTAGAGAAGAATCGCGCAAGCCATAATCTTGCAAATTTACCACAGTGGAGCAGAAATTCTGGGTGAATCCCATCAAACCCTGGGGCCTTTCCTGGTTTTATATCGTTCAGGGCCATATTTAACTCTTCGACTGAAAAGGGTTGGGAATAAGATGTATTGTTCTCTGCTGTCGATTTTAGCTCTTTAAGCTCCTTTTTAATTTTTATAGTATGGGCTCGTTCCTTTGGGGCCCTGGACGTCTTGCTGATGTGAACAGCAACTGTATTTGGGGACATAGCACTGGTCATTCGCAGATTTTTACCTCCACCTCCAAGTCTCCGAAGCAAGGACCACGCCCTTCTGCTTGATCTTGTAAAATCCATTTGTTCCACGGTCTCCATCCACTTAGCACGCCTGGCCGCGTCTAGGCTATGTAATAGATCATCTGCAATTTCTTTATCCCCATTGTCCAGAAACTGTCTATAAAGCCGTTCACTTTCCTCGCTCCATCCTGGCACATATTCTTTTCTGAATCCTCTGGCCATACTAACTTTAGCTGAGCTGATGACGGCTCCAACAAATCTTTCGTAGTTCTTATACGTTGGCGGTATCCATCCAAGGCATTTATCAAGTTTCTCCGAGAAAGCAGCCCAATCTGCCCTCCCAAAGTTCCATCTAGGACGAGGATAAGAGGATATCAGGGGAATAGTAAGACCTATTTCTAAGAGCACTGGGCGATGCTGAGAGTGGGGGAAATCCTCAAGTACCCTGCGAGAGACCGGCAGGGGTTTGTTGTTCTTGTCAGTTGTAACAAAACTGAGGTCAGGGCAGGTCTCAGTTAGCCAAGCGGCTGATTTAAATGTACCTCGGTCTTTGGCGTCAAAGATTAGTTGAGTATTATGATCTTCTGTCCATTTCACCAGGTCTTCGCCGTTTTGGTCAGATATTCGATATTTCCACAGTTCATGGTGGCTATTAAAGTAGTAGAATACTACACGTGCACCCTAGGTAACGCTAAATGAACTAGCAAAGTACAGGCGACCAGATAATCCTTAGTTGATCTCCTAGTCACGGCAAATCACGATGAATTCTAGCAAAACGAACCCTTTGACTAGAGAACTCGGATCGCTGATTCGAGTCTGCCGCCTGAATATTGAAGGCATAAGTAGAGCCAAATGCATGTACTTGCATAAAGTTTTAACAAAGAACGACATTGACATAGTCGCAATTCAGGAGACCCATACTGAAGATGACGAGCAGCTAAGATCAAGGGGCATAATATCTGGCTATGACCTAATAGGCGTGGATACCGAGTTCGCTTTGGTATCAAAGTCTGGGCCGGAATATTGGGCGACAGGTGGCTGGGCCCTACATATTGCCTGACCGGTTGACTGCACGAAGGTATCGTGCATTCCTCTCGAACTATCTGCCTGATGCGCTGGAAGATTTTTCACTACACGTTCGGCAGAGGATATGGTGCACCTCCACACTCTGGAATTAATGTGCGACAGTATTTGGACAGAACATTTCCAGGAAAATGGCTCGGACGTGGAGGTCCAGTTGCATGGCCACCGCGTTCACCTGACCTAAATCCCTTGGATTTCTTTCTGTGTGGACACCTCAAGGAGCACATGTAGTCTACTCCGCCGAAGAATGTGGAAGAATTGGTAGGGCGTGTTTATGCTGCTCTTGTGTGCATGCACCTTTGGTCGAAGGAACCAGAGCTGTATGATCCGGCGAGCTGCACAATGTCTGGCCTCGGGGGAGGTCGCTTTGATTTTCTGTTGTTCTGAGGACAACATATTCTGTTGTGAAGATCATGCGGTCGTTAATATGTACATTATTGTTATCACTAGTTGCTAATGTGTGACGTCTGAGCTCTCATATTACGTGCAGTATAAATGACAAATAGATGTTGTGTTATTGTACTGTGCTGTCACCTTTAGCATTTCGAAAGTATTATTGTTTTTGTAGCTATTCTGTTCTATGACAGGTCATTTGTTTCAACTGTCTATTTCTTATTTGCCTAACCACGTATTTCTTATGTTCAGCGGTACAAAATGTTGTAAATTTAGGATACGTGTGACTTAAGAAATGGTGTATATTACAAAATAAAATGTCAGAATGAATTTAGCAAATAAAAAAATGCGCCCCAACCCAGGATCGAACCCTAGACCTCCTACACGCTAACCAAAACCTCACAGTACAACCATTACGTGCTGACAGAGATAGTTACAATACATGTGGTTACGGTGTTGCCAGACTGTCACTCCTTAACGTCCTTTTTCTGCCGGATGTACTCACCGGAAGAAATTTTGTGAGAGACATTTTTTTATCGCTGGCATGTGAGGAGTGACGCTGCGAAGCCCGAGTGTGCGACTTTCGCTTTACCATATATAGTAACGTAAGCAAAACGCAATGTTTTTATGATTGGAGATAAATAAGTAACACTCATTTTTGTAAGTAACATAGTTTGACTGGTTATTAATGGAGCAACACAAATAACAACTATCATCTTAGTGATAGATTACTTCAACGTGAATCTCTTCATTCTAACTTTTTTGCTGCAAATCTTGAAACTGTGTAATCAAAATTGATTCCTTTAGCTACACTATGTTCGACTGACTAAGGTACCCAACTAGAGGCTCGTAGTGGACCTAAGATATTTCTTAAACAGTTTGAGTTTTGAAAAACTCCTCTCACACACACAGATCTAAGAAAAATCTTAACGCCAAAATGAGATTGGGAGCAGATTCAGAAAATTCGTATTCAACTACGAAATGTAAGAATCTTAATGGTGAGCAATTTAAGAGATTCTCTTTTTCGAACTTCGACTGCTTGCCATTACATCATTTGATCAAAAGTATCCGGACACCCCCAAAAACATACGTTTTTCATATTAGGTGCATTGTGCTGCCACCTACTGCCAGATACTCCATATCAGCGACCTCAGTAGTCATTAGACATCGTGAGAGAGCAGAATGGGGCATTCCGCGGAACTCACGGAGTTCGAACGTGGTCAGGTGATTGGGTGTCACTTGTGTCATACATATGTACGTGAGATTTCCATTCTTCTAAACATCCCTAGCACCACTATTTCCGATGTGATAGTGAAGTGGAAACGAGAAGGAACACGTACCACAAAAGCGTATAGGCCGACCTCGACTGATAGAGACCGTCGACAGTTGAAGAGGGTCGTAATGTGTAGTAGGCAGACATCTATCCAGACCATCACACAGGAATTCCAAACTGCATCAGGATCCACTGCAAGTACTAGGCGCAGTTAGGCGGGAGGTGAGAAGGATTTCATCGTCGAGCGGCTGCTCAAAAGCCACACATCAGATCGGTAAATGCCAAAAGACGCCTCGCTTGGTGTAAAGAACGTAAACGTTGGACTACTGAACAGGGGGAAAACGTTGTGCGGAATGACGAATCATGGTACACAATGTGACGATCCGATGGTTGTGTGTGGGTATGGAGAATGCCCGGTGAACGTCATCTGCCAGTGTGTCTAGTGGCAACAGTAAAATTCGGAGGCGGTGGTGTTATGGTGTGGTCGTATCTTTCATGGAGGGGGCTTGCACCCCTTGTTGTTTTGCGTCGCAATATCACTGCACAGGCCTAAATTGATGCTTTAAGCATCTTCTAGCTTCCAACCATTGAAGAGTAATTCGGGGATAGTGACTGCATCTTTCAACACGAACGAGCACATGTTCATAATGCACGGCCTGTGGCGGAGTGGTTACACGACAATAACATCCCCGTAATGGACTGGCCTGCGCAGAGTCCTGCAAGGATGTCATATGGAAATAACATCTTAATTGTCTACTAAACTTTTTACAATCGTGGGAAGTTGCTTTTCTGAGCTTTTAAGTAGATTTATGGGCTGTATAACAGCAAAAACATCTGCTATACGTTCGATGCTTTTGTATTGTGTATCGGTTTCTTGTGAAACCCTGTCGATGCGCTCTTAACATTGACCTTCTCAGTTCCTGGCACAAAATCAACGCCTCGTCTGTAGCCTTCTCTCTAGGCATTATTTTCTTCTTCTTCATATTTCTATGTTTCCATAGGAATGCCCCATCTTGTCACATGTACCCTCTCTACATCGAAGTTCTTCATCAGGAAGATAATTTCTCTTGTCTTTACACTTCTCGTCTTAGTAATGCAAATTCCGAACCTCTAAATTCTTTCGAACAAGGCTGACTTCTTCCAAGACAGTTTTCCTTAAACACGAAAAAAATACACAAAAGCGAGAAATCAAATAATGCAGGCAACAGAGTTGAGCAGTTCTTCTGGTTTCTATGCTTTCCGAAGAATCAGACAGTTCTTCAGTGGCATAGATAACCTTCTTAAACCACTGAAACACATGTTTAACACCTTTGCAGCGAACTCTCCATCGTGTACATGAATGTCTGTGGGTAGAAGTTGAGTAGAACACGTGCATACTTTATAAGATTCCAAAAAAAGTTACACATAATGGAACTGTTATGTAATCCGCACAGACTGAATGGTTTGCACTGGGTACAAACATGCCTTAGGATTACGTTCACGTATCTTGGTTGAACTAAACCCATCGTAGAAGCATTGCCGTATCCTTGTCCTCGCCACATTGTTATACCCAGACCATCCTGTTGAATATCTTCCTTTATGCTAACGACTTTCTTCCCAGTTTGTTGTAAATAACACAGAAATAACTTCTTTTATTATTTTTTTGTTTTGTGTGTGCATGTGACGAATGATTCACTGATTTGATCTATGAGCGAGATGTCCGGCATGCTGTCAAAGATGATGCAAAACTACATAGAATTTTTTATATCATTTAAAAACATTTCTTTAAAAATTTCTCGCATAAGTGAGATATTTTAATTGACCAGCTGCAGAAAAATTCCTTTTTTTCTGCCAGAATGTGCTCTCAAAGTGCCCACGGAATGGAGGATTTAGTGCAGCTAGCGATCTTTTAATGTTCGATTGGAAATTGGACTTCTTCGTAAAGTTTCGTATTTTTCAAAACAAGATTGATCTTTCACTGAGGTGTCATGGTTGTAAACTTTCAGACTAAGATTCCATCAAGATTGAAAACTAATAACAAATTGAGAAGTATTGTTGAAACTGTGGTGTCACCGCCAGGCACCACACTTGCTAGGTGGTAGCTTTTAAATCGGCCGCGGTCCGCTAGTATACGACGGACCCGCGTGTCGCCACTGTCAGTGATGGCAGACCGAGCGCCGCCACACGGCAGGTCTAGTGAGACGTACTAGCACTCGCCCCAGTTGTACAGCAGACTTTGCTAGCGATGCTAAATTGACAAATACGCTCTCATTTGCCGAGACGATAGTTAGCATAGCCTTCAGCTACGTCATTTGCTACGACCTAGCAAGGCGCCATTTATCCTTTGCTATGTATCTAATGAAGCATGTACAGTAACGAGAGATGTACAACAATAATGGATTAAAGTTAAGCATTCCAGCAACTACGTTCTTTTCTTACTAGACTCAACTACTTTACTGTTCCAGACCTCACGCCAGTCTGCGTGAGCTTAACGCGTGCTTTTCGGCACCCTCGCATAGTGACTTGGCTGTCTTGCCAAGTCACAACAGAAACTTTCTTCTGTGCTTAAGAGCCTACAGGAAAAATAGTATAAATTGTAGTATGACATCCACGTGTTCAGGACTTTCTCACCGTTTGCGTGATTGATACAGAAGCAATCAGACGTCGCTGTCGATTAGCTCATTTTGTCTTATCGTTATCGCCTTATCTGTTAGCAGCTAATTGCTCCATCTTTGTTTTTAAATGCTTCACTCGCTATTTTAATGAAGTCAAATCTTAGATGTTATGGAACGGGGAAAGGCCATTAGGAGCCTAAAACAAAATATTGCTGCTACTTTCAGTGGTTTCTTCTTCATTACCACCCTCTTCATCTGGTTCACTGTCCTCCAAACTATCTTCGTTCACATTATAATTATTTACAAGACATTATACCTCTTCTTTGAGCTCTTCAGCTTCTTCCTGAATGCCCTCTCTAACTATTATTGCCTTTTCGTATTTCTGTCAGCTTTCCCGTCATCTACAAATTTATTCTCGGACTGAGAGAATTTTACGATGCCTTCTTTCATGTCATTTTGACCTGGTGCTTTTTCTGTACTTGGTGTTAATGTAGATAGTTTAACAAAGATCAGCATTGCGCTGACGAGTGACTGGACTTCCAAAACTTAGGACCTCCGTTTTTTCTATCCTCGGGCGACGTCATTTCATGTTTTAAATATTTTTTTAAAATTATATTTTTGCAAAAGAAATATGTTTTATTTAAAATTTATTAATTTTAGTAGATAAGAACAACTATTCATTGATACAACCGAAATAATTATTCAAAAATGTTAATTCGTAAATTGTAAACAGCATGTACGTATCAACACTTAGTGACATTGAATTTGTTACGTGCAAAATAAAGGCCAACTAAGTTAGTATGCAAACAGTGTCTCAGCATTATACCATAAAACGCTTTGTAGCGATAAAGTACAACGTTGGAAAACATTTTACACACACTTCCTGACAAGTAGCACACTATTGTAGTGTACCGACCATATATGAGCATATTAGTGTGAGTTTGAGCGATGTATTGCACGATCGCTGAAAACGGGTGAGTGCGGGATGTCGTCACTGTAATACCTGAGCAAGGCTGAAGCAATGTAGCGAGGGAGGTAAGTTTGCTGAAACAGCGAACTGAGCTGTACCGCAATGGCCAGCGCAGCAAGCGGCAAGGTAAATTTCCACACCGACATTGGCAGCGGTGTTTTAGGATATGTGACCAGTGATGGCGCATATGCAGAACGAGTGTGGCGCATCCGACTGCATGTGCTGGACATTCCTACCAGGAATAAGAGGCTGTGCTGGTTGATGTCGTCACAAGGGACCTGTCAGTAGCAATCGTTTGAGGCCAAGCTGGCCAATAGCTCTACACACTAGGTCCCTCCCTGGGGAACTTACAAGGGGACCCTGCCTACTCGTTATCACCGATTGTATAGTGTATACAGGACTTGGCCAGAAACCAAAGTGACGGAAGTGACTTTATGTCTCCTCGTTGTCTCTGTAGAGCTGTACCATGGGAAGCAAGGAGAAGATGTCGTTTGGTGGCTACTGTCCTATTTCTATAACACAAACTGCACGTGTAGATTAACCGCGTTCTTTAATCACAAGAATGGAAAGTTTACATAATTCAGGATATTCGTTGTGGTATAAGCTCTTCTGTATAGTCCACGTTAGCCTCACTGCTAGTGGAGTACAAAGTCCACTATGTTCACAGTAATGGTTGTTATGTACTGCCTGTCTCTGAGCTAGCGGCGGACCTTTTTTTGGAAATTTGTGGTGAGGTGTTATGGGACCAAGCTGCTGAGGTCATCGGCACTACTTAATCTAACTTAAACTAACTTATGCTAGGGCCAACACACACACACATGCCTGAGGGAGAACTCGAACCTCCGACGGGTGGGGGTGGGGGGGTGGGGGTGGGGGGGGGGGAACTACGCAGACTGAGACAAGGTGTCTTGGACTGTGCGGCTACCTGGAGAGGCGATACAGTGGAGCCAACTGCTACTGCGATTCCCTCTGGGCTGCGACTGATGACACTGGAACTAAATCGGTGCGACAGACTCGAACTAACTGGCCCTCTGGTCTGCGGCAGCTATCTAAATACTGGCAGCCGAGAGGGCATTGGCGGCGCGTTTCCTGCGAGTCTGTTTTTGGCCTTTGTCGATCTTCGCATAACCTCTGTGCCACATGATGTGCTGGTGCCAGCTCATGCAAGCACAAGTAGGAGCTCCAGTTGGCCAAGGGTTTCGAAAATAACAGCGTTTTGGCGAGAAACAGGTGACGCATGATCATCTACATTAACCTACTTTCGAGATAGTGGTTGGAGTAGTGGAAAGAGTAAAGAATGGCAATTCAGAGGTTTTGTGTTAGAGTCACTTTGCAGAAGCTTTTGTATTTTCAATTTTTGCGTTACTTATGCTATAAATAAACCTAAACAATGTTCCATATTTTTTAATATTATTAATTTATTAATATTTTTGTAAAAGACGTAAACAAGAAAGGCAAAGGAAAATTTGTGATCATAAATAAATTTTGAGGAAGGAATTGTAAGGCATACACGAGAACTTCGTAAATGAAAATTGGTACTGCCATGACACCCTAAAACAAAAAAAAAAGATGCACCATAAAGAAATTATTCGAATGGGATGGAAATCAGCAGATGTGATGTGCATGTACAGGCAAGCAAATGATTACAGTTTCAAAAAAACTGGATAATACACTCCTGGAAATGGAAAAAAGAACACATTGACACCGGTGTGTCAGACCCACCATACGTGCTCCGGACACTGCGAGAGGGCTGTACAAGCAATGATCACACGCACGGCACAGCGGACACACCAGGAACCGCGGTGTTGGCCGTCGAATGGCGCTAGCTGCGCAGCATTTGTGCACCGCCGCCGTCAGTGTCAGCCAGTTTGCCGTGGCATACGGAGCTCCATCGCAGTCTTTAACACTGGTAGCATGCCGCGACAGCGTGGACGGGAACCGTATGTGCAGTTGACGGACTTTGAGCGAGGGCGTATAGTGGGCATGCGGGAGGCCGGGTGGACGTACCGCCGAATTGCTCAACACGTGGGGCGTGAGGTCTCCACAGTACATCGATGTTGTCGCCAGTGGTCGGCGGAAGGTGCACGTGCCCGTCGACCTGGGACCGGACCGCAGCGACGCACGGATGCACGCCAAGACCGTAGGATCCTACGCAGTGCCGCAGGGGACCGCACCGCCACTTCCCAGCAAATTAGGGACACTGTTGCTCCTGGGGTATCGGCGAGGACCATTCGCAACCGTCTCCATGAAGCTGGGCTACGGTCCCGCACACCGTTAGGCCGTCTTCTGCTCACGCCCCAACATCGTGCAGCCCGCCTCCAGTGGTGTCGCGACAGGCGTGAATGGAGGGACGAATGGAGACGTGTCGTCTTCAGCGATGAGAGTCGCTTCTGCCTTGGTGCCAATGATGGTCGTATGCGTGTTTGGCGTCGTGCAGGTGAGCGCCACAATCAGGACTGCATACGACCGAGGCACACAGGGCCAACACCCGGCATCATGGTGTGGGGAGCGATCTCCTACACTGGCCGTACACCACTGGTGATCGTCGAGGAGGCACTGAATAGTGCACGGTACATCCAAACCGTCATCGAACCCATCGTTCTACCATTCCTAGACCGGCAAGGGAACTTGCTGTTCCAACAGGACAATGCACGTCCGCATGTACCCCGTGCCACCCAACGTGCTCTAGAAGGTGTAAGTCAACTACCCTGGCCAGCAAGATCTCCGGATCTGTCCCCCATTGAGCATGTTTGGGACTGGATGAAGCGTCGTCTCACGCGGTCTGCACGTCCAGCACGAAGGCTGGTCCAACTGAGGCGCCAGGTGGAAATGGCATGGCAAGCCGTTCCACAGGACTACATCCAGCATCTCTACGATCGTCTCCATGGGAGAATAGCAGCCTGCATTGCTGCGAAAGGTGGATATACACTGTACTAGTGCCGAAATTGTGCATGCTCTGTTGCCTGTGTCTATGTGCCTGTGGTTCTGTCAGTGTGATCATGTGATGTATCTGACCCCAGGAATGTGTCAATAAAGTTTCCCCTTCCTGGGACAATGAATTCACGGTGTTCTTATTTTAATTTCCAGGAGTGTATTTTCAAAGAAAAATGCATCACAAATTGAGCTAGTCAATAACACTTCGGTCTACCTCTGAGCCTTATGCAGACAGTTATTTGGCTTGAGGTTGATTGATAAATGTGCTGGATGATCTTCTAAGGGATATCATGCCACATTCTTTCCAATTGGCGTGTTAGATCGTCAAAATCCTTAGCGGGTTGGAGGATCCTGCCCACAATGCTCCAAACGTTCTTAATTGAGGAGACCTTGCCGGCCAATCACGAAGACAAGCAGTAGAAACTCTTGCTAAAATGTAACCCTGGGCGGCTTGCCATGAAGGACAATAAAACGGGGTGTAAAATATCGTCGACGTATCTCTGTGCTGTATGGGTGCCGCTGTTGATAACTAAAGGCATCGTGCCACGATAAGAAATGGCATTCCAGACCAGCACTACCGATTGTCGGGCCGTACGGCAGGCGACAGTCAGATTGGTATCCTACAGCTGTCTGGAGCATCTCCAGACACATTTACTGCCTGAAACCTCATTGACTGGAGAAGAAGGTCTTCAGTGATGAGTCCTGCTTCGAAATGAGCCCCGATGACCTGCGAAGACGTGTCTAGAGACGCTCCAGACAGCAATGGATATCAACCTGTCAACCTGAATGTCAGCCACCTTACAGCCCGACAGCCAGGAGTGACGGTGTGGGATGCCGCTTCTTTTCATAACAGGATCCTTTATTTGTTATCCGTGGCACCCGTACAGCACAATGGTACGTCGACGATGTTCTACGCCCCGTTTAGTTGCCATTCCTGGCAATCCATCCTGGGCTTACGTTTCAGCAAGATAATGTCTGCCCGTACACTTCGAGAGTTGCTACTGCTTCTCTTCACGCGTGTCAAACCGTAGCTTGGCCAGCAAGGTGAGAATATTTGGATCATTGTGGGCAGGGCCCTCCAACCAGCTCAGGACTTTGACGATTCAACGCGCCAATTGGGCACAATTTGGCAGAATCAGTGCGAAGCCGTACAACAGCTGGCATAAGGGCTAGACGTGGACCAGCGCGTTATTGACTTGCTCAATTTGTGAAACTCCTTCTCTTGAATAAATGGTCCAATTTTTCTGCAATTGTAGTCATTTATTTGCTCCTACTGTTAGCAGTAGTGGACACCAAAAGATCCTGAGGAAGATCCCAGCAGAGGGGTCGAAACGTCGAACATTTTACAAGAAACATGACGCGGCCTAATAACCCAGAAGATTTTAACTTCAATGTAAATCAACTCTAATGATTTCCATCCAATTGGGATACTTCCTTCGTGGTGCGTCATTGATTTTTCTTTTCTTTTTTTGTTTTAGATAATACTTTACAGTTGATGATTTACAAGTACTAGGGTGATATTTATCGTAAAAGCAGGGTAAGCAGTAATTTTCTTCGCATCTTGTACACATTATAAACACCACAATATTACAGCTGGGTAGTTGTTTTAAATATTCCGTACAAAACAAATTCGATTTACATTTATAAAGGGTTCTCTCTCATGGCACAGTTTCACAGTAAACCACACGTAACGCATCATTTCGCCGTTATTGGCGAAGATAACTTGTGATGTACAATGAAATGTATTTTGTTGCAATCTTCTTGGGATGTGATTTCTTTTTCTCTTTCGACGAGATAAATTTTGAAACTTTTTGGTCAAATTATTTAGCTGACGAAAAAAATAGATCACAGGTTTGTACTAGCGGTGTGTTTTTCGGGGGTACTTTAATTCTTCTTCATCTTGAAAAATCGCGTCATGTAATTGTGTAGTTGTTGATTCTCTGCACGAGTCAGTTAACAGAAGAAATTTGTTCTCTTCCGCATAGTGTTTTATCATATCAACTACAATACATTGAGCATTATTTCGGTAACGCAAAAGTAGCAAATAAAATGCTTCCTCACATAGACTTGAGTTCACAACCTTCGAATTACCGTTCTGTACTTTTTTCACTGCGCCACCCGCAGCCTGGTAACTGAGGTAACGTAAATGGCTTATGTTCACACGACCCGCTCCAAAAATGCTATTATTTCTAAACCCTTGGCCATCTGACACACACCTACGACTTTTATTTCTGGCCAAGTTCCTACTTTGCAAGTTTCACAGAAGCTCCCCTGCGTAACTCTCGCGACTAGCACTCCTAGAAGAAATGTTTTCTATCTTCTGTTCTTCCTCTGTGTAATGTTCTCAACCTTAGAAATGCGATCAATGGTAATTTAATTTACCAAGAATTGTGTAGCCCTCATCAATTATTGAAAGTAGTTGACAGGAAACAAGGGCTACTACATAAGTCTTTCTCGAGGGTGCCCGGGAAATTTTAGCGCTACGTAACTTGCACAAAACGTGGCAACGCATGAAAGTATCCGTTAGAAGCAAGATACTTGTATTCATAATGACACACATATTGGTTGCCTCACTGTATAGCTGGTATGGTTGTTACTTGTTGTCAAAATTGTGTGTGGTACATAGAGGTCTGTAACAAGAAACACGGTTCCGGCGCAAAGCCTGCTTCGCACGAGGGGTCCGTAGATTTAAACGTTCTGCATAAAAACGCAAAGCTCTCTATAGTATCTTGTCTCCTAACTTGATACGACACAACACAGTGCTTTGGAAGTGCATACAACTGCGCCAGTCAATTTTTTTAATAATCTTTAATGATTGAATATTATTCAGTAGGTCCATTTCGACATGCTCCTTAAATACAGTGTCTACCAGGCACTCGGAACACTTATCAACGGAAAGGAATGCAGTGCATAAAAGGTCTCGACCAAACTCGTTCCTTCCCAAAATTAATTCACAGCGTTACAGCTACACTACTGGCCATTAAAATTGCTACACCACGAAGATGACGTGCTACAGACGCGCAATTTAACTGACAGGAAGAAGACGCTGTGATATGCAAATGATTAGCTTTTCAGAGCATTCGCACAAGGTTGGCGCCGGTGGCGACACCTACAACGTGCTGACATGAGGAAAGTTTCCAACCGATTTCTCATACACAAACAGCAGTTGACCGGCGTTGACTGGTGAAACGTTGTTGTGATGCCTCGTGTATGGAGGAGAAATGCGTACCATCGCGTTACCGACTTTGATAAAGGTCAGACTGTAGTCTATCGCGATTGCGGTTTATCGTGTCGCGACATTGCTGCTCGCATTGGTCGAGATCCAATGACTGTTAGCAGAATATGGAATCGATGGGTTCAGGAGGGTAATACGGAACGCCGCGCTGGACCCCAACAGCCTCGTACCACAAGCAGTCGAGACGACAGGCATCTTATCCGCATGGCTGTAACGGATCGTGCAGCCACGTCTCGATCACTGAGTCAGCATATGGGGACGTATGCAACAGAACAACTATCTGCACGAACAGTTCGACGACGTTTGCAGCAGCATGGACTATCAGCTCGGAGACCATGGCTGCGGTTACCCTTGGCGCTGCATCACAGATAGGAGCGCCTGCGATGGAGCACTCAACGACGAACCTGGGTGCACGAATGGCAAAACGTCATTTTTTCAGATGAATCCAGGTTCTGTTTACAGCATCATGATGGTCGCATTCGTGTTTGCCGACATTGCGGTGAACGCACATTGGAAGCGTGTCTTCGTCATCGCCATACTGGAGTATCGCCTGGCGTGATGGTATGGGGTGCCATTGGTTACACGTCTCGGTCACCTCTTGTTCGTATTGACGGCACTTTGAACAGTGGACGTTACATTTCAGATGTGTTATGACCCGTGGCTCTACCCTTCATTCGATGCCTGCGAAACGCTACATTTTACCAGGATAATGCACGACCGCATGTTGCAGGTCCTATGTTCGACTGCTGCCCTGGCCAGCACATTCTCCAGATCTCTCACCAATTGAAAACGTCTGGTCAATGGTGGCCGAGCTACTGGCTCGTCTGCCGGCCGGTGTGGCCGAGCGGTTCTAGGCGCTTCAGTCTGGAACCGCGCGACCGCTACGGTCGCAGGTTCGAATACTGCCTCGGGCATGGATGTGTGTGGTGTCGTTAGGTTAGTTAGGTTTAAGTAGTTCTAAGTTCTAGGGGACTGGTGACCTCAGACGTTAAGTCCCATAGTGCCCAGAGCCATTTGAACCATTTTTGAACTGGCTCGTCACAATACGCCAGTCACTACTCTTGATGAACTGTGGTATCATGTCGAAGCTGCATGGGCAGCTTTACCTGTACATGCCATCGAATCTCTGTTTGACTCAATGCCCAGGCGTATTAAGGCCGTTATTCCGGCCAGAGGTGGTTATTCTGGGTACTGATTTCTCAGGATCTATGCACCCAAATTGCGTGAAAATGTAATCGCATGTCAGTTATAGTATAATATATTTGTCCAATGAATACCTGTTTATCATCTGCATTTCTTCTTGGTGTAGCAATTTTAATGACCAGTAGTGTAATTCGCAGCGTCTAACGGTCACAATATGTGTACTGTCGTGGCACATTAGTATATGAGCTGACAGGGTACTTAACGAACACAGCAGTCTCACTTACTCGCTGACGACGTCCACTGGAGCCAGCAGCTGCTGAATGCTCAGGCAGGGGCAATCTTGAGAGGGCAGACTCGCCACCTTCAGCGCTACGGTGGCCATCGGCGTGCCGGCCTGGAACATCAATGCTGCTCTGTTGTGCAATACACATAAATTGGTACGTGGAACTCATTTGTGAGCGTTACTATGAAGGCAGATAGACGTTACTTATGCTTTAAACCAGTCAAATGTAGAGCACGCCTGTTAAAACACAGATGAATATCACGTGCAGAAATTATTCGTGCTCAACTAGTCAGGTAGCGCTTAACTTTGGCAACTTCTTTGCGAGCGGCAGTCTTAATGCTTTTAACACATCTACGTTTAATAATATGCAGACCAAAGTGAAGTGTATGGCAGAGGATACGTCCCATTTTCAACAGGACTTTTTTTCCATTCCATTTATATATAGAACATAGGATGGGTGAATGCTTAAAAGATTCTGTTCATGTAAGTCTCTTTGGGTTTGCTGCTGAATCGTAACATTAACTCTATTCGATATTTTGGCGATCCAACTGGTCGCCATCTTGAGGAAAATGCTGCTTCTGCTGATGAATCCCACTTATAACTGACGCCAAGCTTTTATTTTCATTTATTGTTATTTCACTCCCCATGATGGGGCGGGCTGGCAGCGGCACAATACGCCGCTCTTCAGCCAAGAGAGTTACAAAAAACATAAGCACATGAGAAAAGTATACATAAACGAGAATGGTAAAAATGGGTGAATAAACGATAACAAAAACGGATCAGTAGAAAAGGTTGATTAAAAAACATATATCAGAGCCACACAAACATGCAGAGACCGAAGTGAAAACTAAGAAACACCACAGTGGGAACACAAATAAGTGACACTGGCGACACAGTTGGTGGCGATGTAACGTTGCACTGCACACGGCACTGGAGAAACAACGCCAGGCTGCCAATCGACGTCCTATATAGGCCTCCGTACCGTACACGGCGCATGCGCCGCCCATCACAGTTGCTGCCTTCCAAAACTGGGAGGTGGCCCCGCCCTTACTAGAACACTGGAGGCAACGATATATCGCACTCAGGGACGATATTCGAATACTTGGACTGGCCGCACCGAAGAACGATCTGTTTTTATGCGGAATAGTAGAGGATTCCACGACCTGCTAAGAGGAAACCCATTGTCTCTGTTAATTAAATTATCTGCCAATCTAATTTCATTTGTTTCTTTATAGACACTCTTCCAAAAACCGGAAGTGTTGGCAACTATCACAGTTTCTTCAAATTATATACCGTGTCCCTCATTTAAGCAGTGCTCTGCTACTGCCGATTTTTCCGGCTGTTGTAACCTCGTATGATGGCGATGTTCCACACACATGTCATGAACTGTGCGAATCGAACGGCCGATGTTAGCCTTCCCATATTGACACGGAATTTTGTACACACCGGGTTTCCTGGGCCCCAAATCATCTTTCACAGAGCCGAGTAGTGCCCTAATCTTAGAAAGTGGACAGAACACACTCTTAATGTTAAAATTCCTTAAAATTCTTCCTACCTTAAACAATACGCCCCCAGCATAAGGGATAAAGGCTACCGATATATGTTCCAGTCATGATCCAAACTCCATAGCCCGACGAAGCTACTTCTCAGAGTATCCATGTTCCGTACAACAGCCTTCAAATGCGCAAGTTCTTTTGTTAAGCTGCACGCGTCGGAAACGGCATATGCTCTGCGTACCAAAGTCCTAAGGACGCCACTGCGTTGGTATGGTGGATGACAACTCTTAGAATGCAGATACCGATCCGTGTGCGTCGGCTTTCGGTGAACACTAAATCCCAAAGTACCATCAGGTTTTTTATAAACCGTAACATCTAAAAATGGAAGCATCCCATTACTTTCAACCTCCATGGTAAATTTAATGCGGGGATGAAGACAGTTGAAGTGGTCCAAAAATCTATTAAGAGCGTCACGTCCACGTGGCCAGACGAAAAAGGAATCAACCACATATCTCCAGAAGCACGTTGGTTGCAAAGCCGAAATCCTCAGTGCTTTATCCTCGAAGTCTTCCATAAATAAATTGGTGACTATAGGTGATAAAGGACTACCCACAGCCGGCAGCAAACCCGAAGAGACTTTCAAGATTTATTACGCGGGGAAAGCCTACGATGTCAGACTCCGTTCATACTGTAGTTAGTTTAAACTTCGTTTCGCGATCCCTACGCGAGCCATGCATGAATACCCACCCACCTCCCCAGGAGTCTGAACTCCCGCACCCATCGGTACATGCAGATAAATAAATAAGTAATAAATTGATCTAAAAGATAAGATATTTAAATGGAACTAGTTATATACTTTTTTTAAAAAAATCTCACGAGATAGATAACGATGATTAGTGTAAAGGTGAACCAATGAAATAAAAAAACAATAAATAAATAGGATATAGAGGATCCCAGAAGGTGGGTTGGGCTGTATGTTCCTAAATTCACTTCTTAATGCTCCTTCTTGAAACTTGGTGGATATGATTTAACGACATAGTTGTATACAGCGTTCTCAGAAACAGTCTGAAAAGCTTGTAAGAGTGTTGCAGGGTAGGTTGTGTTGAGAAATAACTGTTAAGAAACAAATTCCATACGTTGCGCTGTTTCCGAGTCAATTAGCGCTGAAGTTTGCCAGCCAGGCATTAGCGCACGCAAATTCTAGCGCCCGCCAGAGACGGTGCCGCCAAACGTTCTTCGTTTAGTTTCCTAAACCCGAACAAGAGAGCTGGACACAGATTGGACATGGGGTGGTAGTAGGGATGGACACCAGCCAAAGGCTGAACAGTCCCGTGCGCAATCATCTACGCTATGAGAACAACTGACCTAATTGCATCCGGCAGGCCGCTTGAATTTTCGCCCGCAACGGCCTAATTGTCTAACTTCAATGCTAGTTAACTCGGAAGAGGCTCAGCGTATCGAATTTTTTTCCCTTAACAATTATATCTCTGCACAACTTACCCTGCAACACCCTTACAAACTTTTCAGATTGTTTTTGACCACACCAATATGGTTCAAATTGCTCTGAGCACTATGGGACTTAACTACTGAGGTCATCAGTCCCCTAGAACTACTAAAACCGAACTAACCTAAGGACATCACACACATCCATGCCCGAGGCAGGATTCGAACCTGCGACCGTAAAAGTCACGCGGTTCCAAACTGACGCGCTTAGAACCGCACGGCCACACCGGCCGGCTCCACACCAATATGCATCTCAGATATACCACCAACATCTGTGAAATTTATTTATGCGGGTGATATTGCCATCGGTAACCAAAGTTAGTGCTTTGTCCAAACTCATTGTACTGACAGAAGACCTAGGCATAATTAGTGAATATTAAAAAAAATGGGCGCTCCAGAGGAATTCAAACAAAACTGAAGTCACGTCGTTTCATCTAAACAACAGGTACGCGAAAGAAACTGTTGTTATCCATTATGATAAGTTCACACTGAAGCGTAAAAAAAAACAATCTACGTAGGTTGGTGTCACTCTCGTTAGAACATTCACCTTCAAACAACACCTGGAAAAATATTTAGCAGAACTCAGAACTAGAACTAACCTGATTCAGTAGCTGACCAATACGTCGCTGGGTGCCACCGCCGAAACTTTAACAATTAACACAAACTTCCTCGTACACTCAACCGCAGAATACTGTGCTCCTGTCTGGATCAATAGCTGCCATACCAACCTTGCTGGAACACAGCTAAACCAGGCGATGCGAACCATTACTGGAACAATTAGACCAACTCCGCTCCAATGGCTGCTATAGATGAGTAAGATAGCACCTCCACTAACTAGACGACTGGCATTCCTCAAATCACAGCTGGAAAAACGTAGAGCCAACCGAACCCTTTCCGTTGATGTCGATATAAATTTCCTTAAACGGCACCAACTGACACTGAAGTCAAGACATCTACTGGTACCTGTAGTAGTCGCCAACCATCTCAACGACTTCAACATCAGTGATCATAGGACCTCACTTTGGCATGATGAGAATGTCACGAACTCCCTCCCCGTGGCAGATCCAGCTTTGAAGGTACCAGTGAAGTTCCCATAAGTGCGACGTTAACAGGATTCGCAGAAATCATGGTATCTACAGCGACTCAGTGGGGAGCTCCAGAATGCCCCCGATGGGACCTATGTCGAGCTGAAGAGTGAACAGTCGCTTCACTGGCCCTGGTTTGACCATATATCCTTCGTGGGTGCGTCAAAAGACATCCACGACCTCACCACCGAAGCATTAGGTAGGCTAATCCGAAGCGACTTGCGATTGTGATTAAAAAAAGTTCAATGGACAAAACAGATGTTTGTTCCAGTAGTTCCGCCCTGAACTTGAATGAAATGCCATCATAAAACACGTTTAGTTTGTTAATAGTGTCATTCGCTTTAAACTACGTCTCACAGTGAATACGGGATGTTCCCCGCTGGACTGTAGCATGATTCCTAAAATTGCACAGGCGGGAGTGAATACAGTGTCATTTCAATAGTGACAGTAGTGTTACGTCGCAGTTCCCATTTTTCCGATGGCAGACTTAGATCTCTCAAATAATAATTATTTTTATGAACTAATAATAACTACGTTTCATTAATAAATCTGCATTTATTCTTAATTATTGCAGTTTCTCGTCTGTTGATCAAATGTTCGCACAGATACTGGTTTCTGGTACATTCTGCTTTCAGTCTCTTCTTTACAGAGACATCTTAACAATATACGTTACGTTTATAGTTCATAATCTTTAATAAAAACAATGCACATGCTGAATTTGTGCCTTTGTGTCAAATAATGAAATTAATGTTGAATGAATGAGTACCCGTACGCAAAATGTTCTGCCCTCAATAATCTTTAAGATTCGGTTTCTATCTTTTCTTTCTACATACACTCCTGGAAATGGAAAAAAGAACACATTGACACCGGTGTGTCAGATCCACCATACTTGCTCCGGACACTGCGAGAGGGCTGTACAAGCAATGATCACACGCACGGCACAGCGGACACACCAGGAACCGCGGTGTTGGCCGTCGAATGGCGCTAGCTGCGCAGCATTTGTGCACCGCCGCCGTCAGTGTCAGCCAGTTTGCCGTGGCATACGGAGCTCCATCGCAGTCTTTAACACTGGTAGCATGCCGCGACAGCGTGGACGTGAACCGTATGTGCAGTTGACGGACTTTGAGCGAGGGCGTATAGTGGGCATGCGGGAGGCCGGGTGGACGTACCGCCGAATTGCTCAACACGTGGGGCGTGAGGTCTCCACAGTACATCGATGTTGTCGCCAGTGGTCGGCGGAAGGTGCGCGTGCCCGTCGACCTGGGACCGGACCGCAGCGACGCACGGATGCACGCCAAGACCGTAGGATCCTACGCAGTGGCGTAGGGGACCGGACCGCCACTTCCCAGCAAATTAGGGACACTGTTGCTCCTGGGGTATCGGCGAGGACCATTCGCAACCGTCTCCATGAAGCTGGGCTACGGTCCCGCACACCATTAGGCCGTCTTCCGCTCACGCCCCAACATCGTGCAGCCCGCCTCCAGTGGTGTCGCGACAGGCGTGAATGGAGGGACGAATGGAGACGTGTCGTCTTCAGCGATGAGAGTCGCTTCTGCCTTGGTGCCAATGATGGTCGTATGCGTGTTTGGCGGCGTGCAGGTGAGCGCCACAATCGGGACTGCATACGACCGAGGCACACAGGGCCAACACCCGGCATCATGGTGTGGGGAGCGATCTCCTACACTGGCCGTACACCACTGGTGATCGTCGAGGGGACACTGAATAGTGCACGGTACATCCAAACCGTCATCGAACCCTTCGTTCTACCATTCCTAGACCGGCAAGGGAACTTGCTGTTCCAATAGGACAATGCACGTCCGCATGTATCCCGTGCCACCCAACGTGCTCTAGAAGGTGTAAGTCAACTACCCTGGCCAGCAATATCTCCGGATCTGTCCCCCATTGAGCATGTTTGGGACTGGATGAAGCGACGTCTCACGCGGTCTGCACGTCCAGCACGAACGCTGGTCCAACTGAGGCGCCAGGTGGAAATGGCATGGCAAGCCGTTCCACAGGACTACATCCAGCATCTCTACGATCGTCTCCATGGGAGAATAGCAGCCTGCATTGCTGCGAAAGGTGGATATACACTGTACTAGTGCCGACATTGTGCATGCTCTGT
The DNA here is from genome assembly GCF_023864275.1 of Schistocerca cancellata. Classification (NCBI taxonomy): domain Eukaryota; kingdom Metazoa; phylum Arthropoda; class Insecta; order Orthoptera; family Acrididae; genus Schistocerca; species Schistocerca cancellata. Next base: position 105,550,306 of record NC_064631.1, on the reverse strand, counting down.
TGCCTGTGTCTATGTGCCTGTGGTTCTGTCAGTGTGATCATGTGATGTATCTGACCCCAGGAATGTGTCAATAAAGTTTCCCCTTCCTGGGACAATGAATTCACGGTGTTCTTATTTCAATTTCCAGGAGTGTATATACTCCAAAGCCAGCCTATCGTCTCTAGCAGAGGGCACATTGTGAACGATGTCACTTCCCCCTTTCTTGCTCCAGTCGCGAAAGGTGCGCGGGAAGAAATATTCTTGGTAAACCTCGGTGTGTATTCTATCTCTCAAAATTTATTGTCGTGGCCTTTGTTGTATTGCCCATATCAGTTCGGCGCTCAGCATCAAGGTAGCAGCAAGCTAACGCCCTACCACAGAAAGTAGTTGCTGCGGTCAGGTGGCGGGATTCCATGAAGTAAATATCTTGCCACAGGGCAATTTATACTACAACGAAAATAATGTTGGCAATGCAGGGGCTAACAACAATCATTTACTAAAGACATATATACAGAGTGGCTAGAAACAGTCTGAAAAGCGTTAAGGATGTAGCAGGGTAGGTTGCGCTAAGAAATAATTGTTAAGAAAAAAATTCGATACGTCTCACCGTTTCAGAATTAATTAATTATTGACCCAGACCGTTGCGTGCGCGAATTGAAGCGGACCTCCAGATGCATTTAGTGTCAGTTGTTCTCACAGCGTGTGAGACTGGTCAGCCATTGGCTCGGGTTCGATCCCTACTACCATCCCATGTCTAATCTGTGTATCGCCTCTCGTTCGGTTTTAGGAGACCAATTGAAGAACACATTTGGCGACACCGTGTCTGGCTGGCCCCTTAAATCTGTGCCCCCAACGACCCAAATGGCTGCCTTCAATGCTAATTAATTCAGAAACGGCGCATCATATCGAATTTCATACTGAACAGTTACTTATCGGCACAACCTACTCTGCAAATCCTTACAAGCTTTCCAGGCTGTTTTCGACCACCCTGTATATCACAAATCCTCAGTTTAAATGTTATGACGATAATGTCTGACACTGAGGTTAAAGTTCTGAACGCTGGTGTAAACCTAACTTAGTGAGCGATAAATAATTAATCTAATAGTTGTTCCAGTGTCCAAGTTAGTATCTGAAGTCCTGCTGCGTTAATAATGCACACTGGCTGTCGAACCCAGTCGTCCCTTACGACTTTTCTCCGCACTTAGCTGTCATGGCGCTTAGTACAGCAGTCTTGAAATTTGTCCCTGCATACATAAAAATTTCAATCTTACATATGATTGTTACATGGTGACTGCTCAGGTATCAGCAAAAAGGTGAATGACCTTTCGGATCATGATGCGCAAATTTTAACTTTAAAAGATTTTTATGCTGCAACACGTGTTAAATATAGTCATCAGCTGTTCAGGAAAGCTGATCCAGTTGTTGTAGAGACCTTTGTAAACCTTATAAAGGAACAAGAGTGGCAAGATGTTTATAGCGCTGATACAGTAGACGATAAATATAATGCTTTTCTCAAGACTTTTCTCATTCTCTTTGAAAGTTGCTTTCCGTCAGAACGCTTAAAACAGGGTACTAGCACAAACAGGCAGCCTGGGTGGCTGACTAGAGGGATAAGAATATCTTGTAGAACAAAGTGGCAATTATATCAAAACGTTAGAAACAGTCAAAATCTAAATGCAGCAGCCCATTACAAACATTATTGTAAGGTGCTTAAAAATGTTATTAGGAAGGCAAAAAGTATGTGGTATGCAGATAGAATAGCTAAGTCTCAGGATAAAATTAAAACCATATGGTCAGTCGTAAAGGAAGTTGCTGGTCTGCAGAGATAGGTCGAGGATATAGAATCAGTGCGTAGTGGGAATGTCCGTGTTACTGATAAGTCGCATATATGTACAGTATTTAATAATCACTTTCTGAATATAGCAGGTGAACTAAATAGAAACCTAGTCCCAACAGGGAATCATATAGCGCTCTTAGAAAAAAGTGTTCCGAGACTGTTACCTGAAATGCTCCTCCATGATACTGACAAGAGGGAGATTGAGTTAATAATTAGATCACTAAAGACCAAGAACTCTCATGGATATGACGGGGTATCTAGCAGAATACTGAAGTATTGTTCTATGTATGTTAGCCCAGTTCTCAGCCATATCTGTAACTTTTCCTTTAGGAGTGGTCGGTTTCCTGACCGTTTAAAGTACTCGGTAGTGAAGCCACTTTATAAAAAGGGAGACATTGATAATGTTGACAATTTTAGACCTATTTCTATGCCATCGGTGTTTGCTAAAGTTATCGAGAAGGTTGTATATACAAGGTTACTGGAGCATTTAAATTCACATAATTTGCTGTCAAATGTTCAGTTTGGTTTTAGAAATGGTTTAACAACTGAAAATGATATATTCTCTTTTCTCTGTGAGGTTTTGGATGGATTAAATAAAAGGTTGCGAACGCTAAGTTTTTTTCTTTGATTTAACGAAGGCTTTTGACTGTGTTGGCAACAAAATATTACTGCAGAAGTTGGACCATTATGGAGTAAGGGGAGTAGCTTACAATTGGTTCGCCTCTTACTTTAAGAACAGAAAGCAGAGGGTAATTCTCCGCAGTATTGAGAGTGGTAGTGATGTTCAGTCCCAATGGGGCACTGTTAAGTGGGGCGTTCCCCAAGGGTCGGTGCTGGGGCCACCTCTGTTTCTTATTTATATAAATGATATGCCTTCTAGTATTACAGGTGATTCAAAAATATTTCTGTTTGCTGATGACACCAGCTTGATAGTGAAGGATCTTGTGTGTAATATTGAAACAGTAACAAATAATGTAGTTCATGAAATAAGTTCGTGGCTTGTGGAAAATAATTTGATGCTAAACCACAGTAAGACTCAGTTTTTACAGTTTCTAACTCACAATTCAACAAGAGCCGATATTTTGATCAGACAGAATGGGCATATTATAAGCGAGACGGAACAGTTCAAATTCCTAGGCGTTCGGATAGATAGTAAGCTGTTGTGGAAAGCCCATGTCCAGGATCTTGTTCAGAAGCTAAATGCTGCTTTATTTAGCATTAGAACAGTATCTGAAATAAGTGACAGTTCAACACGAAAAGTAGTCTACTTCGCATATTTTCATACGCTTATGTCGTATGGTATTATTTTTTGGGGTAATTCTTCTGATTCAAAAAGGGTATTTTTGGCTCAAAAGCGGGCTGTTCGAGCTATGTGTGGTGTAAGTTCGAGAACCTCTTGCCGACCCCTATTCAAAAATCTGGGAATTCTGACATTGCCCTCACAGTATATATTTTCTTTAATGTCGTTTGTTGTTAGCAATATTAGCCTATTCCCAAGAGTTAGCAGCTTTCACGCAGTTAATACTAGGCAGAAATCAAATCTGCATGTAGAATGCACTTCCTTGACTCTTGTGCAGAAAGGAGTGCAGTATTCTGCTGCATCCATTTTCAATAAGCTACCACAAAAACTGAAAAATCTTAGCAGTAGCCCAAACTCTTTTAAGTCTAAACTGAAGAGTTTCCTCATGGCTCACTCCTTCTATTCTGTCGAGGAGCTCCTGGAAGAGCTAAAAAATTAAGCAAATTCCAGTGTTACATTGTTGATTGTCTTCATTTAAACTTACGACTTGTCACCTGAATATGTTTTTTTTATATTTCATTTTATCTGTTTCTAATATCGTGTTATAATTTCATGTATTGACTCGTTCCATGACCATGGAGACTTCTCCTTAATTTGGTCCCACGGAACAATAAATAAATAAATAAATAAAAAATCATGTAATCTGTTCCTTTTTGCACTTTATAAGCAGAAACACGTATCTTCCTATTGATACTCATCAGTGATGCAACAATGGTCTTATTACCTCTGACTCCTTGCTCCGCGATAATTGGAAAGAAAAGTTCCCGTCTGTTTGTAACAAGGAGATCTAAGATGTCAGCCACATGAGTAAGTTCTCTGATTAATAGCTCGAGGTGATTTTCGGATACGGCACTTAGATTGATTTAAAACTACTCCCTGTCCCTGTTTCCCGACGTAATAACTTGACTCTCCCACGCTATAGCTGATAAGTTGAAATCTCCACTTAATACTTTAGCACTATCAGGAAATTTATACGCTCTCTTCTCCTACTGTTCCCTGAAATGTTCCAAGTCTGCTGCGTGGTTATAATTAAACTTTCCCTATTTAACATGTTATAACACGGAAGCTAATTACCGTACGAGTATCAGTCTTGCTAGCATTAATGTCCAGAGTTTGGGGTGCATGATTTCCATGCTTTACAGCACTACCGTCCAGTTCCGACTATGGCCACCAGGTGCCGTGATCAGTCACCGTGATTCACAGTCTCACACACCTGGTCAGTAGCAGTGCACTTGTTGACACGCCAACATGAGCTTAGACAAAAGGAGCAGGGCATTATTGGCGAAGCTCTGTTATCAAGACAACACTCATTCTGCAGCTGCACACAACGACGTGTTGACATTGCACTCCACTTTCTCGCAAGGATTGATGTTGACGAGGACTGGTCCTGTACCATCCAATGGGCAGACGAAGCTCATTTTTCTGTGAGGTACTACCGTGTGGTGTGCCTTCGCGGTTACATTCATCATTGGCCCATTGTTTTTTGAACAGGTTGGCTTTGAAGGACCAAAGACGTGCAGTGTGACTGGCCAGCGTTACTGCTATAAGCTTCGCCAGCGTGACATACACGCTCTACAGAAGAGAGACGCATTGAACTCGACAGTTTTCGTGCAAGATGGGGCGCCACCGCATATCGCTCGTGAATTCATCTGCTTCTCCGAAACACATTTTGAATCGGTCGAACTACCAGCCTATCGTTTCCAGATCTCACTCCCTGCGATTTCTGGTTGTGGGGCTACCTGAAGGACAGAGTTTAACTGGGCAACATTCACACATGTGTTGATCTGAAGCGCAGCGTAACAAGAAAGATAGCCAGCATACCTACGCACATGCTTCGTACTGCTGTGCAGAATGCAATCCTGCGCTTTCAGACTCTTCTCGACACTCATGGGCGCCATCTCGAGCCCTGTTTTGGAAGTAATGGTATCGGTATGTAATCTACATCTACATTTATACTCCGCAAGCCACCCAACGGTCTGTGGCGGAGGGCACTTTACGTCCCACTGTCATTAGCTCCCTTTCCTGTTCCAGTCGCGTATGGTTCGCGGGAAGAACGACTGCCGGAAAGCCTCCGTGCGCGCTCGAATCTCTCTAATTTTACATTCGTGATCTCCTCGGGAGGTATAAGTAGGGGGAAGCAATATATTCGATACCTCATCCAGAAACGCACCCTCTCGAAACCTGGACAGCAAGCTACACCGCGATGCAGAGCGCCTCTCTTGCAGAGTCTGCCACTTGAGTTTGCTAAACATCTCCGTACCGCTATCACGCTTACCAAATAACCCTGTGAGGAAACGCGCCGCTCTTCTTTGGATCTTCTCTATCTCCTCTGTCAACCCGACCTCGTACGGATGCCACACTGATGAGCAATACTCAAGTATAGGTCGAACGAGTGTTTTGTAAGCCACCTCCTTTGTTGATGGACTACGTTTTCTAAGGACTCTCCCAGTGAATCTCAACCTGGCACCCTCCTTACCAACAATTAATTTTATATGATCATTCCATTTCAAATCGTTCCGTACGCATACTCCCAGATATTTTACAGAAGTAACTGCTACCAGTGTTTGTTCCGTTATCATATAATCATGCAATAAAGTATCATTCTCTCTATGTATTCGCAATACATTACATTTATCTATGTTAAGGGTCAGTTGCCACTCCCTGCACCAAGTGCCTATCCGCTGCAGATCTTGCTGCATTTGTCTGTAATCGTATGATGTACCTAGTAGCACATTAAAAGTGTTTCAGTTGAATAGATTCTGCATTATTTCTCTTCCCCATGTCCTTGACATTAATGCTACCAAGTTTGGTTTCCGTACGGTGATTAGGTTCCTTGTTATAACGTGTTCAATAGGAAAAGTTTAATTATAACCAACCGGTATGTCTGGTCAAACGCCGGGTCTGGTTCCTCGAATGGCCGACGTTGCCGCCCTCATTTTCGTGTTGTGCGGCGGGCTTGTGTTTAATGGTATAATTGAGGGAGATGAGGGAAAGTATCCTACGCTTAGGCATGGATAGTGCTGACCGCTCTGGAACACGGGAGTGCGGCCCCGATAACTCAACCACTGGTTTGTGGTCCCTATGAGTGTAAAATTAGTCTCCAGTGAGAAAACATGGAATTTATTATAAAGACAATCGCTGAAGCTTCGTTTACTGTTTGCGAGTGGTTACTCTGAGCAGGTGTGGGCGTCTTCGGAGTTGTTCTGTACTGTGTGTGTGTGTGTGTGTGTGTGTGCGTGTGTGTGTGTGTGTATGTGTGTGTGAAATCTTATGGGACTTAACTGCTAAGGTCATCAGTCCCTAAGCTTACACACTACTTAACCTAAATTATCCTAAGAACGAACACACACACCCATGCCCGAGGGAGGACTCGAACCTCCGCCGGGACCAGCCGCAAAGTCCATGACTGCAGCGCCCTAGACCGCTCGGCTAACCCCGCGCGGCTGTTCTGTACCGTCGTCGTTCTCAACTTGAGAGCAGGAGGCTAATTGGGATGTCAGAATTATGTGTTAAAAAACTCTTTATCATCGGATTCAACTCGAATTTAGTAATTTTGTACCGAAAACAGCGAATTTTGTCTCAAAATCGATTCATAGAACCGATTCTCTTAGAATTTTTGGTAGTATTCGCTGGTACGTATAAGTAAATAGAATTGCGCCAATTTACTCAAATGTTAAAATGTATGTGAAATCTTATGGGACTTAACTGCTAAGGTCATCAGTCCTTAGGCTTACACACTACTTAACCTAAATTATCCTAAGGACAAACACACACACACCCATGCCCGAGGGAGGACTCGAACCTCCGCCGGGACCAGCCGCACAGTCCATGACTGTAGCGCCTTAGACCGCTCGGCTAATCCAGCGCGGCTACAATTTACTCCATATATCACTATGTTTCAGCAAAACAGTTCTAACAAACTACACTGCTAGCACTGAAAATCTTGTTTCGAACATCTTAGGGCTATGTAGTACAATACTACTACATCCGTTAAAAAATTAAAATGCGGTGCTGTATGTTGTATGGAAACTGCATGTTAGATGTGCTTCACTTCATTGCCATTTCGATAAGGAGTTTAGACATTCTTCAAATGACTAGTGAAACTGCTGGTGTATGTGCGATATAACAAAGCATCGCTGCAAAATTTACCTTGGGGAAGCGGAAGGTAACCAGGTTAGCGTACTGACTCTCCAGGGCTCCAGGTCTGCCGTAGTAAACGAATCTGGCGTTGGCCACTGAGGAGACGTCTTTCTGGGTAAAGATCAGCTTCTTTCCGTCGGGAGAAAACAACAGCGATGCATCCTGGCCCACTGTCTTCACTGGGTGGGACCATGCTGGAACATTATTTCGTTTCTTCAGGCACTGGTTGTTCAGGAGTCAACTGACATACCTTGTGAAAGAAACAAAAAATATCACACTGTAGCGGAGGACACGAGCAAGAAACATTTTGTGAAAAGCTTAACTTTAGCACACATCTTCATCAAAAGAGCACTAGTTCATTTCACATTGCTAATCCAGCCGACTTCGTAACCGATAGCGCTAACTCATGAACGTTTGGCGGCGCTCGACCCTGAGACAGCAGGCTGATACCGTGGTGGGGTGAAGCTCTCCCACCACCCATCGCCGGTCGGCGAGGGAAGCCAGGGCTGTGGTGTTTAGTCGATGACCGCCAGTCCTCGCTCTATTGTCCTCGATTCGAGTCCAAACTTGCCCACAGTGTTTTGTGGAGTGAGGACCTGCCACACCGTTGATGGCAGTCCCTATGGAGGAGGGAGTTGAAGTCCAGTGGTCCTCTTGGGTCTATTCGAGAAACATAGGCTACTGTAATACTTCTGGCTAACTGGCCCTATGTCATGCCACATCTGAAACAAGATGCTGGTTCACTCAGAGACTTACTCCAGTCAAATAAACCCGTGTCGTGATCATGCGCTGTGTGTGTGGTCAGTTACGTGAAACGATTGAGAAATGTTTTCTCGTCTCCAATTGACCGTCAGAACAACGGAATTATAAGGAAGCGTCGCTGTTTTTTGCTTCTGAATTGCTAACATCCGAGAACATATACTCCTGAATGCTATGACACACTCATTACGTTGTTGCCGTATACTTCGCACAATTCACGACAAATTTCTATAGGTTTTAGTTTTTTTCCAACAAAAACCTTATCATATACCGCAACTCACAACTGGCGGGATTTTCGATTGCAGCGTACATTTCAAATTCGAATATCGAAAAACCCAGAATCGCAGAGACACTCCCGCTCTCACGGATGTATGCCGACTGAGCTGCCGAGCACGTACATATCAAAATATACGAGATCGGCGCGCGCCTAACGGTGTCAGACGGAAACGTTCCCTACTTTCTGAATAGCCCTTGTATATTTGTCTAGCCTTTTCGCTAGGAGCTAAATTTCCAAGCTAGTTATAGTCCATAGTAAAAGAAAATGCTATAGGTTTGATTGTGACACAGTTCATTTCTGAGTTCTTGCCCCATGTTGAGACAATGAAAGCATACTGTTAAATATCGCCAGGGGGAATGTTTTGTTGATCGTAATTTCCAAGTCGCCGATGGGTCTCAGTAATACCGTAGCTGTTATAATGACTCATTGACAATTACTATTAGCATAATAACGTTTCATTTCTTGTTATTACTGAAGTTATGGGCCGCTTACAAGTGTTAGGAGGATGAGACATACACGCAGTTGTGATTTTCTGACGATCGAATTGAGTTCTGGAAAATTTACAAAAAGGGGAATCTGCTGCCCAACGTTCTCAGGTTTATGGTATAGGCACACAAACAGCGAGAGACGTGAAGGAAAGATAAAGAAAAGGCGCTACATTTTGCAACCAAAGTTGATAGCCCATTCGTATCATCAGAGTGTGGATCTAAGTGCCTCGAAACGTCACCTTACGCTAAACTAGATGAAGCACTGCATTAGCGGTTCAACCAGAAGAGAGCAGAAGGATTTCCAATATCAGGTCCGATGTTAAAAGAACATGCAACAGAGTTCCACGGAACTCTGAAGATTTAAGGCTTCATTAAGATGACTGACTCGATTTAAACGTCGCTATACTGCTTGAGACGCTGCTATTCTGGGCTATAAACTACCTGCTACAAAGAGTTAACAGAAACTCTTTGCGATGATTTCATCAGTCACAACGAACAGCATAATCCTCTCGCAGAACCAGAACAACGCCGACGAAACTGTTTGTACTGGAAGGGCACGTCCACACGAATTTTAGCCTCTCGGACTGAATTCCATGATAATTTTGAATTAGTCGTGTTTTTCGATTTTGCGTGCAGTTTCGGACCCGCATTGACCTGGGTAATCAAGACTCTGCCGCAGTCGGTATAATCTTTGGGCTTATTAATACAGGGTGACACAAAATAACGGGAATTTTTGAAACGAGTAGTGGCAGCCATGGGCAGGCGGCAGCACTGCGGGTTCATGACAGTTAGTGAGTAAACATTCCGCCATTTGAGTAATCATGGATCCGTGGAAAGGACAACAGAGTGTGTTAGCCATAAAAATGTCTTATAAAAGCAATGATAGTTTGGTAGCGGCGTAGAGGGAGTTTCGACGTTTTTATAATTTAGGACGTCATGATGCCGTTCCGTCGAAACATGCGATAAAGTGTTGGATTAAGAACTTTGAAGAGACTGGATCTGCCCTCAAGAAAAACCAACAGGACGACCAAGAAGTGTGCGTTCTCTAACAAACATTGATGTTGTACGCGAGTCTGTCTTACGGAGCCCACGGCGTTCAGTTCGTAAGCAAGCAGCAGTGGCTGGAATGTCCCGGGAGAGTGTTCGCAGAATTCTTCATCTTGATTTAAAATTTGGTCCGTACAAACTACAGATGGTTCAACAATTGAAGGACAATGATTACTGGTTACGATTAAGATTCTGTCAACAAATGATAACAAAAATAAACAATCGCGATAAAATTCTAAACAAGTTGTGGATGTCAGGTGAGGCACATTTCAGAACTACCGTTACTGAGCAAACACAAATCCTAATCACGTTCATGAGAGCCCTTTACACGCTAGTACAGTATGGTGTGGTGTTTCATCACATGGGATTATCGGACCCTAATTTTTCACAGATGAACAAGGAAACACACTAAGTCTCAATGCCGATCATTACGTGGAGATGTTACAAACTTTCGTTACACCTGCATTGAACAACTTTCCAAACGTTCAAGATGCCTGGTTTCAACAGGACGGAGCGACATCACACACTGCACGGCAATCAATGGCGTATGTGCGATAATTATTTGGCAGCCGTGTGATCTCACTATTCGGTAACATTCCCTGGCCCCCTAGATCGCCAGATTTATCTGTTTGTGATTTTTTCTTGTGTCTACACGACTCGACCAAGAGCCCTGGATGAGTTACAACAGAGAATTCGGTATGCAATTCACAGTTTCCCAGCTGACATGTTGCAACGTTCAATGAGGAAACTCAGCAGTAGATTTCACGAATGTATTCGGACAGGGGGACGCCATCTAAAAGGAGTAATTTTTAAAAAATTATGAATGCCATCAATGTTTCGTAAATGGCAAAGTTGTAAGGTTTCAATTACTATGAATGCAATTTCTTTCCTTCATCACTTCTAGTTTTATTGGATTATGGAAATGCTCCCATTTCTCGGTGTCACCCTGTATAACCCTACGCCGGAAAAGATGCCGGTTTTTATCATGCTGACGTGAGGAGTAGATGCTGATGTTGAGCATATTTATAAAACATGATTCTCCAGAGTTCTCTTATCCAAATAGGTCAAACTGGGATATGGGCAAACCGCATATTAATTCTTTAGCACGTACTATGAGTCTGAAGTGCTGTTGTACAGTCAGCAGGCTACAGACACAACTGGGCACAACAAACTCGGCAGATAATACAGCACAACTTACCGCCAGCATATGATTCCAGGATTCCATTGAAGACGACGTTCGGTACCCCGTCTTTGGTGATCTGTATTGGTTCAGCGTCAGGCGACGTCAGGTAGTAGATGTTGTTTTCGTATACATACGCCAGCTGGCTTTTTGTGCCCCACTTCGCCAGTTGAAGACGTTTTCCACCGCCGATCTGTGTCACCCTGCTGAGGAGACACATAAATGGTGAATACTACGGCACTGTTCAACCGACAATGTCAGACTTGAACAATTTAGTCCTCAGCCAAAATATTGCACATTGTATAAACTAACGCTTTATCCTACAGGAATGTGCTTACGTATACATGATTGTACATCCGCGTATACCTGTATGTCCATACTCTGAAAACAACTTTGAAAGTCGTACGTAAAATCTATGAACGCTACAAATAATTCAATACCTTCTGTTGCTGACAGAACGGGTAATGTAACTGATGATGATAAAACAGAAGGCCGAAATTCTAAACCTAGCTTTCAAAAACTCGTTTGCGATAGAGGACTGCAGCACCGTTCCCTCTTTCAATCATCGAACATACGAAAGGATGGCTGACATAGTGTTTAGTGTATCTGGGATTGTAAAACAGTTAAGATCCTTAGACGCCAGAAAAGCATTTGGCCCAGACGGTATCCCCGTAAGATTTTATGTTGACTATGCTACAAATATAGCACCATTCGGATCCGTCATCTGTCAGAGATCATTGGAACGGCGGAAAGTTCCACTGGACTGGAAGAAAGCCCAGGTCATAGCAATCTATAAGAAGGGTAGAAAATCAGATGTACATAATTACCGGCCAATTTCACTGACATCATTTTGTTGTAGAATCATAGAACATATTTTGTGTTCAGACATAATGACCTTTCTAGACTCTGAGAAGTTCATCTGCAGAAACCAGCACGGTTTTAGGAAACAGCGGTATGCGAGACACAGCTGGCCCTCTTTGTGCATGACATACAACAGGTTCTGCATACCGGCTCCCAGGTTGATGCCATATTTCTCGACTTTCGAAAGGCGTTCGACTCAGTTCCGCACTGTCGCTTGTTACAAAAAGTGCGCTCTTACGGTCTATCCAATGACATATGCGATTGGATAGAAAGTTTTCTAACAGACAGGGAGCAGTATTTCATCCTGAACGGTGTGACTTCAACAGAAACAAGCGTAACTTCAGGTGTGCACCAGGGCAGCGTAATAGGTCCTCTACTTTATACGATTTACATAAACGATCTGGTTGATGGTATTGACAGCGACCTTAGACTGTTTGCCGATGATGCTGTAGTCTACAGGAAAGTAGTATCACACGAAAGTTGTGAACAAATCAATGAAGAATTGCAGAAAATAAATGCGTGGTGTAATGACTGGCAGTTATCTCTCAATATTAATAAGTGTAATCTACTGCGTATAACAAGGCGAAAATTCCCATTAATTATTTGAGTACAAAATAAATGATCAGTCTTTGGAAGCGGTAACATCAGTCAAGTATCTGGGTGTGACTATTCGAAATGACCTCAAATGGGATGATCAGATTACACAAGTAACGGGTAAGGCGAACGCTAGATTGCGGTTTATTGGTAGAATCCTGAAGCGATGCAGTCCTTCAACAAAGGAAATAGCTTACAATACGTTAGTTCGTCCAGTCTTGGAGTATTGTTCGTCTGTATGGGACCCTTACCAGTTGGGTCTGATTCAAGAGATTGAGAAAGTCCAAAGAAGAGCGGCAAGATTCGTGACTGGTACATTTAGCCATTGCGAGAGCGTTACAAATCTCATAGAAAGTTTGAAGTGGGACACACAGAAGGGGCTGCTCACTAAATTCAGAAATCAAATCTTCACCGAGGATGTAGAGCATATATTACTACCATCAACTTTCAAATCGCGTAATGATCATCATTCAAAGATAAGGGATATAAGAGCTGATACTGAGGCGTTCAAACAGTCGTTTTTCCCTCGCGCGATCCGCGAGTGGAACAAAGGGGGGAAATATCACTTTGGCGCGAATTGTGCCCTCCGACACACACCGCTTGGTGGCTAGCGGAGTATATAAGTAGATATGTAGATGTAGATGTAGAATGGCAGTGGGTGCTTACCACTCTATTAGGGCTTTTCCCGTTTCAGTCATGTACTGAGGGAATCCCCCCTCCACCCCCCCCCCACCCCCCCAATGAACCATGGACCTTGCTGTTGGTGGGGAGGCTTGCGTGCCTCAGCGATACAGATGGCCGTACCGTAGGTGAAACCACAACGGAGGGGTATCTGTTGAGAGGCCAGACAAAGGTGTGGTTCCTGAAGAGGGGCAGCAGCCTTTTCAGTAGTTGCAGGGGCAAGAGTCTGGATGATTGACTGGTCTGGCCTTGTAACACTAACCAAAACGGCCTTGCTGTGCTGGTACTGCGAACGGCTGAAAGCAAGAGGAAACTACAGCCGCAATTTTTTCCGAGGGCATGCAGCTTTACTCTGTGATTAAATGATAATGCCGACCTCTTGGGTAAAATATTCCGGAGGTACAATAGTCCCCCTTTCGGATCTCTGGGCGGGGACTACCTCAAGAGGACGTCGTTATCAGGAGAAAGAAAACTGGCGTTCTACGGACCGGACGTGGAATGTCATATCCCTTAATCGGGCAGGTAGGTTAGAAAATTCAGAAAGGGAAATGGATAGTTTAAAGTTAGATATAGTGGGAATTAGTGAAGTTCGGTGGTAGGAGGAGCAAGACTTCTGGTCAGGTGAATACAGGGTTATAAATACAAAGTCAAATACTGGTAATGCAGGAAGAGGTTTAATAATGAATAAAAAGTTAGGAACACGGATATGCTACTATAAATACAATAGGTTACGCATTACTGTAGCCAAGATACACACGAATCCCATGCCTACCACAGTTGTACAAGTTTATATGTCAACTAGCTCCGCAGATGATGAAGAGTAAAAATTTTTGTTGTTGCGATAAAAGAAATTATTCAGACAGTTAAGGGAGACGAAAATTTAATACTCATGGGGGACTGACTGGATTTAGATTGCAGAAAAAGGAAGAGAGGGAAAAGTAGCAGGTGAATATGGACTGGGAGTAAGGAAAGAAAGAGGAAGCCGCCTGCACAGAGCATAACGTAATCATAGCTAAGAATCATGAAGGAAGTTGTATACGTGGAAGAGACCTGGAGACACAGATAATCAGATAGATTATACACTCCTGGAAATTGAAATAAGAACACCGTGAATTAATTGTCCCAGGAAGGGGAAACTTTATTGACACATTCCTGGGGTCAGATACATCACATGATCACACTGACAGAACCACAGGCACATAGACACAGGCAACAGAGCATGCACAATGTCGGCACTAGTACAGTGTATATCCACCTTTCGCAGCAATGCAGGCTGCTATTCTCCCACGGAGACGATCGTAGAGATGCTGGATGTAGTCCTGTGGAACGGCTTGCCATGCCATTTCCACCTGGCGCCTCAGTTGGACCAGCGTTCGTGCTGGACGTGCAGACCGCGTGAGACGACGCTTCATCCAGTCCCAAACATGCTCAATGGGGGACAGATCCGGAGATCTTGCTGGCCAGGGTAGTTGACTTACACCTTCTAGAGCACGTTGGGTGGCACGGGATACATGCGGACGTGCATTGTCCTGTTGGAACAGCAAGTTCCCTTGCCGGTCTAGGAATGGTAGAACGATGGGTTCGATGACGGTTTGGATGTACCGTGCACTATTCAGTGTCCCCTCGACGATCACCAGTGGTGTACGGCCAGTGTAGGAGATCGCTCCCCACACCATGATGCCGGGTGTTGGCCCTGTGTGCCTCGGTCGTATGCAGTCCTGATTGTGGCGCTCACCTGCACGGCGCCAAACACGCATACGACCATCATTGGCACCAAGGCAGAAGCGACTCTCATCGCTGAAGACGACACGTCTCCATTCGTCCCTCCATTCACGCCTGTCGCGACACCACTGGAGGCGGGCTGCACGATGTTGGGGCGTGAGAGGAAGACGGCCTAACGGTGTGCGGGACCGTAGCCCAGCTTCATGGAGACGGTTGCGAATGGTCCTCGCCGATACCCCAGGAGCAACAGTGTCCCTAATTTGCTGGGAAGTAGCGGTGCGGTCCCCTACGGCACTGCGTAGGATCCTACGGTCTTGGCGTGCATCCGTGCGTCGCTGCGGTCCGGTCCCAGGTCGACGGGCACGTGCATCTTCCGCCGACCACTGGCGACAACATCGATGTACTGTGGAGACCTCACGCCCCACGTGTTGAGCAATTCGGCGGTACGTCCACCCGGCCTCCCGCATGCCCACTATACGCCCTCGCTCAAAGTCCGTCAACTGCACATACGGTTCACGTCCACGCTGTCGCGGCATGCTACCAGTGTTAAAGACTGCGATGGAGCTCCGTATGCCACGGCAAACTGGCTGACACTGACGGCGGCGGTGCACAAATGCTGCGCAGCTAGCGCCATTCGACGGCCAACACCGCGGTTCCTGGTGTGTCCGCTGTGCCGTGTGTGTGATCATTGCTTGTACAGCCCTCTCGCAGTGTCCGGAGCAAGTATGGTGGGTCTGACACACCGGTGTCAATGTGTTCTTTTTTCCATTTCCAGGAGTGTATAATGGAAAGACAGAGATTGAGGAACCAGTTTTTAAAAAATGGCTCTGAGTACTATGGGGCTTAACATCTGAGCTCATCAGTCCCCTAGAACTTAGAACTACTTAAACCTAACTAACCTAAGGACATCACACACATCCATGCCCGAGGCAGTATTCGAACCTGCAACCGTAGCGGTCGTGCGGTTCCAGACTGCAGCGCCTAGAACCGCTCGGCCACCCTGGGCGGCCGAACCAGTTTTTAAATTGAAAGACATTTCCAGGGTCAGATGTGGACTCTGACCACAATTTATTGGTTATGAACTTTAGATTGAAACTGAAAAAAACTTCAAAAAGGTAGGAATGTAAGAAGATGGGATCTGCATAAACTGAGAGGACCATCGGTTGTAGAGAGTTTCAGAGAGAGCATTAGGAAACGATTGGCAAGAACACGGGAAAGAAATACGGTAGAAGAAGAATGGGTAGCTTTAAGAGACGAAATAGTGAAGGCAGCAGAGGATCAAGTAGGTAAAAGACGAGGGCCAGTAGAAATCCTTGGGTAACAGAAGATATACTGAATTTAATTGACGAAAGGAGAAAATGTAAAAATGCAGTAAACGAAGCAGGCGAAAAGTAGTAAAAACGTCTCATAAATGAGATCGACAGGAAATAGAAAATGGCTAAGTAGGAATGGCTAGAGGAGAAATGTAAGGATGTAGCGGCGTATATCACTAGGGGTAAAATAGATACGGCCTATAGAAAAATTAAAGAGACTTCCGGAGAAAAGAGAACCACTTTCTTGAATGTTAAGGGCTCAGATTGAAAACCAATCCTAAGCAAATAAGGAAACCAGAAAGGTGGAAAGAGTATATGGAGGGACTACACAATGGCGATGTACTTGAGTGCAATTATGGAAGTGGAAGAGGATGTTGATGAAGACGAAATGGGAGATATGATACTCCATGAAGAATTTGACAGAGCACTGAAAGACTTAAGTCGTAACAAGTCCCTGGGAGAAGATAGCATTCCATTAGATCTACTGATAGCCTTGGAAGAGTCAGCCATGACAAAATTCTTACACCTGGTGAGCAAGATGTATGAGACAGGCAAAATACCTTCAGACTTCAAGAAGAATATAATAACTCCAATCCCAAAGAAAACAGGTGTTGACAGATGTGAAAATTACCGAACAATCAGTTTAATAAGTCATGGTTGCAAAATACTAACACGAATTCTTTCAAACGAATGGAAAAACTGGTAGAAGCCGACCTCGGTGAAGATTAGTTTGGATTGCATAGAAATGTTGGAACACGCGAGGCAACACTGACCCTGCGACTTGTCTTACAAGATAGGTTAAGGAAAGGCAAACCTACGTTTCTGGTATTTGTAGTCTTAGAAAAAGGTTTTCACAATGTTGACTGCAATACTCTCTTTCAAATTCTGCAGGTGGCAGGTGTAACATACAGGGAGCGAAAGGCTATTAACAATTTGTACAGGAACCAGATGGCAGTTATAAGAGCCTAGGGGCACGAAAGGGAAGCAGTTATTGAGAATGGAGTGAGACAGGGTTGTAGCCTATTCCCGATGTTATTCAGTCTGTATATTGAGCAAGCAGTAAAGGAAATAAAAGAAAAATCTGGAGTAGGAATTAAAATCCATGGAGAAGAAATGAAAATTTTGTGGTTTGCTGACGACATTGTAATTTTGTCAGAAACAGCAAAGGACCTGAAAGAACAGCTGAACCGATTAGGAGGATATAAGTAGATGAACGGCAACAAAAGCAAAATGAATGTAGTGGAATGTAGTCAACTTAAATCAGGCGATGCTAAGGAATTAAAATAAGAAATGAGTCACTTAAAGTAGTAAGTGAGTTTTGCTATTTGGGAAGCAAAATAACTGATGATGGTCGAAGTAGAGAGGATTTACAATGTATACTGGCTATGGGAAGGAAAGCGTTTCTGAAGAAGAGAAATGTGTAGACATCGAGTATAGATTTAAGTCTCAGAAAGTCATTTCTGAAGGTATTGATATAGAGTGTAGCCTTGTATGGAAGTCAAACATGGACTATAAACAGTGTAGACAAAAAGAGAATAGAAGCTTTCGAAATGTGGTGCTACTGAAGAATACTGAAGATTAGATGGGTAGATCACGTAACAAATGAGGAGGTACTGAATAGAATTGGGGAGAAGAGGAATTGTGGCACAACTTGACTAGAAGAAGAGATCGGTTGGTAGATCAAGTTCTGAGGCATCAAGGGATCACCAATTTAGTATTGGATGAAAGCGTGGGTGGTAAAAATCTTAGAGGGAGCCCAAGAGATAAATAGACTAAACAGATTCAGAAGGATGTAGGTCCCAGTAGTCATTCAGAGATGAAGAGGCTTTCACAGGCTAGAGTAACATGGAGAGCTGCATCAAACCAGTCTCTGGACTTAGAACCACAGCAACAATATGGAGGGAGTGTACAATGATTGCTTAAACGCCCGTGTGCATGCTAGTCTAATCTTGCCTTCACGATCCCTACTGGAGCGATACGTAGGGGTTTCGCTGATAACCACGCAGTTGAGCGAAAAAAAAAAAAAAAAAAAAAAAAAAAAAAAAAAAACGTAGGGGTTTGGAGTCGGAGGTGCAAAAATTCTCCTTCGAGCCTACCTGCTCCTGTCTCCGCCGCAACCACTAAAGCAGTCCAACCCGCTGTAAAGGAAACCGCAGAGTAAATGTGTACTGAAGCACAGTGGTTAAAGGCGGCCAACATGGGTTTCCGGTAGCCCAGCAAGCTTCAAGGGAGTCGCCCAGCCTGCTCCACTCGACTAGAGGCTGCGCTGTGAATCTAACGTGACTACAGAACAGCCAGCTGTATTTTCACGTGGATAGTTTCACTGCAGATCATGTATCATAACGGTTGGAGCAGAAAAATGAACAAATCAAACGTAAAGCAAATTGAGGAGGAATTAAGAATTGGGGAATGTATACAAGTCACGAAACAGAGCCCAGGTCCAGCAGAGGAAAAGTTTTCGTGTTCTATATGAGGCAGATTTCAATAAATCGGTAGGTGTCTCGCAATGCGAATGGTGTAAACAGTTACTAAACACTCATTTGGGGACCTCGAGTATGCCACGACATTTTAGTACAAGCAGTTTCCTCGCTTCATAAATACACACATCAAAAAACGTTTTGCATCACCCTGGTTCCCAGAACTCCTGAAGATAGTCGTTGACTGGGGATATTGTATCACAGACACTGTCCCTTTTACTGTACAGAGATGTCACTAAACCAACCCAAA
Source organism: Schistocerca cancellata (assembly GCF_023864275.1). Taxonomy (NCBI): domain Eukaryota; kingdom Metazoa; phylum Arthropoda; class Insecta; order Orthoptera; family Acrididae; genus Schistocerca; species Schistocerca cancellata. The sequence goes on along the minus strand of NC_064631.1, from coordinate 105,531,401 downwards.
GATGTAAAAAACCGAGCTTGAACAGCGCCTATTAGACGGAGGGGGTCCTCAGCTGATCAGTTCCAGTCATTCCACCAGGAAGGAGGTACACAGCTTGTCTGTAGTTCAACCATGCCTAAACGGTCAATACCGCGGTTCGATCGCGTCGCATTTTTACTTTGTGCCAGGTAGGTCTCTCAACAAGGGAAGTGTCCAGGCGTCTCGCAGTGAACCAAAGCGATGTTGATCGGATATGGAGGAGATAGAGACATGCCTCGCTCAGAACGCCCGAGAGCTACTACCGCTGTGGATGACCGCTACCTACGGATTATGGGTCGGAGGAACCCTGACAGCAACGCCACCATGTCGAATAACGCTTTTCGTGCAGCCACAGGATGTTGTGTTTCGACTCTGTGTGCAATAGGCTGCATGATGCGCAGCTTCACTCCCGACGTCCATGGCGAGGTTCATCTTTGCAACCACGACACCACGCAGCGCCGTACAGATGTGCCCAACAACATACCGAATGGAACGTTCAGGATTGGCATCACGTTCTCTTCACCGATGAGTGTCGCATATGCCTTCAACCATACAATCGTCGGAGACGTGTTTCCAGGCAACCAGGTCAGGCTGAACGTCTTAGACACACTGTCCAGCGAGTGCAGCAAGGTGGACGTTCCCTGCTGTTTTGGGGTGGCATTATGTGTGGCCGACGCACACCACTGGTGGCCATGGAAGGCGTCGTAACGGCTGTACGATCCGTGAATGCCATCCTCCGACCGATAGTGCAACCATATCGGCAGCATATTGGCATGGCATTCATTTTCATGGACGACAATTCACTGTCCCATTGTGCACATATTGTGAATGACTTCCTTCAGGATAACGACATCGCTCGACTAGAGTGGCCAACATGTTGTTCAGACACGAACCCTATCGTACATGCCTGGGATAGAATGAAAAGGGCTATTTATGGACGACGTTACCCACCATCCACTCTGAGGGATCTATGCCGAACCGACGCTGAGGAGTGGGACAATCTGGACCACGAGTGCGTTGACGAACTTGTGGGTAGTATACCATGACGAATATGGGCACGCATCAATGCAAGAGGACGTGCTACTGCGTATTAGGGGTACCGGTGTGTACAGCAATCTGGACCACCACCTCTGAAGATCTCGCTGTATGGTGGTATAACATGCAACGTGTGGTATTCATGAGCAATAAAAATGGCGGAAATGATGTTTATGTTGATCTCAATTCCAGGTCTAAAAAATGGTTCAAATGGCTCTGAGCACTATGGGACTTAACATCTATGGTCATCAGTCCCATAGAACTTAGAACTACTTAAACCGAACTAACCTAAGGACAGCACACAACACCCAGTCATCACGAGGCAGAGAAAATCCCTGACCCCGCCGGGAATCGATCCCGGGAACCCGGGCGTGGGAAGCGAGAACGCTACCGCACGACCACGAGATGCGGGCTAATTCCAGGTCTCTGTACAGGTTCTGGAACTCTCGGAAGCGAGGTGATGCAAAACTTTTTTTGATGTGTTTGTTTTGAAAGATGGCGAAGATGTAATGGCTGACAAATGTGTGGAAGTGTGTGGCAAAAATTGAGGCCCTTTAGCAGTGAGCCATGCACGGGTCGTGTTCATGCCATTAATTGTTTGTCATCTTCTATTACGGTACTGCCGCCTCGTTTTCTTATTCCATTTACTGGCGCCACTAACTTCCTGCCTTACTTGCCAGTGAGTGGCAGCAGCAGCGCGTATCGGTAACCGCAATGTCGTACCATTTCTGGAGCGACTGATAGTATTTCTGTGTCCTCGTGTGTCGGGTAGTCAGTGGGTGGGAGACGCACCAGCAGTGCAGTCGCGACGGAGCAGCAGTCGCGGTCGGACCAGCAGTCCAGTCGGTCGGTTGGCGTGGAGCAGCAGGCAAGCCCCCATCGCCCCGAGTCGGGCTGGAGACACTGGCGGTGTACACACGTGGTTGAATTGTGAGGTGCTGCTTGCCATTGCTACGAAGTTCGTCGCCCACCGATCTTGGACATGAAAGTTCAGTCCTCAACATACTATTGAGCCTCACTTGTTTACATCTCTTCGTTTGATCCTGGTCGTCGCTTTTGGGACATTCCCCGAGCAACAACGTGCGTGTATTTAAGTCGGCTAAGATTTCAGCCGTCTTCCTGTGAAATTTAACTTATTCCCTGTTATGGAAGTTCACCAGCGGTATTTTCTGCCTTGTGGCCGTTGACGTTCCGGTTACCTGCCCTGGTCGTTGACGGAATTTTAGGCAGTGTATTTTCCTCGTCGTGTTGTTGCTGTCCAGCGCGGCGTGTAGTTCGACAGCTGTGGGCGCCAATATTCTGTGTGTCGTGTATTTAAATCTTGTGGTCGTTTTGCTGGTTGCGTGGAGCGGAACTGATTTGGTTGATTGGTCGGTCGGCCGTCTGTCGGTTGGGTTGCCTCCAGATTAAGAAGTCTTTCGACAGGCCGACCCTTGGAATCTTCTGAGCGCTGTTCCTTGTGTGTTATGTAGTAATTTCCTTGTTTGGATTTTAGTTATTCGGTTGATGTGTAGCTTTCAGCCGAATATCAGTATCTCTTAAATTAATGTTTTTGTCTTGCCCTTAAGGCATGAGATTGTTATATTTTTATATGGGGCCTTCAACTGAGTTTTACTGGAGAGGTTTTAAGATAAGGCCTTCTGCTTTTTAGATTGAAACTCTTTCTAGGCCTTAAGGCGTTAAACGTATTTTGTTGACATATGGCCTTCAGCCGAGTATTAATATCTCTTAAATTAATGTCTTGCCCTTAAGGGATGAGATTGTTATTCTTTATTTTATATGAAATGTTTTCAGTTATGGCCTTCTGCCCTTTAAAATTGAAACTCTTCTTCTAGGGCTTAAGCCGTTAAATTATTTATTGGTGAGCAGCCTTCAGCCGAGTTTCAGTATCTCTTAAATTTATCTTCTCCTCTTGTCCTTAAGGCATAAGACTGTTATGCTTTTGAATGGGGCTTTCAGCCCAATTTGCAAGAAATGTTTTAAGATAAGGCATTCTCCCTTTTGACTGAAACTCCTCTTATTGATTAATATGCAACCTCCAGCATAGTTAAATTAAAATTAAATTGCTAAGGCCTTCACCGATTAGATTGAAGATGTAGAAGATATTCTTGGGCGAAACCTCCAGAAGAACCTTGTATTTAAATTTGCTTAAGCCTTGTGTCTTGAATTTTGAATGTGGCCTTCAGCCGATCTAAAGTTAATCAAATGAGGTCGACTAAAGTTTTGAGTGTTTTGCATCCTTCTTGTAATCTTGTGTGTTGATAAATAAAGTTTGTATGTTGAGTGCAACTGAGAGGAACTCATTTTGGCCCCTTTCCACAACATAATCCGCTGTGTCCTGCTAGCCCAGGCATTTTAAGCAGTATACAGGCTTTCAAAATTCAGGTCAAACATTGATTGAAATGGGAAGAAGACATGGCTCAGTGGACATTAAAAACTATATTCTGATAGTATGCAACGCAGTACGAAAAAGGCTTACTATGAAAGAAAAGATTCTTTTTTCATCATGTACATTTTAGATTAACATGATATGAAAAACGAACTTTGTGTTTGCTAAACATTTGGGGAATTTAGAATGAATTATTTTGGCCACTTAGCGAATCCACAATACACATACTGGCAACAGTAATTAAAATTGGTATAAAAAGCCTCACACATGACTGAAACACACTAAGGTTACAGAAACTAAACTTTCAAAACGTTACTTTACTTGGCGTTGCAGTATAATAGGCATCTTCAGTTCTTAAGTGCAAAGAATCTCGATTTTCAGAGATGGTTCTGCTTACTACAGAAAACATGTCTAAGAGGTGACCTGATGATGGTTTGCTTTAAGGATAGCTATTACTTGTCGAAATTGGATGAAGTTGCAGACAGAACTGTCCCTATCGAAATAAATAAGCTCGAAATATGCCTAAATGAAAAAAGAAAGGACAAATAAAATCCCCAGTTTTCTTGCCGTAGTGACACAGAAGGAATATATGCCTGCCTGGCTAACAAGTAAGCATCGAATCTGTACAGCTCTGTCTCTAACATATACCTAGATTCATTCCTTAAAAACGATAGTTTTTGCCTGTCTTCAGGCAGTGCTTTCAGGACCTCTGTGACTCTCTTCACACAATACTTCATTTCAGATAACTGCATTATCTGCACAAAGTAGCTGGAAGAAAGCACAGCTCACTCCCGTCCACTAGAAGGGTAACAAAAGTGACTACCGTCCTGCATCCTTGACAAACGCTTGCTGTAGAATCTCAGAAGATATTCTGAGTTTAAAGGGAATGTGGTATCTGAAACTTAATTGTCTCCTCCTTTCTAACCACTACGGATTCGGTCATGCGAAAGCAAACTCGCGCTTTTGTCACATGCACCCTGAAAGACACGTCTCAAGGCGGTCAGATAGACACAGTACTTCTTCAGAAAATAATATGAATCGTTTCTTCCACTACACTTGCTAACGAAAATACGAAGTACGCCGTATCTAATGGAATTTGTGACTGGATTGAGGATTTCTTGATATGGACGACGCACTGTGTTATCTTGGATGAAGAGTCATCGTGTGGGATTATACCAAACAGAACTAGCAGGGAAGATACAAAGAAGGGCTTATGCATAGTCATAGATTTGTTTCACCGCTAGGACATAGTCACGGAGATGCTCCAATACTGAACAGATAGACACTTGGAGGGAGATGCAGACAATCCCGTGGTAGCTACTCACAAATATTCAAGTACTAGTTTTAAGTGAGGAATCTACAAATGTACTACAATCTTCAATGCATCCCTCTGTAGGCATCGGAAAGGGAACAGTGGGAAGTATCCTCTGCCATGCACTTCACTGTGGTTTGCCCAGTATGTATGTAGTCGCAGGTGCAGACGTCAGAGACGCCACCGGCTAGTTTCGATTCCGATGGACACGCTGTTAGATGTGACGTGTGATGCAGTATTTCCGTGTATTCACTTTCTCTTTTTGAACAACGTCATTTAACTCCTCCACAAAATAAAGCCGTGGTGTCAGATCACGAAAACACACCGGCTGTTTTAAAAGTCCTCTTGAGAAAAATTGGCGCCATTGAACACACATAAGCTGTGGAATGTCCAAATAAAATGTCATCATCATCACTTTCTTGAGCATTTATCCCACAATGCGGAGTCGGCCCTGTTACTATGGATTTGGCAGTGTTAGTGCAGAGGGTGGCATAATGCCCTTCCTGTCGCCACGATGTACCCCTGGGACAGAAGTAGTGTACCCTAGCTGTCTGCATCTGATGTAAGCCATAAAATGGTGTGAACGTTTTCAAATGTCTGCGAATCGTGTAACTAAGGCGGGAAATGGGGTCCAGCCAAGTAATCATCTAGTGGGATGTGGAAAACCGCCTAAAAACCACACCAAGGCTGGCTGGCACACCGTCCCTCGTCGTTAATCCGCCGGGCGGGTTCGATCTGGGGCCAGCGCATCGTATTCGCGCTGTCGGCTAACTTGGCGGGCGAACGTCCAAATAAAATGTATTACACATCAATTAGCGAACGTCGTTCGTGAGGCTTTCAGTTATAAAAGTTTTCAATTTAGATGGAGGGAATGCACAGTAATACAAAAAAAGATGATTTGTTAAAGTCAAATAAAACGAAGATAGAAGAAAGATTCCTAGTTCTATATATAGTAAGAAAAGAGAAGTAGAATAAATTATTGCGATATTTAAATTAAGAGCTGTTAGTTCACGTATATCTGAAATGGGAAATTAAGCCAGGAAGAGTATTTTCAGTGAAGACAGAGGAAGAATATTTTCAGTGTAGCCAAGAAAACTAATATTACTGCACTCAAAGGTGGTGGTTCACGGTTTTTAGTGGTAATTATCAAAAGGTTGTTGTTGTTGTTGTTGTCTTCAGTTCTGAGACTGGTTTGATGCAGCTCTCCATGCTACTCTATCCTGTGCAAGCTTCTTCATCTCACAGTACTTACTGCAACCTACGTCCTTCTGAATCTGCTTAGTGTATTCATCTCTTGGTCTCCCACTACGATTTTTACCCTCCACGCTGCCCTCCAATGCTAAATTTGTGATCCCTTGATGCCTCAGAACATGTCCTACCAACCGGACCCTCCTTCTTGTCAAGTTGTGCCACAAACTCCTCTTCTCCCCAATTCTATTCAATACCTCCTCATTAGTTTGTGATCTACCCATCTAATCTTCAGCATTCTTCTGTAGCACCACATTTCGAAAGCTTCTATTCTCTTCTTGTCCAAACAATTTATCGTCCATGTTTCACTTCCATACATGGCTACACTCCATACAAATACTTTCAGAAATGACTTCCTGACACTAAAATCTATACTCGATGTTAACAAATTTCTCTTCTTCAGAAACGCTTTCCTTGCCATTGCCAGTCTACATTTTATATCTTTTCTACTTCGACCATCATCACTTATTTTGCTCCCCAAATAGCAAAACTCCTTTACTACTTTAAGTGTCTCATTTCCTAAAGTAATTCCTTCAGCATCACCCGACTTAATTCGACTACATTCCATTATCCTCGTTTTGCTTTTGTTGATGTTCATCTTATATCCTCCTTTCAAGACACTGTCCATTCCGTTCAACTGCTCTTCCAAGTCCCTTGCTGTCTCTAACAGAATTACAATGTCATCGGCAAACCTCAAAGTTTTTATTTCTTCTCAGTGGATTTTAATACCTACTCCGAATTTTTCTTTTGTTTCCTTTACTGCTTGCTCAGTATACAGATTGAATAACATCGGGGACAGGCTACAATCCTGTCTCACTCCCTTCCCAACCGCTGCTTCCCTTTCATGCCCCTCGACTCTTATAACTGACATTTGGTTTCTGTACAAATTGTAAATAGCCTTTCGCTCCCTGTATTTTACCCCCGCCACCTTTAAAATTTGAAAGAGAGTATTCCAGTCAACACTGTCAAAAGCTTTCTCTAAGTCTACAAATGCTAGAAATGTAGGTTTGCCTTTCCTTAATCTATTTTCTAAGGTAAGTCGTAGAGTCAGTATTGCCTCACGTGTTCCAACATTTCTGCGGAATCGAACTAATCTTCGCCGACGTCGGCTTCTACCAGTTTTTCCATTCGTCTGTAAAGAATTCGCGTTAGTATTTTGCAGCTGTGACTTATTATTAAACTGATAGTTCGGTAATTTTCACAAGTGTCAACACCTGCTTTCTTTGGGATGGGAATTATTATATTCTTCTTGAAGTCTGAGGGTATTTCGCCTGTATCATACATCTTGCTCACCAGATGGTAGAGTTTTGTCAGGACTGGCTCTCCCAAGGCCGTCAGTAGTTCCAATGGATTGTTGTCTACTCCCGGGGCCTTGTTTCGACTCAGGTCTTTGAGTGCTCTGTCAAACTCTTCACGCAGTATCGTATCTCCCATTTCATCTTCATCTACATCCTCTTCCATTTCCATAATATTGTCCTCAAGTACATTGCCCTTGTATAGACCCTCTATATACTCCTTCCACCTTTCTGCTTTCACTTCTTTGGTTATAACTGGGTTTCCATCTAAGTTCTTGATATTCATACAAGTGGTTCTCTTTCTTCAAAGGTCTCTTTAATTTTTCTATAGGCCGTATCTATTTTACACCTAGTGATATATGCCTCTACAGTCTTACATTTCTCCTCTAGCCATCCTTGCTTAGCCATTTTGCACTTCCTGTCGATCTCATTTTTTAGACGCTTGTCTGCTTCATTTACTGCGTTTTTATATTTTCTCGTTTCATCAATTACATTCAATATTTCTTCTGTTACCCAAGGATTTCTACTAGCCCTCGTTGTTTTACCTACTTGATCCTCTGCTGCCTTCAGTACTTCATCCCTCAGAGCTACCCATTCTTCTTCTACTGTATTTCTTTCCCCCATTCCTGTCAATTGTTCCCTTATGCTCTCCCTGAGACACTGTACAACCTCTGGTTCATTCAGTTTATCTAGGTCCCATCTCCTTAAATTCCCACCTTTTTGCAGTTTCTTCAGTTTTAATCTACAGTTCATAACCAATAGATTGTGGTCAGAAATCTCTGTCTTACCATTATATAATCTATCTGATACCTTCTAGTATCTCCAGGATTCTTCCATGTATACAACCTTCTTTTATGATTCTTGAACCAAGTGTTAGCTATGATTAAGTTATGCTCTGTGCTAAATTCTACCAGACGGCTTCCTCTTTCATTTCTCTCCCCCAATCCATATTCACCCACTATCTTTCCTTCTCTCCCTTTTCCTACTCTCGAATTCCAGTCACATATGACTATTAAATTTTCGTCTCCCTTCACTACCTGAATAATTTCTTTTATCTCATCACACATTTCATCAATTTCTTAATCATCTACAGAGCTAGTTGGCATATAAACTTGTACTACTGTAGTAGGCATGGGCTTCGTGTCTATCTTGGCCACAATAATGCGTTCACTATGCTGTTGGTAGTAGCTTACCCGCACTCCTATTTTTTATTCATTATTAAACCTACTCCTGCATTACCATTATTTGATTTTGTATTTATAACCCTGTATTCACCTGACCAAAAGTCTTGTTCCTCCTGCCACCGAACTTCACTAATTCCCACTATATCTAACTTCAACCTATCCATTTCCCTTTTTAAATTTTCTAACCTACCTGCCCGATTAAGGGATCTGACATTCCACGCTCCGATCCGTAGAACGCCAGTTTTCTTTTTCCTGATAACGACGTCCTCTTGAGTAGTCCCCGCCCGGAGATCCGAATGTGGGACTATTTTACCTCCGGAATATTTTAACCATACAGTAAAGCTGCATGCCCTCGGGAAAAATTACGGCTGTAGTTTCCCCTTGCTTTCAGCCGTTCGCAGTACCAGCACAGAAAGGCCGTTTTGGTTAGTGTTACAAGGCCAGATCAGTCAATCATCCAGACTGTTGCCCCTGCAACTACTGAAAAGGCTGCTCCCCCTCTTCAGGAACCACACGTTTGTCTGGCCTCTCAACAGATACCCCTCAGTTGTGGTTGCACCTACGGCACGGCCATCTGTATCGCTGAGACACGCGAGCCTCCCCACCAACGGTAAGATCCATGGTTCATGGGGGTAGATATAGGGGTAGGTAAAGGTATAGAGACAAATTTAAATATGCAGATACCACAGTCCGTTCCTAAGTGCACCTGCCATCGGGTGAAGGCGGAATTATAATATAAGGCAATGATCAAACTGTAAGTGCGCCAAGCAAAACGAAAGTGCCCAGTAGAGTCCGATGAAACAGCTGGAAGCAAACTGCCATATGTGAAACACGCGTTAATGATTTCAGCTTATGTTTCTCGAAAGTGTAAATTAACTGTGTGTTACAGGGGCACACCACCTGCACCGGAAGTGATGATCATTGGGGAAAAGCATGAATGCCAACAAAGGTGCTGAGAAACTGCGTACCAAAATTAGAAGCTTATTAACACTATGGGCAACTACAAGAACGTTCTGGAAGATCGTCAAAGGTTCATAAGCGAAAACAAACATATTTTATGCGAAAATCTTGAAGAGACAGAATGTGCTCATGCTTTGAATATTATTACTATTGCACACTGAAGGGCCAAAGAAACTGGTACAGGCATCCGTATTCAAAGAAAGAAATATGTAAACAGGCAGAATACGACGCTGCGGTAGGCAACGCCTGCTTGAGACAGCAAGTGTCTGGAGCAGTTGTTAGATCGGTTACTGCTGCTGCAATGGCAGGTTATCAAGATTTAAGTGAGTTTGGACGTGGAGTTACAGTAGGCGCACGAGCGATGGGAGACAGCATCTCCGATGTAGCGATGAAGTTGTGATTTTCCCGTACGATCATTTCACGGGTGTACCGTGAATATCAGGAATCCTGGAAAACATCAAATCTCCGACATCACTGCTGCCGGAAAAACATCCTACAAGAACGGCACCAACGACGGCTGAAGAGAATCGTTCAGCGTGACAGAAGTGCAGTCCTTCAGCAAATTGCTGTAGATTTCAATTCCGGGCCATCAACAAGCGACAGCGTGCGAACGATTCAACGAAACATCGTCGATATGGGCTTTCGGAGCCGAAGGCTCTGTAATGGTGTGGGCCGTGTGCAGTTGGATTGATATACGACCTCTGATACGTCTGTATACGATTCTTACAGCTGACACGTACTTTAACATCCTTTCTAATGACCTGCATCCATTCATGCCAACTGTGCATTCCGTCGGACTTGGGCATTTCCAGCAGGACAATCCGACACCCCACACGTCCAGAATTGCTACAGAGTGACTCCAGGAACACTCTTCTGAGTTTAAACACTTCCGCTGGCCACCAAACTCCCCAGACATGAACATTATTGAGCATATCTGGGATGGCTTGGGACGCGCTTTTCAGAAGAGATCTTTACCCCTCGTAATCTTACGGATTTATGGACAGCACTGTTCCAGCACTACTTCAGACATTAGTCGAGTCCACTCCACGTCGTGTTGCAGCACTTCTGCGTGCTCGCGAGGGTCCTACACGAATTAGGCAAGTGTACTAGTTTCTTTGGCTCTTCAGTGTATAAGACAGCCCTTTTTGGTGAGCCAACAACTGAAAAGAAAGAGCTGATGTTCAAGCATGGAATCTGTCACCGGTTGCTTGAGAAAGAGAGATTCTGAGCGAGCAGACAGCCATGAAGAGCGATGAGCGAAGCGAATACGAAATTCACATATCACGTAGGTCATGCATTTCTTTGCTTATAAATTTTGCATATAAACATAGTTGAAAATGAAAGAAAGAAATATTCCTTAATCAATCTACGCTGTTAATTTTACGAATGTTTCGATCTTTTAAGTTACTACAGGAAAGAACAGGCAAAAGTTGTCTATGAATAGAGTCTTCACTCCTGTGTTAAGCATTAGTTTTTACGCAACTGCGTAAAATACTGGATGTTTTAGAGTTGCATGTGTTTTAACTGACATTTTCGAAAAAATCTCTCATATTTATCTTGGAGGTGTAAGAAACATGAAATAATTTTCAGAAACGGTTTTGGAGACAATAAGAGCTACAAAACCAGAGGAATGACTGCACCAATCCTGAAAAATATTTCAAAACACTAGTTATGTAATTAACGTTAACTAATTATGAGTATAGCCTGCAATTCGGCACGCAGAGTCAAGGAATGTTTGTATCAAGTTGATCCTCGACTTTTCCTTCAGAGAACAGCAACCTAGAGAAGATCATATTTATGAATTAGAATTAACTGTGGTTTCTCTGGTGGAAGCACCATATCATGCAAGATAGATAGCGAAAGCTGTTTACTGCTCAAAACTTTTTATGTTCGTGATGAATCTGAATTACCACCTCAAGAACAAAATGCAAACTGCCCTTATCACAATGTGTCTCAAAGCATGATTCTGTGCGCTTTTCGAAACCGATGCACAGTATTTGAACTCCTTATTTCTTCAAATCATTAAAATTGCCAGACTGTTGATTATAATATATACCGGGAGGTTTTATAAAAACTTTAATTTCTTATCATACCTGTCTCCTATTTTGTGTCTTCGGCCAAGGATCTTATTTTCCCTTCTGAAACAAAAATAAAAATGATCAGTGCAGTTAGTGGCAGAACCATCATAGAAAGATGTTAAAACAGCTGTAATAGGAATCGATCACATCCCACAAATTACTAAAAATAATTCTTTTTTCATTAGAAACAGATCCCATTATTAACAGAATTGATCTGTGTGTCACATTCTTTAAAAAAATGTTTCCCAGTCGAATGAAAATGAAACTTCTACAGTCTCTCTACACATATTTAGTAAACTGGAATTTGTAAATGATCCAGGTGAGAGAGTTGGCAAACACATGTAGACTACAATAAGTAGTTTACGTAAAACGAGAAACAGAAGCATCAAGTAATCCAGGATCTACGTATCGACGTACAGCTTTCAAAACGCTGTAGAAATAACATAACTGGTCTGAATGACGTCAAATTGCAACGGAATATTTTCGCGAGAAGGGGGAAAACGTATGCCAGAAGAAAAAAAATAGTGTTAAAATTGATCAATAGTTGACGTTGTATGTGTCAGAATACGTAAATGAAAACACCTGTCATGCGCACGACCCACTGAAGCTGGTATAAACACGCCGGGTACACGGCTTTTCCTCCTTTCGCGTCTGCGACGTTCGCCATGACTGTCTCAATGCAGGATCGCGCTCTGGTTGTAAAGCTGTATTACAAGAATGATGACTGTGCACAGGTCGCTCTGCAGAAGTTCCGGACACTGAAGGGTTTGAAAAAAAGCGTTGGTGAGATGACTGCCATGGGTCTGGAGAAAATGATTCGTAAGTTCGAAAAGACGGGTTCTTTCGGTGTGCAGCGTGGTAGAGCGAGGAAACGAATTGATTCGACGTCAGTGGAAGCTGTGACCTCAGCAATGCAGGTGGAGACGAGTGGTGGTGTGCAAACATGTAGTGCACGGAAAACTGCCCGAACATTGGACGTACCCTTGAGCACGGTGCGTAAAATCCTACTATACTGTCTGCCATCGAGTTCCCCTAAATGGCAGGCAGCACCGCATAACAGCCGCGCTATGGGGGAAACAAACCAACAGCCAAACAGGCGAAGACATCAGATAAACACGCCGAAGATTCCAGTCGATTAATAGGAACCTTTCCTTGCATAGGTCGCCGTGATATATCCGGCCAGGGATTGCTATGCCGGGTTTCTATTGGCTCCAGCTCACTATATAGGCCCGGCCGGTCGAAGGAAGACCCCCTGCCCATATGGGGCAGGGGGATGAAATCACAATAAAGAAAAAAAAAAAAAAAGTCAGACCAGTCTTCGCCCGCTGCTAATGGCAACCGCTATAGCAGAGTATCCGAGAAGATATCACCGAAGCCGCTGTACTGCACCGCCGATCGAAGTACCAGCCGACCGAGAGGAACCACATCTCCGGCTAGATCGACGGACGTCTGCATCTATTGTACAGCCAGCTATTGTATTGTAGAAGAGTTACGTTCAATAAACAGTTGGAGAATACAACACCTACGAAACATCCTTCTTGGCTATCCATTCAAAAAGACCCATGTGCACGTATTTCTTCCTGTTGACGTGCCAGCAAGAGAGACCTTTGCTTTGGAATTTCTTGCTCGCGTGGAAGTGGACAATGACTGGCAGTGGAAGATTTTGTGGACAGACGGAGCCCACTTCCATCTGACAGGATATGTCAATACACAGAATTGTCGAATATGGGCAACGGAAAATCCACACGCAAATCAACCAATATCACTTCATCCTGAACAGATCACTGTATGGTACGGGTTTACGGCATCATTTATCATTGGGCCTTATTTTTTCGAAGAGACAGGAGCTTCCGGTCCTGTTACCTGTACCGTCACTAATACGAGCTATGCGTGTCTTTTGCGCAGTCACGTCTTCTCTCCAACAGCGTGGATGTGTGGATGGGATCATTTTTATGCAAGATGGCGCACCACCGCACATTGCAAATCCAGTTAAGCAGCTAGTGAAGCGCCATTTCGGAAATGCTAGAATTATCAGCCGCCATTTCCCTACAGCCTGGCCGTCCCCGTCACCTGATCTTATCCCGGGTACTTGTGGCTGTGGGGCTATCTGAAAAATGGTTCAAATGGCTCTGAGCACTATGGGACTTAACATCTATGGTCATCAGTCCCCTAGAACTTATAACTACTCAAACCTAACTAACCTAAGGACATCACACAATACCCAGTCATCACGAGGCAGAGAAAATCCCTGACCCCGCCGGGAATCGAACCCGGGAACTCGGGCGCGGGAAGCGAGAACGCTACCGCACGACCACGAGCTGCGGACGGCTATCTGAAAGATGTATTCAGTGTTCCGATTGCAAACGTAGCTGCATTGAAGGCACGCATTGCGCAACACATTCTGAACGTGACCGCTGAAACACTTCGATCAGTTGTGAAACATGCAGTTTCTCGATTTCAGCTTGTTGTAGAAAACGGTGGACAGCATACTGAACACGTTTTGCGTCAGTCACACAGAAATTAATAATCTGATTTGATTTTCATTGATGATTTTCATGCGGTTTTTGGCCTCAGGACAATTAAAAACCGATTTTTCCCATCTGATGTGATATAACCTTGCCGTGGTGGATGGGCTTACGTAACTAACAGTATCACACCTGTACATCTATGCACACTGAGTAGTACAGATTCTTTAATGTCAAACGTACAACTTAGGCATTGTTGTATGATTCATTTGTCATTTGTAGTCGACCACTATTATGATGCTTGAAGTGCCATCTATTTATACTCTTTGTAACTATTTATTTTTCTTCTGTCGTACGTTTTGCCCCTTCTCCAATAATATTCCGTTGCAATTTGACGTAATTCTGACCAGAGGTGTTGTTTCTACAGCGGTTTGGAAGTTTAATTGTAATCACCCTGTAGGTTTCCAAGGTATATTCTTTATTTATTCATTCGAATGAACTTGAGCACATTGCAATAATAAAATAAAAAATATTATTACTATTGAAAACTTAAACTAAAGTTAGAAATATCTATTTTGTCTATTGTACTTTTTTCTCATAAACACACGCCAGCCGACCGGAGTGGCCGAGCGGTTAAAGGCGCTACAGTCTGGAACCGCACGACCGCTACGGTCGCAGGTTCGAATCCTGCCTCGGGCATGGATGTGTGTGATGTCCTTAGGTTAGTTAGGTTTAAGTAGTTCTAAGTTCTAGGGGACTTATGACCACAGCAGTTGAGTCCCATTGTGCTCCGAGCCATTTTTTTGAAACACACGCCACTATGAACCATCCATTCCAATGCTTCGATGGTGCAGTCGTGGATATCTTGTAACGTACCACTGAAAAATATAGTGAAGCAGCTGTTTGCTCTTCAGCCCCACATTGGTCACATCGAGGGCACTCTGAAGCTGCCCACTGAGCCAGGCTCTTGTTGCAAGTACCATGGTTTGTGCGAATCCTGGTAATGTTGCACCACTGTCCACTGGGAAGAGAAAATCCTGGTACCTGCAGAGTTGGGTCGGTCAGTAGTGGGTTGGCGACTGCTACAGGTGAATGTCTTGACTTCAGTCTCAGTTGCTGCCGTTTAAGGAAATCTGCAGGAACATGGCTGCGAAGAGATAGGTTGGCACTACATTTTTCCAACTGTGGTTTGAGGCCTACCAGTCGTCTAGTTTGCAGAGATGCAATATTACTCGCTAAGGGTAACCACTAGTAGTTTTGAGCCGTGGCGGGACTGGCGCCAGCAGTATCTCTGACAGGAGTACGATCGATTTCCTTGTGCAGAAGTTTGTCTTTGGGCTTGGGCCGACTCGAGATGTAATGGAGTGCCGACCGCGAGTAGGAAGAGAGGACACAACGCTTGAGAACGGAACGTGACGGTGCGCGAGTCGGTGATTGGCTGGTGGACAGAAGCGAAGACGGCGTGCCTGAGGTCAGACGGAGGTTGTCATGTGGTTGGTTGTACAGTAGTCGGCGGGAGTTGGCCGGCGCTGTGCATTCTCCGGCAACCTCGTGAGTTATGGAAGTGCCTGCTTCCTTGGAGGGACACGCTGTTACGGTCTTGCGAAGTGATTTGTCTGGCAGCTTTGCAAAATCGCCCCAGCATCAAGACGCCCAGTTAAACACGCGAATTACTAAGAGCGCTTAGTTATCTGTGATTGTGATCTTTCTTGGTACAGTAAGACGTTGCACGACATGTGATGTGATGCTTGTTCAATTTCATTTGACGCCTCCTGCTAAGCGTGTGCTCTGCTTCCGCATAATATTGATGTATTTGCAGATGTGTGTCATTAAATTCTAATGAGTGTCGGTTCTCGTGAGCCAGTTCATTTCCCACTCTTAGTGTTTGTTTATCAAGTTCTGTTTCACTTAAAGAAAGCACTTCCTAATGAAATTACTTGTCAAAAATGGCTCTGAGCACTATGCGACTTAACTTCTGAGGTCATCAGTCGCCTAGAACTTAGAACTAATTAAACCTAACTAACCTAAGGACATCACACACATCCATGCCCGAGGCAGGATTCGAACCTGCGACCGTAGCGGTCGTTCGGCTCCAGACTGTAGCGCCTAGAACCGCACGGCCACTCTGGCCGGCTAATTAGTTGTCGTTTAGCCTGGATGTTATAGAGTTAATTTAATGGCCAATCTCAAATGTTAAGGTTCAGAAAGGTTTCTCTGCGTTTTGTTATTGGGTGTGGTCTGTGTTTCAGTGAGCTGAGGCAGCAGTCAACCGAAGCGCAGAGCTTCCCTTTAGATTACAAGTTTGGCTTGCGGGTGGTGGACTTCGCCTGAACTCATGTGTTATTCTTTGGTAGCGTTGGCTTGGTTCAGATTTTGGTGGTCTACTCGACGTGGGGTTACAAATGGAGCCACGTCTTGGTTCGAAGTTAAGTATTACTTCACTCATTCGGTTCCACGGTTCGTAGTTAAACTTCGGCCTTCTAAACTTGGATCTTGCTCCTGTTGTTATACATTTATCATTGTACAAAGTTGTAACTTTCTATGCCCTAAAAGTCCATCTTATAAGTCAATGGGCATTTGAATAATTTCGTGCTTTTCTCTGCAAGATTTCCCAAGTTAATAAATACGTTTTAAATATTGGTGTTAAAGTCGAGGCTTTGTGTCAACTGTTGTTTTCCATGTAATATTAAAGCTTGGAACTGAAAGGTCTTATATAATGTCTCTTACGTAGAGGTCTTTGTTAAAGTTATTTATTAACTTGCTTATGGTTCAAATGGCTCTGAGCCCTATGGGACTTAACTTCTGAGGTCATCAGTCCCCTAGAACTTAGAACTACTTAAACCTAACTAACCTAAGGACATCACACACATCCATGCCCAAGGCAGGATTCGAACCCGCGACTATAGCGGTCGCGCGGTTCCAGACTGTAGCGCCTAGAACCACTCGGCCACTTCGGCCGGCTAACTTGCTTATGATATATGTAATAAATGTCTCTTTTATATGTCAAATTTTATGTGAGATTGTGTTGGGTAGCTAATAAACCCATTGGAATTGAAACTTTCACTTTATTGGGTCAGCCGTTCCATCCCCTTTAGATTTAAAGGTTAAACAAAACAGTTGTTAAGCAGATCCGTAACAATGGTAGCAGAGCGTGGTTACGATCCACGGACCTCTAGGTTACGGGCCCAGCGCGCTTCCACGTTTGACAGGGGTGTGAACCCAGTGCCAGTAATCCACCCGTTGAGGCACCGGGAAATTCTAACCTTATGAATAATTTTGCGAAATTGCCCAATCCGATAATGGTGTTGTTCCGTGATATAAAGGAATTGATGGTTGATCAGCTATATCAAATTCAATCGGTGTTGTGGTTATTAGTGAGGTTGTACGAGATGCATTCAAGTTCTAAGGCCTCCGATTTTTTTTCTAATTAACTGCTCACCCGAAATCGATGAAACTGGCGTTACTTCTCGACGTAATCGCCCTGCAGACGCACACATTTTTCACAACGCTGACGCCATGATTCCATGGCAGCGGCGAAGGCTTCTTTAGGAGTCTGTTTTGACCACTGGAAAATAGCTGAGGCAATAGCAGCACGGCTGGTGAATGTGCGGCCACGGAGAGTGTCTTTCATTGTTGGAAAAAGCCAAAAGTCACTAGGAGCCAGGTCAGGTGAGTAGGGAGCATGAGGAATCACTTCAAAGTTGTTATCACGAAGAAACGTTAGCTCGATGTGCGGGTGCGTTGTCTTGGTGAAACAGCACACGCACATCCCTTCCCGGACGTTTTTGTTGCAGTGCAGGAAGGAATTTGTTCTTCAAAACATTTTCGTAGGATGCACCTGTTACTGTTGTGCCCTTTGGAACGCAATGGGTAAGGATTACGCCTTCACTGTCCCAGAACATGGACACCATCATTTTTTCAGCACTGGCGGTTACCTGAAATTTTTTTTGGTGGCGGTGAATCCGTGTGCTTCCATTGAGCTGACTGGCGCTTTGTTTCTGGATTTAAAAATGGCATCCACGTCTCATCCATTGTCACAACCGACGAAAAGAAAGTCCCATTCATGCTGTCGTTGGGCGTCAACATTGCTTGGCAACATGCCACACGGGCAGCCATGTGGTCGTCCGTCAGCATTCGTGGCACCCACCTGGATGACACTTTTCGCATTTTCATGCAGGATTGTGTGCACAGAACCCACAGAAATGCCAACTCTGGAGGCGATCTGTTCAACAGTCATTCGGCGATCCCCCAAAACAATTCTCTCCACTTTCTCGATCATGTCGTCAGACCGGCTCGTGCGAGCCCGAGGTTGTTTCGGTTTGTTGTCACACGATGTTCTGCCTTCATTAAACTGTCGCACCCACGAACGCACTTTCGACACATCCATAACTCCATCACCACATGTCTCCTTCAACTGTCGCTGAATTTCAATTGGTTTCACACCATGCAAATTCAGAAAAACGAATGATTGCACACTGTTCAAGTAAGGAAAACGTCGCCATTTTAAGTATTTAAAACAGTTCTCATTCTCGCCGCTGGCGGTAAAATTCCATCTGCCGTACGGTGCTGCCATCTCTGGGACGTATTGACAATGAACACAGTCTCATTTTAAAACAATGCACATGTTTCTATCTCTTTCCAGTCCGGAGAAAAAAAATCGGAGGCCTTAGAACTTGAATGCACCTCGTAAAATTACTCAGACGCTTCAAAGGTAGAACATCCTGTGTTATTGGCACTGTTGCTACCATTGGCCAAAGGTACCCTCATTGAAATTATTTCTGAAAATTGTAAGCACATGGCATGCTGGAACAGTTACGTAAACAAATAGTAGCGTGAAGTTAGCTGTGTGTATGCGTCTCCGTTTGGAATCTGAATTTTACTGGAAGGTGCAGGGGCAGGATGAATCGGTGGGACAGTATTTTGATCGTGTCAGGGATGCGTTAGTGGCTTTGGATATGACAGTCTCAGAAGGGGAAGCCATAGGCCATATGTTGGAGGGAATGCGTCTCCAGGATAGGTCGCATTTGGCCTTTGTGCAGCGTCCTGATTCGTTTTGACAATTTCAACAAATGATTGATTCAATAGAGTCAGGCGCCTTCTTGGATGAACAGCGCCTGACTATGGTTGAGGGGGAAAGGTCAGTTATGGCAGTGCATAATAAGGAGATTGGTGCGGATAATTCAAAGAAAGATGGACTGTGTTGTTTTCGTTTCCGGGAACCGGGCCATTTCATTCGGAATTGGCCGATCCGAGAGAACGGCGTCGTAATACCTGACGCCAGAGGAAACGGCGCTCTGGTAAGAGGAAGTGGCCTTTGAATTTTAAGGCAATCAGAGCATCTACAGTTGCACCTCTCCCATATATTTGTACTTGTCTTGGTCAAGAACATGTTTGTGTTCTCCTGGACTCCGGGAGTTCAGTGTCCCTGATAGTTCAGCAATTATGAATTTAGACATGTATGTAATTTTTCTATTCCACTTCCCCCTCAGCAGAGATTTCGGGTCGCGGATGGGCGTGAGTTATCTCTAATGGGTGAAGTGTGGGGGTATGTACAAATTCAAAAGTTTTCGAAGCCTCATCGTTTTATGATCGCGCAGGATTTACACATTCAGGTCATTTTAGGGTTTGATTTCATCAAAAGAACTAGACTGATTTTGAATTACGCTAGTGGCATGGGCTATTTTCAATTTGCGCCACAGGCAAAGCTCCCTCTCTGTAATTGTAGGAGATGGGTCGGCGTTGATGTAATTTGTGAGGAGTTGAGTGATTATAAAGTAGATCATCTGTCACCAGAGCAGGGTGAGCGTCTTCTCCGGTTACTTCGGCCTTATCCGGAAGTTCTGTCGGACAAATTGGGGGTGACACATTTAATTGAGTATAGTGTACAACTATCTGATCAAATTCCTGTGCGCCGGGTGCCACATCGATTGTCTCCTCCCAAGATGCACATCCTAAGGAAAAAAATTGAGCGTATGCGACAGGACGGTGTCATAAGACCTTCGACATCCCCGTACGCTTCTCCTATTTTCCCTGTTTCGAAAGGAACTGGTCAAGATTACCGCGCAGTAGTGGACTACCGGATTTTGAATAAGAAAGTCGTTTTGAAGTCTGTACCGTTGCTGGACCTGCATAATTGCTTTACAAGGTTTTCTGGCGTCACTTGCTTTACGGTACTCGAGATAGACCAAGCGTATCATCAAATTCCCGTCGTGGGATCTTCCAAGTCGGTGACTGCCTTCTCCACCGACTGGAACTTGTTCGAGTTCAATCGTGTGCCCTTCGGGTCGGCCACTGGTTCCGCGGTATTGTCCATGTTATCGGATGCGGTGTTAGGAGACCTGAAGTTTGTATGTGTTTACAACTATATGGACGATGTTGTGGTTTACAGTAGGTCCTTTGAAGAACATTTACAACACCTTGACCAAGTGTTTTCTAGGTTGCATTCGGCGGGACTCATCGTGAAGCCTTCAAAGGTAGCCCTTTGTAGGCCACGAATCTCCTTTTTAGGGCATTTAGTTTCCGGAGAGGGGATCCAGACAGATCAGGAGCGGACTAAGGCTTTGAAGGATTCCCACGCCCACCCAGTAAGAAAGAAATAGCGCATTTTGTAGGAACGTCAATTTTTTTTTTGCGAATTTATTTCTAACCTTGCGCAGATGGGCGCCCCTTTGAACGACTTACGCAAGAAGAGTTGCGAGTTTTCTTGGGGTGATAGCCAACGGGCGTTTGAGGCCATAAAATTTGCCATGTTAGTCCGCCGGTCTTGGCTATCCCGGATTTTAAAGCCACCGTTGTCCTTCAAATTGACGCCTGTTATGGCGGGATAGCATCAGTCTTAGTGGAGGAATCCGAGGGAGAGAGACGCCCTTTGGCGTTCGCATATTATTTACTCACTCCTCTGTACAAGTCCTAGAAGTTTGTAATGGGAATTTCCGAACACCCTGTACGCTTGCTCCCCTCTACCTCCTCCCCCCTACCTCCTCTTTAGGTGCGTGTTATAATCTTTTCTCCGGTCCCATCTGTTCATAGGTTCCAGCAGAATGCCACGTTTCTTGATCCATGACTATCGCTTTTTACGAAATTTTCAATAATTTTAAATAAAGGGTCTTCCGGAGCCATTTTGTCTCTATCATTGATCTTTGCGTATATTGCTTATGGTCCTTATTTTTATTTAAATTTGTACCTGATGATGTAATTTTAAATTACGAAACCGGTTGTGCCTTTAATAAAGGATATGCGACAGCTGCAGCTCTTTTTATTCAAAATACAAAAAAAAATCAGTTTCGTTTTCGTCTTCGGAAATTAATTGCAGTCAGTTTCGGTCTTTAGTACTACTCTCCAGTTTCCACACAACGCCGAATGCGCCGTACCTGGTTCTAACGAGACATCTGCTCCGTCTCGTAGCCAAGAAGGGAAGAAAAAGTCCTTCTGAGATAGTCTGGAAAGATGTATATGAAATGTGTAACTAAGTTACTTCAAAGATAGTTTGAGGTCAAAATAAAATAAATAGAAAGGAAGTGTTAACGATTTGGAGGCTCTAATAGTTATAGTCAAAATTACGAAAAAGTCATTTCCACCACTAAGCTGCAAAAAGTTTTATTGCTCTGCACCTAGTTTCGACTGTGTGTCATCTTTCGGCTGACATTAAAATTGTTAAAATGGTGTGTACACACTGATTTAAAAGTTTTAAAGTGACCCATTAGATGACATACAGTTGAAACTTGCTGCACAACCAAAAAACCACAGCAGCAGTATGGAGTCTACATATACCGCTTGTCTGTACTATGAGTCGTCAGGCGCAGTTTCTCAAGTTGAAATGGTTCAAATGGCTCTGAGCACTATGGGACTTAACATCTGAGGTCATGTCGCCTAGAAATTAGAACTACTTAAACCTAACTAACCTAAGGACATCACACACATCCATGCCCGAGGCAGGATTCGAACCTGCGACCGTAGCAGTCGGGCGGTTCCGGTCTGAAGTGCCTAGAACCGCACGGCGACCGCGGCCGGCTTTTCTCAGGTGTTTCGATAGATATTTATAATTTCGTTTTTGCAATGTGTAGCTAGAATCAGCCTAAAAAGTACTCCTCGTAACGTCTTTCAAGCGACGCGCAGCGTCGACTGAAAGCCTCGGTTTGTTTCCTATTACAAAGAAAAGGATTTTTAAAGAGAAATTTTACGTGCCCATTCGACACACGGTACCCAATTAG
Organism: Schistocerca cancellata; assembly: GCF_023864275.1. Classification (NCBI taxonomy): domain Eukaryota; kingdom Metazoa; phylum Arthropoda; class Insecta; order Orthoptera; family Acrididae; genus Schistocerca; species Schistocerca cancellata. The sequence continues at coordinate 105,509,207 of NC_064631.1, read as the reverse complement.
TCTAGTTAGATTCTCGTTCTAGCTACACTATGTGATCGAAAGTATCCGGACACCCCCAAAAACACGTTTTTCATATTAGGTGTGTTGTGCTTCCATCTACTGCCACGTACTCCATATCAGCGACCTCAGTAGTCATTAGACTTCGTGAGACAGCAGAATGGGGCGCTTCGCGAAACTCACTGACTTCGAACGTGGTCAGGTGATTGACTGCCACTTGTGTCATACGTCTGTACGCGGGATTTCCACACCCCTAAACATCCCTAAGTCCACTGTTTCCGCTGTGACAGTGAAGTGGAAACTTGAAGTGACACGTACAGCACTAAATCGTACAGGCCGACCACGTCTGTTGACTGACAGAGGCCGACGACAGTTGAAGAGGGTCGTAATGCGTAATAGGCAGACATCTGTCCAGGCCATCAGACAGGAATTCCAAACTGACAGGATCCACTACAAGTACGATGGCAGTTAGGCAGGAGGTGAGAGAACTTGGATTTCATGGTCGAGCGGCTGCTCATCAGCCACACATCACGCCGGTAAATGCCAAACGACGCCTCGCTTGGTGTAACGAGCGTAAGCATTGGACGATTTATTGTGTTGGCAGAAGAGCCAAAACCGTGTTGCTAGAGGAGGCCGAAATGCACGCTTTTTAAGCTCACGCAGGTCTGGAAAATGACAATGTACACTCCTGGAAATTGAAATAAGAACACCGTGAATTCATTGTCCCAGGAAGGGGAAACTTTATTGACACATTCCTGGGGTCAGATACATCACATGATCACACTGACAGAACCACAGGCACATAGACACAGGCAACAGAGCATGCACAATGTCGGCACTAGTACAGTGTATATCCACCTTTCGCAGCAATGCAGGCTGCTATTCTCCCATGGAGACGATCGTAGAGATGCTGGATGTAGTCCTGTGGAACGGCTTGCCATGCCATTTCCACCTGGCGCCTCAGTTGGACCAGCGTTCGTGCTGGACGTGCAGACCGCGTGAGACGACGCTTCATCCAGTCCCAAACATGCTCAATGGGGGACAGATCCGGAGATCTTGCTGGCCAGGGTAGTTGACTTACACCTTCTAGAGCACGTTGGGTGGCACGGGATACATGCGGACATGCATTGACCTGTTGGAACAGCAAGTTCCCTTGCCGGTCTAGGAATGGTAGAACGATGGCTTCGATGACGGTTTGGATGTACCGTGCACTATTCAGTGTCCCCTCGACGATCACCAGTGGTGTACGGCCAGTGTAGGAGATCGCTCCCCACACCATGATGCCGGGTGTTGGCCCTGTGTGCCTCGGTCGTATGCAGTCCTGATTGTGGCGCTCACCTGCACGGCGCCAAACACGCATACGACCATCATTGGCACCAAGGCAGAAGCGACTCTCATCGCTGAAGACGACACGTCTCCATTCGTCCCTCCATTCACGCCTGTCGCGACACCACTGGAGGCGGGCTGCACGATGTTGGGGCGTGAGCGGAAGACGGCCTAACGGTGTGCGGGACCGTAGCCCAGCTTCATGGAGACGGTTGCGAATGGTCCTCGCCGATACCCCAGGAGCAACAGTGTCCCTAATTTGCTGGGAAGTGGCGGTGCGGTCCCCTACGGCACTGCGTAGGATCCTACGGTCTTGGCGTGCATCCGTGCGTCGCTGCGGTCCGGTCCCAGGTCGACGGGCACGTGCACCTTCCGCCGACCACTGGCGACAACATCGATGTACTGTGGAGACCTCACGCCCCACGTGTTGAGCAATTCGGCGGTACGTCCACCCGGCCTCCCGCATGCCCACTATACGCCCTCGCTCAAAGTCCGTCAACTGCACATACGGTTCACGTCCACGCTGTCGCGGCATGCTACCAGTGTTAAAGACTGCGATGGAGCTCCGTATGCCACGGCAAACTGGCTGACACTGACGGCGGCGGTGCACAAATGCTGCGCAGCTAGCGCCATTCGACGGCCAACACCGCGGTTCCTGGTGTGTCCGCTGTGCCGTGCGTGTGATCATTGCTTGTACAGCCCTCTCGCAGTGTCCGGAGCAAGTATGGTGGGTCTGACACACCGGTGTCAATGTGTTCTTTTTTCCATTTCCAGGAGTGTAATTAATATAGCCAATAAGGTGCGTTGCTGCTGGAATACTTAACTTTAATCCATAATTGGTGTACATCGCTCTTGACTGTACATGCTTCACAACCTCAATATTAACTGGTAATGGCACCTTGCTAGGTCGTAGCAAATGACGTAGCTGAAGGCTATGCTAACTATCGTCTAGGCAAATAAGAGCGTAGTTGTCAGTGTAGCATCGCTAGCAAAGTTTGCTGTACAACTGGGGCGAGTGCTAGGACGTCTCTTTAGACCTGCCGTGTGGCGGCGCTCGCTCTGCAATCACTGACAGTGGCGACACGCGGGTCCGACGTATACTAGCGGACCGCGGCCGATTTAAAGCCTACCACCTAGCAAGTGTGGTGTCTGGCGGTGACACCACACGATTCAACAATGGAAAAACGTTATGTGGAGTGATGAATCACGGTACACAATGCGGCGATCCGATGACAGGGTGAGGGTATGGCGAATGCCCGTGAACGTCATATGCCAGCGTGTGTTATGCCAGAAGTAAAATTCGGAGGCGGTGATGACATAGTGTGGTCGTGTTTTTCATGGAGGGCGCTTGCACCCCTTGTTGTTTTGCGTCGCGCTATCACAGCACAGGCCTACACTGATGTTTTAAGCACCTTCTTGCTTCCCACTGTTGAAGAGCAATTCGGGAATGGCGATTGAATCTTTCAACAAGATCGAGCACCTGTTCATAATGCACGGCTTGTGGCGGAATGGTTACACGACGATAACATACCTATAATGGACTGACCTGCACAGAGTCCTGACCTGAGTCCTACAGAACACCTGTGGGATGTTTTGGAATGCCGACTTCGTGCCAGCCCTCACCGACCGACATCGATATTTCTCAATGCAGCACTCCGTGAAGACTGGGCTGCCATTCCCCAAGAAACCTTCCAGCACCTGACTGAACGTATGCCGGCGAGAGTGGAAGCTGTCATCAAGGTTAAGGGTGGGCCAACACCGTATTGAATGCCAGCATTACCGACGGAGGGCACCACGAATCTGTAAGTCATTTTCAGCCAGGCGTCCGGATACTTTTGATCACATAGTGTATATGTATCAACAACGACAGTAAAACACGAAGAATATCCACAGCACCGCCCTGGTCCGTGCTGACTGCTACTGCCATGCAACAACGCTACACCGTCGCTGCTGGAGAACTGATTAGTCTTCGTGTTTTCCTGTTCTCGTTGATACAAGTAGTTAGAACGAGAAACGCACTAGACTAATTTGGGAACGCTCTATCGCATGGACACGTAAAACTACGTTTTCTTTCTAACGGAAAACCGACGCTCTCCTTCGAAGCTGGGCTATCTATGAAAGACATGAAATGCAGTATTTGTTTGGGCTGACTCCTGCTGCACATTGAAAACTCTAAATTGTTAATATCTTCCTAAACAACAGAGAAAATGAGCCTGAAGATTCATACGAGAGAGAATATATATTGGGAAGATGAAATCTTTATTTTGTTAACGACTAATTGCGTAAACGGCCACTACGGCGGCCCTAGTTCCGTAAACGGGTGCTGGGTACGCACACCAAAAGGCAGTTGTAGGACGCCGACGATGCAGCAGAAGGTTTATTGCTTTCTTGATTTTTCAAAAACGTGTCAGCAGTTAGTCATTGAACCACCAAAAGGAAAGCATAAGCTGTTTCAACAAGCTGTATGTCTCTGCAAAGGGAAAAATTCAAAATGGTTCAAATGGCTCTGAGCACTATGGGACTTAAATTCTGAGGTCATCAGTCCCCTAGAACTTAGAACTACTTAAACCTAACTAACCTAAGAACATCACACACATCCATGACCGAGGCAGGATTCGAACCTGCGACTTCCAGACTGTAGCGCCTAGAACCGCTCGGCTACCCCGGCCGGCGCCAAGGGAAAAGCCGAGGCTGACAGCGAGTGTGATAGAATGACATCAGACGACCCATAGACATCGAGGTCATTAGAAAAGTGAACACAAGACCGGATTGGCCCATTCAAGGCAACCACCCCGGCATTTAGGGAAATCACGGAAAACATAAATCTGGATAACTGCCAATAGGCAGTTTGTCAACAAGTGGACACGAAAGCCTTAACAATTTTGTATTTCATATTGCTTAGCGTCCTCCATCTAGATTTGCAGTGGAATATGCTGATGGCTCAACTCAGTCAATTCAATTCTTGACATACTGCTCCACACTATGTTTGAACGTATGTCACCAATAATACTCGTTTACATGGCGTTCCGTGGTCCTATGACTTCCCTGCGCAGATAACACGTGATCATGTGTCTGTTTTAACACTTTCTCTTACAACATTATTGAAACTACAACACTATGTGCGAGCTTTGTTGTCTTACACTGCCAGACAATGGCATGCACAATGAACTGTGGCTTTACTGTGAATAGTTGACAGTCCTCGTGAGCAGTTTATGATTTTTTCCATCCAAAGTGGTGCAAACTAGATTCTGTAATACATCAACCTCTCTGTTGAGACCCTCTTCATTTCCATAATTTTTCCTGGTTTAAGGATTACTTCAAAATCGAATTCACTTAGCCCCTCATAACCATTTTAGTGCCACATGATCCATGCTGTCTCAGCATTATTCTGACCCTGGGAGCAGGATTACACTAGTAGCTAGCTTTCTCGCCTCTTCATGAACTGTGAAGTCTGCTTGGCTGGATGTTGGCGCAACAGTTCACAGACCTTCCAATAATGATAGAAAATTCTGTTAGTAGTAACACATGTAGATTTCTTAAACAGAATGACCTGTGTTGACATCGCGAAACTGATGTTGAGGAGAGCTGATTCACAAAGCACATTTTTCTGACATTTTAGTGCAAATAGTTACTTGAATGCTAATGTTCCATTATGTTACGCTGTTGGGGACTATTTATTGGTAGTACACACCACTATGCTAAGATGCTAGTGGTGGTTTCAGAGCCATAAAACACTCGTAAGTCAAATGATGATATCTCATGAACTACTTTCTCTTGAATGATAAGCCAAACTCTGGTGTGAATCGAATCACTTCTAGTTCAACTTGCATACTGAAGATAGCCAATTGCTCTTTCTAAGAAATGAAAACATTTAATTGTTAAATGTCTTCGCCATAACTGTCATAAGCACTGTACAGGCCAATATAGTGAGATCTGTCTGCGGTCCAGTTGCGTGAAAACAATGCATTAACTGTTCAACGAGTTTAGCAAATGACCATAAACCTGGAAAACTGTGCCAGAATGCAGGCGCCCTCAGCAGAAAGGATCGAGAAGTGCAAGCAGGTAATGTTCTAATAGGAGAATTGAAAGACACCCAAAATAAGAAACTGGCTGTCAACACTGTGGTACACTGCCTGATTTTGGCTTAGAAGGCGGTATATTACACCACAAAACCTCTCTGGAAAACTGGTAGATGATGCCCAAGTCATTCCAGACCTGAGTCATTGCTAAGTGTCACGGTAGTATATAGGCTTCCCATAGTGGCACACATGCTATGAACGCCCGTATTGCTAAGCGCTATGGGTTCCCCTGTCAGCACCGTGATGGTGATTGTACCCCTGCATGTCTGCCTTGCACTCAGCGCTCACAGCCAATGTGGTCACGTATTCCTTTGCAAACCTTATCATAAGCGTTCAGACTGTAAGGTGTCAGGCAAATCCAACACCTTCCATGAAAACCCTGACATGATAAGCAAATCCAGTAGTATGTCACATAGCTCCGAATAAATCGTGACATTAAATTAACCAAAGTAATACGAGTACGAGTGAGCAAAAGGAATACCACAGACTAACACAAGAATGCCTAAATGCATGTCATACCTTCCCACCGTGAGACAGACGCAGTTCCGAAGGGAGAAACGAGAACAGAAGCCGAGAGCAGAAACATGTTAAGCTGGAAGGCCCTACGATAAGGGACGGACGGACACCCACGTCGCCAGCTAACCGCTAGGACCATACCACCCGCAAGTTTTAGCGTGAGACTTTTTCGAGTCTCTGTTACGTCAGGACCACCCCCCAGCCAATGTTATAAGCTAGAGCCCTCCAGAAGAACAGTATAGATCTTACAATAACACAAAAAGGGCCACCCCAGCCGCATGTTTTAGCGTGAGACTTTTTCGCGTCTGTGATACGTTAGGACCACCCCCCAGCCCATGTTAAAAGATAGAGCCCTCCAGAAAACACTAAAGGACCGCACCAGCTGCAAGTTTTAGCGTGAGACTTTTTCGCATCTCTGTTACGTTGCAAACTTTAAAAACATTGCCCCACCACGAAAAATATAACGTTTCTCATTGGATAGACAGAATTTTTGTAGGTGGAGCTTAAGCTTAACATTGAGATCCTGATTGGTCAGATGAAAACACAGCCAGATAGTTTTTTTAAACCAACTTCGGTAAGTTGTAGTAAGGAGAAGTTGGGAGAGAGTTGCTTCCGAGACGGTGAGGTGAGCGGAGCTGTGTCGCCCCACCGCCCCCTGACAAACACCGACAAGGTAATGAAAACACGCGATGCCGCATTTTTGAGCGCATAAGGCTTCACTCAGAACTGCAGAAGTCTCATCTGTTACATCCCCTTTTTGGTCATACTAGTGACGATCGTCAATTAAAGCTCATGGTGTTCACATTTGCCACTTGAAGTAAAAATCTGAAACGCGATGATTGTTATATAGTTATTGAGAAGCCACATCAGCCACTGTAATTTATGACAAGTTACACTCCTGGAAATTGAAATAAGAACACCGTGAATTCATTGTCCCAGGAAGGGGAAACTTTATTGACACATTCCTGGGGTCAGATACATCACATGATCACACTGACAGAACCACAGGCACATAAACACAGGCATCAGAGCATGCACTATGTCAGCACTAGTACCGTGTATATCCACCTTTCGCAGCAATGCAGGCTGCTATTCTCCCATGGGGACGATCGTAGAGATGCTGGATGTAGTCCTGTGGAACGGCTTGCCATGCCATTTCCACCTGGCGCCTCAGTTGGACCAGCGTTCGTGCTGGACGTGCAGACCACGTGAGACGACGCTTCATCCAGTCACAAACATGCTCAATGGGGGACAGATCCGGAGATCTTGCTGGCCAGGGTAGTTGACTTACACCTTCTAGAGCACGTTGGGTGGCACGGGATACATGCGGACGTGCATTGTCCTGTTGGAACAGCAAGTTCCCTTGCCGGTCTAGGAATGGTAGAACTATGGGTTCGATGACGGTTTGGATGTACCGTGCGCTATTCAGTGTCCCCTCGACGATCACCAGTGGTGTACGGCTAGTGTAGGAGATCGCTCCCCACACCATGATGCCGGGTGTTGGCCCTGTGTGCCTCGGTCGTATGCAGTCCTGATTGTGGCGCTCACCTGCACGGCGCCAAACACGCATACGACCATCATTGGCACCAAGGCAGAAGCGACTCTCATCGCTGAAGACGACACGTCTCCATTCGTCCCTCCATTCACGCCTGTCGCGACACCACTGGAGGCGGGCTGCACGATGTTGGGGCGTGAGCGGAAGACGGCCTAACGGTGTGCGGGACCGTAGCCCAGCTTCATGGAGACGGTTGCGAATGGTCCTCGCCGATACCCCAGGAGCAACAGTGTCCCTAATTTGCTGGGAAGTGGCGGTGCGGTCCCCTACGGCACTGCGTAGGATCCTACGGTCTTGGCATGCATCCGTGCGTCGCTGCGGTCCGGTCCCAGGTCGACGGGCACGTGCACCTTCCGCCGACCACTGGCGACAACATCGATGTACTGTGGAGACCTCACGCCCCACGTGTTGAGCAATTCGGCGGTACGTCCACCCGGCCTCCCGCATGCCCACTATACGCCCTCGCTCAAAGTCAACTGCACACACGGTTCACGTCCACGCTGTCGCGGCATGCTACCAGTGTTAAAGACTGCGATGGAGCTCCGTATGCCACGGCAAACTGGCTGACACTGACGGCGGCGGTGCACAAATGCTGCGCAGCTAGCGCCATTCGACGGCCAACACCGCGGTTCCTGGTGTGTCCGCTGTGCCGTGCGTGTGATCATTGCTTGTACAGCCCTCTCACAGTGTCCGGAGCAAGTATGGTGGGTCTGACACACCGGTGTCAATGTGTTCTTCTTTCCATGTATCCCGTGCCACCCAACGTGCTCTAGAAGGTGTAAGTCAACTACCCTGGCCAGCAAGATCTCCGGATCTGTCCCCCATTGAGCATGTTTGGGACTGGATGAAGCGTCGTCTCACGCGGTCTGCACGTCCAGCACGAACGCTGGTCCAACTGAGGCGCCAGGTGGAAATGGCATGGCAAGCCGTTCCACAGGACTACATCCAGCATCTCTACGATCGTCTCCATGGGAGAATAGCAGCCTGCATTGCTGCGAAAGGTGGATATACACTGTACTAGTGCCGACATTGTGCATGCTCTGTTGCCTGTGTCTATGTGCCTGTGGTTCTGTCAGTGTGATCATGTGATGTATCTGACCCCAGGAATGTGTCAATAAAGTTTCCCCTTCCTGGGACAATGAATTCACGGTGTTCTTATTTCAATTTCCAGGAGTGTATTTTATGCAATGATCGAAACGACCCTTGTGAATGCCAATATTTAATACTGTGACGTCAAAGTGACACTTCCATCGATTGAATTCAAGCCTAGAGCTACACTTGGTCTGCTCACACTTGGAATGCACATGTCCAAAAAATGAGGAAGACCCAAAAATGATCAAAATTCTCCACTTTCATCTCCAAAGAGAAGAAAGGCAGCATTTTCGCTACAACATATTTGTCAGTTCGCGAGGCAGATTTGAGTTTTACTCAACTACAAAGATTGAATCCAGACCCCATTTATAGTGTTCAGAGAGTAACATTTTTTGTATGTTAATGGAAAAAGGAACTGTTTTTATCATCATAAGCAATAATCCTAGCTGTGTGATTCTTTTGGGACTTCTCAGTCTCCAATGCACTTCGCCTGAACAATCCCGTTGGGACTTGTATCATATTTTTAACAAAATAATTTTCTATTAGTCAAATAACATTTCATCAAGTATTAAAGAAAAAATTTTGAGCAGTGATTTTATATTTATTTACAATTGAAGTAAATAAAGGGTTAACATTTCAGTTCACATACTTTCAAAAATATATCCTGGTATAGACACAAAAATATGATAAGCCTAATACTATACTACAGCTGTTCTCTCTGCATGTGGTCCAAGTTATATCAAGCTATGTTATTTGGCTGTAACACATCATGCAAAAGTTATTTTCGTCCTTAACATTTGCAGACCAGTTTAATTTGCAAGCCCAACCTACTAGTCATGCAAAAGAAAACCCACAATAGACGCAATCTACTAATAAGCCCAACTTGTAATATAAATTCCATCAGCATTATCTAGTCGTTCAAGACTGTAAACTACACGAATACAAATGCAGCAGTGACCTCTCCACATCCTTGAATGGTCTCTTCCTTGCTCTTGATATCTGAACCAGCTTCTCCCATCCTTATCTTGCATTAGTTTGTTAAGTTTCCTCAACTCTCCAAACAGCTGTAATACCTTCGACTGTTCCACATCTGCCAAATCACAAGAATCTTCGCCTGGCATCATACCAATACCAGCGTGCATCACCAGTGTTTCGTTCCCAAACAGTGAATATCCTCCCTCTCGCAAAAATTGAAATCTACCATTCCTAAAACCTGTAACTTTCCCATCTGTCCCAATCTAAACTGGTTATTGTTAACTGAAATCCTACCCTTTGCTAATTTTTGAATCCCAACTACCAATTCCATCTCCAATATACATCTCATAATGTGGTTTCATATAACACCGTCTTCAATACCTTTCTCATCCAAATTTCCGGTTCCAAGAACCTCCACCACTGCCACCAGCACCACTGTCATCATTTACTTGAAAAGGGCATATCATCTAAATCACATGATGGATATCGTCACTGTTTTTTTCCATCCTTTTTTAGCTACAAACCAAAATACTGAAAGACAGCAATTCCTCTGGGCTCACCTCTCTTTTACTTTAATAATTATTCAGTTCAAGCAGGCGTGTACAATTAGAATACTTGTATCTAGTTAGGAGAGAACTGTGACCAATATGGCACTTATGGGGGTTGACAGTGGTTGGGTACTGAGTTCATTGCTATCTAACTGCATGGAGTAATTTGAGGTGACGGGACTGGATTTCCGATTGGTAGAATGCTTTGTTTGACAGTTATGGCTCAAGCTGGACGATGGGAAGCTCACCACCCAAAGACGGCGGAGAGGCCACTTTACTGGTCAGTTCAAAGAACAAGGAGGGGCGCAGACGAAGTTATATTGGGCAGGCCTGGGAGACTTGGTATCTGATTTTAGGCAGAGAGTGGCGGACAGGGTCAGAACAGCAGGAGGTTCCCCACCCCACATGCAGACACGTGTTCGTATCGGGCCATAGTACATTGTCCCAGAGACTTGCGGCAGTGTTCTTTGCAACATCTTTAGCCAAATCGCGACGGACCGGCGGCATTATAACTGATCTCTGTCGAGGAGAGTACGTACTTCAGATTCTGCAGGTATACACCCGGCGATTTTCCGTAGACCTTCCTGCGAGAGCCATATTTATAAAGATCATGAAAACATTTCAGATCGATGGATGAAATGGGCCCATGCGGCATACCCAACACACTGTCGCCGCGACAGTATGAGCGAGTTTTAGATGTCACGTGGGCGCCCATCGCAAGTGGTTTCCCGTATGAGCAGAGAACCAGTGTCTTGACTGGGAATCCATCGTTGACATTGGAGAACATATGAGAGGGCATCTGTCATCAGTCTTGGAAGGCAATAGGATCAGAGGACAAGAATCTGCTTGTCATCTGTAGGGAGGTTGTACTGAGAGAGGAGAATCATGCAATGTGCCTAAAGAAGTGCTGCCTCATTTTGGTTGGTAGTTCTACTTTTGAGGGAGTACTCCACGTGGAGCGTTTATGGAGATAAAAGTGAAGTGACTGGCCTCGTGGTGAGTTGGAGAGTATATTTAGGCGAGAGCATGGATTCGCATTAGGTCACGGTTTCAGGTTTGATCTGGGAACGCGATCGCAGGCCCTGGGACAAGAGGAGGAGGCCCATCGTTCGAGTCGACGTGGAGGAACGCTGGTCACAATACTGCAGACTCCTGCAGGTGTATGGTGAGCATTCTGCAGCTCCAGCGCATTGCAAACCTTCACGGTGAATCTTCACTGTCCACAGAGTGCTCTTTCAAACAGCAGCAGCCACTGATCAATGCATGCATACCATGAAAGCTTGCAGATTTGTAATTCACAATCACTGTCAGCAGAAGTACATTCAGCCAGACAGCGGTATCCATATACAAAATAGGAGGTGTAGTAAACTATTATACCCACTACTGAACTTGGTCAACCAAATATCAGTAGTACATACATTATTACATTAAGTATGTGCTTGAATTGTATTAATATTATTAATATTTATTTCTGGTTATGTATGATGTCATTCTGTCTTTGTGTAATAAATCTATCGTTATGTCGTCAACGGACTTGCTGCAGTGGTAACAACGGTTCCTGTCAGATCACCAAATTTAAACGCTGATGGGCTTGGCTAGTACTTGGATCGGTCACTGTCTGGCTGTGGCGAGTGCTGTTGGCCAGCAGGGTGTAATCAGCCCTTGTGAGCCCAACTGAGGAGCTACTTGGTTGAGCAGTAATGGCACCGGTCATGAAAACTGACAATAACTAAGAGACTGGTGTGCTGACCAATTGTCCCTAGTTGTAGAGCTACCTGTGATCTGCCCACATTGCATTGTTGCCAAATTTATTAAAGATGGAGGTGATGACGTCATCCAAGATGGCAGCCTGTAGACTTGTCAACAGAGCATGTCGTCACCCAAGAAGGTGGATTTTGGCGGGAAGTTTGAATTTTGGCGGGAAGATAGGGCAATTGGGCTATGTCCACTGATCAAACCCTCCAGAAAAAATTTGCCGGAAATTCCAGCAGGATAATGCATCACACCTAGTAAAATGGCGAGAAAAATGGACCAATTGGACTAGGTCTACTAACGTAACCCCCAACCCCCTAGAAAATGCCGGAAAATTCAAATTCCAACAGGATAATGCACCACACCGCTCTTATCTCTACTAAGCAAAGAAAATCGCAAGAAAATAGCTCACTTGGCCTACCTCCACTAACCTAAGTCACCCGACCGCCACCTCTTCCTACGAACTGACACAAACTTTTTATTTTTGTGGTAAACAAAATTCAGTTCCCATATGTCTACTAAGTTGACAAAATGGCGCGAAAGAAAAGACACTTTACTAACCTCAGTCCCCAGACTGTCACCACCTCCTAAGGATTAGTGGGAAAAGGACTTGGACATAAGACTTTATTTAAACAATTCCATGCAGGTGTGTTCACCGCAAGGTCAGAACTCCAACTGACTTAGTACACATCGCCACCACCAGAGGGCGCTCTCATTTGTGACGTAATTCAAGATGGCGACACCCAGAGTATTCACCACAAGGTCTGGACTCCAACTGACTTAGTACACAGTGCAACCGCCAGAGGACGCTGCCGTTACGTCAGATCATGATGCAAGCACTGTTATTCAAGATGGCTGCACCAGATGTATCAACCACGAGCTCCAGAGCTCAAGTGACTAAGTTCATATGGTGACTGCTAGAGGATGCAACCGTGACATCGCGAGATACCACAAGATCGTCTGCTCTCTCTCACGCGCGCACGCATTATAACCGGACATGCGCCATGCTAGCAGCCCGTGGGCGTCCCACCACTTACATCTCACCCCATCGGCCGCCACCTCCGTACACGTGCCGAACAAAATCTTCTGTAAATATGCTAACACCCACATCCTGCATCTAACCTGTCAATTACCTAAGTACTTAATTGCATTTCAATGTTAATCATATTAAGAAATTAAATTTACAATTTCATATAGGTATGAAAAGGCTTCACTATACTTTCAACTACCTAGTTTCAAATACTTTTCAAGGACCAGACCGCCACCTCTTCCTAGGAACCGTCGCCGAGTTTGAATTTTGGCAGTAGAGAAAGGTCACTTGTGCTTTTCCTACCAACCTAAGAAAATTGGGGTGGAAGAAAGGACACTTTTACTAACCACATCCAACCGACCGCCACTTCCTCCTATGATCCGGCGCCAAGTGTGAAATCTGCCAGTAAACAAAGCTCACATGCGTTTTCGCTACCAACGTAAGAAAATTGCTGCAAACTAAGCTCACCACCACCACTAACCTAAGTCGCCAGACCGCCACCTCTTCCTAGGGGCTGGTGGTAAAGGGACTCAGCCTGCACTAGGCTGAAGGAGAGAGGAAGGAGTGTACTTTATTTATTTGGGAGCAATTTATTCAGGAATGGACTATATGTATCACAGAACACACGCTCTGACATGTCCCACAGCATACGGACCTGCAAACTACTCCTACATAACTCATGTATAAAGCTCTACACACACTCTTGCTAATTGTAAACCGTCAAAAATAACACATTGTACAACCTACAGACATGCGAACCACTCATTAACAATGCAGAGCATTTACGTCCAGATAGCCAAACAACTCTTAAATTGTCAAAATAATAAACCATGTATACGACTCTGCTTGCTAATCGTCAACTCTCGAAATCATACACCAGCCTTTATTTAAACAATTAGAGGTAGCTACTATTCTTTTTTTTTGGTCATCAGTCTACTGACTGGTTTGATGCGACCCGCCACGAATTCCTTTCCTGTGCTAACCTCTTCGTCTCAGAGTAGCACTTGCAACCCACTATACGGCTCCTCAAAGCTATATTGCTCTCCTATCATGCAAAGCAAATGTTTTACCATTCGATAAGATAGTTCAGCGTAGAGAAACTATGAAGAAGGGTGTATGTCTGATAGGCTGGAAAGGTATTCCATCTAACATTATAGCCCGTTTTTAAGTGCATAACGTTGTAGTCTTAAGAGTGTGTGTGTTTATGTTCTCTATCTTACCAATACCTTCCAGGTACAGATCCTAGACTCTAGAACAATAATTTAGAGTTGATAGCTTCGTTGATTTAGGTAAAAATGTGTCCAAGTCAATTCGTCTCGAACTCCATTGCGTATAAAAAAAAGTATTTTCTTGTTCTTCTTAATTGTATGCTATTACATTAGGGCACTTTGAAACTGTTAACTATGTATCGATAAGGAGTGCTAAGCTCCTCGGCATGGTGACATCTCGAGAAATCTCGTGCACTTGGATGAGCTGGGACTTGGAAAGCTATATTCATTCACGAGACGTGGAGTGTAGCGCTCTTCTTCTGATCACTTGGAGATTAATTCTCTAACGGTGCTGCAGGGTGTGTTGGTCAATGACTGTGACCGTAAGATGGTGAGAATGCTCTGTGACTCCCATACGCTGAGAGATAGATCGTAAAGTCTATGCTCGAGGTTATAGAAATATGTAGAGCACTGTCTCGTATACTGTGATCATGTATGTGTTCGAGAATTAAGAGTTAATGGACGTACTGCACAGTAATCTATCCACATCCTAATCATTCTCGCAAAGTGATGTAAAAGGGGGCGGTTTAGCTGTGATACTGAAATTGGGAGCTATGCTGTCACATCAATGGTCGGTGCTGAACTTAGTGTAAAATTCTTCGCACTATCAAGTCTGTTGCTTAATATTACAGTACATTGACAGTGTCTTTTCCATCACATCCGTACATTGGTTACCAGATAATGATTGAGTGATATAGCTTGTTTGAGTTGGAGGGAGAGTTTTTATGGCTGGGCTATACCTTTTGGGGAGGTTAGCACTGGAACAGTGATCGCATAGATGAATGCAGTATGATGAATGAGTCGAAATGGAACGCCGAGCCATCATCTATTCCATCACGGTGACATATGAATTTAAATGTAGAGGTCATGAATCACTTATGGCGGGTAGTTTGGAAACTCTCGACAAGGCTGCCAAACTCTTCTAGTTTACTTATGTTGTAAGTGTGTTTTATTTAAAAATGATTCAGTGTTATGCTATCCGCCGCAACTATATGATTGACACCGTGTGATGTCTAGTTTTCTGTGGGAGGTCGTGGATCAGAGCGTCTTAATGTCAGTGTAGAATATGACACAGACCTCGAACTCGTGGCAGAAAACGAAATAGTTGGTGTTGTACAAAAGCGTGTTAGAAAACTGTTTGAAACAGGAGCAGAGGGAGCGTCTCATACGATAATTCGCTTAGAGTGTAGGTGATGAAAGTTTAAAGTGATCTGTGCAGTGTTTGTATATTTAGTATGATTGCCTCCGCAAAGGCAGCTGCGATTTGACTTCGTGAACCATTAGGAATGCCGTGGTGGCTGCATGCTACGCTATTCTGAGGAAGTATTGTGAAATTTCTTTCTTTCCGCTGGAGGCCCACCACAGTTATACGTAACTGCACCTGCATCAGTGCCTGGGTGGCTTGTAAATAGGATGAGCTTTTATGGTTGGTAATTTTTCTGTGTTGGAGGGGGTAGAGAATAATGATGATATCATGTCTGGCTGATTGATTTGAATGGACCCGGATGTGTATTACTTGTATCTAGTTTGGGGTCGTAGGACATTGCACGCATTTCCGTCGAATGGACAAAACACTCTCCTGTTGCAGTAACTCTGGTCGTTCTGTTTCTACACGTAGTGCGGAATGTCTTTGGTATGTGTTTCTCCGACTTCTGCTCAGTTCCGCTTTAAATTGGAACTAACACTTGTGGAAAGCTGTAGAAATGGGAGCGACTGCATGATGTGTAGGGTGCGACTAAAAGGAGGTTGTAATTTTACTGTAGCAGACAGGTTCGAGGCAGTTGACTTGTTTAGAGATATGAGAGTGCGTGAAATACGATTGACATGTGTGTGTGAGGCTATGCAAGTGTGTGCTTGAATGGAGACACCTCATTCCAAATGATGGATATAATTTCTAACATATAGCGTAACACTAGAGATCTGAGAAAAAAATGGTTCAAATGGCTCTGAGCACTATGCGACTTAACTTCTAAGGTCATCAGTCGCCTAGAACTTGGAACTAATTAAACCTAACTAACCTAAGGACATCACACACATCCATGCCCGAGGCAGGATTCGAACCTGCGACCGTAGCGGTCTCGCGGTTCCAGACTGAAGCGCCTTTAACCGCACGGCCACACCGGCCGGCAGATATCTGAGAAGCTAGTGTACATTTTTCCCTTAGGATCTCAATCGACACATCATCTACTACTACTGTTTGTGCTCCTTGTCAGTCAGTCATCGGCTATAGCTCAGTGGATATATCGTGCAACGTCTGATATGGTCTCGAGACAGAATTCGGTGGAAATAGTATAGAATTATACGTTCGAGGGAATCGCACATACGTCTTACATACCACGTTCCTTAGCCGAATCACTTCCAAAGTTCACTGATTTTATCAGGAGGTTGAATCGTTGGCTGATAATACATATTCGTACGACCACTGTCACGGTATTTGCCCCGAAAACACCACCTCATTCAGAGGTAATGTCGTACACCGATTTGTAAAGCGGGTATAGCATTTGTAGAACGAAGACCGCTTGTGACAGTAACATGCAGTAGCTGTTGGGATAGAGTTTTTTGCTTTAACATCCGGTCGATTACGTCTATGACATGGTGGTAGGACTCCCAAGAAGAACGTAAGATACATGCACACGAATCGTTGATTTTGGGTCAGTATTATTTCGTATTGTAGGCAAACACTTATTCAAGAAATATATCATTTTTTCGGGTGCTATACAGGTATGAAAGATAACTGCACTATTTCTCTAAAATGTGTATATATTGTATTGTAAAGTTAGTGTGGTTTACATTGTTTAAAATGTGTATATAATGCATTGCAGAGTTAATATGGTTTATGTTATGGCCTGACTAGAGAGGATGACCGTGTCCTATTGTGAGGGACGTATAGATTGAGCACGTCAATAAAGACTAGGGTATGAGAGAGTTTTTAGGTGGAAAATTATAAGAGCTAAGATACTGAAGCACAGTAGTCAAGAGGAGACATTACGTGTACAATGATTGGTGTCAGATTGTAGCAGCAATGGTGCTATTTAATTCTAGTTACATTGGTAAATATATTCGGGCTTCGAATACTCTTGTCAGTCTGGTATGTATTAGATAAGGTGGAGACAATTTTACAGGTTTCACTGTCAATGCAGTTTAGTGGTCTGCGTAAAATAACCGCTGGAAGTCCGAGAAAGAATAGGTCGATGGTGTTTCAATATCTGCGGCATAAGTAATTCGGGTGTAAATTCGGTAAGAGCCAGTGAGAATGTTCGATTCATTGACATCGTTTCTGCTGTGATATAGGAGTCTCTACATAGCTGAGGGACCGTTTGCGTATGTTGAAATCTGGAAAGGTAAGACGTTAGGATCGCTGGGGAGACTGCATTCGGCATTATTTTCGTATACAGATTCTGTTAGGGTAAGAATTTCCGTGCATACAAGCTGAGGCATCAAGAAAGCGAGCGCTAACTATTTCTGGAGCACTATACAATTCCCGAGAGGTCGTCTTGGCTCTTACTTTTTTTACAAAGCGATGTGACGTAAGAATAACATTGGAAACATTGTTAGGTGAGTTTCTAATTATGTGCGTGCACTTGGCGTGTTGCGTCGGTCACAGTGGGGAGCGGGTACGTGAGGTTGAGCAAATGTGTCAACACGCTCTGTGCTATTCTGCCTTCAATGGTAAAGACAGGTGGAGCCTGGAGATGCCTCGAATATGAGACTGGCGGGAACGCGCTTTGGAATCCTATGACAGTATAACGGTGACTGTATAGAGGCATGCAACTTTCACTGGTGTTCGGTGGCGTCGTCTGGTGGGTGTGACGGAGAGGGCTGGACCCGAGCCGTGGCCGCCTCACTTCGCGAGGGTTGTGGTACGCATGGACCGGCTTCGCTCGCATCATCGTCGGCTTCTAGGTGAACATGTATTTGGATAGGAATTTCACAGGTGTAAAGTATGAATGCGGCTGTCGCCACCTCATGTTTGCGGAAGCCGAGCAGGGAGCGGTGCGCGGTTTGACAGCTGAAGGGCGTGTGACTTCACGATCCTGTGGACAGGGCGAGGCGGAGGGCGCTTGCGTGTGATGATTGCATTATTTTGCGAGCGGCCCTGTAATCTGCGCTATGCATTATTTGGACAGTTTACGAGTACTGAGCGTGTTTGCAGATATGTGTACTGCATTATTTAGGAGCAGTTTGCTATTGTGTAATGAAATTATGAGTTGGTTGTGTGTCTCTGGGCTGTGTGACATGGTCGCAGGCACATCTGGATGGCTGTTTTGTGATAGTGTGATAGATATATTCTATCGTTAAATAAGTTGTTTCAAAATAAATAGAGTGCTGTCAATTCTTACTCTCCCCAGCAGTGCAGAGCAGTCTGGGTCCTTTCGCCACCATTTTCTCTAACCATGTTGGTTTACATCACAAAAAGGATGACAGCGTCCTCTGATGGTGGTACTATTAGACCTCGTGGAGAAAATATTGTTTGCAGCAAACGTGGATAACTGTACTTGCGTCATCAGTTGGTGTCACTTTGGCGTCCTCTGATGGCGAGGAAATGTACTAAGCCAGTTGGGGTCTGGAGCTCGTGGTGAACCCACTAGGTGGCGCCATCTTAAATTACAGTACTTGCGTTACTACAGCGTCCTCTGGTGGCATCGATATGAACTAAGTCAGCTGGGCTATGGACTCAGTGGCGAATATACTTGGTTGTGATGCTGCCTCTAATTGTTTAAATAAAGGCTGGTGTATGATTTCGATAGTTGATGATTAGCAAGCAGAGTCATTTTCATGGATTATTATTTTGACAATTTAAGAGTTGTTTGGCTATCTGGACGTAAATGCTCTGCATTGTTAATGAGTGGTTCGCATGTCTGCAGGTTGTACAATGTGTTATTTTTGACATTTTACAATTAGCAAGAATGTGTGTAGAGCTTTATACATGAGTTATGTAGGAGTAGTTTGCAGGTCTGTATGCTGTGGAGCATGTCAGAGCGTGTGTTCTGTGATACACATTGTCCATCACTAACTAAATGGTTCCCAAATAAATAAAGTACACTCCTTTCTCTCTCCTTCAGCCTAGTGCAGGGTGAGTCCTTTTACCACCCACCCCTAGGAAGAGGTGACGGTCTGGTCCTTGAAAGGTAGTTGAAACTAGGTAGTTGAAAGTATAGTGAACACCTTTTCATACCTATATGAAATTCTAAATTGAATTATTTAATACGATTAAAATTGAAATGCAATTAAGTACTTAGGTTCAAATGGCACTGAGCACAATGCGACTTAACTTCTAAGGTCATCAGTCGCCTAGAACTTAGAACTAATTAAACCTAACTAACCTAAGGACATCACACATATCCATGCCTGAGGCAGGATTCGAGCCTGCGACCATAGGGGTCACTTGCCTCCAGACTGTAGCGCCCAGAACCGCATGGCCACTCTAGCCGGCCTAAGTACTTAGGTAATTGATAGGTTAGATGCGGGATGTGGGTGTTACCATATTTACAGAAGACTATGTCCGGCATGGAGGTGGCGGCTGAGGGGGTGTGATGTAAATGGTCGGACGCCCGCGGGCCGGTGGCATGGTGCCTGTCCGGCTGTAACACGCATGGGCGAGAGAGATCAGATGATCTTGTGTCATCACGCGATGTCACAGTTGCGTCCTCTGGCAGTCACGATATGAACTTAGCCATTTGAGCTCAGGAGCTTAATACATCTGCTGCAGCCAAATTGAATAACGGTGCTTGCATCGTGATCTGACGTAACGGTGGTGTCCTTTTGTGGTGGCGCTGTGTACTAAGTCAGCTGGAGTCCTGACTTTGTGGTGAACACACCTGCATGGAATTGTTTAAATAAAGTCATATGTCCAAGTCCTTTTCACACGAATCCTTAGGAGGTGGTGGCAGTCTAGCGACTGAGGTTAGTTAAGTGTCTTTTCTTTTTGCGCCATTTTGTTAGCTTAGTAGACGTATGGGAATTGAATTTTGTTTACCACAAAAATTAAAAGTTGGTGCCAGTTCGTAGGAAGAGGTGGCGGTCGGGTGACTTAGGTTAGTGGAGGTAGACAAGGTGATCTATTTTCTTGCGATTTTCTTTGCTTAGTAGAGATAAAAGTGGTGTGGTGTATTATCCTGTTGGAATTTGAATTAGCCGCCATTTTGTAGCAGGGTTGGGGGTTAGGTTAGTGGACATAGCCCAATTGGTCCATTTTTCAGGCCATTTTCCTAGGTGTCACGCATTATCCTGCTGGAATTTCCTGCAAATTTTTTTCTTGTGTGTTAGGTTAGTGAAGGTAGCCCAATTGCCCTATCTTCCCGCCAAAATTCGAACTTCCCGCCAAAATCCGCCATTGGTTGACATCATGCAGTGTTGCGAAGTCTACAAGCTGCCATCTTGGATGTCGTTATCGTCGCCATCTTTAATAAATTTGACAACAATTGAATGTGGGGCAGAACACAGGTAGCTCTACTACTGTCCCTCCCTGTTTGCATCTGGTGACGCCTAAGGATGTGGATGACATGGCGGCCGGTTGGTAGCATTGGGCCTTCACGGCCGGTTCGGACGCTGTCTCTTTATCTTGAGTGTCGCCTCATTTCAGAAGAGACCATTACATGAACATTTACTTATTTTGATTCTTTATGTGTGAAACAACAGGAGTTATTTTGGAGTGTAATACAATTTGTCTACTTCAGTTTTACTGCTAGGGCCCCAAAGCAGTCATCTGCGTATAAATCTTCCGTTGCGTTTAGTTTCACACTAGTGTAGCAGAAGATTTGTTTTGTACCATAGAATATTTCGGAGCAGAAGTTAATTATTACCTCCCCAGCAGACACTTCGTAATCTGAATAGCGGTAACATGGTCAACGCCAGCCCGCGCCCAACAGAGGAAATGTGAATGGCGAGTAAATAAGAAGAAGCATATGCAGCATTCGTTTGCGTTTACTGCCAAACTTCTGCTAATTAGTGACCGGTTCATACATACGACGACGTAGATACTGTGCTGGTTTTTGCTTGCCTTATTACTGTATGGGCTATGTATTTTTTATTGGATTGCCCTGGCTGTGTCCTAGCTAGGAGTGGATAATGTCTGCGAAGGACTGCCACTGACAACCGGGCTATTTGTACTCTGGTGTTCTGTGCTTCGTGATGGAGTTCAATGAATCGCGGTATTATTCGTAACTCGAGAGAACGGTAAAATTTTTGAACTTGCAACTCTTGCAAGATACTTTCAGCGGGTGACAAACGACGATGTAAATAAGAGGTTACAAGTATTTTTAAAAACGATTCTCCATAAATATAACTTACTCATCATCGATTCTGTATACCATATAGCGTGCGCTTGCCCCATGTCGAAATACCTGAAAGAAAAAGAGGTCAGAATCAATTAAGGCAATTATTAAAATAACAGAACTTTTACGGATAGTGAAACGAAAAAACAATCAATTTCAGAAAATGGTTACTAGAGAGGTATTCTGAAAGCTGTTTTCTATAACTTTGACGACTTTTGGCATTTTCCTTGTAGAAACCTTCAGCTTGACGACCTGACTGGGTCATGGCAATCACGCTGCAGTCTTCTTTATTTTTCTTGACAGTTCACCGTTTACCGTTGAATCTAGTGACTTGGAAGACCACGAAATTGTATGAATACCACAAGAAACCTACTTGTTTGTATTTACTAACAAAATGAAGTTGACGGCGATAAAGACTTGAAAGGGAAATAAAGATCAGCTTGACGTTAGAATCAGGATAATTACACGTGTGGAAGCAAGTGTGCTTGTAAAGCGTAAGCAGTACAGCGAGTCATGCACTGAGAGAGAGCGGGTATCTCCCCCACTCCCGTTCGTTGGAGCCTGCGTAGGAATGCAGTAGGCATGGCAGTTCGTTATTGCGCAGTACCCCGTCATCAAAATTATTGTTTCTTAACATATACCAAAATTAGTGTAATATGATCAGATATACATTACTGCCCATTAAAATTACTACACCAAGAAGAAATGCTGATGGACAAATATATTATACTAGAACTGACGTGTGATTACATTTTCACGCAATTTGGGTGTATAGATCCTGAGAAATCAGTACCCAGAACAACCACCTCTGGCCGTAATAACGATCTTGATACGCCAGGGCATTGAGTCAAACAGAGCTTGGATGGTGTGTACAGGTACAGCTGCCCATGCAGCTTCAACACGATACCGCAGTTCATCAAGAGTAGTGACTGGCATATTGTGACGAACCAGTAGCACGGCCACCATTGACCAGACTTTTTCAGTTGGTGAGATATCTGGAGAATGGGCTGGCCAGGGCAGCAGACGAACATTTTCTGTATCCAGAAAGGCCCGTACAGGACCTGCAACATGCGGTCGTCAATTATCCTGGTGAAATGTAGGGTTTTGCAGGGATCGAATGAAGGGTAGAACTACGGGTCGTAACACATCTGAAATATAACATCCACTGTTCAAAGTGCCATCAATGCGAACAAGAGGTGACCGAGACGTTTAACCAATGGCACCCTATGCCATCACGCCGGATTATACCCCAGTATGGCGGTGACGAATACACGCCTCCAATGTGCGTTCACCGCGATCTCGCCAAACACGGATGCGATCATCTTGGTGCTGTAAACAGAACCTGGATTCGTTCGAAAAAATGACGTTTTGCCATTCGTGCACCCAGGTTCGTCGTTGAATACACCATCGCACGCGCTCCTGTCTGTGATGCAGCGTCAAGGGTAACCGCAGCCATGGTCTCTGAGCTGTTAGTCCATGCTGCTGCAAACGTCGTCGAACTGTTCATGTAGATGGTTGTTGTCTTGCAAACGTCCCCATCTGTTGACTCAGGGATCGAGACGTGGCTGCACGATCCGTTACAGCCATGCGAATAAGATGCCTGTCATCTCGACTGCTTGTCATACGAGGCCGTTGGGATCCAGCACGGCGTTCCGTATTACCCTCCTGAACACACCGATTCCATATTCTGCCAACAGTCATTGGATCTCGACCTACGCGAACAGCAATGTCGCGGTACGATAAACCGCAATCGCGATAGGCTACAATCCGACCGTTATCAAAGTCGGAAACGTGATGGTACGCATTTCTCCACCTTACGAGAGGCATCACAACAACGTTCCACCAGGCAACGCCAGTCAACTGCTGTTTGTGTATGAGAAATCGGTTGGAAACTTTCCTCATGTCAGCAAGTTGTAGGTGTCGCCACCGGCGCCAACCTTGTGTGAATTCTCTGAAAAGCTAATCATTTGCGTATCACAGTATCTTCTTCCTTTCGGTTAAATTTCGCGACTGTAGCACGTCGTCTTCGTGGTGTAGCAATGTTAATGACCAGTAGTGTATACAAAAGTAAAATATCCTAAGACTGAAACCAGTACAATTAGAAGTTTACAGGAAAATCGAGTTTTTTCATAATTTTAGTTCCGCTAAAATACGAAAGCTACAAACCTAAAATTTTGACAGCATATGTGTTTGAGTAAGGAAGCTGTGGTGTCACCGCCAGACACCACACTTGCTAGGTGGTAGCCTTTAAATCGGCCGCGGTCCGCTAGTATACGTCGGACCCGCGTGTCGCCACTGTCAGTGATTGCAGACCGAGCGCCGCCACACGGCAGGTCTAGTGAGACGTCCTAGCACTCGCCCCAGTTGTACGGACGACTTTGCTAGCCAAGCTACACTGACAAGTACGCTCTCATTTGCCGAGACGATAGGTAGCATAGCCTTCAGCTACGTCATTTGCTACGACCTAGCAAAGCGCCATTACCAGTTTATATTGAGATTATATAATGTATCAACAAGAGCGATGTTCACCAATTGTGGATTAAAGTTAAGTATTCTACCAGTTACTCTTGTTTGGCTAGTCTTATTTCTCTGACCTGTTCCAGACCTCACGCCAGCCTGCGTGAGCTTATAGCGTGCATTTCGGCATCCTCGCATAGTGACTTGGCTGTCTTGCCAAGTCACAACAGAAGCAGACTCCTGTTTCATGATTTTACATATATTCCAAGTTATTAGGTTGTCAATAAGTTAAGAAGTTACTAAGCGAAGTGTTGAATTGCAAGAGATTACTAGTAACACATTACAGATTGAAGCTTCCTGGCAGATTAAAACAGTGTGCCGGACCGAGACTCGAACTTTGCCTTTGCCTTTCGCGGGCAAGTGCTCTACCAACTGAGCTACCCAAGCACGACTCACGCCCCGTCCTCACAGCTTTACTTCTACCAGTACCTCGTCTCCTACCTTCCACTTAACAGAAGCTCTCCTGCGAACTCCTTTCTTTCAGGAGTGCTAGTTCTGCAAGGTTCGCAGGAGAGCTTCTGTTAAGTTCGGAAAGTAGGAGACGACGTACTGCCAGAAGTAAAGTTGTGAGGACGGGGCGTGAGTCGCGCATGGGTAGCTCAGTTGGTAGAGCACTTGCCCGAGAAAGGCAAAGGTTCCGAGTTCGAGTCTCGGTCCGGCACACAGTTTTAATCTTCCAGGAAGTTTCATATCAGCGCAGAGTGAAAATCCCATTCTGGAAACATTACAGATTGTCAGACCCTTGTGACTTACGTGATAGACTAATAATTTCAGCACCTTGTTTATTACATAAAGAAATAACGTTGTAGCAATTTTCATGTTGGCGTTCCAAAACATTCCAAAGGTGTTCTGTAGGATTTAGGTCAGGATTCTGTGGAGGCCAGTCAGTTACAGGGATGCTGTTGTCGTGTAACCACTCCGCCACAGGCCGTGCATTATGAACAAGTGCTCCATCTTGTTGAAAGATGTAATCTTCCATGAAAAACACGACCACGCCATAACACCACCGACTCCGAATTGTACTGATGGCACTGCACACGCTGGCAGATGAGGTTCACCGAGCATTCGCCATACCCACAGCCTGCCATCGGATCACCATATTGTGTACCGTGATTCGTCACTCCACGCAACGTTTCTCCACTATTCAATCGTTCAATTTTTACGCTCTCTACACCAATCGAGACGTCGTTTGGCATTTACCGGCGTGACGTGTGGCTTATGAGCAGCTGCTCGACCATGAAATTCAAGTTTTCTCACCTCCCGCCCAACTGTCAAGTACTTACAGTGGATCCTGATGCAGTTTGGAATTTCTGTGTGGTGGTCTGAATAAATGTCTGCCTATTACACATTACGAACCTCTTCAACTGTCGTCGGCCTCTGTCAGTCAACAGACGAGGTCGGCCTGTACGCTTTTTGCTGTACGTGTTCCTTCACGTTTCCACTTCACTATCAAATCGGAAACAGTGCACTTAGGGATGTTTAGGAGTGCGAAAATCTCGCGTACAGACGTATGACACAAGTGACACCCAATCACCTGACCACGTTCGAAGTCTGTGAGTTCCACGGAGCGCCCCACTCTGCTCTCTCACGATGTCTAAAGACTACGGAGGTCGCTGATATGGAGTACCTGGCAGCCGGTGGCAGAACAATGCACGTAATATGAAAAACGCATGTTTTTGGGGGTGTCCGGATACTTTTGATCACTTAGTGTATCACGCGGAGACCAGAATAAGGAAAAATCGGATATAGAGCGTAATAGGCGAAAAAATCCTTCTTCAATGAAATACACTCCTGGAAATTGAAATAAGAACACCGTGAATTCATTGTCCCAGGAAGGGGAAACTTTATTGACACATTCCTGGGGTCAGATACATCACATGATCACACTGACAGAACCACAGGCACATAGACACAGGCAACAGAGCATGCACAATGTCGGCACTAGTACAGTGTATATCCACCTTTCGCAGCAATGCAGGCTGCTATTCTCCCATGGAGACGATCGTAGAGATGCTGGATGTAGTCCTGTGGAACGGCTTGCCATGCCATTTCCACCTGGCGCCTCAGTTGGACCAGCGCTCGTGCTGGACGTGCAGACCGCGTGAGACGACGCTTCATCCAGTCCCAAACATGCTCAATGGGGGACAGATCCGGAGATCTTGCTGGCCAGGGTAGTTGACTTACAGCTTCTAGAGCACGTTGGGTGGCACGGGATACATGCGGACGTGCATTGTCCTGTTGTAACAGCAAGTTCCCTTGCCGGTCTAGGAATGGTAGAACGATGGGTTCGATGACGGTTTGGATGTACCGTGCACTATTCAGTGTCCCCTCGACGATCACCAGTGGTGTACGGCCAGTGTAGGAGATCGCTCCCCACACCATGATGCCGGGTGTTGGCCCTGTGTGCCTCGGTCGTATGCAGTCCTGATTGTGGCGCTCACCTGCACGGCGCCAAACACGCATACGACCATCATTGGCACCAAGGCAGAAGCGACTCTCATCGCTGAAGACGACACGTCTCCATTCGTCCCTCCATTCACGCCTGTCGCGACACCACTGGAGGCGGGCTGCACGATGTTGGAGCGTGAGCGGAAGACGGCCCAGCTTCATGGAGACGGTTGCGAATGGTCCTCGCCGATACCCCAGGAGCAACAGTGTCCCTAATTTGCTGGGAAGTGGCGGTGCGGTCCCCTACGGCACTGCGTAGGATCCTACGCTCTTGGCGTGCATCCGTGCGTCGCTGCGGTCCGGTCCCAGGTCGACGGGCACGTGCACCTTCCGCCGACCACTGGCGACAACATCGATGTACTGTGGAGACCTCACGCCCCACGTGTTGAGCAATTCGGCGGTACGTCACCCGGCCTCCCGCATGCCCACTATACGCCCTCGCTCAAAGTCCGTCAACTGCACATGCGGTTCACGTCCACGCTGTCGCGGCATGCTACCAGTGTTAAAGACTGCGATGGAGCTCCGTATGCCACGGCAAACTGGCTGACACTGACGGCGGCGGTGCACAAATGCTGCGCAGCTAGCGCCATTCGACGGCCAACACCGCGGTTCCTGGTGTGTCCGCTGTGCCGTGCGTGTGATCATTGCTTGTACAGCCCTCTCGCAGTGTCCGGAGCAAGTATGGTGGGTCTGACACACCGGTGTCAATGTATTCTTTTTTCCATTTTCAGGAGTGTAGCTCTACTGATATCAGATATTGATATGGAAATATCGAAGAAATTCCTGAAAGTGTTCACTATCTGGTTAAAATGATCTGGTCAACTATTACCGAACATTACTACACTCCGTTCATCACAAGAATAAACCTGATGCAAACAAACACAAACGGAACGATTGGTCAGCAGCCGAAGCTCTCGTACAATGGTGTTGATCCGCACTTGGAAGTGGGTCCAACTCACGTGTTAGATATTTTATGACTATGTCACTTTAAATGAAACTTTAAGACATTCTGATGTATTAACTGCCATCAACGTTTTTCTTCATCATATTTTAGTGACATAATTTTTATTTTAAAAATCGCATACAGTTACAGTCTCTGAATGCAATACATGTGCTCTGTTTGTCTCACTGCTCATATGTACCGCGGAAATGGATGACAATGGCCCGTGCTTCGTAGTGAAACACGCTCGCGGGACACCGTTAATGGCTAGAAACATGTTGTTCTTAATGTTTCTCAAAATATTACAGAGAAAAATGAGCTTTGACGCTTGTTGAGAAAGATTATGTTACAAATATAAGTAACGGATTTTTCCATGTAATGTTGGCGCAGTCGGTAGCGTCGTTGTTTTGTAAATTATATAGGCTGGCGGGCGGTAATTCGAAACTCCGTGTGATGAACAAATTTTTTTGTTCCGTTTGCATAACTAAATCATTTCAGCATGAAATTTATCAATACGTGGTAATTAATTCATACATAACCATTATTTTTCAGGATAAACGCACGGCTTCTGGTTTCTGATTACATATCACAGTCAGAATTCTGGTTTTCAAAAATGGTTCAAATGGCTCTGAGCACTATGGGACTTAACTTCTGAGGTCATCAGTCCCCGAGAACTTAGAACTAGTTAAACCTAACTAACCTAAGGACATCACACACATCCATGCCCGAGGCAGGATTCGAACCTGCGATCGTAGCGGTCGCGCGGTTCCAGACTGTAGCGCCTAGAACCGCTCGTCCATCCGGGCCGGCAATTCTGGTTTTCATTGCAAATAGCCATTCTTAATTATCGACATATTTTAAAAGATTGTTACAAAAAAATGTTAAAATGTGTGTGAAACCTTATGAGACTTAACTGCTAAGGTCATCCGTCCCTAAGCTTACACACTACTTAACCTAAATTATCCTAAGGACGAACACACACACCCAATCCCGAGAGAGGACTCGAACCTCCGCCGGGACCAGCTGCACAGTCCATGACTGCAGCGCCTTAGATCGCTCGGCTAATCCCGCGCGATTGTTAGAAATTATGAAGTTAAGAAACGTTACACAACTGAATTTTTTTTGGAGAAAAATGAAAAATCAATTACTCTTTGTTTGAATATGCCATTGTTTTATGGGACAGATGAGGTCTGTCACGAGCCAGAGTGATAAGCGTCTTAGAAACACGGAAAACAGTTTCCATGGCGTTGATCACAGTGTACAAATGCTGAATTTTTCCAGTTGTCACCGTACCACTGCTAACTGAACACAATAGAATTGATCTGGAGCCAAGTTAAGGGATTTGTCGCGAGAAACAAGCTGCCAAACTTACTGGAACTAATGCACGAAGCTTTGTGACGCGCTACTGGCGAACGATGGCGAAATGCAGAACAGAAGGTCATTAAAAAAATAGGAGGAGGAAATGTGCACTTTTTAGTGACTTGGGGTTCTGTTGTTTATCGCCTCGTTATCAGCGTAGCAGTATTGAAACGTACAGCTTTCCTCGGAGTCCGAAATGGAAGAAGTTCAAATAATACCAGACGACTGACTGTAATACCTTCAGTGGCTTGAATAACTACATGGTGAAATCCCGGCAGTGCGCTTTTTTGTCGTACATAGCTCATGTAGAAAAATTACGCTTCTTAGTCACGAATTTTCATCACTCTCGCTTTTAATTACAGTACTATGTTAGCTAAGATTGAGAGCATGCTTTCCTTCAGATCACCTAAGAAGCGTATCGCCTGAGTTTTATCGTTATTTCCTTCTGTTAAAAAATGATATGACATTCGAGGCTGTTTTGTTCTCTGCTCGTCTCTTCTTACGTCTTTACTAAAACTTTTCACATCACTGCAGGTTAGCTGGACTGGGTGGCTGGCCAGAGCTTTCCAAGTTAAATGCGCAGGTAAAGCTATTGTCCCCTATCATCGCTGACTCGATGTATGCGTAACGCACAGGATGAAACGTATCCTCATTATCGTACTTCAGTGTATTCGAAACAGATTGGCTTTTGCTCATCGTGAACCGAAATCCAATGAGGTTCCAGCAAACGCTGAAGAATACATAGTGTAATGTTTACATGAAGTTAATTCTTATGATGAACGGGGTATAGCAGTGTGACTAGCATTCGCCTTTATGACAGTTTGAACTCTGGAGAGGACACTTTCAATCAGGTGTCTGAATGTCTGTGCAGGAACGGCACGCCATTCTTCCTCGACAGCCGAAACCAGAGAAGTCAGTAATGTTGGACGCTGGAGTCTGAAGCGAAGGCGACGTTTTAACTGGGTTTAGGTCTGTCTAGACTCTCGGTAGGCCAGTTTATTTCAGGAATGTTGTGATTCACGAGGCCAACGGCTTACCGCAGTTGTAACACCGCTTCCCGTCAGTTAAGCGCTGTCGGGCTGGGCTAGCACTTGGATGGGTGACCATCCGGTCTGCCAAGCGCTGTTGGCAAGCGGGGTGCACTCAGCCCTTGTGAGGCAAACTGAGGAGCTACTTGATTGAGAAGTAGAGGCTGCGGTCTCGAAACTGACGTACGGCCGTGAGAGCCGCGTGTTGACCACATGTCTCTCCATGTCCGGTGACGGCTGTGGTCTGAGGATGACATGGCGGCCGGTTGGTACCATTGGGCCTTCCAAGGCCTCTTCTGACGGAGTTTTTATGGTTAACAAGTCTATGGCTCAGTGATGCTGCTTCATGATATGCTGCATTTTCAGGCTGATGCAAACAATCATAGTCTCCAAACTATTCTTCTACTTCATGAAGAACACAGTGCTGTAAAATGTGCTTCTGCATTTATCATATCTTTAAGCAGTCTAAGAGGACCACAGCCTGGCCACAAAAGGTAACCCCCATACCGGAACACCACCAACTCTTCAATCGGACTGCCACAGGGTACAGTGTGATCGATCATTGCAAATCGCACGTTTCCAGTCATCCAATGGCGTCGCACTTTACACCACCTGAAGCATCGCTTAGCTTTGACTACAGAAATGTGCACCTCATTCAGACCTGCTCGAACACTGTACTCCATTTTGTTTGTCTCCCTACGCGCTGTCATTGCCCTAGATGAACTACTATTAGCACTTCGGAAATCGCGAGAGATTCCTTCCTCTGGTTTCCGGCGATTTTTTGCAACCATCTTCTGCAATGTTTGCTAGTCCTCGTCCGTCTGTAGGGGAAAGTGTGGTAGTTGGAAGATAGTGTACCTACGGACACATGACATTTCTTGGTCGGTATTTGAGTCTAGTGACCGATTTCACAGTCACATAAAAGACTGCGCACTAGAGACTGCCACAAGCAGTTTCCACCACTTGTTAGTGTTTTTGTTACGGTGAGATATGAGATTCAGAGGGTGTGTTTTTCGCAGCGTATGTAAATATTACGATTTCTCCATTTAAGTGCTCATTTAAGTGCTTTATAATACAGGGTTATTCTAGATTATGGACCCATTTTCAAAACTTCGTATTCATTCCAGTACAAATCCAAAATGAACAAGTTTTATACCAATGAAAAGAGGAAGTTTCAAAGTTTTTTTCGTAATATTTAATATCAGTTTAATAAAGTTAATAATCTGTAATAATTTGTAAGTAATTAGTTTTTAATAATTAGAAACGTGATAATGTTATAAATGTTCAACGTGGTCACTGTTGGCTGCACGGCAAACATTGACGCGGTGGCCAAACTCGTCCCACACATACGATAAGGTGTATCTGCTGTTCCTGAATACACGCCAGAAGTGATCCGGTTCTGCAGGTCGTTCAGAGTGGTTGGTAGAGGCGGGACGTAAACAGCCTCCTTTACATAACCCCATAAGAAATAGTCGCAGAGTGTGAGATCAGGAGATCTCGGTGGCCGGAAGTGCAAAGCCAGGTCCTCAAGTCCCTGGCAACGAATCCAATGCTGAGGAAGGGAGTCATTCAAAAATCCAATGGGGTGGAGCTCCACCCTGTTGGAAAATGAAGTCCTGGGAATCTTCCATAACTTGAGGGAACAGCCATTGTTCCAACATATCCAGGTACATGATTCCCGTCACAGTTCTTTCCACAAGGAAAAATGGTCCATAAATCTTTGTACAGGATACGGCACAGAACACGTTGATCTTCAATGAGTCTCTTTTGTGTTGCAATGGCGAATGTGGTTTTCCCAAACGCTACGTGCGAGCCGGCCGGAGTGGCCGCGCGGTTAAAGGCGCTACAGTCTGGAACCGCACGACCGCTACGGTCGCAGGTTCGAATCCTGCCTCGGGCATGGATGTGTGTGACGTCCTTAGGTTAGTTAGGTTTAAGTAGTTCTAAGTTCTAGGGGACTTATGACCACAGCAGTTGAGTCCCATAGTGCTCAGAGCCATTTGAACCATTTGAACCACTACGTGCGAACATTGTGTCTGTTGACTTTACTACTAACGTGGAGCGTCGCTTCATCGCTAAAAATTACACGGTGTGGAAATGCCTCATCCTCCATCTTTGATAGCACACAATCACAAAATGCGAGACGCTTCTCTTTGTAATTGGGGTTGAGATCCTGCACAAGTTGTAATCGGTAGGGCTTGTACAGCAAACGCCGTCTCAGAAGTTTCCATACGGTTGGTTGGTGTATTCGAAGTTCCAAAATGGCTTTATTGGTAGACTTACTGGGACTGCGCAGAAAGCTTTCTCGAACCCGTCGGACATCATTCTTTGACAAACGCGGTCGGCCTGTGCTTTTCCTGGTCTATTTAAATTGCTTAAACCAACGGCTAACGCTTTTGCGAGTTGGTGGTTGAATACAGAATTTGGTACGAAATGCCCGCTGCACTGCAATTTGCGACTCATTTTCCGCGAACTCAAGAACGCAGAAAACCTTGTGCTCCACAGTCGCCATCTCACTCACAACAGACAGTGGAACGGAAACGGAATAACGGCCCTATTGCCGCTTCTGAAACTATCACCGCCTGAGTTCGAGTCTCGGTCGGGCACACAGTTTTAATCTGCCAGGAAGTTTCATATCACCGCCTGCCCGCTGCCGCCCGCCAAAAACTTTGAAACTCCCCGTTTTCATTGGTAAAAAGCTAGTTCAGTTTGGATTTGTACTTTACAAAGGAATTTTTGAAAATGGGTCCATCATTTAGAATAACCCTTTATATTAAAGATATTTTGAGGATATTGTTAATTCTGCGGTTACACAATGTTATGGTAAGAAAAATTCAATATATCTTTAAAAGGGGTTACCTGACATGGGGATGGTTAAGCCATACTCCATCAGTCGTGCACCGTTCTATACCTCGAAACAGAATGTCGTTTTACCGTGCAGCACTTGATATTTGCAAATGTAACTGAGTCTCTGTGATGTCTCAACAATCTGCCCGTCTCAAAACACCAAATTTGTGTTAGCCACCAATAACTTCATTTTCAAATGGTTTTTAACTTGTAACTGGTTTCTCCTAATACGTCTTCTTATTTTTACTTCACTTACTGATTATTGGTGTGTAGCAGAGTAATAATGTAATAAACAGGCTATTAAATGCAGTATTAGCAAGATCTTCTCCATTGCAACACTTTTAAATGTGAATGGTGTGATGTCACATATCAATGACATCCCGTGGGCGTCACAGTTAGCAATGGAACTGCAGGTTTCCGTATCATGTCGACAGTGCTCGTGCAGGATCTGACGGAGCCAGTGGTGTGCACCCACTGAGCCACGTCTCCAGCGGCTCTGGACTACGTGTGCCTTCTGCCGCTGCGATATAAGAGGGCTAGCAGCAGCTGCACGCGCAATCACACTTGGAGTCCTTCGCCACGTCTCCATCATTCGTGCTCACATCAGAGAACCTCATTCTTGTTGCTGTTGTAACAGGTGGACTTATTTCTTGCTGCATTATTTATAATGAGTCTTCGTACTCTGGAGAAATAAAAGTTCAATAAAACTTCTGTTAACTTGTTCGCTAATCATTTCTGCTCCTATCCAGCTTTCCTACGACGACAGTTGCGACATCACTTTGTAGCCCGCCTCTCCTTACCATTGTTCAAAACGGTTCAAATGGCTCTGACCAATATGGGACTTAACTTCTGAGGTCATCAGTCCCATAGAACTTAGAACTACTTAAACCTAACTAACCTAAGGATATCACACACATCCATGCTCGAGGCAGGATTCGAACCTGCGACTGTAGCGGTCGCGCGGTTCCAGACTGAAGCGCCTAGAACAGGCTGTTCCAACCGAGCTCCAGGGAGCCAGAGCGCTCCGGAGCGCTCACTGCGGCAGCTCGGAGCCCGCGTGGAGGGGGAAAGCGAACTCACTGCCCCCTGGCCGCATGCAGCCGCAACTGACGCAATAATCCGTGTTCAATGACAGCTATGATTAGCCGCGGGAGCCCTGTACCTCTATTGGAGGATACCTTTCTATTCATTGAGAGGGATGGTCGTCCGCAGTGTGTTGTATGTCATAAAGTAATTAATTCTGCGAAGAGGTACAATATACAACGACATTATACACGTCTTCATGCAGCGCACTGCGATCAGGTAGAAGGCGTTGCACGCAGAGAACTGGTGGCCAGGCTTAAGAACGACATACCAGGAGACGTTAAGTTTAAAAACGGTTTCGTAATACGGAGGGTATCAAAACATGCAACATAGTTCGTGATCTGTAATGCGTTTATAATTTTCAGGTGAATGAGAGTGGAGAAAACACTACTGTCTGCAAATCGAGCAAGCTGCAGGGTGGCTCACATCATTGCGACGAGTGGCAAGCCGTTTTCGGTGGGACCACTCATAAAATCGTGCATGGTAGCCGTTGCAGAATGTTTGTTTCCAAGGGAGGTGCAGGCAATTGAAGGGGTTTGCCTGTCGAAGCAAACAATGTCTCGTCGAATCCTAGACATGGCAGCAGATTTAGAGACACAGCTCAGGAAAAAGGCGGAGAGCTTTGTTGCATTTTCGCTAGTGCTTGACGAAAGCACCGACATATCGGACTGTGCTCAGCTTGCAGTTTTTGTGCGAGGAGCCGCAAGTAACTGAAGAACTCTTGGATGTGGTACCACTCGATTACACCGCAACCGGACGTGACATTTTTGAAGCTGTTTGTGAATCAGTGGACATTATGAATTTGCCGTGGGATTAGCTCCATTCTGTAGCGACAGACGGTGCACCACAAACGATCGGGTGTCACCAAGGTTATGCTTCTCGTTTGAAAAATAAACTCAGGGACGAATTCGGGAAAGACATTTTGACTCTTCATTGTTTTATTCACCAAGAGGCACTGTGCGCTGAAACAATAGAGCTAGGTGGCGTAATGAAAGATGTCGTGAAGTGTGTGAATTTTGTGCGGCGTCACGGTATGAATCATCGCCAATTCAAAGGATTCCTGAAAGATATGGAAGCGGAGTATGGAGATATACCTTACCACAGTACAGTTCGTTGGCTGAGTCGGGGAAAATTTCTTGATGTTTTCTTTGCCATTTGTGAGGAAATAACCCTTTTTCTCGAAATGAAAGGGGAAGAAATGCGTTTTCTGAAAGATATAAAATGGATATCAGAGCTGGCGTTCCTAGCTGACATAACTATGCATCTAAATAATGTAAATCTGTCATTTCAGGGCAAAGGGCAGCTAATAGTTGACATGCACGACCAGATCAAAGCGTTCATGCAAAAGTTACGTTTATTTGAGAGGCATATGAATAATGGACATTTAACGTTCTTCAATCGTCTTGCTTCTTTAAAACTACCTGAAGGTACTACTTTCGGCGATTACCAAGCAAAGTTAAAGCAGCTCATCACGTCGTTTGAAACACGATTCCGAGACCTCACTAGTTTGGAAATGGAACTTAAGGTGTTCAGCATTCCTTTTTCAGTTTCCCTCGATGACTTGTCATCATCACTTCATTTGGAGATCGTTGATTAGCAAAATTCAACTTTGTTGAAAGACAGGTGCTACAACACGTTGGATTTGTCATGATGGTATCGTTCATTACAGCAAAAAACATTTCCCAAGCTTCACAACAATGCTGCTCAGATCAAGGGCATGTTTGGATCTATGTATTGTTGTGAGCAGCTTTTCTCAGCAATGAAAAGAGTATAAAGTAAGGAACGATCGTTTCTTCAGGATGCAACAATGAAGGCCATCCTCCGCATGACTGCTGTGAACACTTTGACGCCTGATATTTTCGATCTTGTAATGAAAAGAAAAGTCAAGCTACAGAGGCCCAATAAATTTAGTATGCAATTACTTATAAAACAGTTGTTTCTTATTTATTTCCTGAACATCGTATTTCCTGGTGTAGCATGTCACCACGTCTTAGGAGCTAAAAGTATGAAATTGTCGATCTTGTAAGACGCAACTGGCACATCAAAACGCTTGCCTTGCCGCCTGCCTCAGCCTGATGTGCCACCTGCCGGCGTGTGGGCCCACTTGAATGGTCACAGCGAGCGACACGGCTCCCTGGAGCAGGGAGCGCTCCGCGGCTCACAACGGAGCCGACGAGCTGGAACAGCCTGGCCTAGAACACCTCACCCACATCGGCCGGCAACTAAATTGTTGATCGTTCATGAGCATTCTCCATTAAATACGCAAAAGTAATACAACTTCCAATTGAGACTGTTTTAAGATAAGCAAAATTCTTCTGATTCGGGGATAAGGACTGAGCCTATCGTATATAAATCTTGTGAACATTGCTGGAATTATATATGTATTCAACGGATTGACTGGCAGCATACTATCGCATTTATTTAGTACTTGTGTCAAAAATATATGTAATACCGTCAGATAAATTATCCTTACGAGTTTATGACTTCATTACACTATGCCACTCCGGCCGGCCTTACAATTGTGTACAAAGTCGTTCACAACAGATAAAATAATTATTCCTAGATACCTAACCACGTATTGGAACAGTTCTTCAGAAATGGAAAAACCCTACTTTTCCAGACAAAATTTTCTAGTTTCACAAAAAGACTGCAGCACACTTAAAATGAAAGACATTACTTCAAAATAGAATAAGAATACATATTAAACTTCTACTCTAGACGCAAAAACTTGAAAAGAGTTATTTATTTATTTACACGTCAAGTTTGCAGGACCAAACTGAGGAGCAAATCTGCAAGGTCATGGAACGTGTCAGTACATGAAATTACAACACAATACTAATAACAGATAAAAATAAAATGTTTATGAATCCGAAAAGAGTCAAGCTATAAGTTTAAGTAAACGCAATCAACAATACAACAAGCATCGGGATAATTTTTCAAGGAACTCCTCGACAGAATAGGAGTGACCCATGAGGAAACTCTTCAGTTTCGATTTGAAAGCTCCTGGATTGCTACTAAGATTTCTGAATTCGTGTGGTAGCTTACTGAAAATGAATGCATCAGTATACTGCACAACTTTCTGCATAAGAGTTAAGGAAGTCCGATCCAAATGCAGGTTTAATTTCTGCGAGTATTAACTGAGTGAAAGTTGCTTATTTTTGGGAATAAGCTAATATTGTTAACAAGGAATGATTGTAAGGAATATATATATTGAGAGACCAATATGAAACTACGCAGACTCGTGAACAGGGGTCGAGTGGAGGTTCGTGAACTTACACCATTTATTGCCCGAACCGCCCGTTTCTGAGCCAAAAATATCCTTGTAGAATGGTAAGAGTTACCCCAAAATATATTACCATACTACATAAGCGAATGAAAATAAGCAGACTAATTTTCGTGTCGAAGGATCACTCACTTCAGATACCGTTCGAACAGAAAAAATGGCAGCATTAAGTCTTTGAACAAAATCCTGAACGTGGGCTTTCCGCGACAATTTACTATCTGCCTGAACAACTAGAAATTTGAACCGTTCAGTTTCACTGATCACATGCCCATTCTGTGAAATTAAGACGTCAGGTTTTGTTGAATTGTCTATTAGAAACTGTACAAACTGAGTCTTACTGTAATTTAGCGTTACTTTATTTTCTACAAGCCATGAACTTATGTCATGAACTGAACTATTTGAAACTGAGCCAATGTTGCACACAACATCCTTTACTACCAAGGTAGTGTCATTAGCAAACAGAAATATTTTAGAGTTACTCGTGATACATATCATTTATCATTTATATAAATAATAAAACAGGTGTGTCCCCAACACTGATCCCTGGGTCAACCCCCCCCCCCCCCCCCCACTTGACCGTACCCCAATCATCACAGCCAGTGTCAACACTGTGAATAATGACCTGTTGCTAAAGTAAGAGGTGAACCAATTGTGATCAACTCCTCGTATTCCGTAATGGTCCGAATTCTGGAGCAATATTTTGTGATCAACACAATCAAATGCCTTAGTAGAATCAAAACATATGCCTAGTGTTTGAAACCTTTTGTTTAACCCATGCAGTACCTCATAGAGAAAAGAGAATATAGCATTTTCAGTTGTTAAGCGACTTCTAAAGCCGAACTGAACATTTGATAGTAAATCGTGCGATATAAAATGATCAATTATCCTTACATACACAGGTACAACACTCTCGCCTACATGAGGTGTGCTTGGCTTTAATTTAGCTGTGGACGTTCCCCTGCTTTTCAACTTCACATTACCATCAGTCGATTTTGGCAGCTTTAAAACAGTCGAAATGATGGATTTGTTATGGACATGACATCCAGTGACTAAAGTGCGCGTCATTTATGTTGGCGGCCAAGTTTAGGTTCGTTCTGCGCATCTGACGTCACAAAACACAGTCAGCCAATGAACAGAGAACGACGTTGCCACATCTCGACTGCAGTGCAGAGCATGGACGAGTGTCTTCAGTTTTAGAAACGTTCAGTCATAAATAAAGTAATAGAACAAAAGCAATGTCTTGATAGCAGACATTCTTTTATAGAAAGTTTGGAAAAAGCATTCTTTATACCAATTGCTTCATATTCTGTTAATTAAACCAAACAAGCAATAAGACTCCTAATTCAGGTGATAGCAAGGAAAGGTGTTTGTATCACTCTCACGAACCGCTTTGTCACAATAAAGAAGAGCGGTAATAGTTTATTTCCTATTGTACTTCGACGAAGCGTGAGTAATTCACAGTCATACCAACAGTGTTTGTCAGTATTTTGCGTGACGTGTTATAGTCCTCATGACATTATATAATCAGTCAAGATGCGTTAGCGTAACGGTTAATGTGTTGGGCTGCTACGCGAAGGGTTGTTGATATTTTCATTATCTAAAAACAATATCGAAGTGCCTTACTTCACGAATTATATTCGTTTGAATGCAATTTTTCGAAATTTCTAGTGCTTTGTCTCTTCATTAACCCTTTCACTGCTGCAGACACGTGCTCTCCGCATTCCGCGCTGTGCGCGATTTTGTTATCACTGCACTGCTCGCCTGTGCAGACACATGGTGTTCCCACTGCTTTGACACACTTATCATTCGATTTCACAAAAACTATTTGGCCCAAAAATTTGATTTTTACACGTCTTCTTGACTGATACCTTCCTCCCATAAATGACTTAATTTTGTTTCGATGTTCAACGCAGTTATTATGCAGCATTAAATGTAGTAAACCATTGCACGAAATTTTGAAGAATTTGCACAGGTAGAAGTCCATAGTGTATACTTTCGGTATGGTCGACTTTAGTTGCCACAATGTTGAGAATGAAATGTGGACAAGATACCTAAATTTCATATAAAATTTACTGTATAACAATATCTCATTTGATTTAAGTACGACATAGGTGTATGTAATATTGAGAAATATTCCGTCTTTCGCGACTGTACTAAAAGTATTATTTACACCAGACGCGTTTGGCTTTATTTTAAAGCACTTCAATCAAGGAAAGGTATGGCACATACACAATGGTACTCATGTTCTCTTTCTTGTTTTTGTTCCACAATCGCAGTTTTACCAATGGTACTGAAATATATTCCTCTTCTGCAACTGTAATAAGGGACTTATTTAGACCAGACGCGTTTCTCTCTTTTGAAGCATCTTCAGTGGACAGTATTTTGTTTCCTCCATTGCCAAGTCACCTTTCGTAGTTTTGTGCTGCGGTAACACAATATTCAATGTTTGTGTTGGCAGATCAGTGTTTTAGCAAATAAATTATGTTTGTGTGTGCCACACACAAAAATTATATTTGACATAGCTCAGAGCACTTCACTGATAGACGCTATATTCAAGTCCTAATGTTTTTGTAAGTCCACAGTTTTGTTTAATGTATTTTGTCTACTTCCTTTTGAGTGATTGAAGTGCTTTAAAATAAAGCCAAACGTGCTTAGTGTAAATAAAACTTTTGTTACAGTCGCGAAAGACGGAATATTTCTCAATATTACATACGACACCCATGTGGTACTTAAATGAGCTATTGTTATACAGTAAATTTTATATGAAATTTAGGTATCTTGTCCACATTTCATTCGCAACATTGTGGCAACTAAAATCGACCATACCGAAAGTATACTCTATGGACTTTTACCTCTGCAAATTCTTCAAAATTTCGTGCAATGGTTTACTATATTTAATGCTGCATAATAACTGCGTTGAACATCGAAACAAAATTAAGTCGTTTATGGGGGGAAGGTATCAGTCAAGAAGATGTGTAAAAATCTAATTTTTGGGCCAAATAGTTTTTGTGGAATCGATTGATAAGAGTGTCAAAGCAGTCGGAACACGGTGTGTCTGCACAGGCGAGCAGTGCAGTGACAAAATCGCGCACAGCGCGGAATGCAGGGAGCACGTCTTTGTAGCAGCGAAAGGGTTATTGCGGCCGTGGTGGCTTTACTTCATGAACTGCGCGCTCCCCCCTACACGTAAGCTTGCGAACTATGCTATACTATGGCGCTGCTTCTATTGGCGCGTGCGTCGTGTGCAACTGGCAACGCAGCAATCTCCCACGTCTGGGCGGGCATGCGCGAGCCGCCAAGATAAAAGAATTGAACTATAGTTCACGTATGAAGTCAGCGAGCTCATCCGGACGACCCATGTGCTGTTACTGCTACGCCACTGATAACACAGTCCACCCCGCCTCCTTCTATACTGACGAGTCCGCCTGTCGTGTCGTCTAGTAGTCAGTTCCCCAGTGCACGGTGATGTCCGGATACTTTTGATCACCTAGTGTATTTGGATTACTACACTTTATGGGAGTGAAGTGTGGATCTTAGGAATCTAGTGAAGAATGAACTGTAATGTGCGATCAAAGAATGCTAAGAAGTGTACAGATCAAGTACGAAACAACAAGTACTAAATGGAAAGGGGAGTGCGGAAGTTTTGGAAGACGCTCACCAGAAAAAGACAAAAAGTTCGTGGGACGTTGCTATGGCGCTTTAGGGAGCAGCACGGGGGAAAATACTGGGGCAGAGAAAGAACAGAATGTTGTTGTTGTGGTCTTCAGTCCTGATACTGGTTTGATGCAGCTCTCCATGCTACTCTATCCTGTGCAAGCTTCTTCATCTTCCAGTACCTACTGCAACCTACATCCTTCTGAATCTGCTTAGTGTATTCATCTCTCGGTCTCCCTCTACGATTTTTACCCTCCACGCTGCCCTCCAATACTAAATTGGTGATCCCTTGATGCCTCAGAACATATCCTACCAACCGATCCCTTCTTCTGGTCAAGTTGTGCCACAAACTTCTCTTCTCCCCAATCCTATTCAATACCTCCTCATTAGTTATGTGATCTACCCATCTAATCTTCAGCATTCTTATGTAGCACCACATTTCGAAAGCTTCTATTCTCTTCTTGTCCAAACTATTTATCGTCCATGTTTCACTTCCATACATATTACAGAATATGTAAAACAAATTATGGAGGATGTTTGGGGAAGCAGAGATTACCATCATATGGGAAAAGGTGGTGGGCAGCATCAGATCAGTGCAAATGCTGCTGACTCAAAAAAATTCTGATTAGACAGTCAGTTCCACAACAAAGTGTATGCCATAATTTTAAATGTAATATCTCTGGTAATAGTCTCGAATCTGTAATCCGTGCGAGTCTGCATAGTGTGCAGATAAACAGTGTGAGACTTGAATGTTTTTTTTTTTTTTGTCGGTTGCAGTTTGAAACGACTGCAAAATATCTGGAGCGTCACGAGGCAGTGTTCTTTGAAAATCGTCCAAAAGGGCCAATAGCTTTCACATGGAGCTGCGGCCAAGCTCCTTAGAAAATCAAAGACATTCGATGCGATGTGGGTCAAAACATATTTAGAGATTGGAAACGCGGATGATTTACTGGAGAGAGGGCTAACGCTGAAAAATGTGCAGTATTTATCAAAAATGCCTTCTGAGGTCCTTTAACAAGCTATTTGGTTCGGCAAACTGGGTGCTTCAAGAGGAGACATCGCAGCCGTCTCTATATAGCGTGGAAACGAGTCAATGGGGTGTCCACGATGGATTGGACTGCAATGTCTCCGGATACGAATCCGATAGTAAATGTTTGCTCGGATAATAAGATGAAGTCCAAATGAAAGCCAGTATATCAGCTGTTATATAAAATCAGGACGATGTGGAGACCGTTACCGAGCGAATTGCAGAAAATCTCGTGAAAAGCATATCAAAAAGGTGCCAAGATATAATCGATAATGACGGCGATTGGATTTACTATTAGGTAATTGTACAATTAGTAATATGTGTTTTCATGTAAACACATATTTAAAATGGTGTCTTTTATTTCATACAGATAACGGCGTACACTTTCTTGTGGAACTGAATGGCTGCGCGGGATTAGCCGAGCGGTCTAAGGCGCTGCAGTCATGGACTATGCGGCTGATCCCGGCGGAAGTTCGAGTCCTCCCTCGGGCATGGGTGTGTGTGTTTGTCCTTAGGATAATTTAGGTTAAGTAGTGTGTAAGCTTAGGGACTGATGACCTTAGTAGTTAAGTCCCATAAGATTTCACACACGTTTGAACATTTTGGAACTGAATGTATACGAGTTTTGATTCAGTTTCCAGCAAGGAATCATAGACAACAACGTTCAGTTTACGCAGTAAAACTTCTCAATGGACAACATCGAATGAGAAAACCTGATAACAGTTGTGACATTTGCTTCGGTCCTTTCGTTGAAATACTGCCTAGTTATGGAACATTATCATTAAAACAAAAGGATGATCTGGAAAATAATATCTGTAATGAGCAATTAAATGCACTATCGAGAGCTAAAACTTGCAATATAATTGCAGCATTCTAATTAAAGTAAGGCTGCAAATTTCTAGTAGTTCACATTAGCTTTCTATAGTATTTCTTTTGTTATATAAACCTGATCCACTTTAGTCAAGAGCATCTTCACAGAACTCGTAAAATTAATGTAGCAATAACAATATAATTAATATTAGCACTCCTGTACCATATTACAGCATAATGTTAAATCATTTAATTTCATTTCACTTAAAATAAGTGTAAATTCTGAATTATTTTTTACATAACAGAAACGACATTCCGTCAGAATCGTGGAATACAACTGGTAATAATCAACTGCTACCCGAAACCTTTAAAAAGGAAGAACAATCTCATCTTATGGTAAAATATTTGTACAGATAGAGTTTATTTTGGTATATCTTCGATATATAACAGTAAAGCCCAGCTCTTATAATTCCAACAATCTGGAATAAAAATAAAAACGTAAAAAAGTGGTGGCCACTTGTGTGAGCAAATTGATTGGTGTAGAATCTTCGCAAAACTAGCATGTTTGATTATTTGTTTAATTTTTATATCTATATTTAATTATATTTCATTACATGCAGAAGACATATTTTAAGACGATAAAAATATTATGATAAAATTCACTGTACAATTATATATCAAGTACGAATACGAGATCCATGAATGAATATTTCAGTGCGGGCGCTCTGTTCTCTGCAGTGCAAACTCAGAGATATGCGAAGTAGCAGTGGACCTGCGTGGGCAGCATGAGGGTAAAAATATGCTTATGTATGAGATAATTCCCTACATTATTGGATTTTTCTGTTTTAGTTTCCCGAAAGCTGAACAAAGAACCAAAATATGGCTCCAGAAAGAAAAAAGGAAGATAATCGTCCATACATAATATTCAAAAATATACTTTGCAGAAGAATGTTTTAATAGGGTATTCTGATAATGCTTGTAACGATTTCTCTAGGGGTAATTTTTTGCCCGGTGAGTTTAATATGCATCTAGCACAATTACTTGAAAACAACAACACAACTTAGATTCATGGGCTCGTATATTTAAAGAAAACAATTTTCCCTTTAATTAGCTGTCAGAACAAAAAAGATAAAGCTAAAAACTGATAAGTATAGAAGTGAATCGACTAGTACAGTTTTATCATATCTGTAGTTTGTAAGATATATTTTATACATATTTAGTATACCTAAAAGTGTTCACCTTAAATTTTTCCCATTTACAACTGCTTTTTCTTATTCCCTTGCTATTCAGTAGAATGTACGTTCCATTAGCTAGTCTATCGAAAAGAGTTTCTTTTCTGACTGCTTACATTGTAGAATGTCCGCTTATAGACGTGGCTTCGCTTCCGCTCATGTTCGATTTAATGCCGGGAACAGCTGAAGACATGCGCAACAACAGAAGACAGCCGCTACGTGACGTGAATGCGCAAATGGCGGCCAGCTCGGCCTCACGGTCTCGTGCCAATTCGGCAGCTGCCAAACTCGCTCACGTAATGTGACGTCAACTGTCTGCACTCACGCGCCCCAGCGGCCAATAACGGAATTGGTACTGACGGCCGCTGTGATTCGCTATAACTACAACAAGCTTAAGGATTGAATAACTCCCTCGAAGAAGGTTGCGTATCACATTTTTGGTAGCAACCACAGCAATAGATGTCTTTTTTCTGTTTACAAACTGAACTATTTGCTGCTGTAAAGTTGACAATCCCTGAAGAACGTTGTATGTCAACGAATATGGCGGACGTGAGTGATATAAGTTTCACTCCGAAAGATATTGTATCGTTAAAAAAAGGAACAGAAATGAAAGACGGCCACGGTGGCCGAGCGATTCTGCGCGCTTCAGTCAGGAACCGCGCGACTGCTACGGTCGCAGGTTCGAATCCTGCCTCGGGCATGGATGTGTGTGATGTCCTTAGATTAGTTAGGTTTAAGTAGTTCTAAGTTCTAGGGGACTTATAACCTAAGATGTTAAGTCCTACAGTGTTCAGAGCTATTCGAACCATTTGAACAGAAATGAAAACAAATCCATCACACGGGAAGCAGAACGTCACGAAGAGTAGGTGGAATAGTGGGAAATACTGTACTGTATTTCCGCAGCTGCTAAAGATGTGCCTGAAAAAAAAAACGCATCAAAAGTGCTACGTATAAGAACATTGTGTGTAATTATAAAGTAAAATTTGTACACTAGAATAATTTGATTGGTCTGACAGCTGGTTCGGGCAAAAAAAAAAAAAAAAAAAAAAAAAAAAAAAAAAAAAAAAAAAAAAAAAAAAAAAAGATATTT
Source organism: Schistocerca cancellata (assembly GCF_023864275.1). Classification (NCBI taxonomy): domain Eukaryota; kingdom Metazoa; phylum Arthropoda; class Insecta; order Orthoptera; family Acrididae; genus Schistocerca; species Schistocerca cancellata. Next base: position 105,464,477 of record NC_064631.1, on the reverse strand, counting down.
TTGTATAACTACCTTATTTTGACACTGTATCTTAGAACAGCATAGCATACCACTGTGTGGCCTGCAATGTCCAGTCACGGAATAATCTGTGCGATATTCCTTGATGGCACGGTGACTACCGAACGGGAGATGATTTCATCCCCATTATGCAAAGTGACCCTGGTTTCGACAAGATGCGTTTCACGTAAGACGGAGTTCGACCCCACCGAAGCAGGAGAGTGTTTGGTGTCCTGGAGGAGCACTTTGGAGACCTCACTCTGGCTCCAGGCTACCCAGAGGCCACTGGCGTGGGCCTCGATTGGCCGCCACATTCTCCGGAATTGAACACATGCGACTCCTTTTTTGTGGGGCTAGGTGTACAGCAATAACCCCAAAACCATTGCTTGGGTGATAACAGCCATTCAGGAGGTCATCGACAGCATCGATGTTCCGACACTTCAGCGGTCATGGAGAATTTCGCTGTTCACCTGCGCCAATGATGGCAGGTATATCGAGCATGTCATAACCTAAATCCGAATATCTGTAATGACGTTTACATGTTGAATAAAGTGTGTGCAAGCCGTAGTTTGTAACTAATTTACGTTTGAAACTTCCTGGCAGATTAAAACTGTGTGCCCGACCGAGACTCGAACTCGGGACCTTTGCCTTTCGCGGGCAAGTGCTCTACCATCTGAGCTACTCACGCCCGGTACTCACAGCTTTACTTCTGCCAGTATCTCGTCTCCTACCTTCCAAACTTTACAGAAGCTCTCCTGCGAACCTTGCAGAACTACCACTCCTGAAAGAAAGGATATAGCGGAGACATGGCTTAGCCACAGCCTGGGGGATGTTTCCAGAATGAGATTTTCACTCTGTCCCGAGTTCGAGTCTCGGTCGGGCACACAGTTTTAATCTGCCAGGAAGTTTCATATCAGCGAACACTCCGCTGCAGAGTGAAAATCTCATTCTGGTAATTTATGTTTCTTTCGTATAGTTCAATAAATGGCACCCTGTATAATCTTAATTGTCACAAATAGTTCACCGTTTTTTTTCCAAATATTTGGTGATTTGAAAGGGTGTTGTTAGGTGGAAGTCTAATGCAATGTCTGCACGTGAAATGAACGGCAGTGACATTTCTATTCTTGTCCGCTCCCGGTAGCTGAGTGGTGCCAGCACAGTAGCTCAGCATGTTCGGTCAGAGGGCTAGCTGACCTCTGTAATAGAAAAAAACTGAGTTACTCGATCAACAACGAACTGAAACGGGTGTCTTTCGACGTCCGCCCAGAGCAGATACAACGAACGAAAACGAACAAAATGAGATATATATACATAAAAAAAGTGGTCAGCACGACAATACTAAGGGCCCGAGTTCGATTCCCGCCTGGGTTGGAGATTTTCTCCGCTCAGGGACTGGGTGTTGTGTTGTCCTGATCACCATCATTTCATCCCCATCGACGCGCAAGTCACCGAAGTGGCGTCAAATCGAAAGACTTGCACCAGGTGAACGGTCTACCCAACGGGAGGCCCTCGTCACACGACATTACTATTATTATTTATATTCTTGCCTGCCACAAATAACTCACTGTTTATTTCAGAATATGTTGCGATTTCCGAGAGTGTGAATAGGAAGGAATTGCTGCAAATGAAACGAGTACCAGTCATATTTATAGTTCTCTTTGTCACAAATAAGTTAGCTGCCATCGAATCCTTAACAGCTCTTTCCTAAATTTGGCGATCAAGACGAAGATCGTACCCCACAGAAAGCAACTGTCGCCACGTGATAGATATACGAACACCAGTTGCACGTGGCAAATCTACCTTGATTTAGTCACTCGTACAGAATGATTTCGGGGAGTACGGCGGGTAATAGTACAGTGTGGCACCGCAGGGAGTGCTGAACGATGTATCACATGCTGTCTATGTATAGTCTATCTCTTTGGCAGCAGCTGAATCATAGACCAATGTTGTGTACATAGTTCTGCGCAGTCAGCGCGTACACAACTTTCCCACTAGAGCGCGCCCCACTAAGCACAACAGCGCAGGCGCAGCGCTCGTCCATCTCCGCACTACGAGATGGCGCTGTCTTAGAGACGGACCAAATTTTGTTTCCGCCGATCTGCGTATTAATATGTAACGCAGCCAATGAGATTGCTGCTAACGTAGAATCTTTTCTCCTCACGGATCACACTCGCGCAGTGATACCTGAACGTGCGAGGTATTATAACGAGTGTACAGACCTCCAATTAGTCAGTCTGCATCACTCTGCATTAGTCTATAGTCAAGTTACAGTTTGCGCCTAATAAGATTATCATATTCCTGTACATAGCCATGAAGAGAAATGTATAGACACTTTGCCAAGTATCAGAGATATGTGAGAATAAGATTAATGCACCAAGACCAAAGGAACTTCAGAATGTCAATTGTAAATAACATCCAGAACCAAGTTAAGTTATTTTTACGCTTGTTATTATTTTAATAAATGTGTGTGAAAATTAATCAAGTTCTGTTTAAAGTTGGTCACCGTCAATCTGCTACTCTAAGCGTGCAAGTGGCATTTCTATCGTCTGACCTAACGGCAGAAGATAAACACGCCACGATAAGACCACGAGACATATTGCTGACACTCGCCTACTTCGTTAGAGCGACAAGTCAAATAATGGTGTGTGTGCCGAAGGTCTTACAGTACGCACACCACAACCAAGAATATCTAAGGAGCGATTATGACCCTTGCGTGGGTAATGCGAAGAGACCTTCCCACTTACTTTAATGTCTTCCTGGAACCAAGTGACTCGAGATTCCCACATCTTGTAGGTGCTGCCATCTGTAGATTAGAATGACAAACACGTGAAAATTACCGGCGCTTCTAGCAGTCACACTGGCAGCAATTGATGGAGTATTACTTGTTTGTTGTGCTCAGTTTGGTGGCAGAAAGACGTTGTTTTGGTGTTATTTCGTTTATCTATCTGCAGACAATGGCGTTTATAAGTAACTGCACGGTACTTATTTGATATTTTATGCAATTTTCTTGATGTTACAGAAAGAAAATTTCTAGTCCATTCTAACACGTCAAAAATATGTTGTAAACATGTGGGAATATTTGCTCCCGCAGTCCAAGTTGGCCACAAATCTAGCACTGTTTCACACTTTTAGTGTAGACAATATGCTTGTTTATTGAGGTGTTACTAGTCATATTCGCTTATCTGAGGTATTTTTCTTTACAGAATTACTTCACCACAAAGGAAGACGTGCTGGAGTATCTCTTCTCACTTCCTCTGGATGAGTGAGTTTCCGACAGTGAATGAGACGATGTTTCAACAGATAAGAAAAATTATATACTGATCTTCCATACACACAGTCTCCTGTTATTTTTCAAAAATAAGTGCCCTCAGGTCAGTGCATGCAGGTTCTTGCATAAGTCTGAGTGATAGTGGTAAGAGGTCTGAAACTGACTGGGATGAAACACTGCCTCAGTATTTACCCATAGATTTTTGGTACTTGCATTGTTTAATTCATAAATTTCGGGCGTATTATGGTATTTGAGAGTTGTATCATCGCGTTTTAGTACCTGAATAGTGTAAAATCGCGTAGTCTCCTTCCGCCGCCGAGCAGTGTGTCAGCAGTGCACAAGTGGCAGCATTACTGCATTTACTAGGCAATCTTGTATTTTAATAACCGTTTAAATTTTGTGTCGATTTGTTTGCGCTCTCTGTAGATTAGTTCAAACGTTCTTTGCACAACAGTTTTTAGCATGGATAGGGACTGCAACTGCTGTGTTCGGATGCAGGCTGAGTTGGCATCCCTTCGCTCCCAGCTTCAGGCAGTGTTGGCTTCGGTCACACAGCTTGAGGCTGTTGTCAATGGGCATCACTGTGGGAGTCCGTATGGGGGTTTGTCGGGGACGGCCAGCTCGTCCCACGCATCCCCCGATCGGACTACGACTGTGGTTGCCCGGGATACTGCCCGCATTGAGGTTGATCCCTCACCTGTGGTAGAGTGGGAGGTCGTCTCAAGGTGTGGCAGGGGGCGAAAGACATTCCGGAGGGCTGAGCGGAAGGCCTCTCCAGTTTGTCTGACGAACCGGTTTCAGGCTCTGTCTCAGGCTGATACTGATCTTCGGCCTGACATGGCTGCTTGTCCTGTTCCAGAGGTTGCCCCTCAGTCTGCAAGATCCGGGCGGTCGCAGAGGGTGGGCTTACTGGTAGTTGGGAGCTCCAACGTCAGGCGCGTAATGGGGCCCCTTAGTGATATGGCAGCAAGGGAGGAGAAGAAAACCAAAGTGCACTCCGTGTGCATACCGGGGGGAGTCATTCCAGATGTGGAAAGGGTCCTTCCGGATGCCATGAAGGGTACAGGGTGCACCCATCTGCAGGTGGTCGCTCATGTCGGCACCAATGATGTGTGTCGCTATGGATCGGAGGAAATCCTCTCTGGCTTCCAGCGGCTATCTGATTTGGTGAAGACTGCCAGTCTCGCTAGCGGGATGAAAGCAGAGCTCACCATCTGCAGCATCGTCGACAGGACTGACTGCGGACCTTTGGTACAGAGCCGAGTGGAGGGTCTGAATCAGAGGCTGAGACGGTTCTGCGACCGTGTGGGCTGCAGATTCCTCGACTTGCGCCATAGGGTGGTGGGGTTTCGGGTTCCGCTGGATAGGTCAGGAGTCCACTACACGCAACAAGCGGCTACACGGGTAGCAGGGGTTGTGTGGCGTGGGCTGGGCGGTTTTTTAGGTTAGATGGCCTCGGGCAAGTACAGAAAGGGCAACAGCCTCAACGGGTGCGGGGCGAAGTCAGGACATGCGGGGACCAAGCAGCAATCGGTATTGTAATTGTAAACTGTCGAAGCTGCGTTGGTAAAGTACCGGAACTTCAAGCGCTGATAGAAAGCACCGAAGCTGCAATCGTTATAGGTACAGAAAGCTGGCTGAAGCCAGAGATAAATTCTGCCGAAATTTTTACAAACGTACAGACGGTGTTTAGAAAGGATAGATTGCATGCAACCGGTGGTGGAGTGTTCGTTGCTGTTAGTAGTAGTTTATCCTGTAGTGAAGTAGAAGTGGATAGTTCCTGTGAATTATTATGTGTGGAGGTTACACTCAACAACCGAGCTAGGTTAATAATTGGCTCCTTTTACCGACCCCCCGACTCAGCAGCATTAGTGGCAGAACAGCTGAGAGAAAATTTGGAATACATTTCACATAAATTTTCTCAGCATGTTATAGTCTTAGGTGGAGATTTAAATTTACCAGATATAGACTGGGACACTCAGATGTTTAGGACGGGTGGTAGGGACAGAGCATCGAGTGACATTATACTGAGTGCACTATCCGAAAATTACCTCGAGCAATTAAACAGAGAACCGACTCGTGGAGATAACATCTTGGACCTAATGATAACAAACAGACCCGAACTTTTCGACTCTGTAAGCGCAGAACAGGGAATCAGTGATCATAAGGCCGTTGCAGCATCCCTGAATATGGAAGTTAATAGGAATATAAAAAAGGGAGGAAGGTTTATCTGTTTAGCAAGAGTAATAGAAGGCAGATTTCAGGCTACCTAACAGATCAAAACGAAAATTTCTGTTCCGACACTGACAATGTTGAGTGTTTATGGAAAAAGTTCAAGGCAATCGTAAAATGCGTTTTAGACAGGTACGTGCCGAGTAAAACTGTGAGGGACGGGGAAAACCCACCATGGTACAACAACAAAGTTAGGAAATTACTGCGAAAGCAAAGAGAGCTTCACTCCAAATTTAAACGCAGCCAAAACCTCTCAGACAAACAGAAGCTAAACGATGTCAAAGTTAGCGTAAGGAGGGCTATGCGTGAAGCGTTTAGTGAATTCGAAAGTAAAATACTAGGTACCGACTTGACAGAAAATCCTAGGCAGTTCTGGTCTTACGTTAAATCAGTAAGTGGCTCGAAACAGCATGTCCAGACACTCCGGGATGATGATGGCATTGAAACAGAGGATGACAAGCGTAAAGCTGAAATATTAAACACCTTTTTCCAAAGCTGTTTCACAGAGGAAGACCGCACTGCAGTTCCTTCTCTAAATCCTCGCACAAACGAAAAAATGGCTGACATCGAAATAAGTGTCCAAGGAATAGAAAAGCAACTGGAATCACTCAACAGAGGAAAGTCCACTGGACCTGACGGGATACCAATTCGATTCTACACAGAGTACGCGAAAGAACTTGCCCCCCTTCTAACAGCCGTGTACCGCAAGTCGCTAGAGGAACGGAAGGTTCCAAATGATTGGAAAAGAGCACAGGTAGTCCCAGTCTTCAAGAAGGGTCGTCGAGCTGATGCGCAAAACTATAGACCTATATCTCTGACGTCGATCTGTTGTAGAATTTTAGAACATGTTTTTTGCTCGAGTATCATGTCGTTTTTGGAAACTCAGAATCTACTATGTAGGAATCAACATGGATTCCGGAAACAGCGATCGTGTGAGACCCAACTCGCTCTGTTTGTTCATGAGACCCAGAAAATATTAGATACAGGCTCCCAGGTAGATGCAATTTTTCTTGACTTCCGGAAGGCGTTCGATACAGTTCCGCACTGTCGCCTGATAAACAAAGTAAGAGCCTACGGAATATCAGACCAGCTGTGTGGCTGGATTGAAGAGTTTTTAGCAAACAGAACACAGCATGTTGTTATCAACGGAGAGACGTCTACAGACGTTAAAGTAACCTCTGGCGTGCCACAGGGGTGTGTTATGGGACCATTGCTTTTCACAATATATATAAATGACCTAGTAGATAGTGTCGGAAGTTCCATGCGGCTTTTCGCGGATGATGCTGTAGTATACAGAGAAGTTGCAGCATTAGAAAATTGTAGCGAAATGCAGGAAGATCTGCAGCGGATAGGCACTTGGTGCAGGGAGTGGCAACTGACCCTTAACATAGACAAATGTAATGTATTGAGAATACATAGAAAGAAGGATCCTTTATTGTATGATTATATGATAGCGGAAAAAAACTGGTAGCAGTTACTTCTGTAAAATATCTGGGAGTATGCGTGCGGAACGATTTGAAGTGGAATGATCATATAAAATTAATTGTTGGTAAGGCGGGTACCAGGTTGAGATTCATTGGGAGAGTCCTTAGAAAATGTAGTCCATCAACAAAGGAGGTGGCTTACAAAACACTCGTTCGACCTATACTTGAGTATTGCTCATCAGTGTGGGATCCGCACCAGATCGGGTTGACGGAGGAGATAGAGAAGATCCAAAGAAGAGCGGCGCGTTTCGTCACAGGGTTATTTGGTAACCGTGATAGCGTTACGGAGATGTTTAACAAACTCAAGTGGCAGACTCTGCAAGAGAGGCGCTCTGCATCGCGGTGTAGCTTGCTCGCCAGGTTTCGAGAGGGTGCGTTTCTGGATGAGGTATCGAATATATTGCTTCCCCCTACTTATACCTCCCGAGGAGATCACGAATGTAAAATTAGAGAGATTAGAGCGCGCACAGAGGCTTTCAGACAGTCGTTCTTCCCGCGAACCATACGCGACTGGAACAGGAAAGGGAGGTAATGACAGTGGCACGTAAAGTGCCCTCCGCCACACACCGTTGGGTGGCTTGCGGAGTATAAATGTAGATGTAGATGTAGATACTGTTAGAGAAAACTTAGCATTGCCAAAGAAAGCATTCTCTAAAATGAGTAGTCGATATGAGTATTTTCTTAATATCTCCAGTTAAAGTATCGTTCAGAATATTGTTGAACAAACGACTTGTGTGCATCCCAAGAGCAACAAAATTTTCAAATGAGCTCTGAAACAACTGCAACAACGTAGAACAGGGTAGACACAACAGACTTTGAAATCAAAGGATTTATTGGGTTGCTCATCATTATGAACATCCGAAAACTGCCAAGTTTATCAAATTACTGGAGTTCACATCCTCTTTTGCATGTTGAGTCAGTGTCGAAAGTGATGACTCTAAAAAAGTTCAAAAAAATTTTAGAAAACCTTCATTTCAACGATAATTCCTAGGCAGTGTGGAAGGGTTCTCCCGGATATGATATATTATATACAGTGGGGCTACGGACATCTTAAATAGTAATTTCCTAGAGGCATATAATCATTCAGGCAGATTACAATTGATGAAGCTATGATACCTTTTAAGGGAAGATCGAACATAAAACAATATATGGCCATGAAACCTATAAAATGAGGATACAAGGTCTGTTGCCTGGGTGATGCTAAGATAGGCTATCTATTGAAGTTCCAGATCTATTGTGGAAAAGGGGAAGACAATAATGCCAATATTCCTCTTGCTGAAAGGGCTTTACTTGAATTGTGTTCAACTTTGAAAAATAGTAAATGCATTGTTGCATTTGGCAACTATTTCACTTCGTACACCCTAATGAAAAAAAATTTACGTAATGGGATGTATTCTGTAAGTTCTGTCACAGTCAAAACAAAAGGTCTTCCGGAAATGAAGAAAAGTGAAACTTTCGCGAAGCGAGTTCAAGGCACAAATCAAAGATTCAGTCATTGCGATAAAGTGGCAAGACACTAGAGCAGTATCAGTTCTGTGTACAGCAACATCTCCCAAGAATAAAACACTCGTTTCCAGAAAAGGAAGAGATGGTTCCATGTGTGCCCAAGTGTCGCAAGTTTGTACAACAGTGTAATGGGTGGTGTGGATCTCTTCGGTCAGAATCGACGAGGGTATGAAGTTGGACGGCGATCTCTAAAATGGTGGCACAGAATTTTTTATTTTCTAGTTGATGCTGCCATTGTGAATGCGTTTATAATGGATGCCGCAGTCACAGGAAATGGAGGGCAGTTCAGTTTACAGTTAGCAAGTGAATTACTATCAGGATTATTATCACGGAAACATCATGGGCGTCCACAAGCATTCTTTTCAAAAGAAGTAGACAGCATTGGTGTTCCTGATGAACTCAGACTTTCAAATGTGGGTGAACATCTGTCGAAGAAAATTGTGAAGTACAGGCGTAGTTGTATGTGCTGTACAAGAAGAAGAAAGAACAATAATAATATGCTCCAATTGCAATGTCACTTTGTGTGTAGATCCATGTTTCTGTTCCCTAACATCCAGTACTTAAATATTCATTATTTTTTGTGAATCAAAGATAATATAACATTCATGTATAGTTTTTAATTTGGATTGCAGTGTCAATTTTTGTAATAAAAAATCCTAAAAATATTGATAGTATCATCTCATAGTCCTTAGGAAGCCATCATCCCACACAAATTTTCAAAAAAATGGCCTCAACATTTTTTTCATGGTATGGCACAAGTCGTTCATAGCAATCATCGAACCGCCAACTGTCTGCTGTAACAAGCTCAGAAAAATGTTTCCATGAAAGTGTTAAACAAGAGTCGTTTACTGTGATTAAGCCGAAATAGTCATGTGACGCTGATACGACACTTTTGTTTACAGTTTGTTGTGAGGCATAAACTTCCAAATTTCACGTATTTCCACCATTTCCACACATTTGTTTACCAGTAGTAGCAATGGTGCTAAGTGGTAGCAACGGTGCTGAGTGGTAGCAATGGTGCTGAGTTGTTGATGCTACAGTTACAAATTGAATTTCATTGAACGTGAAAAAGTTACTTTCTATTGGCAAGTACTATGAATATGTTGTGATAATTACCATACTAGTACGAAGTGTTACATGTGTTATTAATAGAGACATAGTGTAATGAAGGCATAAACTCGTAAGGATAATTTATCTGACTGTATTGCCATATATTTTTGACACAAGTACTAGATAATTGCGATAGTGTGCTGCCAGTCACTCCGTTGAATACATACATAATTCCAGCAATGTTCACAAGATTTATATACGATAGTCTCTGTCCTTATCCCCGAATCAGAAGAATTTTGTTTATCTTAAAGCAATCTCAATTGGAAGCTGTATTACTTGTGCGTATCTAATGGAGAATGCTTATGTACGATCAACAATTTAGTTCTAGAAATATGAGTGAATATTAAACATATGACAGTAAAATAGAAAAATTTCGATCGTAAAAATATTTCCACGTGCGATAAATCGAAATTTTTTTGCATGTCATAGCTCCAGAATAGGTGGCTTTTCGGTACATTTTCACTAAAGCATCGTATTAGGAAGCCATTTCACAAAACCTGTACAGGAAAATTTATTAATGCGGAGGCTCGGAAATACGATTATGTGCATTACAAAACCAGAATCATAGCGGTGATCATCCCTTCTGTTCCTTTATCAAAATAATCTGCGACACCTGGACAGTGACACTTGTCGCAAACAAGCTTTAAGTCAAGTTCGTTCCAAATATTGATTGCAAATTATTAATGAACCTATGAAAAGCGTTTCATTCACTGTGATTTTTGTTTAGATCCTTCTGTAATAGCGGAAAAATGACATTCAAAATGTGCAAAGCACTTACAGACAAACCTTACGACGTTCCATAGCCATATGACATTTTGAGTCGACGTTCGTTGTTGACGAAAGTTCGGTGCTGCACACCTCAATGCTTACCACATAAATATTCCTGCTCTATGATGCGAATCAGTGATAAGTAGGCGGATTTCTCGTCTTTAAACACTTCATTTTAGTGGGAAGAGAGAGTTATAACGCAATTAATAATTTTACTAATATTTTATTTATAATAATTAACTAAGTAACTGGAGTTACTTTCCTTGATTATAACATGGAAGTTACTATTAGAGGAGAATGCCAAGTACTTTTAACAGTAATAAAAATTATAACATTTGGCAGTTACATGTGTTACTGACTGTCAGTTAGGTTCGTCTTCTTTGGTGTTTACCATTTCACTCTTCTGTCTGCTTTCCTCTTCATTCCCGCCTACCTGACGCTCCCTATATCATTCATAATCTGCTTCATGTATGACGTCCTTGGTCGTCTCTGACAATTACTTCCCTGAATAACTCCTGCAATTGTTCCAGTGATGTTATGGTGTCTTAAAATGTGTCCTACGGGTCTGTATTTTCTCTCCTGGATGTGGTTTCCTGTACTCTTATCAGCAGCTCTTCATTGGTAACTTTATCTCTCCAACTGATCTTCTTAACCCATCTGTAGCACCACATCTCCTTGACGTGTTGCCGTCTTCTTTCTTGTTTCCCTGTTGTCCAAATGTCACACCCGTATAGGTCACACTTTAAACAAAACTTGTTCGGTCTGTTTACTTTTTTCTTGCTGGTGAATAAGTTCTTCGTAAAACTAATGGCAGTTTGGAGCTGTTATTTCTGCTCACAGTTTCTTTCCAGCTTTGACCAGCCCTTGTGATCCTCCTCCACAAATACATAAATTGCTCTATCACTTCTAACTTCTCTCTTCCAATTCTCATTCTTAGAGGTTCATATTTCTCTTCAGTACTATATACTACAGCTTTAGTCTTCCTCTTGCTTAGTCTCATACCATCACCACTACATATAAAATCCTTTCCATTGAGCTCAGTACCTCTTCTAGATTTTCTTTCGTTAACACAGCCTGTCTACCTTGAGTCCATTATTTTGTATCCCCATCTCAGTTGATTCGCGAACGTGGTCTATAGCTTCGTGGATGTAAGCATTGAATACAGAAGGAGAGAGAGAAATTCCTTGTCTCACACCTTTTCTAAGTTTTGCTTCTTTTCCCTTACTAGTCACTTCGTACATAAAGAGAGTGAGTATCCCGTATGTCTTTGTAATTTAGACTTGCTTTCTTCAGTACTCTGAACATTTCTTGCCCTAACATTAAGAAATAAATTTTCCAAGTCTACAAAGACGACTTAAACTGGTATATTTTTCTATAATTGCTTTTCGATAACAAGCCTCAGTGCCAGATTCGCCTCTCTTGTTCCTGTACCCCCTGAATCCAAACCGATCTTCACTCAGCAAATTTCCTACCTCCTTTTCAACTCTCCTCAGAATTATCATTATGAGAATTTTTGATGTATGTGATATTATGCTTACGGTTCAATACCATTCACATTTTGTAACTACTGCCTTCGTCGTTAAGGTAACCACTACGTACACTAGTGGCCATTAAAACTGCTACACCACGAGGATGACGTGCTACAGACGCAAAATTTAACCGACAGGAAGAAGATGCTGTGATATGCAAATGATTAGCTTTTCAGAGCATTCACATAAGGTGGGCGCCGGTGGCGACACCTACAACTTGCCGACATGAGGAAAGTTTCCAACCGATTTCTCATACACAGACAGCAGTTGGCCGGCGTTGCCTGGAGAAACGTTGTTGTGATGACTCGTGTAAGAAGGAGAAATGCGTAACATCACGTTTCCGACTTTGATAAAGGTCGGATTGTAGCCTATCGCGATTGCGGTTTATCATATCGCGACATTGCTTCTCGCATAGATCAAGATCCAATGACTGTTAGCAGAATATGGAAACGGTGGGTTCAGGAGGGTAATACGGAACGCCGTGCTGGATCCCAACGTACTCGTTACCCTTGACGCTGCGTCGTAGACAGGAGCGCCTGCGATGGTGTACTCAAAACGAATGGCAAAACGTCGTTTTTTTTCGGATGACTCCAGGTTCTGTTTACAGCATCATGATGGTCGCATCCATGTTTGGCGACATCGCTGTGGGCACACATTGGAAGCGTGTATTCGTCATCGCCATACTGGCGTATCACACGGCGTGATGGTATGCGGTGCGATTGGTTACACGTCTCGGTCACCTCTTGTTGGCATTGACGGCACTTTGAACAGTGGATGTTACATTTCAGATGTGTTACGACCCGTGGCTCCACCCTTCATTCAACCCCTGCGAAACACTACATTTCAACAGGATAATGCACGACCGCATGTTGCAGCTCATGTACGGGCCCTTCTGGACACAGAAAATGTTCGACTGCTGCCCTGGCCAGCACATTCTCCAGATCTCCCACCAATTGAAAACGTCCGGTCAATGGTGGCCGAACAACTGGCTCGTCACAATACGCCAGTCACTACTCTTGATGAACTGTGGTATCGTGTTGAAGCTGCATGGGCAGCTGAACCTGTACACGCCATCCGAGCTCTGTTTGACTCAATGCCCTGGCGTATCAAGGCCGTTATTACGGCCAGAGGTGGTTGTTCTCGGTACTGATTTCTCAGGATCTATGCACCCAAATTGCGTGAAAATGTAATCACATGTCAGTTCTAGTATAATATATTTGTCCAATGAATACCCGTTTATCATCTGCATTTCTTCTTGGTGTAGCAATTTTAATCGCCAGTAGTGTATTTCTGAAGTCGGTTGGTAACCCTCATATGTTAAGAGCAATTTTAACACCATCATTTTCTGTAGGTGTTAAAGGGCGTTCTGAAATTCTTCTTGCAGAATTTCGTCTCCTCTTTGATCATCGTCTACTCTCTCTCCACATCTTCCCGCATCTCTCCCTATTACATGCCGCGATAAAGGTGCTCCATCATACGTTTACCGTTTCTCAATTAATTCTTTCCATCTTTTCGCCACGTCTTCACCAAATAGCATTTTTCCTGCTTGTCTTCCACTATACCGGAGATTGTTCTTCTTAGCTTTTTTAAAAGTTTATTTGTTGTTCCGTAGACTATAACAGTTCTTCGAATTCAGCTATTTTCTTTTTGTTTCTCTGGATTCTCTGTTGAGTAAGTTTCTGGACCTTTTGTTTTCAGCTTTTCTTTGTTCGTCAACTGTTTTTCCTTTGTTTTCTGTTTTCGAAAAGCTAAATAACATCTGCTATAATCCATCCTTTCTTTTTGGTTTTAGTTTTCTAAAATATCTTTGCTACTGATTTGTATATTCCAGATGTAATTTGCTTCCATTCTTCTTTTACTTAGCTGCTTTCGAAATTTTAACTAGAATGTCTGTTTCCTTCGCATAATGCCTTCCCAGTCGCGCAGTTTTAAGTGATTCTGTTTCCCATTTCTATTTTACCGTGTTTTTCTTCAGATATTTCCATCGGAGTGAACTTTTCATTAGGATCAGATTGTGGGGACTATCTATGTCTGCAGATGGATAGATCCTGCAGACTATAACTTGGTTACTAAAACGTGATTTCACTAAACTGTGGTCGATCTGTTGCCTCCTCAAGTTTACTGGGACGTTCTAGATGGATGTCGCCCGCTGGTGTTGCTGGAAATGTGTTTGCAACAGCTAATTTGTGCCTCGAGCACTAATTCGATTAGTCAGACTTTTCTTTCATTTCTTCTTCCAAGCCCATAGTTGCCCACAGTCCCTCATCATACCACCCCTCCATGACAATCAGGTTTTCATTTTCCGTAAGGTATATTATCAGATTAATTATTTCTTCGTATAGTTCATCAACTAGCCCGGCCTCTTCTTTGGACGTAGGCAGCTACACCAGTATTACTGCGTTCCAAGTCTGACAAGTACAGTCTGCCTTGACTAATTGCTGTGTGAATGACTATGTGCTTTCCAGGGCAGAACTCTTTTGGGATCGCCTTATCGCTGATACGACAAGGACCACCGATTTCCATTCGCTCCATTTCATTTTTTAGGTTTTATAGTCTGCTGCACTGTATTAGTATTTACATTTTCCAAGTCGCTGTTTTAAAATCGTGATTTTTCGGCTCGTCTGTATCTCTTGGAGCCGCAAATGGAGATCCGCCTGGGAGACTGGTTTTCGTTTGCCTTTGACCCCCCTATGCTGTTGACGGTCGATTGGCTCTTTCGCCTTCGGAAACGGTTTCACATTTCCAAGATATGGGGGTGCCCTGTCCGACAAACGCTGGGGTGATAAATTATCCTGGTTATCTTTCGGTTCCTTTCTACGCTATCCGTCATAAAAAGTGACGTTGCCTCCTCTTTACCACGAGGAGGTGTAGATCGGGAGTTTTCCTTCATCGGGTCTAGGATCTTAATGTGATTACCTTTGTCATTTTTAAGATTCAAATGCAACGAGAGAGCAGTATGCAAAGAGATTCAAAACCTACACCGGTCAAGAACGATAATACGTCATATCAAGAAAGACAACACACACACACACACACACACACACACACACACACACACACACACACACACTTACTCTCTCTCTCTCTCTCTCGCTGTAAAACACACACACACAGTATACACCGTAAACAACTAGTGCCACCACGCAACAAAAAATGATGAACGTAAGATGTTATCGATAGTGAATATTAACCAGCAACGGGTGAGTAAGTAGAGTTAACTCTATCAATCTGCTGTTTCGTCAGAGAGAGGGCAAGATTCCCAAGCTGAATTTATTAATCTCTTCAAGCGGCTGGTCCCGGCGGAGGTTCGAGTCCTCCCTCGGGCATGGGTGTGCGTGTTTGTCTTTAGGATAATTTAGGTTAAGTAGAGTGTAAGCTTAGGACCTGATGACCTTAGCAGTTAAGTCCCATAAGATTTCACACACGTTTCAACATTTGTTCTCATAAGCATCCGTTATACTCGCCGGCAGTTTGTTTTTGTTTCCAAAGAATTATTTCAGTTTCATTCGATAACTGCTTAGAAAAATTCAGCGGTTTCTTGGGATTGGCTGGACGGTGCTTCTTGACAGCAGTGTGGCGGGGAATTCCGTTGTGTGACTGCCCGGCATTCGGCTAAGTTTGAACGTTTCCGTAGTTCGAGGTGGAATATTACATCTCGACTTTCTGTGATAAGCCTCGCGGAGAAAGGTCTGGAGAACGCAGCTTTACCTATGCTGGAAAAAGGTTTAAACTTTGCATAAACCTCCAAAGATTTACCAGTTGTTGATTTTATAAATTCCATAAAAGAGACTGTTTTTTGTCTCCTAGTGCTGTTGAGAAGGTTAGGAAAGAAGCATGTCGTGTGTTGACTTGAACACGTTCGCCCAAGAATAATCTTACAGCAGCTAAGAGGGCTGCTTTGCGCTCAGTCAGTACGATCCTTGATATTGTTATCTTACCCACAGACAGGGGAAATGTTACAGTTATGTTGGACAATCAAGGTTATGTTCTAAAGATGCAGTGTTTACAACGTGATCCACTGTATCGTAGATTCAGTGATGACGCGACAGAAAGGATTGTGGGGAAAAAACAAATCGTTGTCAAATGAGACTCTCAAGAATCTTAACTCTTACTGTGTTTCCCTTCCCCGCCCCCCTAGATCCACAAGGAAGGGATTCCTTTAGGCCAGTAATTGTTAAAAACTGTTGTGTACATAGTTCCGCGTAGTCAGCGCGTACACAACTTTCCCACTAGAGCGCGCCCCGCTAAGCACAACAGCGCAGGCGCAGCGCTCGTCCGTCTCCTCACTACGAGATGGCGCTGCCATAAAGACGGACCAAATTCTGCTTCCGCCGATCCGCGTATTAATATGTAACGCAGCCAATGAGATTGCTGCTAACGTAGAACCTTTTCTCCTCGCGGATCACACTCGCACAGTGATACCTGAACGCGCGAGGTATTAGAACGAGTGTACCGACCTCCAATTAGTCAGTCTGCATCACTCTGCATTAGTCTGTAGTCAAGTTTCAGTCTGCGCTTAATAAGATTACCATATTCCTGTACATAACCATGAAGGTAAATGAATAGACACTTTGTCAAGTATCAGAGATATGTGAGAATACGATTAACATACCACGACCAAAGGAACTTGAGATTGTCAATTGTAAATAGCATCCAGAACCAAGTTAAGTAAGGTTTATGATTTTTATTATTTTAATAAATGTGTGTGAAAATTAATCAAGTTCTGTTTAAAGTTGGTCACCGTCAATCTGCTACTCTAAGCGTGCCAGTGGCATTTCCGTCGTCGGACCTAACGGTAGAAGATAAACACGCCACGACAAGACCACGAGACATATTGCTGACACTCGCCTACTTCGTTAGAGCGACAAGTCAAATAATCTGATGGTGTGTGTACCGTAGGTCTTACAGTACGCACACCACAATAACATTGGTGGTTCATCATATATTGTAGCAAAACACCTTGCTACTCTGGTGAGCCCACTAGTAACAGCCGAGAAAATCTTCTACACTCCTGGAAATGGAAAAAAGAACACATTGACACCGGTGTGTCAGACCCACCATACTTGCTCCGGACACTGCGAGAGGGCTGAACAAGCAATGATCACACGCACGGCACAGCGGACACACCAGGAACCACGGTGTTGGCCGTCGAATGGCGCTAGCTGCGCAGCATTTGTGCACCGCCGCCGTCAGTGTCAGCCAGTTTGCCGTGGCATACGGAGCTCCATCGCAGTCTTTAACACTGGTAGCATGCCGCGACAGCGTGGACGTGAACCGAATGTGCAGTTGACGGACTTTGAGCGAGGGCGTATAGTGGGCATGCGGGAGGCCGGGTGGACGTACCGCCGAATTGCTCAACACGTGGGGCGTGAGGTCTCCACAGTACATCGATGTTGTCGCCAGTGGTCGGCGGAAGGTGCACGTGCCCGTCGACCTGGGACCGGACCGCAGCGACGCACGGATGCACGCCAAGACCGTAGGATCCTACGCAGTGCCGTAGGGGACCGCACCGCCACTTCCCAGCAAATTAGGGACACTGTTGCTCCTGGGGTATCGGCGAGGACCATTCGCAACCGTCTTCATGAAGCTGGGCTACGGTCCCGCACACCGTTAGGCCGTCTTCCGCTCACGCCCCAACATCGTGCAGCCCGCCTCCAGTGGTGTCGCGACAGGCGTGAATGGAGGGACGAATGGAGACGTGTCGTCTTCAGCGATGAGAGTCGCTTCTGCCTTGGTGCCAATGATGGTCGTATGCGTGTTTGGCGCCGTGCAGGTGAGCGCCACAATCAGGACTGCATACGACCGAGGCACACAGGGCCAACACCCGGCACCATGGTGTGGGGAGCGATCTCCTACACTGGCCGTACACCACTGGTGATCGTCGAGGGGACACTGAATAGTGCACGGTACATCCAAACCGTCATCGAACCCATCGTTCTACCATTCCTAGACCGGCAAGGGAACTTGCTGTTCCAACAGGACAATGCACGTCCGCATGTATCCCGTGCCACCCAACGTGCTCTAGAAGCTGTAAGTCAACTACCCTGGCCAGCAAGATCTCCGGATCTGTCCCCCATTGAGCATGTTTGGGACTGGATGAAGCGTCGTCTCACGCGGTCTGCACGTCCAGCACGAACGCTGGTCCAACTGAGGCGCCAGGTGGAAATGGCATGGCAAGCCGTTCCACAGGACTACATCCAGTATCTCTACGATCGTCTCCATGGGAGAATAGCAGCCTGCATTGCTGCGAAAGGTGGATATACACTGTACTAGTGCCGACATTGTGCATGCTCTGTTGCCTGTGTCTATGTGCCTGTGGTTCTGTCAGTGTGATCATGTGATGTATCTGACCCCAGGAATGTGTCAATAAAGTTTCCCCTTCCTGGGACAATGAATTCACGGTGTTCTTATTTCAATTTCCAGGAGTGTATTTCAGAACATTGGCTTGGTACCGGTCATCTTATGCAATATAACAAATAGAGATTGTGATGTGCACTTCCAGCCATTGAGATAGTGTTATTAAGGACTCGGTTAAGATTAATAAATGATCTTTTAAACAGAGATGGAGATTTTTGCATGGATTCTGCTTTGAATCCTGCCCTGTTCGTTGGCGATACAACGAAAGGGCAGAGTTAATGCCAGTTGTCACCCAGTTTTAATTAATATTCGTTACCGATAACTATTGACATTAACCCATCCGGATAGATGTGGATGTTAAAGCACCACTTCCGGGACGGAGAAGTGCGCCGCCCCCGTATCGAATCCGCCCGACGGATTACCGACGACGGTGTGTGTGCTGGCCAACCTGGATGAGGTTTTAAGCGGATTCTCAAATCCCACTAGGTGAACACCGCGCTGGTACTCATGTTCTGCCTCAGTTCCACGATTCTCAAAAATTTTCACACGAGTAACATTGCACGCAAATAATTGGAGCCCACATATTCCGTCCTGGAATGTAGCGGCGTGGCGTCAGGGAGAGCATCCGCCCACCCTTTAAACTAACCATGACAAACCCGTTACTAACCGCACTGACCCTAACCTGATCCGAGACAAAGGCTCAAGAAAATAATGATGATAACTACTAACGCTGGTCACTGGCGTCTGTGGTAGTGCTCGTTGTTTATGTAATGTGCGTGTTTGTGTGTTTTGTCTTTCTTCGTATCCCGATTGTGGTTCTTGGTCGGCGTAGCGGCGCATACCAAAGCTAGAATTTTTTTTTTTGCGCCTTGCTCTCTCGTTGCATTTGTATCGTGAAAATGACGGGGTATTCATCTGTCGAAACACCAGATGTTGTCACAGATTACACCTGACTGCATATTCCATAGCCTGTTTGAATAATCTTGTGGTGTTGAGCACCTTTGTAGTTGCATCCAAAATAGCATTCACTGTTGCTAGTTTTGTCGTTTCGTCCTGTTTATACCTATTTACTGCTCGAAAAAAGTTTTACACCAGCTGCATACTCGAATATGAAAATGAAGAGAATTACAGAATATGATTTATTAGACACAAAAAATTTCACTGCTGCAAAATAAAGCAAAAAGAAACAAAATACAAATGATCTTTTGGAGAGTGGATATTTTTGCTCATCTACGAAATCATAAATTTTCGTTGGCAAACGTTCAGTGTCGTATTGGTTCACACCACACATCGTGACACGTTTGGATCCTCCTTGGCAAGCTGTCCACATGATGCTCGAGATAATGCTGGTCGAACACGTTCCACAATCCAAGAGCGACCCTCCAGATTGAGTGAGGAGAAGTCATGCGATGAATAATTAAAAGCATAACATAGCTACAATGTTGGAGTTGCATACGGTCCTAGCGAAATGAACCAGAAATTAGAAGAAATAATACACTATTTGACAAAAAGAGCAAAGCACCCGGAAGGTGACAAAGAAACGAAATGAAACTTCGCAGTTTGAAAGGGTACGTGAGGCGTTTTCAGTGATTATAGTACAGAGTTAAATTTACAAAGAACTTCGCCGTATGAGCCCACTTATCACTATGACATAGCACAACCTCTGATCTGCACGCGTACATGATTAGGTTGAGGATTGTCTCACAAAGCCGTTGTTGCTCTCCTGAGGCAACTGCTCTAACTTGTCCTTGACATCCTGGATACTGATGCTCGGACGGAGTTGATGTCCATCGGGGATAGATCTGGGGATCTTGTTGGCTATGGAAATCCTCAACATCATGCAGACGTTATAGATCTTATAATTAAAGTTTTCCCTAAGACATTTAAGTCTCATCTTTATCTCCGATAATGCTGAGAGTAGAAGAAATTAATCAAAGTTTGTGCCGCGGCCGGGGCTCGAACCCGGGACTTCTTGCTTACTAGGAACAAAAGCTATCCGCTACACCGCCGCAACACCCCAATCAATATCACTGCATGACGTACTCAAGTCGATTGCCCTCTCCAACGCTGGAGTGCTATTCCAATGCCGGAGAGCCCTGAAAATAGTGACAATGTAGGGGGAAAGTAAGCTGAAGATATGGACCACGGTTTGTGCTGGGGAGGGCACTCGATTTTGGTAGTTCTTGCAGCAACATTGACCATAGTGCTGCGGTGATGTAATGGTTAATATTTCTGCCTAGTAAGGAAAAAGATCCGGCTTCAAGTCCCGGCCGCAGCACAAATTTTAATTCATTTCTTCTGCTTCCATCATCATCGCAGATCATGCACACAGTTCGTAGGGAAAGGTTTCGTATGTGATCGAGCATTGTCTTGTTGAAAAACGGAACCTCGATATTGCTGCATAAGAGCTAAGGACGCAGAATGCCCGTGATGTTGTGCCGCCAGAGGTCCCTCAATCGCTGCCAGCCGTGACCTGAAGTCATACCCTATGGTGCTCCACATCGAAACGACACAAGTGACGCACGCACCCTCCAAAACTTTGCGAAAATGTGACCTCTGCCCGGGTAGCCGCCATCGTCACCAAAGATGGTCATCCGGCGTAGTACGGAGCCGCGATTCATTGCTGAACACAATGCGACACCATTCATCAACAATCCGTGCTTCCCAGTCATGGCGCCACTCTGAACTCAGTCGTTTGCGCTGGGGCGTTAACGGCAGCCTACACTTGTAACCGTAGTTGCCTGCTCAGCCTGCTGTTGGTCTCCGACCAATGGTGTGGGATGATACAGAATCTTGCAGGGAGTCCATTATCTGCTCTCGAATGCCAGGCGCAAATAGATAGGGTTACAAGGTGCTTGGGTACACAATATACTCAGAAGTGGTCAACCGGAACCATGATGACGAGCACGCGTGTCCTCATGTCCCCACACAGTTCAACATCTGGCCACTGTCACATTCGAATACCCCACAAATCTGGATACTGGACAATCCTGCCAGCTGGCCAAATGGAGACCCACACTTAGACCCCTTTCAAACTTTGACAGGTGCTGATAACACTACCTCACATGAGTACATAGCATATCAGTGTTATTCACAGTGATCACACAACATCTGACACTATGCACACTCTTATATGTCCTGCCAGGCCTGATAACAACGACACTGAAGCACTTTGGTGGCCATTCCACTTCCCTCCAATCATTTACATAGCCACTTAGTACTGTGAATCTGCAATATGTTAACATTGATATCCGACCATGTCTTTTGTCTGTTTCACTTTTTGCAGGGTAGTATACATCCAACATTCATTTAAAGTAGCTCTACCATGAAAAAAATGGTATGATGTTCACTGATAAGAATGAATCAAAAAATCTGCTATCTTCTCCGTTATTAAAAGAGAGGAAAATTGCTTTATTTGGCTTAGTTTCCACTGGACCTTACCTGACCTGGGTAAACCGCTTTAGTGTCGAGTGATTAATATTCAAACATATTCAGCCCCACCGAACTGTCCTATCGTAACACAGAAAATTTGCGTTACTTAGTATCACAATGCGGTGTAATATTATTTTACTTCCCTTCGCAAAAGATAGATTGTGTGTTTGATATGTGTTATTTAACAAAACGTTCCTTTTTTACCATCACGACATATGTATTGATGCAAGTAAGGAGAGACGCAGACATAAAAACAGGAAAAGGAGAGCGGAGGACAGCATCACATCATAATAAAGATCAATAACTATAAAAAGAGGTGAAAGTAAGCTCGAAAGATTATTTTCGAAAAAAGTCTTACCCTCTCAGCATCATAGGCAAGGAGGACGTACTGCTTATCATCTGACATCCGAGCCGCTACAACACCAGCACCCGCAAATACCTGCAACATACGTAAACAATAAATTTAAGAAAGGTTGCTGTTTACGAAATCTGTCTATAAGGTGTAGCGTAAATTTGCATCTACAAAATAGAAAATACTCTTTATGTCTTGCGTGCAAATTCGGTTTATACGAGACCTTTACAAGTTAATTGGATCTCGTACCGTTGAATATGTCATTCGGGCTCATATATTATCGTTATATTTTATATGCATGCTATTTGTGTACAATGAAATAAGTATCTAAGTGTACTGTTACGCTTGACGTAAGAGGTTAGCCCGTTGAAAATGATATGGCTCAAATGGCTCTGAGCACTATGGGACTCAACTGCTGCCGTCATCAGTCCCCTAGAACTTAGAACTACTTAAAACTAACTAACCTAAGGACATCACACACATCCATGCTCGAGGCAGGATTCGAACCTGCGACCGTAGCGGTCGCGCGGTTGCAGACTGTAGCGCCTAGAACCGCTCGGCCACTCCGGCCGGCGAAAATGATATGTTATTTTCCAATGATATGTTATCAATGATTTATTATTAATCTGTTTATAATTTGCAAACTTCTCCTTCATGCATTACAACCAAGGGGAAGTCTAGTAAACAATTGAACGTAGATAACTGTACCAAATTCAGCGATAACCAACGTTTAGAGGAACAGTTACCAATTTTCAAGAAAAGTCTAACTGTCCTCTCAGTTGATGAAGTTCTTCATTGAATGAGACATCAGGTAAATGAGTATTTCATTTCTTGAATATTTTCAGAATACATAAAATAAATGTCTCTTGCTACCCGCAGTCCTGCAAGCCATCTGGTGTGAGTTACGTCGGTAGCTAGCGAGCCAGTTTCGTTGCTCATTTA
This sequence comes from Schistocerca cancellata, assembly GCF_023864275.1. NCBI lineage: Eukaryota > Metazoa > Arthropoda > Insecta > Orthoptera > Acrididae > Schistocerca > Schistocerca cancellata. Next base: position 105,441,500 of record NC_064631.1, on the reverse strand, counting down.
GTTTCATGAGGCTTATGATTCCAATTTCAGACCTTGCCGCCTTAGGAAAACCTGCGTTGGAAATGGTGTCCACTCGATGTGAAACATTTAAGTTGAGGCACCTAACTACAATCCACACAAGAAAATAGAGGCCTACAGATGGCTTTATCCATTTATATAATAAAGGTCGTCTCCCGTTTTTTTTAAAAATAAGAATCCCTGTTTTTGACTGTATACTCAGTTTATACCAGAAAAAAAATAAATTCCTTTTTACTGGCACTTTCTTATTTTCTTCTATTTATTTTAATAAATAGTCACTGTTTACTGGACCTGCAATAGTTGTCGGTAAAGGAATTACTCCAGCATACGTTCGCTGTGGTAACATCAAATTCCATGCATTTAGTTGATCTTCTTGTAAGCGATTCGTGTATACACGACAGTATTTCCTCGCCAACGTCTTTGTGTAATACGTGTCCTCAGAGTACTCTTTATCCGTTAAGAATTCCCAGAGACAGAAAGAAATTTATCCCATATATGCCCAGAGGGTCCATAATGACCTTGCTGTATCACGACGAGGTCAACATAACGAGTGGTTAGAATTAAACTTTACCTGTTTAACACATTACAACACAGAAACTAATTACCGTATGAGGACCAAACTTGTTAGCATTAATGTCAGGGACATGGGGAAGACAAATGATGCAGAATAAATTCAGTTGAAACAGTTTTAATGTGCTGCTACGGTACATCATACCATTACACACCGGTACCATTACTGCTACAAAAGGGGCTCAATATGGCACACATCAGTGTCCAGAAGATAATTCGATCGTTTCCAGATGTATTTCGGAGAAGCAGGTGAACTGCATGAAAACTGTTGAGTTCAATGCCTGTAGGGCGGGTATGAGGGGCTGGCGAAGCATATCGCAGTAACGCTGGCCAGTCACACGGCACGTCTTTGGTCATTGAGCGCTATCCTGTCCAAAACTGAATGGGCCAATGATGAATGTAGCCGTGAAGCCACACCATAGGGTGACACGTTCACTATACAGAGGAACTTCATGCACAGTGACTGGAGCTGAAGATTCCCACACTCGGCAGTTCTGTGTGTTCACCTCACCCGTGTCCGCCCCCGGTAGCTGAGTGGTCAGCGTGACAGAATGTCAATCCTAAGGGCCAGGATTCGATTCCGGATTGGGTCGGAGATTTTCTCCGCTCCGGGACTGGGTGTTGTGTTGTCCTAACTATCATCATTTCATCACCATCGACGCGCAAGTCGCTGAAGTGGCGTCAAATCGAAACACCTGCACCCGCCGAGCGGTCTATCCGACGGGAGGCCCTAGTCACACGACATTAAAATTAAACCTCACCCGCCAGAGAAAAATTAGCTTCGTCTGTGCATAGGATGGTCCACGGCCAGCCCTCGTCAACCGCAATCCTCGCGAGAAAGTGGAGAGAGAAGTCAACACGTCGTTGTGAGTGCTGTGGTGCAAGCTGCTGTACGATACGGATTAGAGTGCTGCAACGCTCCATGTTTGACCGGTCACGGCTCGCCTGGTGACGTGGGGACCGAGCAGCTCGTGTCCGGCCCCACACGACTCGGCTCGGTCACGTACTCGCCCCATATCTGATGTCCGGATTCCGGACAAGCGGATAACCGAGCATGACCGGTCACCGCTGACGTCTCACCACGGCTCGCTGCTCTGTACTGTACTGTACAAATCCAACGCCTCTCTCTCTCTCTCTCTCTCTCTTTTAATACAAAAGTAACGTTTCCAGGAACGGGTACGTTACACAGCTAAATTCATAGAGCACTTTCTTTTATAATATTTACTCCCGTCTTCCTAACGTCCAGGAATTTTGTTGTAAAGAAAACATTGATCACAAGAGACCAATCTGTGTTAATGTAATGAAATGTAAGCGTCAAATAGTGCACCTGATTATGCGAATCAGTCCACATATCAACTGTCGCAGCACATGTTTTATTAATAACTTCCGCAATACCAGAAGGCGTTATACTGTTTCGTATTGCATCAGCTTGTTCTTTGACATGTCTGCTTATAGTAGAGGGATGTGGCATCACATCTGCCACGTTAACTTTTCCATAATGCGCACCTAGATGTATTAATTCTTGCCCTAGTACTCTGAAACCTTCACCGCAAACAGCATTAAAAGGTCTCATATCTTTAGCACTCATTGCAACACACTTTGCTGTAATACTATTTTTTATTACTGCCGGTATTCCTGAAGGAGCTGTGTCATTGTGAGGTTTCTTGCAACTGTGTTTCTTTAAAAGAGTGGTTCGCGATTGAAAACACAATAATGTGGAGCAGTTTATGCACGATACGTACCCAGTAGACGCACTGTTTTCGTCTACAACCACCAAAAATATGCTCCGTACTTGGCTTTTTAGACCTTCCCGTCTCTTCAACGTGTAAACATTGATTTCAATCTTACGTCTTACTGCACTGGTTTCCTCGCACTGCATGATTGCAGAGAGAGAGAGAGAGAGAGACCACAAATGAGAAGCCCGTACTGGCTGCAGTCTCACACGGATAATGACACGTGTAATGTGTTTGAAGTTGCGTGCTACGTATTCGGTCACGGCTTCTATGCTCGGTCACAAGAACTAGTGCGGGCAGCCTATCCAGTTAGGGTGTGCTCGCCCCATCTCGTATTTTGTGCTCGCTTACTCGGTCATGCAGGACTCTAATACGGATCTTGTACAGATACCATTTGAGAATGGTTCGAAGGACTTCCCGTACAGAGGGCCACGGGATGTCCAACAGTCGTGGCACAGCACGCGCACTGCCTATGACGATCACAGCGCTGTCTGCAATAGCAACAGCGATGTCATCAACCACCTGTGGTCCAACCGAACGTCGGCCTCTTCCCAGAGCGACGCCCAGTTCTCCAGTTCATTCGAACTTCTTCATCATGCTCCGCACAGCACGTAGATAAAAAGGATCCTTCAGTAATTCCTTCAGCCGGCGATTTTCTCGATGTGCAGCTGCAGCATTACTGTTGTTTTGATAACAGAGCTTCAGCAATAATGCCCACCACCTTCTGTCCAAGCTCATGTTGACACGTCGACAAGTGCACTGCGACTGGTCGGGTGTTTGAGACTGTTAATCACGATGACTGATCGTGGCACCTGGTGGCCATAGTTGGAACTGGGCGGTGGCACCGTGACGCATGGAAATCGTGCACCACATATGCTGGACATTACTAGTATCAAGTTTGGTACTCGTACGGTAATTAGTTTCCACGTTATAATGTGTTAAATAGGTCACAAAAAGGTGTGCGCTTTGTAAAAATAAGAACTTTCAAAATACGCCGCAATGTAACGTAAATTTGCATGGCAAATACTTTGCAGATTCTTATGCATAATTATACACTCCTGGAAATTGAAATAAGAACACCGTGAATTCATTGTCCCAGGAAGGGGAAACTTTATTGACATATTCCTGGGGTCAGATACATCACATGATCACACTGACAGAACCACAGGCACATAGACACAGGCAACAGAGCATGCACAATGTCGGCACTAGTACAGTGTATATCCACCTTTCGCAGCAATGCAGGCTGCTATTCTCCCATGGAGACGATCGTAGAGATGCTGGATGTAGTCCTGTGGAACGGCTTGCCATGCCATTTCCACCTGGCGCCTCAGTTGGACCAGCGTTCGTGCTGGACGTGCAGACCGCGTGAGACGACGCTTCATCCAGTCCCAAACATGCTCAATGGGGGACAGATCCGGAGATCTTGCTGGCCAGGGTAGTTGACTTACACCTTCTAGAGCACGTTGGGTGGCACGGGATACATGCGGACGTGCATTGTCCTGTTGGAACAGCAAGTTCCCTTGCCGGTCTAGGAATGGTAGAACGATGGGTTCGATGACGGTTTGGATGTACCGTGCACTATTCAGTGTCCCCTCGACCATCACCAGTGGTGTACGGCCAGTGTAGGAGATCGCTCCCCACACCATGATGCCGGGTGTTGGCCCTGTGTGCCTCGGTCGTATGCAGTCCTGATTGTGGCGCTCACCTGCACGGCGCCAAACACGCATACGACCATCATTGGCACCAAGGCAGAAGCGACTCTCATCGCTGAAGACGACACGTCTCCATTCGTCCCTCCATTCACGCCTGTCGCGACACCACTGGAGGCGGGCTGCACGATGTTGGGGCGTGAGCGGAAGACGGCCTAACGGTGTGCGGGACCGTAGCCCAGCTTCATGGAGACGGTTGCGAATGGTCCTCGCCGATACCCCAGGAGTAACAGTGTCCCTAATTTGCTGGGTAGTGGCGGTGCGGTCCCCTACGGCACTGCGTAGGATCCTACGGTCTTGGCGTGTATCCGTGCGTCGCTGCGGTCCGGTCCCAGGTCGACGGGCACGTGCACCTTCCGCCGACCACTGGCGACAACATCGATGTACTGTGGAGACCTCACGCCCCACGTGTTGAGCAATTCGACGGTACGTCCACCCGGCCTCCCGCATGCCCACTATACGCCCTCGCTCAAAGTCCGTCAACTGCATATACGGTTCACGTCCACGCTGTCGCGGCATGCTACCAGTGTTAAAGACAGCGATGGAGCTCCGTATGCAACGGCAAACTGGCTGACACTGACGGCGGCGGTGCACAAATGCTGTGCAGCTAGCGCCATTCGACGGCCAACACCGCGGTTCCTGGTGTGTCCGCTGTGCCGTGCGTGTGATCATTGCTTGTACAGCCCTCTCGCAGTGTCCGGAGCAAGTATGGTGGGTCTGACACACCGGTGTCAATGTGTTCTTTTTTCCATTTCCAGGAGTGTATTTTTATATCTCTTGCTACCTAATATGATTACTTAATAGTTCATAACTAATAAGACTGATTATCAAATTCATAGTGATGAAAGCTGACTGCCGTAAAATGTGTTTTACTTTGATTATTCAAGTTCCACAGTAATATATGACTTTATGTGCCAATGGGGACATCATCGACCCACTGAAAAAAACTTCTTTCAGAAACACAACTACGAATTACTGTCACAAGTGGTTCAAATGGCTCTGACCACTATGGGACTCAACATCTGAGGTCATAAGTCCCCTAGAACTTAGAACTACTTAAACCTAACTAACCTAAGGACATCACACACATCCATGCCCGAGGCAGGATTCGAACCTGCGACCGTAGCGGTCGCGCGTTTCCGGACTGAAGCGCCTAGAACCGCTCGGCCACACCGGCCGGCAATTACTGTTACAGCTCTTGTCAGTGGTCACTAATAAATGACATGCATAAAAGCCATGAAACTCTGTGTTACAAAAGTTTTGGGCATATATGCGTTAATATCTGGGTATCCAGGTTGCTATATGTAGCAACATATCTTACAATCCAGCGATCACTTTAAGTGCTCTCTAACACATCCCGTTCTGTTCATAAATAATGTGCTCGACAAGCAGCGTTCTGAAAGCACGTAATTCAGAGTTCAAGGAACCCAAGATCTTCAAGTAATAATAGTAATTCATTTCATCCTAGAGAAAGACTGCGTCCATTCAGAATGTCACAGAACAACAAGGTCACACAAGTTTGTAATCAATTATTGCACAATGAGGTCGCTGATGTTGAGCTTCAACTAGTGTGAGTGTACCAGTGTGCAACAATTACGATTGTATCTAAAGGTTCGTGAGGTTAATTCATCTGAGAAAAATACATCTGGACATACTCTGTGAAAAGCCTGAATAACCATCGTTTGCAGCGCGGACCGATGGGAGACGTGTAGGAAAACAATTAATGACCTAAATGATAATTAATTGAAACCCTCAGCTGCTGACAGGTGTTGTTGATATACCTCGATGGAGACAGCTGAAAATGTGCTCCCCGACTGGGACTCGAACCCGGGATTTCCTTTTTACATGGCAGACACTATCTATCTAACACAGATGAATAGCGCGACTGCAGGGACTTATCCCTTGCACTCTTTCCAAGAGACCCACATTCCCAACTGTCCACAATCTACGTACGTAATGTACCTAATAGCTATTTGCCCATCCGCTCATTAGTCGCGCACACTAAGGTGACGATTCCTGTAAGAGTTCGGGCAACTTGTGCGCATTCGCAGAGACGAAGGTCAATGGCTGGGTAGCCTTTACTATATATATGACCGTGCTGCTTCTCTAGAACAAATGATAATTTATTGAAACACTCAGCTGCCGACAGGTGTTGTTGATATACCTCGATGGGTAATGACCTTCTGGAGGATACCGACAGGAACGTAGAGCCATTCCGACTCCGGAGTTGTAAGCATCTCCACTAGATTACTCGGCTGAGGATCCATGGTGCAAACAGTCCGATCGAGGTGATCCCATAGAATCCCCATAGTGTTTAAATCTGAAGAGTTTGGTGGCCATTGGAGTACAGTTAACTCATCCTGGTGCTCTTCAAACCACACATGCACACTAAGATTGTGTGACACAGTGCATTGTCCTCCTGGTAGACGCCACCATGGCGAGGAAAAACAAACTGCATGGAAACATTCCCCAGACCGTAACGCCCCTTCCTCCGGCCTGGACCCTACAGACGATTGTTGCAGGACCGTAATCACCAACGACCATCTCGCTGATTCACTTGAAAAAAACATCTGTCGCCAATCAGTGGACGTCCAGCTACCTTCGGCACCGATCAACAGCAGTCAACATTGGTGCATGGACGAGGCGCAGCTGTGGAGGACCATTCGCATCAACGTTCGCTGAATGGTCGTTAAGAAGACATTACTGTTAGCTCCTTGGTTCATCTGGGAGGTCAGTTGCTCAACAGCTGTACAGCACATCTATTAGCCTATCCATCTTTGCAGCTGTCCGCCCCGATAGTTGAATGATCAGCGTGACGGATTGCCGTCCTAAGGGGCCCGGGTTCGATTCCCGAGTGGGTCAGGGATTTCCTCCGCTCAGGAACTGGGTGTTGTCTTCATCATCATTTCATCTCCATCCGGCGCACAGGTCGCCCAATGTAGCGTCGAATGTAATAAAGACCTGCACCAAGGCGGCCGGACCAGCCCTGTAAGGGGCCTCCTGGCCAATGACGCCAAACGCTCGTTTCCATTTTTTCACCTCTGCAGCTGTCGCTCACTCCTGTCATCTATGGCCCGTGGTGCAGAACAGTTGCCTTGGCGCCAGATAGGACCATATTATGTAGCGAAATGTAGCGAAATGCAGGAAGATCTGCAGCGGGTGCAGGGAGTGGCAACTGACCCTTAACATAGACAAATGTAATGTATTGCGAATACATAGAAAGAAGGATCCTGTATTGTATGATTATATGATAGCGGAACAAACACTGGTAGCAGTTACTTCTGTAAAATATCTGTGAGTATGCGTGCGGAACGATTTGAAGTGGAATGATCATATAAAATTAATTGTTGGTAAGGCGGGTACCAGGTTGAGATTCATTGGGAGAGTCCTTAGAAAATGTAGTCCATCAACAAAGGAGGTGGCTTACAAAACACTCGTTCGACCTATACTTGAGTATTGCTCACCAGTGTGGGATCCGTACCAGATCGGGTTGACGGAGGAGATAGCGAAGATCCAAAGAAGAGCGGCGCGTTTCGTCACAGGGTTATTTGGTAACCGTGATAGCGTTACGGAGATGTTTAACAAACTCAAGTGGCAGACTCTGCAAGAGAGGCGCTCTGCATCGCGGTGTAGTTTGCTCGCCAGGTTTCGAGAGGGTGCGTTTCTGGATGAGGTATCGAATATATTGCTTCCCCCTACTTATATCTCCCGAGGAGATCACGAATGTAAAATTAGAGAGATTAGAGCGCGCACGGAGGCTTTCAGACAGTCGTTCTTCCCGCGAACCATACGCGACTGGAACAGGAAAGGGAGATAATGACAGTGGCACGTAAAGTGCCCTCCGCCACACACCGTTGGGTGGCTTGCGGAGTATAAATGTAGAAGTAGACCATGCACGGTAGGCAGTAAGCGAACAGTTTACAAACTTTTGCTCTACGGAAACGCTTCCATCCTCGGCCAGAAAGCCAATGATCGTGCACTTTTGGACGTCAGATAAACCGCTCCGTTTTCGCGTTACGTGCACTACACTGTTTTTCTCCGACCCTGGGCACGCCTTACGTACTGTCCCATGCCGTCTGTGAATGGTTACTGCACGCTGACGTAGAACATAAGCGGTGGCCACATTACTTTGACTGCGCCGCGTATTTCTACACACACCAAAAAACGTTTTGTATCGCCTCGGTTCCGAGAGAAAATTGGAAGAGACATCAACATAATTTCCTCCCTTTTTATTGCTCATGAAAACCACACATTGCATCTTGTACCACCACACAGCGAGACCTTCAGAGGTGGTGGTCCAGGCAGCTGTACAGGCCGGTACCTCTAATACCCAGTAGCACGTCCTCTTGCATCGATGCATGCCTGTATTCCTCGTAGCGTACTATCCACAAGTTCATTAAGGCACTGTCCAGATTGTCCCACTCCTCAATGTCGATTCGGCGTAGATCCCTCTGAGTGGTTGGGGGGTCACGTCGTCCATAAACAGCCTTTTTCGATCTGTCCCAGTTAATTTCGATAGGATTCATGTCTGGAGAAAATGCTGGCCACTCCAGACGAGCAATGTTGTTATCATTGACAAGATGTGCACGATGGGGATGCGAATTGTCGTCCATAGAGGCGAATGCCGGCCGGAGTGGCCGAGCGGTTCTAGGCTCTACCGTCTGGAACCGCGCTACCGCTACGGTCGCAGGTTCGAATCCTGCCTCGGGCATGGATGTGTGTGATGTCCTTAGGTTAGGTTTAAATAGTTCTGAGTTCTAGGGGACTGATGACCACAGCAGTTAAGTCCCATAGTGCTCAGAGCCATTTGAACCATTGTTTGACAGACGAATGTCTCGCCAATACGCTGTCAATATGGTTGCACAATCGGTCAGAGGATGGCATTCACGTATCATGCAGCCGTTACGGCGCCTTAAGTGACCACCAGGAGCGTACGTCGGCCCCAAATAATGCCACCCCAAAACAGCAGGGAACCTCCACCTTTGTCCGCAGCTCGTGGTCGTGCGGTAGCGTTCTCGCTTCCCACGCCCGTGTTCCCGGGTTCGATTCCCGGCGGGGTCAGGGATTTTCTCTGCCTCGTGATGACTGGATGTTGTGTGATGTCCTTAGGTTAGTTAGGTTTAAGTAGTTCTAAGTTGGACTGATGACCATAGTTGTTAAGTCCCATAGTGCTCAGAGCCATTTGAACCATTTGAACCTCCACCTTTCTGCACTTGCTGGACAGTGTGACGAAGGCGTTCAGCCTGACAGGGTTGCCTCCAATCACGTCTCCGACGATTGTCTGGTTGAAGGCATATGCGACACACATCGGTGAAGAGAACTTGATGCCAATCCTTAGTGGTCCATTCGGCATGTTGTTGGGCCCATCTGTACTGCGCTGCATGGTGTCGTGGTTGCAAAAATAGACCTCGCCATTGGCGTCGGGAGTGAAGTTACGCATCATGCAGCCTATTGCACACAGTTTGAGTCGTAACACGACGTCCTGTGGCTGCACGGAAGGTATTATTGAACATGGTGGCGTTGCTGTCAGGGTTCAAAAGGGTGCAAATGGCTCTAAGCACTATGTGATTTAACTTCTGAGGTCATCAGTCGCCTAGAACTTAGAACTAATTAAACCTAACTAACCTAAGGACATCACACACATCCATGCCCGAAGCAGGATTCGAACCTGCGACCGTAGCGGTCGCTCGGTTCCAGATTGCAGCGCCTAGAACCGCACGGCCACTCCGGCCGGCTATCAGGGTTCCTCCGAGCCATAATCCGTAGGTAGCGGTCATCCACTGCGGTAGTAGCCCTTGGGCGGTCTGAGCGAGGCACATATCATCGACAGTTTCTCCCTGTATCTTCTCCATGTTCGAACAACATCACTTTGGTTCACTCCGAGACGCGTGGACACTTCAAAGTAACAATGCGGACGCGATCGAACCGCGGTATTGACCGCCTAGGCACGGTTGAACTACAGACAACAGGAGCCGCGTACCTCCTTCCTGGTGGAATGACTGGAACTGATCGGCTGTCGCCCCCTCTCCGTCTAATAGGCGCTGCTCATGCGTGGTTGTTTACATCCTTGGGTGGGTATTAGGCGGTTGTCCCTTTTTTCTTCTTCGTTTGATATCCAGTCCAAGATACATAATGGTAGCCTTTCTTCTTGAATGCTTTTGACATGGGCACCCCATTATAGTTGTTTCACTTGGATAAAATCATTATTTGATTTCTGAACATTTCTCTGTCTGATTACTTCATATCTTATTTACAACTGTCTTGATGTGATTATTTCAATTCTACTCGCATTTTATTCTTTCGGTTAGATAAATTTAGGAGATACCATTTTTTTAATGGAGTTGTCCTCCGTTTCACTCATAACACAGGTACCTAGAAGAATGTTAACGGTGGCAACATTGAGTCACTGCCACTAAAGAGCATTTGGCCTGAGCTGTTGTCCTGTGGACTATCTAGATTACAAGATATTTTGACATCTCAGCGGAAATGACTCACCCTGTGTGCATAAACCACGATAGCAAATGGATCCAATTTTTGAACATGTGGCATAATGGCAGCAGTTGCTCTCCGTTATGAGTAAACTTGTAAATAAGTTCGTCGTCAGTAAAAAAACCTTCCTACTGTTTTCATGTAAACCGTAGATTGTATGTCAGAAAATTTTGGATTAAGCAAATATGAAACATCTCAAATATAAGCTCTGAGTTTTGAATTTCCCTTACCACACAATGACTTGTTTTTCTTGTGGAATTCCTATGTTCTACTTAATGTTATCGTTTCAAAGTTATTTCAAAAATGTTCAGATGTGTGTGAAATCTTATGGGACAACTGCTAAGGTCATCAGTCCCTACGCTTACACACTACTGAACCTAAATTATCCTAAGGACAAACACACACACCCATGCCTGAGGGAGGACTCGAACCTCCGCCGGGACCAGCCGCACAGTCCATGACTGCAGCGCCTGAGACCGCTCGGCTGATCCCGCGCTGCTCAAAGTTATTTTACTTACAAAATTTGCATGATTAGAATGTGGCATCTGTGAGTCATATTTGTCCTGGTTTCTGTTGTTACACCTTACGCAAAAAAAAAAAAAAAAACACATTTGACCATTCTAGAATATTCTGGTTGTCTTTAAATGAGAACATTTTTAGTGAGGCTTTACTGTGACTGTTAATATACAATGTATTTATTTCCACGTCACGTTTCGATGTTTTCAACCTCCACCATCAGGTGGATTTATGTGAATTAAAATGACGTGTGTATGTTGTGTTACGACTATGGAATAATCTGGAGCACTGTGTAGTAGAAGAGAATAAAAGAAAATACTATTTCAGTACATGGTTCATAATTTTGTGAAAGTCTTTGACCGTAAGGATGAACGAAAATACAAATGTGAAAGTAAAAACACTTCCAGTGATCACAGGCTCCTTTTCATGTCGTGTTACAAAATATGATGGAGAAAGTGTTGCATCACAACAGAAGTAGGAGCCTGTGATAACAGGAAGTATTTTTACTTTTACTTTTATATTTTCGTTCATCATTTCTGTCAAAGACCACGATAAAGCTACATACCATGTGCTGCAATACTGTTTCTTTTTGTTGCCTCCTACTAGACAGTGATACACGGCATCCCAAAGTCATAACACGCCACTCACATGGCGTTTGAAACCACATAAATTCGCCTGATGACGTAGATTTACACTTCCAAAATGCATTGTGAAAATAAATTGTGGCTGGTAAGAGTAAATTTGTTGTTATATTCGATACTCTGGATAGTTTTGTCCAAATTGTCACATACCATAACCAGCCTTCATTATACTGATAAAACCAGCCAATCTAAATTAATTCCTGGTTATAAATAAGGGTACAACTATGGTTAAAGTTAATGTCAGAGATTGTCATATCTAACTACTAAATATCCTTATTAATCTCCAGTGGCGGCTCGTGAACATACATTCCGGGTGTTCACAAAATTTAGATTCAGATAGACTTCAGAATGTGCAATGAATAGCATCAGGTGTATAACAGTTACGCTTGCCAAAAAGATTATACAACTACAGCCATTGCCAATAATAGCAATAATATTAATAATAACAGTAATAACGATAATAATAATAATAATAATAATAATAATAATAAACCCCGTGGAGGCCCGGGAAAAGAATAGGCCTCCGGTATGTTCTGCCAGTCGTAAAAGGCGACGAAAAGAACAAACCACTAATAGGGCTAACCCCCCTTTTAGTGTGATTACTTGGTTCAGGACAGAACTAAAGAAGCCTCGGACAAGTGCCGTCATGGTCGGGGACGACGCTTGAACCCTATGCCCGCCCACAATGGTAACGACACTGCTAGCCAACTGGAAAAGGATTTAAATCCGAATAGAGGTGTTTTGCAGGATATGCTTCCTGCAACCACCCTAGAAGGAAAACAAAGACAGAGGATGAGATGGTCAGATGAAGTTAATCGACACCTCATGTTCTGTTATTACCAAGCAACAAACCTAGGAACCAACACAACTGGATACAGATCACAAGTATACACAACATTTATTACCAGATACCCGGAATTAAAATTTTTAACAGAACAACGACTAGCTGATCAGATCCGTGTAATAATCAAAAATAACAGGATACCCCAGTCAGAATTAGAAAACATCAAACAACAAGTACAACAAATACTGGAACAAAATAATGTGCAATCAGAAGAGGAAGAAAACACAGTAAGGGACTCAAACATCCCAGAGCAAACAAACAAAGACCAACACGCATCAATTAAACAGTCAGAGGAAAACGAAATCTTAAGACAGCCACCAGAACAAGCACAAATAGAACACGAACAGAGACACGTGTTAGATATAGAAGAGAAATTTCAGCTGACATATATAGAATACAAAGACACAAATACAGACATTAGACCATTCTTGCATAGACCGCCAAATAACCCACAAGTCGAAACAACAATAAAAACTATCAACACAATCATACACAACAAAATAAATGAAAACACAACTATGGAAGAGTTACAACTACTGGTTTATATAGGAGCACTCACTACACTAAATATACACACTAGGCAGAGATCAGAACAAACCAACACACAGAAGAAACGCACAAAACCAGCATGGCAACACAGGTTACAGATCAGAATAGAAAAACTGAGAAAAGATATCGGACAGCTAACACAATTTATAAGAAATGAAATATCAGACAAAAAACGAAAAAGGTTAGGTAAAATCTCACAACAAGAAGCAATAGAGCAATTAGATGAAAAAAAGCAGAAATTGCAAGCATTGGCCAAACGACTTAGAAGATACAAAAAAAGTGAAAATAGACAAAACCAAACAATCAACACAAACCAAAAGAGATTTTACCAAACAATGGATAACACACACATTAAAATAGACAATCCACCAAACATAACAGACATGGAACACTTCTGGAGCAGCATATGGTCAAACCCGGTACAACATAACAGGCATGCACGGTGGATACAAGCAGAAACAGACACATACAAGATGATACCACAAATGCCTGAAGTGATAATTTTGCAACATGAAGTCACCCGAGCAATTAATTCTACACACAATTGGAAAGCCCCTGGAAATGATAAAATAGCAAATTACTGGCTAAAGAAGTTCACCTCAACACATTCACATCTAACTAAATTATTTAACAGTTACATTGCAGACCCATACACATTCCCTGATACACTTGCACATGGAATAACCTATCTGAAACCTAAAGATCAAGCAGACACAGCAAACCCAGCTAAATATCGCCCCATAACATGCCTACCAACAATATACAAAATATTAACTTCAGTCATCACACAGAAATTAATGACACATACAACACAGAACAAAATTATAAATGAAGAACAAAAAGGCTGCTGCAAAGGAGCACGAGGATGTAAAGAGCAACTGATAATAGATACAGAGGTGACATATCAAGCTAAAACTAAACAAAGGTCCCTACACTACGCATACATTGATTACCAAAAAGCCTTTGATAGTGTGCCCCACTCATGGTTACTGCAGATTTCGGAAATATACAAAGTAGATCCTAAATTGATACAGTTTCTAAACACAGTAATGAAAAACTGGAAAACCACACTTAATATCCAAACAAATTCAGATAACATCACATCACAGCCAATACAGATTAAGCGTGGAATATACCAAGGAGACTCATTAAGTCCTTTCTGGTTCTGTCTTGCTCTGAACCCACTATCCAACATGCTAAATAATACAAATTATGGATACAATATTACTGGAACATACCCACACAAAATCACACATTTGCTATACATGGATGATCTAAAACTACTGGCAGCAACAAATCAACAACTCAACCAATTACTAAAGATAACAGAAGTATTCAGCAATGATATAAATATGGCTTTTGGAACAGACAAATGTAAGAAAAATACACTCCTGGAAATGGAAAAAAGAACACATTGACACCGGTGTGTCAGACCCACCATACTTGCTCCGGACACTGCGAGAGGGCTGTACAAGCAATGATCACACGCACGGCACAGCGGACACACCAGGAACCGCGGTGTTGGCCGTCGAATGGCGCTAGCTGCGCAGCATTTGTGCACCGCCGCCGTCAGTGTCAGCCAGTTTGCCGTGGCATACGGAGCTCCATCGCAGTCTTTAACACTGGTAGCATGCCGCGACAGCGTGGACGTGAACCGTATGTGCAGTTGACGGACTTTGAGCGAGGGCGTATAGTTGGCATGCGGGAGGCCGGGTGGACGTACCGCCGAATTGCTCAACACGTGGGGCGTGAGGTCTCCACAGTACATCGATGTTGTCGCCAGTGGTCGGCGGAAGGTGCACGTGCCCGTCGACCTGGGACCGGACCGCAGCGACGCACGGATGCACGCCAAGACCGTAGGATCCTACGCAGTGCCGTAGGGGACCGCACCGCCACTTCCCAGCAAATTAGGGACACTGTTGCTCCTGGGGTATCGGCGAGGACCATTCGCAACCGTCTCCATGAAGCTGGGCTACGGTCCCGCACACCGTTAGGCCGTCTTCCGCTCACGCCCCAACATCGTGCAGCCCGCCTCCAGTGGTGTCGCGACAGGCGTGAATGGAGGGACGAATGGAGACGTGTCGTCTTCAGCGATGAGAGTCGCTTCTGCCTTGGTGCCAATGATGGTCGTATGCGTGTTTGGCGCCGTGCAGGTGAGCACCACAATCAGGACTGCATACGACCGAGGCACACAGAGCCAACACCCGGCACCATGGTGTGGGGAGCGATCTCCTACACTGGCCGTACACCACTGGTGATCGTCGAGGGAACACTGAATAGTGCACGGTACATCCAAACCGTCATCGAACCCATCGTTCTACCATTCCTAGACCGGCAAGGGAACTTGCTGTTCCAACAGGACAATGCACGTCCGCATGTATCCCGTGCCACCCAACGTGCTCTAGAAGGTGTAAGTCAACTACCCTGGCCAGCACGATCTCCGGATCTGTCCCCCATTGAGCATGTTTGGGACTGGATGAAGCGTCGTCTCACGCGGTCTGCACGTCCAGCACGAACGCTGGTCCAACTGAGGCGCCAGGTGGAAATGGCATGGCAAGCCGTTCCACAGGACTACATCCAGCACCTCTACGATCGTCTCCATGGGAGAATAGCAGCCTGCATTGCTGCGAAAGGTGGATATACACTGTACTAGTGCCGACATTGTGCATGCTTTGTTGCCTGTGTCTATGTGTCTGTGGTTCTGTCAGTGTGATCATGTGATGTATCTGACCCCAGGAATGTGTCAATAAAGTTTCCCCTTCCTGGGACAATGAATTCACGGTGTTCTTATTTCAATTTCCAGGAGTGTAGCATAGTCAAGGGCAAACACACTAAACAAGAAGATTACATATTGGATAACCACAGCGACTGCATAGAAGCGATGGAAAAAACAGATGCCTATAAATACCTAGGATACAGACAAAAAATAGGAATAGATAATACAAATATTAAAGAAGAACTAAAAGAAAAATATAGACAAAGACTAACAAAAATACTGAAAACAGAATTGACAGCAAGAAACAAGACAAAAGCTATAAATACTTATGCTATACCAGTATTGACCTACTCATTTGGAGTAGTGAAATGGAGTGACACAGACCTAGAAGCACTCAATACACTTACACGATCACAATGCCACAAATATAGAATACATCACATACATTCAGCAACAGAAAGATTCACATTAAGCAGAAAGGAAGGTGGAAGGGGATTTATAGATATAAAAAACCTACATTATGGACAGGTAGACAATTTAAGAAAATTCTTTCTAGAACGAGCAGAAACTAGCAAAATACACAAAGCAATCACTCATATAAATACATCAGCTACACCATTGCAATTTCATAACCACTTCTACAACCCTTTAGATCACATAACATCAACAGATACAAAGAAAGTAAATTGGAAAAAGAAAACACTACACGGCAAGCACCCGTATCATCTAACACAGCCACACATAGATCAAGACGCATCCAACACATGGCTAAGAAACGGCAATATATACAGTGAGACGGAAGGATTCATGATCGCAATACAGGATCAAACAATAAACACCAGATATTACAGCAAGCATATTATTAAAGATCCCAATACCACAACAGATAAATGCAGACTTTGCAAACAACAAATAGAAACAGTAGATCACATCACAAGCGGATGTACAATACTAGCAAATACAGAATACCCCAGAAGACATGACAATGTAGCAAAAATAATACATCAACAACTTGCCATAAAACATAAACTAATAAAACAACACGTTCCCACATACAAGTACACACCACAAAATGTACTGGAGAATGATGAATACAAATTATACTGGAACAGAACGATTATAACAGATAAAACAACACCACATAACAAACCTGACATCATACTCACCAATAAAAAGAAGAAATTAACACAACTAATTGAAATATCCATACCCAACACAACAAATATACAGAAGAAAACAGGAGAAAAAATTGAAAAATACATCCAACTGGCTGAGGAAGTCAAGGACATGTGGCATCAGGATAAAGTCGACATTATCCCAATTATACTATCAACTACAGGAGTCATACCTCACAATATTCACCAGTACATCAATGCAATACAGCTACATCCAAACATATATATACAACTACAAAAATCTGTAATTATTGATACATGTTCAATTACCCGAAAGTTCCTAAACGCAATATAACATATACCATACAGTTACAAGGAAGTCACGCTTGACCGAGGTCCGCGTCACGTTCCACTTTTAACCAGACTTAAGTCTGAGAAAAAAAAGTATATAATAATAATAGCATGCATAACTTGTCTGAAAAAGAAGTAATAGTTTTTGTGGAATTTTGTTGTTTTTGTACACAATTAAGTACAGTTTAGGGCAAGAACAAAGTAATGTTAAAGCTTTCACTACTCCCCGTTTCGCATTTTTGTGTAAGGGGAGTTTTTTTGTGTGACTAATGTACAAGATCCTTAACATGTGTAATACTACACGCGTTAACTTCTGGAACATTCTTATGTTGCACGTACACACCAAATTAGCTCATTTTATGGTTTTTTGTTGCATGTTCGCATGTACGCGCACTTATTTGATTGCGACATTTCCTGAGTCAACGGACCTCGTCTGGGAGTAACTTGTCCTGGTAATTTTCTTTTCTGTTAGCACTTAAAACATAGTGAACAGAATTCATGTTGGCACTGCACGCGGAAAGCTGATTCCAGCATAGTAAACAACCAATTCCAAACGAACTGCCGTTTGTGGAAATGATTAAATTCAGGTATTAATTTCTACCAGCATGGCCACCTGACTAGAATACATATGAGGCGCCGAGAATCATAAGGACAAAAAGCACACCGTCATGGATCCCACATTTAAGTGAATATCATACGAACCAGTGAGACACCGGGTTCCCGGGTTCGATTCCCGGCGGGGTCAGGGATTTTCTCTGCCTCGTGATGGCTTGGTGCTGTGTGCTGTCCTTAGGTTAGTTAGGTTTAAGTAGTTCTAAGTTCTAGGGGGCTGATGACCATAGATGTTAAGTCCCATAGTGCTCAGAGCCATTTGAACCCATTTGAACCAGTGAGACAGCTTCCTGTGAATGTCTTTTATACAGTGTGAGCCTACAGCACAGATAAACATGACTCACCATAAGATCAACAGATTTCAGAAGCATGAATAAATGCTACAGTCTCACAATCGACGATGATGTGTTTTACGGTTCTCTGCGACCCAGCTGGATTAGCCTAATATAAAATTCAAAACTTGATATACTACAACCCATTCAGAAACCAACGGAATAGGTTTTTCAGTCGGTATAACTATAACATGTTCTGATATCCGAACTAATTTTATTACATAGTGAGTGAATCGGCATATCTGAGAAATGTGCCGCCGTCCATCGGGATTTATACCAAGTGAATAGGGATACAAGTATGCTGCAGCGTGCTGCCACCTGGTGACACTGAGGTAAACTAGTAGTTGAGTGGTAAAGGCTAGCTGTGCAAGGACTGAACCATGTACGTTGTTTGTCAAATCCGTATGTAATTGAAATGTCAGGCAATTACGTCACGCCAGTTGCGCATGCGCAAAAGCTCCTTAAAACGTGCACAACTGACGATGTGATCACGACCCTGATGTCAAGTTTCACGAAGTCTAAAGGAGTAGCGGTGTAGCATAGTGGGGTAAATTCAGTACCGTGTTTTTCAGATTACTGCATCTGCATTAAGTTTAACGTCATTCATAGAAAAATAACAAAAAAAATCCACAAGGTGTCAAAAATTGGGGTGTTCAAGAGCTCTCGTGCTCTTATGCAGCAGCAGCCACTGTTGTTTCTTATTCTGGAGGTTTGTTGAAATGTGTAGTTGGGAACCCTATTGACTGCATGTAAAGCAGAGCCCAGCAGAAACAGGGGAGAGCGAATCAGTGTTTAGCCATTAGCGAAAGTATAGACATCGTCTCTACAACAGGGGAAGAAGACAGGTAGAAATTGGTACCAGCGTACTTTGTGCGGGCTAAATGCTGTCGTAGAGGCCAAAGAGGTGCCATCTGTGTTGGCGTCCTAAATGACGGTAAGTTATTGTGTACTGTGTTTGACAGGGGAGAGTCCGCTGACACTAGGGAGGTGCATCAAGAGCTAACAACGATGGCAAGTGCGGTACCGCAGTGCCTTGCGCCATGGAGGAAGCCCAGGAACGTACCCACAGCTTTTGCATGGGGGTGGAGGGAGGGGGGGCGGTCCAACACTATCATTTAGGAAGGTAAACCTGTCTTCGCCCACCACATAAAAAAGGTTTCGCTGTTAACGCCAATAGAGTCAATCAAGCAGAAATTAAGAAACCCACAAATACGTTAGCATTCATGTTACATGAGGGTAAAACTGTAGAGAAACACTAATTGATCCAAGCGTCTTTAAATAAGACATACGTATTGTAGCTGTTGAGGTATTTATTTGTGAAAAAGCAACTAATTGTAAGCTAACATTGGAGGTAATTATATATTTTTGAATATCATTATTAATTATTTATATTAAGCAATAGTATTATTATATTAGTCTTTGTATTTAAATTGTGGCACTTTGGCATTTTGCTGTAACTTCATGTCGTAAGTTAATTTAAAAATAAACATAATTACTTCAAAGTATTATATTTAGCCTTTTACGTCTTGCTGCTAACGTACTAATAATTTCTTCACAATCTAGTTGCACCGCCAGATCACGATGAACACTCATTAGAGCAAGACCAGTAAGTCTTTCACGTCCCATTTTATTCCTTATGTAAGTTTTTAGCCTCTTCATAATCGAGAAACATCTTTCAGGGGTCGCCGTTGACACTGGGAGTGTGGCAAATATGATAAGAAGCTTTTTTTTTTATCGAAGGGAAAAACAGTTCATCACACTGATCAATAACTTCTATTGCAGTGACAGGTTTTTCCTCTACAGATTTCCAGTGATTGTGCCATATCTCGTATTCACTCAGAATTGTTGTGCCTACATTCTCACCAAGAAATATTTGCGCTATCTTCTTAAGATATTCTTTTGATCTGGAGTCATTATTGGTTTTCTCAGGCAGAAGCATCTGAATTCCTTCGATTTTTTCTTCATGTGGTTTAAAACGAGCATCAAGTTCTGTGATCACATGTTCAATAAAAGGGTAAAATACATTTCGACGATAATATATTTCAGCAGTTTCTCCTGGTATATTGCTGCACAGGGTTTGCCTTCCAGTCGTTCTTGGAACAGTTATGCAATTGAGCTCATCTGTTTTGCCTGCCCGAAAAGGACTGAGAACTCACTGTCATTCCAAATATTTTGTAGAGTAGTTTTAACTGTTGTCGCATAACTGCAAGTGTTCATGTAATTTATGATATAGTCTACAGAATTCCTGACGTTATACAGGCTAAATAAATAACTTAAGCTATAAACAAATATATTCCACATCTTTCCAGCTGGGGCATGTAACGATCAGCGACAGCTAGGACGACAGTGTACAGTGATGGACCTGAATATCGTGCTTCATTCAAATAGTTGCTATTAATATAGTAATTGTAGTTTGATGCGACAGGTAATTTTCCTCTTTATATGGAATCTGAACTTGCTAAGGCGTAAGGAATTAATACACAACATTCTTTTTAGCATCGTACTAACGGTTCAATGTTTATTAAAATCACAGTGAAATGTATGAATTTGTTGACGCAGCAATATTTTGATCACATTCAGTTCTCAGATAATAATTGATACGTTTTTCAATCTTACTGAAATGTTCCTCCGCAATTGTGTACGAAATATAATAATGATCAATAACGGTTCTTGTTTTGGATGTCTAATCATACTTTCAACAAGTCACTTAACGTTTCTGTGAGTAGCTTAATAAGTCTTTTAGTTCGTCATCATGGAGAAAGACTGTTCGGTATCTGCAGTCCCGTGCATATGTTACATGTTTTGTACTTGGCAGTGAAAATTTACGAGGGTTTAACATTTCGACAAAGAAAGTTGAATTCCGCTACATTTTTAACAATTTCAGAATTTCGCCGCTACGCCACGAAGGCCAAAAAAACTCCAATACGCGTAGCGGAATTCCGCTACGGTTGGCTAGTTTGCACTCACTTCCGTTGCACACATAGTGAGGGTGGGGGTAGACACCCCGCCGCAGGGCACAGCTATTTTTTGCAGCCTCATTCCTCCATGGCTTGTCACTACGTCAACCAAGAATTGATTTGACTGTGCGGCACTCAAAAGAATCACGGTTATTGTTGATCAAAATCATACAGAAGGATCACCCTCATAGGATATAGTAAACATTCTGCTTATTGCAGGAGGCGCTCTGTAGAAATCACTGCCATCCGAGACTCTCAAGCGAACACTTCTACCGAGGGAGGGACTTTGGGTCCAGGCTCTGAGGGAGAGCAGCCTTTGGTGCAGAAAGTACGACTCACAATTTTTCATTTATTAAAGCCACCACTCGTGGGCAATGGCAATGCCAAGTATGGTGAGTAACTGGAGTGTTCGAAAAGCGAGTCATACAGTGTACGCGAGGATTTCAGACTTACAGTTGGTCCTTCACATGTTAATTCATGTACATTTATCAGTAATCCTGAGCTCAACATGTGCTCAATCAAGATGGTGGGTGCACGCTTGATTCTGTCTGTAATTCTTTCTTTCGTCCCCGATTAACATTCGGTAATCACTGTGTGACTTCCGCGAACTTAATTGTTTCCAGAAATATTGTGTTGACATCAATGTTTTCCACTCAGATTCATTATCTGATCTTTGCCAATGTCCTAACATTGTAATTCAGTTATAACCTATGTTAATACTCGCCCACGTAACAGTTTTCTGTTTTTGTGCAGTCGTGTTTTACTTGAAGTCTACCGCAAACTGTAATAAATAGGGTTTACAGTGACCATTGTCTCACTGAGTAGTTTGATGACCCCCCTATTTCTACCATCTTGTGAGATACAGCACCGCCCGCATCTCGTGGTCGTGCGGTAGCGTTCTCGCTTCCCACGCCCGGGTTCCCGGGTTCGATTCCCGGCGGGGTCAGGGATTTTCTCTGCCTCGTGATGGCTGGGTGTTGTGTGCTGTCCTTAGGTTAGTTAGGTTTAAGTAGTTCTAAGTTCTAGGGGACTTATGACCACAGCAGTTGAGTCCCATAGTGCTCAGAGCCATTTGAACCATTTTTGAGATACAGCACCCAAGTTCCACATATGCTAGGACCGCTCATGTTTAATAAATTTGTTTCATTAAGTTATCCGTTGCGCAGCACGAGTAATTCCTCTCATCTGGTCTGGAGGTCGCACTGCTACTTCATTTGTCGGAAATAGTGCGATCTCCATACCAGATGAGAGGAAACTCAGAACACAGCAAACCGTAAGTAATTACTTATTTACATAAAAATCTGCGACGCGAACTGTTCGATAATCTAAAAATGACAAAAAGTATCGTTATAGATCCCACTGATAGCGCCTTAGAGCAAGAAAAAGGTGAAACGCGTCTGGGAAAAATAAATTAAGTTCCAGCAAGAAAAGGCGATTTTATTTACAAGACTAGTATTTCTTTGCTTGCTGCAGAGGATGGCCACGCAAACAAACTTGTTACTCGTAATTGAATTCACGTGACCGTACGGGGAGTGATTTGACTGTCGGTAAGGTCATCTGGTACAGCTCTTTCTGACATACACAATACAAAATTATAAATATGTCCTCGTCAGTCAGTTGAGCGCAGTTTGCAGGACCCATTTCATATGGCCCTACTATTTCAGGCAGATGTCGATATTATTTCAAGCCTACGAGTATCACACCTGAGCGCATACAAAGTGCGACAATAAAGTCTGATGTGCAAAAAAAATGAGACTGATGTGAAAAAAATGTTGCTTACCGTTTTAGTCAAGTTTAGAGTTGTCTCCTTCAAAGTAGTTCCCTTCAGATTGCACACACTTTTTCCAGCGCTTCTGCCATTGATGATAACATCTCTGCAACTCATCTTCTGTAATATGCTCCTTGAACCTCATCACAGCTTGTTGGACATCTTGTTTGAAAATGGTGTCCCTTGAGCGCCGTTTTGACTCTTGGAAATAGCAAAAAGTCGCACAGAGCGATATCTGGTGAATAAGGTGGCTGTGGTAGTACTGAAATTTGTTTTGAGGTTAAAAATTGCTGTACTGACAGAGCAGTGGTGAGAGATTTTTCGGGACCATTTTTGCACAAATCTTTCTCATACCAAGATCTTCAGTTATTATTAGATGAACCGTTTCTCGATTGATGTTCAGTTCTTCTGCAATCATTTTCATGGATAATGTTCGATCAGATAGTACGAGTTCACCCTGGCCAAGTTGACATCCGTCTGTGAGGTTGATGGTCATCCACTGGGGTCTTCATCTTCAATATTCGTTCTGCCTTCACTAAACATTTTTTTCCAACGAAAAACTTGAACTCTTGACATAACCTCCTCTCCAAAAGCCTTCTGAAGCTTGACGTAAGTTGTCGTCGCGTTTTCACCCAATTTAACTCAAAAAGAAATGGATACTGTTGCCCTATATTATGCGGTTCCATTTCCGAGACACAAACAAGAGTTAACTTATTAAAGCACAACCCACGACTGAGCAGTTGCATCGATGCGCCGTTTGGACTAGAAGCAGCTTATAGACCAAGGTCAAAGATATTGTGCCTACGCAAGCCTGCAGGATTGCCACATCTTGCACAGAAAATCAGTCTCATTACTTTATTGTCACACCTCGTACACTGTTTTATTTGAAAGTCGACTTTCCTAATACGATTCTCTCTATCCTCATAGATTAGGAAGATGGAAATCAGTTACACATTAGCGACGAAAATAAAGTTTCTTGAAATATATTTGTTTCGAGGACGTACGATATCGACTCTGCACAGAGTCAGTCACTTCCATCTCTTGAGCTGAGTGAATCTACTGAGACATTTCTTAGATGAAAAGTAGGTATCTTTTATCACTATGTTTCGGCTGTTTCCTTTTATAACGGAAACTGTGTTTCCAGAATGAGATTTTCACTCTGCAGCGGAGTGTGCTCTGATATGAAACTTCCTGGCAGATTAAAACTGTGTGCCGGGCCGAGACTCGAACTCGAGTTCGAGTCTCGGTCGGGCACACAGTTTTAATCTGCCAGGAAGTTTGAAACTGTGTTGTTCAACATAGTTTCCAGGTTCTCTTTTTTTAAAAAGTTTTACTTCTCCTCGCTTAGAACCTATGTAGCTCAGGACTGAAAGCTTCTGCGTCGCAATCTTTAGTGTTTGTTGTTACTGATCCCATGAATCCACGAACCTGAGCCAATAATTCGTCTACAGATAAACAAGTTGTAGTGGAGGATGCAGCAATGAATAAGCCACTGTATGGGGTATGTTTGTTTCTGCCTCAATTACTGTTGGTATAGCATTCCACGCTGCTATTAAAACATCTTTCCTCAGTTTACATGGTTACTTCATAATATCAGACTGATATTTATATATGCATAAAAAGTTTCTACGTACAATATTAGGTATTCTTACGAACCACGCGGTATGTCAGAGGGAGAAGGACACAGTGACCATTCATCTAACGTCACACTTAAATTCTGTTAAAAGTTGCCTCCCACTTCATATACCGCACGTAACAGGATTTTCCACTTTCATAATGTTGCACAGTGTGTGACTACTTTACTTAATAAAGTTAGAGATGGGTCGGCTTCACAACGACAGTGTAATTGCCTAAAAACTATAAAACCTTAACATTTTTTGCAGGTATGAACACTTGCTTTGCATGCACAGAGCTCTACTTCTAGCATCACATTACAGAGCCTTCCTTTCTCCGAGGAACGTCTCTTCTAATACTTGCCTCCTTCGGTACCAACACTTTCATTGTATCCGCTTCGAAATCCATAGAAAATAGCTGGCCTTCGTGTTCGACGAGGACCACCGGACCTGCAACAGACGACAATCTGGCGATTAATCGTGCAAGTGTCAAGTGTTTGGCCGGTTAGAAGGAGACGTTTCCTTTCACAATGTTTCGATCATGTCACATTTACCAATTTGCCACTAACGTGTTCCCATAGACTTGGTCGTTGAAAACAAAACCAAAAGCTCTAATCTCGAAGTTAGTCAGCTGTTGATCTTAAGTTTTCTTAGCAAGAGACGCAAATATTTATTATTCTTAAAAAGCGACTACGAGAGTGAGTGTGTTAATAATGAAACTTGCGGCAGGAAAGAACACTTGATTTTATTTGTTTTATGTGATGCAATTTTGTTTTACAATATTTGGCATCGCTATCAATACCTAAAGCTGTGTAGTTGCCTCGATAACATAGCAGCAAAGGTATCGATGCTGACAGCATCACAAGGTATCCAATCTCCAACCTTTTACGTATCTTTAAGGGTACTCAGAATTCAATGCGAAATAAAAAAATTACGGAATTTTTTCATGAACCAAATTGAGTAAAAACTCATTTACAATGGCGAGGATTAATATTTCCATTGTAAACAAAATATAGGCCTAGACATAAATTGTATGCTGCTTATCAGTGCTATTATTGCACTGCATCATTTCAAGCTTTTCTTTAAGACAAAACTGCTCTTTTACAATAAACTTTTTTTAAAAGATAGAAGCACCCTACAGTGTTTATGCCTATTCGTTTGTTTTACGAAAAACAAACGAATAGGCATAAACAATGTAGCAGTGTGAATGAAAGACAATTAAGAAAATCAATTATAAATAGTGCAGTGCAGGAATAACGCAAAATGCCAAAAACTGCAGATGTGAAATGCTGCTACAAAGAGGGGAAGGTGCAGACTATGTACAGAAAAACCAGTGCCACAGAAGATGCTTTATAAATAAAAACGAAACGCTTCTGGTGTAATTCTTTTTAATTACATTGCAGTCAGCTCAAGACAGATAACCTATAATAACAGATATTCCAAGCATGATCCATAGGGTTCATGTCTGCAGAACACGCTGGCCACTCTAGTTGAGTGATGTCGTTATCCTGAAGGAAGTCATTCACAAGACGTGCACGGTGGGGCGCGAACTGTCGTCCATGAAGATGAATGCCTCGCCAACATTCTGCCGATATTGTTACACTATCGGTCGGAGGATGGCATTCACGTATCGTACAGCCATTACGGCACCTTCCACGACCACCAGGGGCGTACGCCAGCCCCACATAATGCCACCGCAAAACAGCAGGGAACCTCCACCTTGCTGCACACGCTGGACAATGTGTCTAAAGCGTTCAGCCTGACAGGGTTGCCTCCAAACACGTCTCCGACGATTGTCTACATATGCGACACTCATCGGTGAAGAGAACGTGATACCAATCCTGAGCGGTCCATTCGGTATGTTCTTCGGCCCATCTGTACAGCGCTGCATAGTGTCGTGGTTGCAAAGATCGACCTCGCCATGGACGTCATGAATGAACTAGCGCATCGTGCAGTCTATTGCGCAGTTTGAGTCGTAACACGACGTCCTGTGGCTGCACGAAAAGCATTATTCAACATGGTAGCGTTGCTGTCAGGGTTCCTCCGAGCGATAATCCTTAGGTAGCGGTCATTCTCTTGGGCGGCCTGAGCGAGGCATGTCATCGACAGTTCCTGGCTGTCTCCCCTCCATGTCCGATATGCCTGGACACTTCCCTTGTTGAGAGCCCCTCCTGGTACAATGCAGATGCGATCGAACCGCGGTATTGACCGTCTAGGCATGGTTGGACTACAGACAACACTAGCCGTGTACCTCCTTCCTGGTGGAATGACTGAGACCCCCTTCGTCTAATAGGCGCTGCTCTTGCATGGTTATTTCCATCTTTGGGAGGGTTTAGTGACATCTCTGAAGAGTCAAAGAGACTGTGTCTGTGATTCAGTATCCACAGTCAACGTCTGTCTGCACGAGTTCTGGGAACCGGGGTGGTCCAAAACTTTTTTGATGTGTGTATAATTGAATATAAGTTCGATTTTCGTATTTCTTTTTAAAATTATCACTTCTTTCTTTTAAAATTTAAAACTGTTTCCATTCACCACGTTCTATGGTATTATGTTGACGGCTGTGGCGTCAGAAGAGACAGCCAGCCATAAAGTTAAATGATAAATCTGTGAAATCCTAAAAACAAATTGGACTCCGTACTAGGGGGGGGGGGGGGGGGTAAACGCTACGAAAAACAAGTCAGTCAGCAACGTACCATTAACAACTATTTAACTGAACAGCATTACACATTGCCAAATCGAAACTTATTTTACTGTACACGTCATCCTCAGGTCACATTAGTAGTGTTAACACTGGTTTCGACTACTTTGTAAGCGACAGTAATAAATTACTAATCGAACTAACCTATGCTCTCTTGAAGCTGTTACGCACTAGGAATGTTCGAAAGGTGAGGTCCAGAAGACTGCGAAATGGAAACCACAGTGAAAGTCGGATGAACCTTTGCAGAGACGTGTTGGACAGTGTCTACAGTATACCCATCGATCATGTCACGTCGCTCTTTTCAGTTCTGAGCGCACGGTTAGCGCGTGAAGGTGCCCAGAAAATGGTGTCCTCAATCAAGTACGAGTGGTTGTGAGAGGTTTCGCCTCATTTCATACAGCCCACACGAATTATTTGTAATGCATTTCCTCCTTCATGACAATTCTCGGTGGGACACTGCAGGAACAATGAGAACGCTTCTGTAGCGTTTTCGATGGGAAGAGTTTGACTGACCACCGTATAGCCCGTACCTGCCAACCTGTGACTTTCATCGTTACTCACATGAACCGCTGGATAAGACAACATTTTGGCACAAACAACATACTGCAGACGAGCGTAGAGAATTTGCAGTAATCATAGGCGCCTGTCTTCTATGACGAGGGTACTGGAAAGTTGGTACAACTTTGCGACAAATGTCTCAGTCGGAGCAGCGACTATGTGGCGAAATAGGCGATGTAGCTAACTGTTGCAAATAAATCATTTTTTATTTTCACTGTGGTTTCCATTTCGCGACCGATCGGACCTTACTTTCTTTTTTTTATTTATTTACTTATTTATGAACATTACATCATTACAAAAATGGTTCAAATGGCTCTGAGCACTATAGGACTTAACATCTGTGGTCATCAGTCCCCTAGAACTTAGAACTACTTAAACCTAACTAACCTAAGGACATCACACACATCCATGCCCGAGGCAGGATTCGAACCTGCGACCTTAGCAGTCGCGCGGTTCCGGACTGGGCACCTAGAACCGATTACATCATTACAACATAACATGTTTACAACAACACATGGACAGAAATGTAATTGTGAGTGCAGGTCAGTGTTGTACAAAATAGAAATCCTTTAAAGAAAACAAAATTAAAAACAAAGACATTGTAAAGTGTGACAAATTATTCACAGAGTACTTTTGGTAACAATCCTAAAGAAATGTGTATGAGTTGTGAAATTGAAACAAATTGGAATAAGTGTATCATATAGTAGTAAAAGAAAATGGACAACTCTATTGATAAGTGGGAAGCAAAAATGGATACTTCTATCGAAGGTATTCATTGTAACTGAAACATCCTCTGATAACCATACAATAACGCAACTGATAAACTGTTTGCAAAATGTTCGCTGTACTTAGGTGAACGGTTCAGTCGTTGATGACTTTCCCACAGGTAAGCCATGTACTGCACGGCGTTACTCTGTTGCAACTCAAAAATAGCGTAGGCGCTGTTTGGTTTATAAGCCCCACCATCAGTCGGCATAACTCCCATACTTTCCACACGTAGCGGCACTCTATACGGTGTTCTCTGGTGTCAGCATCTCCACACTGGCTGCATTCGTTCGTCTGACTAAGGTGAATGTCTGCTACTCTCTGTGTAGTCGGAAAGGTGTCACTGACTAGTCTGTACCACAGCGAACTGGTGTCCAACGGCAAGAATGGGTTGTTAATATTAGCCCATACCTACTTCCAGGCGACCGTTGGCATCCGTATTTCCAGTTTGTGCGCTGGTGGACAGCCTAGGAGAGCTTCATAGATCCGTCCAGCCGACGTATTCCGATCTGTAGCCGCCTCCAAGACGTAACTGCGTGCAGGATAAAATATCCTTACACAGGACATCTTAAAAGGGATGCCCGGTATTGAAACTGGAGCGCGCTGTGACTGAGGCCGGTATCGGTCCAATATGGCTGCTGTTGTCCCGCCCGGGTGGTCGGTTTGTAGCTTCGCTGTTCGGAGGACGAGGAGTGCTGTGCACTTCCGTCGGAAGTCGATCAGTCGCAGTCCTCCAAGTGATCGATCGAGGACGCAGGTGGTGGTTCGCACTTTGAAAATAGAGTGTCTCCGCAGCATCCAGTACACTGCTTTCATTATCGTATTACCCAGAAGCTTCGGTGCCGAATAGCCCTCGTAGTAAGTCGTCAGACTGAACAGGTCAAAAGAGGCGCTGTTTTCCTTTTTTGGTACGTGTTTTTCTGTCGAGTCTTACTTTGTCTAATAATACCTTCATTTAAGATTTGTTTTATTCTGGCGATTTTTGTTCACCTGCGACCGCCAACCGCTATTTTCCTGCTCTCTGGCCCCATCTTAGGTGGGCGTTGTAGAGGGCGCAGTTTTGAAATGTTCTGTCCCTCCTTTAATATTCTGCTTCCCATAGGCGTATGCTGCCTATCTTCCAACAAGTCGATAGCAGGAAACGGCAAATCACTAACCCCAACTAAAACGTCCACACTTGCACTAAAATTTATTGAACAGGTTTCGGATATGCTAATTAGGTAAGGTTGTAATGCTGATCATAGTTTATGAGCAAATAGTTCATATATTCTGCTATCAAATGCACCAGTCCTTAATCGGGAAACCCCATTATAAAAATCTATCAAAATCCTAAGATTCTTTCAGTTCAAGAATGAAAAAAGTAAAAATACATAAAATGCAGAAAACGTTGCAGACGGGACACCCACAGCTGTAACTAACCAGCTTGGGGATAAAGAAGCCCCTTCAGCTGTACTTACACTACTGGCCATTAAAATTGCTACACCAAGAAGAAATGCATATGATAAACGGGTATTCAATGGACAAATATATTATACTAGAACTGACATGTGATTACATTTTCACGCAATTTGGGTGCATAGATCCTGAGAAATCAGTACCCAGAACAATCACCTCTGGCCGTAATAACGGCCTTGATACGGCTGGGCATTGAGTCGAACAGAGCTTGGACGACGTGTACAGGTACAGCTGCCCATGCAGCTTCAACACGATATAACGGTTCATCAAGAGTAGTGACTGGCGTATTGTGACGAGCCAGTTGCTCGGCCACCATTGACCAGACGTTTTCAATTGGTGACAGATCTGGAGAATGTGCTGGCCAGGGCAGCAGTCGAACATTTTCTGTATCCAGAAAGGCCCGTACAGGACCTGCAACATGCGGTCGTGCATTATACTGCTGAAATATAGGGTTTCGCAGGGATCGAATGAAAGGTAGAGCCACGGGTCGTAACACATCTCAAATGCAACTTCCACTGTTCAAAATCTCGTCAATGCGAACAAGAGGTGACCGAGACGTGTAACCAGTGGCACCCCATACCATCACGCCGGGTGATACGCCAGTATGGCGATGAAATGGCTCTGAGCACTATGGGACTCAACTGCTGTGGTCATAAGTCCCCTAGAACTTAGAACTACTTAAACCTAACTAACCTAAGGACAGCACACAACACCCAGCCATCACGAGGCAGAGAAAATCCCTGACTCCGCCGGGAATCGAACCCGGGAACCCGGGCGTGGGAAGCGAGAACGCTACCGCACGACTATGGCGATGACGAATACACGCTTCCAATGTGCGTTCACCGCGATGTCGCAAACACGGCATCATGATGCTGTAAACAGAACCTGGATTCATCCGAAATATGACGTTTTGCACCCAGGTTCGTCGTTGAGTACACCATCGCAGGCGCTCCTGTCTGTGATGGAGCGTCAAGGGTAACCGCAGCCATGGTCTCCTAGCTGATAGTCCATGCTGCTGCAAACGTCGTCGAACTGTTCGTGCAGATGGTTGTTGTCTTGCAAAATTCCCCATCTGTTGACTCAGGAATCGAGACGTGGCTGCACGATCCGTTACAGCCATGCGGATTAGATACCTGTCATCTCGACTGCTAGTGATACGAGGCCTTTGGGATCCAGCACGGCGTTCCGTATTACCCTCCTGAACCCACCGATTCCATATTCTGCTAACAGTCATTGGATCTCGACCAACGCTATCAGCAATGTCGCGATACGATAAACCGCAATCGCGATAGGCTACAATCCGACCTTTATCAAAATCGGAAACGTGATGGTACGCATTTCTCCTCATTACACGAAGCATGACAACGTTTCACCAGGCAACGCCGGTCAACTGCTGTTTGTGTATGAGAAATCGGTTGGAAACTTTCCTCATGTCAGCACGTTGTAGGTGTCGCCACTGGCGCCAGCCTTGTGTGAATGCTCTGAAAAGCTAATCATTTGCATATCCATCATCTTCTTCCTGTCGGTTAAATTTCGCGTCTGTAGCATGTCGTCTTCGTGGTGTAGCAATTTTAATGGCCAGTAGTGTAATATTTTTTGTTACGAGATCACAACCGGTTTGATTACACCGAAAACCACATCCTCAGGGCTACTTAGCTATTACGATTTAGTTACATGGCATCTGCAGATGTGGGTTTCATTGCCGCGAAACCGGTTGCGATGTGATAATAAAAAGATTAAGTACAGCTGAAGCCACTTCTTAACCCCAAGAAGTACATAAAATGTTTGACCGCCTTAAACGTGCAAAATATATTTGTGCTTCCACACTGTTTTTAGGGTACGGAACGATACACATACGAAAATGTTAAACGTAACGCTTGAACAGGTCTTACCAAAATTATTGAAAGTCCCCATTGGGTATAACTGTTCAAAATCAGAGTCCAGTACACCCGCAAAGTCGAAGCTTGCCGGCTTAGATCGCACCGCAGAATTACTCTAAGTCTCCTGTCTGTGCAAGTCAACGGTAAAAATTCAAACTACTTTCATAAAACGTCAGTACCTGGTGGAAACGTCTAAAATCTTCCGCAGGTCAGAGAATCGAGCATCGTGGACTCGGCGTAGCTTCACTGCCTACGAACTCGTCCTCAGATTTCCATGCCTTATACCTATATGACGCGAGAGGGTGCCCACAGTCTACCTAATGGTCATGTGTTCACCTGATGAAACATTTAATCGATGTTCTCCAGCCAACTCCAGACATCCAACAACTCCTTCTAATATTTCCTTGAAGGAGATCATTTGCTTTCTGCTCGGAATAAAGTGTATATTCCTATCTACAAAAATGTGCTTGCAGGATTTTTTCTGACAAAAGGAAGTGTTATGACTACCATGAAATCCTTTAAGAAATCCTGCGTTCGGCGTTATTGGTCTGAAGGACATAAAACTTGGCATCATTTCCTTATCAGAACTGTCTAACACAATGACATTAATCATTTTGAGCCCCGATCAAGGCAGACACTAAATAATATACTTGGATACGATAAAAAAACTGCTTTGATCTAAAAGCCTCTCTGACCCCCATTAATATAATCAACGAACACCTCATACTAAAATTTGGTGTTCGCAGCTTTAATCCGCAGCCCATGTCCGTTTCAGTCATATTTACATAAAACTCTAATAACTCCCCATCTGATGCTCACAAAAGCAGGAATACCGGCCTCCTGCAGTGTTTAGACGTCCCGAAGATGACCACGTAATCAAAATGGCAGGCACTTTTAGTGATCGCAGACGACTCGCTGCTCGGCTGCAGAGGCCGGGTACTCCATACTGAAGGCCAAATAGACTTCACAACGCCACAGCGTCATCTGTTTTATGTCTAGCTTACCTATACCAGCAGTTCCCTAGCTTTTACAAGTTTTCACTTTCAGAGTGTTTTTTCTCGTAGTCACTTTTATATTGTGACTATTTTTATTCTTATACTAGTTGAATAACCGTATACTAGTTGAATAACCGGCCACAAGTCCCACCGCCACACCTTCACCTGCCCATGTTAGGCAAAATTTTCTGCCTGACTCATGTAGCACTATCACCGTCAGAGGGTGGTATGGGACTACAAGTCCCACCGCCACACCTCCAAAGTGAATTGCAGTGACGTAATAACTGCTCTGTGGAAATTTACTGCCTCACCAATACAGTTAGACTGCAATAGACCGGTGATGCTGTATTGTAACATATCACCCCGGACTACAAGTCCATTTAAAAAAAAAAAAAAATAACCGGCGTTGCTCGGGTATATATTTATTTTAATTCTATTAGTCAATCTCCGTAACATATCACCCTGGACTACAAGTCCATTTAAAAAAAAAAAAATAATCGGCGTTGCTCGGGTATATATTTATTTTAATTCTATTAGTCAATCTCCTACTTCCTCTCTCTCCCTGTCCGTATCTTCTTCCTCCCTCTCTGACCACCTCCTTCTCCACCCTCTCCCTCTCCGCCTTTTCCACCCCCATTCTCCGTCTATCTCATCTTTACCTTCTCCGAGTCCCTCTCCTCCTCTTTCCTTCCTACATCCATATCCTCTCCCCCCTCTCCCTGTCCATCTCCTCCTCTTCCCTTTCTTTGTCTGTTTCCTCCTCCCCCTCTCTCTGTGCCGTACAGTGATGTAATTTTGCAGATACATTCAGCGGCAGATGTGGATACTGTCTGTTAAATTTGACGCACATAGGGTTAGTATCAAAGAAACAACAAATGATTTCGGTGCAGATGTTGAACATATATACATAATTTTTTATAAAATACGTATCAATATATTTTCTTTCGTGATGCAGTTTTGATGTAGTTTTGGAGTTTAGACAAACGGACTCCACGTTTCTGCAGATTTATTATTAGTACCAGCTTACAAGCCCGGCGTTGTCTGGATATTCATTTTGCCACTTTTCTGTCAAAATCTAAAACAAAAAATGAGCTGTGTTTGTAGTGTAATATCCCGAACAGTTTCTGTACCCTGGGCGCAGCTGCTACGCAGTGTACAACGTGATTTTCGCAACGTCTCCTTGGCAACGCCTCTTCGTAGCTCTATAAATGGCGATTGTTTGCGCCTACAGCAGTTGAAAGCTGTCAATAGCACTGCCAGGTGCCAGGGATTTCCTGAAGTTGATTCGACTGCAAGAGTAGTAAGGAATAAAAGCAATAAAACTTCATGAAACATGCGGAATTTTTTCAAGCATCGTAGGCGTTCTGGAGTCCGAGTGAAGAAACGATAGTGGAGCAAGGGGAGTTAAGTTAGAGGGAAAGAAGATTGGTAAGGTTTAGGAGCTGGTCGTCGGCTGAGAAGGAGGGCCGTAAGCCATACTGGGTAAGGGGAAGGAGATGGTGCTGGTTAAGGTGGCGATCATTATGGTGGCAGAGGATGGACTCAAAGATCTTACTGAACACGATGTGGCAGATGGGACGATAGGAAGAGATGTGATACGGGGGGGGGGGGGGGGGAGGTTTGTTGGGTTTAGGGAGCAGCGGAACATGGGAAGTCCTCCACAGGTCAGGGCAAAGGCCAGTGGAGAGGAGGACGTTGTACAGGGTAGCAAGGGCAGCTAAGAAGGACGGGGGGGGGAGGGGATTCCCTGAGGTCACCATCGTGACCAGGGGTGGTGTTGCGTTTGGAGAACGAGTGTGATGTCGTGTGCAGTGATGGGAGTGTTGATGTCCAAGGGGGGTAACTGATCCAAGTACTGGAACAGAGGTATCAGAGCTTTAAGGGACGGCAGGGAAGAGGGATTAATCAAAATGGGTGTCGTCAGCAATGGAGAATACCGGTTTTATGTTGGACACCCTGTATAAACACTTGAATGTCGACCACATTTCCCCCTGAATAGTAAATGTCGACCACGTTTCTTTCTGAACAGAACACTGTAGAAAAACACACTAATTACTGCATGACTGAAGAGTGAATAAAACGAGGGGTGTTCAATAAGTAATACAATACACTTTTTTCTCGGCCAATTTCGATGAAAAAGTGCGAAATTTGTTGTGAGACACCGTGGAATACTTCCATTTCGACCCCAATAGTTTCATAACGTTCCGACATGTGGCGGCGTTGTACAAAGCCTTCAAAATGGCGTCTGTAACTGAGGTGCGTCCCAAGCACAGAGCTGTCGTTGAGTTTCTTTTGGTGGGAAACCAGAGCATCGAAGATATTCATAGGCGCTCTCAGAACGTCAGCGGAGACTTGGCAATGAACAAAACGGCAAGTGAGTCGTTGGGCGATGCGTCTGCCATCATTGCAACAATGTCGTGCAAACCTGTCTGATCTCCCCTGTGTTGACCGACCGTGACTCTAGCAATGTACCGCGCGAGGTGGCGCCATGGTTAGCACACTGGACTCGCATTCGGGAGGACGACGGTTCAAACCCTCGTCCGGACATCCTGATTTAGGTTTTCCACTATTACTATAATTCACTACAGGCAAACGCCAGGATGGTTTCTTTGAAAGGGCATGGCTGACTTTCTTCCCCATCCTTCCCTAATCTGAAGGGGCCGATGACCTGGCTGGTCGTCACCACCCCCGAATCAGCCAACCAACTAATCTTGCAATGTTGGAAGGTGAGGACCCTCTCATTGAGATGATCGCAGGACCACAATGATAAACCTCGTTGCTCAGCTGGACATCTCTTGGCAGTGCTGACAAACTCATCCACCATTTGGGTAATCAGAGGTATGTGCCCGCTTGTTTCTTGCCACCTAACAGAAGACTACCAAGAGCAGCGAAAGACTATCAGCGCGCAACTTCTTGTGCGTTATGAGGCTCATCTTGACGGCGATGAAAAACAGGTTCATCTCTTTGAACCAGAAATGAAATGGCAATCCATGTGGTGGCGCCACATCACCTCTCCTCCATAGAAAAAGTTCAAAGCCGTACGCTCAGCTGGTAAAGTCAAGGCGTCGGTCTTATGAAATTGTGAAGACCTTATTCTGTTTGATGTCCTCTCTCGTGGACCAAAGATCAACTCTGAAGTGCTACTCCCAGGAAATTGAAGAAATGATTTCAGCATGTTCGTCACCACAAAAGCGTAAACGTACCTCTCCTTCTGCATGACAACGCAAGACCTCAGACAAATCTGCACACTCGAGACGAGCTCACAAAACTTCACTCGACCGTTCTTCCTCATCCAATCTACAGCTCGGATCTCACTCTTTCCTTCTTCCGTCTGTCAGCCCAGTAAAGGATGGACCTCGCGGGAAGCAGTACGTGGACAATGAGCGGGTTATTGGTGCACTAACGGCGACCAGTAGAGTGACACCATGAAAGCCCTCTCGGTGAGGTGGCGTAAAGCAGTCGCATTGAACGGAGATTGTATGGAGAAAGAGAGTTTTTCAGACAAACGTGTGGGGAATAATACGGTATAGTGGAAATCTGAACAAAACTAACCTGCTTTAAAGGAAAAAATGTGTTCCGTTACTTACTGAACGCCCCTTACATAGCGTGTACGATATGGGGATACTAACTGTGACAGCTAGCAAGCAAGAGGCAAGGAGGAGAACAAGATGTGTAGTGATGTGGCAATTCCCACCTTTTGCTTTCTCCCGACTGTGTGTTTCCTTCTGGTGGAGTTTACGGCCGAGTAGCAATTGGGCGTCATGATATTTAAAACTGGTTTCCTGAGAATACAGTTCGTACGTATGTACCTGTAACCCGCTTAAGTACCACTGTTTAATGAGAACCATTTTACTTGAAAAGCTTTATTTTACCGTTTGCTTTATCTAGAGTGTGAATCGCATCGGACGTAACACCTCTTTTGTTTTGTGAACGGTGGTAAATATAAACTGAAGACCCAAAGGAACTAGCACACCTACCTAATATCGTGTAGGGTCCCCACGAGCACGCAGAAGTGCCGCAACACGACGTG
The DNA here is from genome assembly GCF_023864275.1 of Schistocerca cancellata. Taxonomy (NCBI): domain Eukaryota; kingdom Metazoa; phylum Arthropoda; class Insecta; order Orthoptera; family Acrididae; genus Schistocerca; species Schistocerca cancellata. Next base: position 105,404,583 of record NC_064631.1, on the reverse strand, counting down.
GCATGGACTCAGCTAATGTCTGAAGCAGTGCTGGAGGGAAGTGACATCATGAATCGTGCATGGCTGTCCATAAATCCGTAAGAGTACGAGGGGGCGGAGATCTCTTCTGAACAGCACGTTGCAAGGCGTTCCAGCAAGGTTCAACAATGTTCATGTCTGGTGAGTTTGGTGGCCAGCAGAAGTGTTTAAGTTCAGAAGAGTGTACCTGGAGCCACTCTGTAACAATTCTGGACGTGTGGAGTGTCGCATTGTCCTGCTGATCGCCCAAGTCCGTCAAAATGCACAATGGGCATCAATGGATGCAGGTGATCAAAGAGGATGCTTACATACGCATCATCTCTCAGAATCGTATCTACACTTATGCTCATAAATTAAGGATAATTGCAGAGTGTGGTGCCACATAACGTGGCACTACACAAAACTAGCGCTAATAGCATAGGCACATAGGGAACACACATGACACAGATCTGTTAGTCCACGGTATTGGTAATAAGTTGAAAAAACCGTCCCGAAACACATGGTGCTACAAAACGCAATTGTTTCCTGTGCATGTACCCCGACACCAATATGGGATATGATCACCATGCACACATACACGTGCCACACAACGGGGTAGCATACTCTGGATTAGGTGATCGAGCGGCTGTTGGGGTATAACCTCCCATTCTTGCACGAGTGCCTGTCGGAGCTCCTGAAGTGTCCCAGTGGTTTGAAGACATGTAGCGATACGTCGACAGTGAGCATCCCAGATGTGCTCGACGGGTTTGGGTCTGGAGAAATGGCAGGCCACTCCATTCACCTGATATCTTCTGTTTCAAGGTACTCCTCCACGATGGCAGCTCGGTGGGGACCGTGTGGTATCATGCATCAGGAGGAAGGTGGGACCCACTGCAGCCCTGAAAAGGCGGACATACTGGTGCAAAATGACGTCGCGATACACCTGACCTGTTACAGTTACTCTGTCAAAGACATGCAGGGGTGTACGTGCACTAATCGTAATCCCACCCCACACCATCAAACCACCACCACCATACAGGTCCCTTTCAAGGACATCAAGGGGTATGGTTCATATGAGTCTGAGCACTATGGGACTTAACTTCTGAGGTCATCAGTCCCCTACAACTTAGAACTACGTAAACCTAACTAACCTAAGGACACCACACACATCCATGCCCGAGGCAGGATTCGAACCTGCGACTGTAGCGGGCGCGCGATTCCAGACTGTAACGCCTAGAACCGCTGGGCCACCCTGGCCGGCCATTAAGGGGTAGGTGTCTGGTTCCTGGTTCACGCCAGATGAAAAATGAAAACCCGGCGAGAATCACTGTTCAGACTATACCTGGACTCGTCCGTGAACATAACCAGGGACCACTGTTCCAATGACCATCTACTGTTTTCATGACACCAGGCTTTACTGGATCTCCTGTGACCAGGGGTCAGTGGAATGCAACTTGCAGATCTCCAGGCAAATGAACCATGTTTGTTCAGTTGTCTGTAGACTGTGTGTCTGGAGAAAACTGTTCCAGTGGCTGCGGTAAGTTCCCGAGAAAGGCTACCTGCAGTACTCCGTGGCCGTCTGCGAGCACTGATGTTGAGATATCGGTCTTCTTGTGGTGCTGTACACTGTGAACGTCCCGTACTGTAGCGCCTGGACACGTTTCTTGTCTCCTGGAATCGTTGCCATAATCCTGAGATCATACCTTGTGGCACACAGAGGGCTCATGCTACGACCTGATGTGTTTGACCAGCCTCCAGTCGCCTTAGTATTCTACCCCTCGTAACGTCATCAATATGTGTTCTTTGAGCCATTTTCAACGCACAGTTACCATTAGAACGTCTGAAAACGTCTGCACACTTACTCGCTGCACCGTACTCTGACATGCACCAACACACCTCTGAGTATGTGGACTGCTGCCAGCGCCACCGTGCGACGACCGCAGGTCAAATGCGCCGCATGGTCATACCCTGAGCTGATTTAAACCCGAAAACCGCCTACCAGAGCGTTGTTTCACCATGTATCATCACTATCCTTAATTTATGAGCATGAGTGTAGATGTATTAAGGGTTACGTATCACTCCAAATGCACACGCCCAGCACCATTACAGAGCCTCCACCAGCTTGAATAGTCCTCTGCTGACATGCAGGGTCCATGGATTCATGAGATTGTCTCCACACCCGTACAAGTCCATTCGCTCGATACAATTTGAAACGCGACTCGTCCGACCAAGCCACATGTTTCCAGTCATCAACCAATGTCGGTGTTGACGGGCCCAGGCGAGGTGCAGTCATCAAGGGAACACGAGTGAGCCTCCCGCTCTGAAAGCCCGTATCGATGATGTTTCGTTGAATGGTTCACACGCTGAAACTTGTTGATGGCCACACTGAAATCTGCAGCAATTTGCGGAAGAGTTGCACTTCTGTCACGTTGAATGATTCTCTTCAGTCGCTGTTGGTCCCCTTCTTGCAGAATTTTTTTCTGGCTGCACCCATGTCGCAGGGTTTGATGTTTTATCGGATTCCTGATATTCAGGGTACATCCTTGAAATGGTCATACGGGAAAACCCCCATCTGATCGCTACCTCGGAGATGCTCTGTCCCATCGCTCGTGCGCCGCCTATAACGCCACGTTCAAACTCATTTAATCTTAATAACCTGCCATTGTAGCAGCAGTAATCGATCAAACAACTGCGCCAGACACTTGTCTTATATACGCGTTGCCGACCACAGCGCCGAATTCTGCTCTGTTATATACACTCCTGGAAATTGAAGTAAGAACACCGTGAATTCATTGTCCCAGGAAGGGGAAACTTTATTGACACATTCCTGGGGTCAGATACATCACATGATCACACTGACAACCACAGGCACATATACACAGGCAACAGAGCATGCACAATGTCGGCACTAGTACAGTGTATATCCACCTTTCGCAGCAATGCAGGCTGCTATTCTCCCATCGAGACGATCGTAGAGATGCTGGATGTAGTCCTGTGGAACGGCTTGCCATGCCATTTCCACCTGGCGCCTCAGTTGGACCAGCGTTCGTGCTGGACGTGCAGACCGCGTGAGACGACGCTTCATCCAGTCCCAAACATGCTCAATGGGGGACAGATCCGGAGATCTTGCTGGCCAGGGTAGTTGACTTACACCTTCTAGAGCACGTTGGGTGGCACGGGATACATGCGGACGTGCATTGTCCTGTTGGAACAGCAAGTTCCCTTGCCGGTCTAGGAATGGTAGAACGATGGGTTCGATGACGGTTTGGATGTACTGTGCACTATTCAGTGTCCCCTCGACGATCACCAGTGGTGTACGGCCAGTGTAGGAGATCGCTCCCCAGACCATGATGCCGGGTGTTGGCCCTGTGAGCCTCGGTCATATGCAGTCCTGATTGTGGCGCTCACCTGCACGGCGGCCTGTTGGAACAGCAAGTTCCCTTGCCGGTCTAGGAATAGTAGAACGATGGGTTCGATGACGGTTTGGATGTACCGTGCACTATTCAGTGTCCCCTCGACGATCACCAGTGGTGTACGGCCAGTGTAGGAGATCGCTCCCCACACCATGATGCCGGGTGTTGGCCCTGTGAGCCTCGGTCGTATGCAGTCCTGATTGTGGCGCTCACCTGCACGGCGCCAAACACGCATACGACCATCATTGGCACCAAGGCAGAAGCAACTCTCATCGCTGAAGACGACACGTCTCCATTCGTCCCTCCATTCACGCCTGTCGCGACACCACTGGAGGCGGGCTGCACGATGTTGGGGCGTGAGCAGAAGACGGCCTAACGGTGTGCGGGACTGTAGCCCAGCTTCATGGAGACGGTTGCGAATGGTCCTCGCCGATACCCCAGGAGCAACAGTGTCCCTAATTTGCTGGGAAGTGGCGGTGCGGTCCCCTACGGCACTGCGTAGGATCCTACGGTCTTGGCGTGCATCCGTGCGTCGCTGCGGTCCGGTCCCAGGTCGACGGGCACGTGCACCTTCCGCCGACCACTGGCGACAACATCGATGTACTGTGGAGACCTCACGCCCCACGTGTTGTGCAATTCGGCGGTACGTCCACCCGGCCTCCCGCATGCCCACTATACGCCCTCGCTCAAAGTCCGTCAACTGCACATACGGTTCACGTCCACGCTGTCGCGGCATGCTACCAGTGTTAAAGACTGCGATGGAGCTCCGTATGCCACGGCAAACTGGCTGACACTGACGGCGGCGGTGCACAAATGCTGCGCAGCTAGCGCCATTCGACGGCCAACACCGCGGTTCCTGGTGTGTCCGCTGTGCCGTGCGTGTGATCATTGCTTGTACAGCCCTCTCGCAGTGTCCGGAGCAATTATGGTGGGTCTGACACACCGGTGTCAATGTGTTCTTTTTTCCATTTCCAGGAGTGTATATAACAGCAAATGACAACGGCGTATAACTCCACCATCCTTCACACCTACAAATCCATGATCCGTCCCATCCTTTGTTATGCCAGCATCGCTTGGATTTCCGCCCCTCCCCAGTTCTATAAAGCCCTCCAAATCCTCGAACGCCATGCACTCCGCCTTGCCTTTCGCATCCCCCTTCCGTCCCCCACGCGCATCCTCTACGACCTCATCCCCTTCCCCCACCTTCTCCTTTTCCTTGAACACATCCGCACACTATATATTGTCCGCCGCCTTGATCCCCCTCACCCCCTGGTGTCTCCCTTCCTCTCCACTCCCAACCAGTTGACGCACCTTTACCGTTGTGTCCCTCCCTCTCTCCATCTCCACACCCTCCATCTCCTTTCCCAACATAACTTCCACCATCTACCCCTCCCGGATGATAAGCTTCGCCCTGACATCTACCCTTCCTACCAACTCTAACCCCCTCCAGGGCTCCCTCTCCTCCTCCTCCCTCCTTCTGAGCGGCTTTCCCCTCCTACTCCCCCTCCATCTCTTGTGCCTCCTTTCAGTGTCTCTGCGCTCCCTCCTTCCCTGTCTTCCCTTTTCCTCTCCCGCCCCACGTGTCTCCTGCCTCTTTGTGAACCCACGGTTGCCCCTCCTCTCTTCATCCCGCCGCTTCCTCAGCTGCCCCATACTCTCCCCTCCTTTTCCATCCTCTCTGACCTTTCCCTCGGCAGGTCCCACCTGGTAGTTTTACTCTTCGTCGTTTGTGCTCCCAGTGGGTTTTAAGTGTGTTGTTTCGGAGTGTTTTTAATACTGTGGCCAACTTTTAACCTGTGCATTCGCATTCAGTGTCTTCTCTGTGTTTCAAGAATCGCCATCTGTGTTTTTTAACTTTCTGGTGACTTATTTAACTGTCCCTCATGAACGTCTACATGTCCATGTCTTTTTACCTCCATTTTCTCCCCTTACTCTGTTTTATGTTCCCCCTTTTTACCTCCTTATGTATGTATCATTTTATTCTTGTTTTAGTTGTCGTGTCTCTCGGCTGAAGAGCAGCGGATTGTGCCGCTGACAGCCCTCCCCTACCCATATGGGGCAGGGGAATGAAATCACAATAAAGAAAAAAAAACGGCATACAACTGTGTCAGCTTGTATAAAGTAGACATGGCTTAAAGCCAAAACATCTGCCTTTGATAATGACCTAAGGTCGAAATTGCAATAGTGGAAATAAAAAGTTTAATAGTCACTGGTGTAAATATGATGTCTGTCATTAAGATACAACTTATTTCCTCTTGGCTCAAATTTATGTGACGTAGATTCAGGGTGAGCTACGATCGTTCTAAATGGAACTACACTGCCTGAATAAAAAAAAGTGAAGCACCGAAAAGACATTGTCGATGCCAGTGTAACTTCGTAAACAATCACATCATTGGCGGATATGTAAATGATTAGAGTAGCAACTCTCTGTGACAAGTAGAACGGTCATCAGAGTGCGTTAGTGTTGTTCGTGATTACTGCTTTTTTCCAATGGGCAAGGGTATGAACAGCATCAGATGTCGAGTGGTCACCGTGAAGGACCTGGAGATGGCACTTACTCGTGTGAGTCAGTGTTATCAGAACCGGACGCAGTTTGAAAGACCCTCACTGTGAGACTCCATTTATCCGGCTGATCGAAACATACTGATGTGGCAGTCAGATGTGATAGTGGCCCGACGTTCTGATATCATGGGAACATGAAGGCAGAAATACCCACTGTCAAGGTTCCTGTCAACCGCATCTGACCAGCACAGTGGAGGATCGGCATACAGTGCCACGAGCACATCGTAACGCCTTCACAATCTCACCCGCCACACGGAAACAAGTAATGGGCTCCCTACAACATGCTGCGTGACCCTGCACTACTGGTCGGAGACTAGCAGCACGTAGACTAGTAAACTGCGGTCCCATGTGTAGGATGCCGTTAAGGCTGCAACAAAAAAGACTGCGTTTGGAGTAGGGCCGCGATCTGGAAGCAAGGACTGTTGGTGAATGAAGTCGCGCGGGGTAGCCGCTCGATCTCAGACGTCTTACCACGGTTCGCTCGGCTTCCCCCATCGGAGATTCGAGTCCTCCCTCAGGCACGGGTGTGTGTGTGTTGTCCTTAGCGTTAAATTCGTTTAAGTTAGATTATGTAGTGTGCAAGTCTATGGACCGATGACCTCATCAGTTTGGTCCCACAGGAACTTACCACAAATTTCAAAAGACGTCCCTTTGTGGTCAGCGATGAATCACGGCTCTCCATTACCGCGGACAGCGTTTAATATATTGATTATTCCTTGCTACTGTAGTGTTATCTTGAAGCTGTGAGAAAGGAGGACAGGCGCTTCAAGGCGCGGAAGTAGAGACGATGCTGAGGGCAGACGAAACTAGGAGAGATATTGCTACATGAAGTAAACCGTAAGGGGAGAGCTTTGAGGAAACGCAGACGCCCCCAGACGGGGTCCCAGGGTGCTAGTTACTCTTCAAGGAATTAACATGTAACTTCACATGTCGTCTAGCCACTGTGGTAGGTTGCCACCGTAGAACTTTGCAACCAACAGGCAAGTACCAGCGTATAAAGCCAGCTTGATACCAGCCCTGAGGACAGCAACGCTAGTAGGCTCACAAGGGTTAGAAAGAGAGCGAAAGCGTCAAAAAACTGTTGACCTAGCAGTCCCTATTCCGGGGAGCCCGAGGGGCCTTATTTGGCAAAGCAGTTACGTTTCGCTTTTAGCTGAACAATGTTGATACCAAATACGGACTTAGTGCAACTGGCTTAGGAGCAGTAGAGGGAACCTAACTAAACCGTGATTGGCAGGCGCCTGCAATTGGCTGGGTGGCTTTAAGTGGGAAAAACAGTGCCCCCACGCGACTGGTTAAAACCCCTAGATTCCGCATTTTGGCAGAGTTCTGAGTCAGGCGATCTGGGCGCCGAATCCGCGTCCGTCGACTCCAGCCTCGGTCCAGCTCTCTCAGTTGGAGTGCCTCAGTGAACAGTGTCACATTCAGTATGTTTTGTTTTGCAACTAAGTTGTTGCCTTAAGATGCTGCTAGTGTTTGCTACTGTGGTTAGCGTCCACTGCTGGGACTTCTGCACTGGCTTCTGTTTTAACAGTGTTATTCATGCTTTTTCTTACCCTATAACTAGCCTCCAGTGTATTAGCTAGTCCAGTCTGGAATAAACAACTATTTCAAAACATTGTTTGTCCAAGAGTCTCCACAACGAGTTCCCTACCGAGTCTCACCACCTGCATTTCTAGTAAATGCCTGTACCAGTGTTGGCTCAGGTAGAAGAAAACAATCAAATGCCTCCACTGTGAATTGTCCTTCTGCCTTCTGCTCTGTACCGCTCGGGAGCGCAGATTTACCGGTAACCCCTTTTCTCCCTCTCCCACCTATGTCAGAACACGGCAAGCCATCGTCGGCGAGCTCGGCGGAGACCTGTGGAGAAGCCCTATTCTTTTTTATTTATTTATTTATTTATTTATTTTTCCCTGGGACCACATTAAGGAGAAGTCTCCATGGTCATGGAACGAGTCAATGCATGAAATTATAACATGATTGTAGAAACAGATAAAATGGAATATAAGAAACATATTCAGGCGACACGTCATTAGTTTAAATAAAGAAGATCAAGAATGTAACACTGGAATTTGCTTAATTTTTTAGCTCTTCCAGGAGCTCCTCGACAGAATAGAAGGAGTGAGCCATGAGGAAACTCTTCAGTTTAGACTTAAAAGCGTTTGGGCTACTGCTAAGATTTTTGAGTTCTTGTGGTAGCTTATTGAAAATGGATGCAGCAGAATACTGCACTCCTTTCTGCACAAGAGTCAAGGAAGTGCATTCCACATGCAGATTTGATTTCTGCCTAGTATTAACTGAGTGAAAGCTGCTAACTCTTGGGAATAAGCTAATATTGCTAACAGCAAACGACATCAAAGAAAATCTATACTGTGAGGGCAATGTCAGAATTCCCAGACTATTGAATAGGGGTCGACAAGAGGTTCTAGAACTTACACCACACATAGCTCGAACAGCCCGTTTTTGAGCCAAAAATACCCTTTTTGAATCAGAAGAATTACCCCAAAAAATAATACCATATGACATAAGCGTATGAAAATATGCGAAGTAGACTACTTTTTGTGTTGAAATGTCACTTATTTCAGATACTGTTCTATTGGTAAATAAAGCGGCATTTAGTTTCCTATGTTTTACAGAGGCGCAGCAGTGTCAGGAGTGCTTGGGAATTGAAAAGCAGCTACAATCACTTAGTAATGGAAAGGCATCAGGACCATATGAGATACCTATAAGATTCTGTAAAGATTATGCGAAAGTACTTGCTTGCCTTGTAGCGGTAATTTATCGTAGATCGCTTGAACAACGAAAGGTACCTAACGACTGGAAAAAAGCGCAGGTCATTGCCGTTTTTAAGAAAGGTCGTAAGACAGATCCACACAATTATAGACCTATACCATTGACGTCAATCTGTTGTAAAATTATGGAACATGTTTTATGCTCAAGAATTATGACGTTTTTGGAAAATGAACATCTCCTCAATAAAAGTCAACATGGATTCCGCAAACAGAGAACCTGCGAAACTCAGCTCGCTCTGTTCCTCCATTAGATCCACACACAGCGCGGTGGACAACGGCGCTCAGGTTCCTTGATTTCAGTAAGGCAGTTGACAACGTTCCGCATTGCTGTTTAATGAAAAAAAAATACGAGCCTACGGAGTATCGGAGCAGACTTGCGATTGGATTCTAGGGTTTTTTTTTTTTTTTTTTTTTTTTTTTTTTGCAGACAGAACTCAACAGGTCGCTCTTAACGGAACTAAATCGACAGATGTAAAGGTAATATCCGGAGTACCACAGGGAAGTGTGATAGGACCGTTGCTGTTTACAATATATGTAAATGATCTAGTAGAAAGCGTCGGATGTTCTTTAAGGCTATTCGCAGATGATACAGTTGTCTACACTAAAGTAGCAACGCCAGAAGGTAGTGAGAATTTTGCAGAACGACTTGCAGAGAATTGGTGAATGGTGCAGGCTCCGGCAGTTGACCCTGAACGTAAATAAATGTAACACATTGCGCATACATTGTACAGCTACACTACTGACGACAAACAGTTAGAGACAGCGTCTGCCAGGTCGTAACTATCCAGAGCGACTTTAAGTGGAATGACCATCTAAAACAGATAGTGGGAAACGTAGACACCAGACTCAGATTCATTGGAAGTATCTTAAGGAAATGTAACTCATCCACGAAATAAGTGGCTTATAAGGCCGTTTCTTGAGTATTGTTCATCTGTCTGGGATCCGTATCAGATAGGGCTGATGGAAGAGATAGAGAAGATCCAACGAAGGGCGTCGTGTTTCGTCACGGGATCGTTTAGGTGGTGAGAGAGCGTTACGGAGATACTAAACAAACTCCACTGGCACACGTTACAAGAGAAGCTTTGTGCATCACGAAGAGATTTACTATTGAAATTTCGGGACAGCACTTTTCAGGAGGAGTCGGATAACATATTATTCCCCGCCCACATACGTCTCGCGTATTGACCACGAGGAGAAAATTCGATAAATTAAAGCCAATACAGAGGCTTACCGACAATCATTCTTCCCATGCACTATCCGCGAGTGGAACAGGGTTGGAGGGATCAGATAGTGGTACCGAAAGTACCCTCCGCCATACATCATTAGGTGGCTTGCGGAGTATGTTGCAGATGTAGATAGGTACAAATTTAAGTCACAGCTGCTAGTGACTGATGTATCTCTGACGGCACAAATGTATGTCACGGACATCCTGTGTCGTCACGTGTGTTACCTCTTATGCAGCAGTATCGTAGTGAAATTTTTTCACCCGGGCAATGCTCTTCCACACATGGCACCTGTCTCTGTTAACTGGCTGCGTGATATGGAGTTACTATCGTGGCCTGCTAGATCATCAGACCTAACACCGATAGAACACGTGTGAGACCGGCTTGAACGACGACTCTGTCCTAGCGCCAGCATGCAGGACGTACTTGCATGCGACCAGGTACAACATTTGTGGGCCACTTTGCCTCTGGAGAGGTGGTTGCAATTGCTTTGTTACATCCTGCTCAATAGAATCACTGCATATATCTAGAACAGAGGGGCGCAACGTCATATTGATAAGTGGGTTCGTACTACCAAGTTCTTCGTAAATTGGACACGATATCGTGACCAAGAGCTCAGATGGAAACCCAGTTCTAAGCAAAGAAGGGAAAGCAGAAAGGTGGAAGGAGTATATAGAGGGTCTATACAAGGGCGATGAACTTGAGGACAATATTATGGAAATGGAAGAGGATGTAGATGAAGATGAAAAGGGAGATATGATACTGCGTGAAGAGTTTGACAGAGCACTGAAAGACCTGAGTAAAAACAAGGCCCCAGGAGTAGACAACATTCCATTAGAACTACTGACAGCCTTGGGAGAGCCAGTCCTGACAAAACTCTACCATCTAGTGAACAAGATGTATGAGACAGGCGAAATTCCCTCAGACTTCAAGAAGAATATAATAATTCCAATCCCAAAGAAAGCAGGTGTTGACAGATGTGAAAATTACCGAACTATCAGTTTAATAAGTCACGGCTGCAAAATACTAATGTGAATTCTGTACAGACGAATGGAAAAACCAGTAGAAGCCGACCTCGGGGAAGATCAGTTTGGATTCCGTAGAAATATCGGAACACGTGAGGCAATACTGACCCTACGACTTACCTTAGAAGAAAGATTAAGGAAAGGTAAACCCACGTTTCTAGCATTTGTAGACTTAGAGAAAGATTTTGACAATGTTGACTGGAATAATCTCTTTCAAATTCTGAAGGTTGCAGGTGTAAAATACAGGGAGCGAAAGGCTATTTACAATTTGTACAGAAACCCGATGGCAGTTATAAGGGTCGAGGGACATGAAAGGGAAGCAGTGGTTGGGAAGTGAGTGAGACAGTGTTGTAGCCTCTCCCCAATGTTATTCAATCTGTATATTGAGCAAGCAGTGAAGGAAACAAAAGAAAAATTCGGATTGGGTATTAAAATCCGTGGAGAGGAAATAAAAACTTTGAGGTTCGCCAGTGACATTGTAATTCTGTCAGATACAACAAAGGACTTGGAAGAACAGTTGAACGGAATGGACAGTGTCTTGAAAGGAGGACGTAAGATGAACATCAACAAAAGCAAAACGAGGATAATGGAATGTAGTCGAATTAAGTGGGGTGTTGCTGAGGAAATTAGGTTAGGAAATGAGACACTTAAAGTAGTACAAGAGTTTTGCTATTTGGGGAGCAAAATAACTGACGATGGTCGAAGTAGAGAGGATATAAAATGTAGACTAGCAATGGCAAGGAAAGCGTTTCTGAAGAAGAGAACTTTGTTAACATCTAGTATAGATCTAAGTGTCAGGAAGTCGTTTCTGAACGTATTTGTATGGAGTGTAGCCATGTATGGAAGTGAAACGTGGATGATAACTAGTTTAGACAAGAAGAGAATAGAAGCTTTTGAAATGTAGCGCTGCAGAAGAATCTTGAAGATTAGATGGGTAGATCACATAACAAATGAGGAGGTATTGAATAGGATTGGGGAGAAGAGAAGTTTGTGGCACAACCTGACTAGGAGAAGGGATCGGTTGGTAGGACGTGTTCTGAGGCATCAAGGGATCACCAATTTAGTATTGGAGGGCAGCGTGGAGGGTGAAAATCGTAGAGGGAGACCAAGAGATGAATACACTACGCAGATTCAGAAGGATGTAGGTTGCAGTAGGTACTGGGAGATGAAGAAGCTTGCACAGGATAGAGTAGCATCGAAAGCTGCATCAAACCAGTCTCAGGACTGAAGACCACAACAACAACAACATCGTGATCACTGAAAGAATATCAAGTACCCTCTCAACCTGTTTAGTTTTATTTCGTTTCTTCCTCCCCTTACTCGTATTTCATTCATTCTTTTTTTTTTCTTTTACCAGGCAGTGTATGTGCCGACTTCTTGCGTATCAGAAGAGGCTTTTAAAACTATTTCAAGTGTGTGTACATACTCATGTTTAACTGAGTAGCTCTTACTGACAGAAGTAAACAGGCAAAAGGCTTGAAGCAATGGAGCGTGGCATGAGGACCAATTGATAGTGTTGACAGTGTAAGAACCGATTCCATCCGTCTAGCCATTCAATTTTAGCTCGTTTCTCGGATACATAGTTAAGTTTTATATCACAGTACTCGCCGTAGTCGGCTTTTGAAGAGATGTCGAGTGCTGTTAAAAAGTATATCGCTGCACTTCAAGAACCACACTTGCTTCAGTATTTTAGTTGATACAAGAATCAAAACGGTTAAACATGCAACAAAATTGCGGAGCCTTCTACTTACTATTATTTGACGAAAACCTTGTTGTGACATCAAGAACTGTTCGAGGAGTAAAATGGGTGCCATTTCTCACGAGACACACCATGTATACGTCGAAATGAGAAGTGCTATTATAGAAGAAAGATTATTCTAGTGTCCTGTTGGCTCCCTCTAGAAGACTTGAATGTGTATGTCGTCAGTACTGAGCGACTGCTGCATTGTGAGCGTGACTCTACAGCGGTGCATTCCCAGTACATTTCGACTCAAAGTTTGCAGGTTTCCACGCTATTGCTAAACATCAATAACTTCTGCAATCAGTGCATCACTGACGTACAATGTTCTAGAATTTCCAGCGGCGCCCAAGTGACTAAAATGCCACGAGCTTTCGACCAACTGCTCCCTGTCCTTTATCAAGTGAAGTGTCATTCCGCTTGGTAACAGCCACTGAGTACTTGATCTAAAGCTCGCAGTATTTTATCAGCTTGAGGTAGCTGGAAGCCCGAGGACATTTCATACAGTGCTACTGCCGCAGTCTAGCATTGTACCTACATCAGTTCGTCAACATTACTCATATTTTCACACTAAATTCACCCATTTTTTTACAGACACAACATTGGTGCAATAATGAAAAGATTTTTGCAGAAATCCCAAATTGTACTCACCTCCTACCCAATCGACCTCCATTGATTGTGATGGAGATTTGCTGCGTGCTATTTCTTCCAGGGTCCACGGCTGCCGTTGCACAGAAGCACTCATCGCGCTTTGCAGCAACACCACGCAAACAGCCTGTAGAATGAGGAACATAAAAATCCAGGCTAATATTCTAAACAGAGCTGTTCACTTAAACATCACGTGCTACTGAGTGTTCAAATGTAAATGGCTCTAAGCACTATGGGATTTAACATCTGAGGTCATCAATCCCCTAGGCTAAGAACTACTTCAACCTAACTAACCTAAGGACATCATACACATCCATGATCGAGGCAGGATCCGAACCTGCGACCGCAGCAGCAGTGCGGTTCCGGACTGAAACGGCAAGAACTGCTCGGCCACAGCGGCCGGAGCGATTGAATGTGTTCAGTATATTTTCTTCGAAACTTTCTCAGTATACACCAGTACAAATGCAGTCGTTGTAGGCAACACCTATACAACTGCAGTCATTGTAGGGAAGACCTATCTCACGAAATGTTGTTTTTTAGAAAATGAGAAAAAGATCCATTCATACTTTGAGTTTGACGTCCAAAAGAAACATGTCTTGCTGGGTAATCGCTAAATCATCTTCGTTCACAATTACATTTCACCTACAAACCTGCTCCGGACTGAATTCAGAATGAACTGAGAAGGTTCTCTAACTTAAAAAAAATTGTGCAAGAAGGAAATTCGATGTAGCATAGTAGTAGCTGTTTTTCTTCGTATAGTAAGTACTCACACAGATGCTAAACAGGCTAGCTGCGTAGTTATACGAATGTAGACGAAGAATTGTTGAAAGATTTCTCAAATTTTTGTAGCAGCCTTCCTTCCATGAGAATTTACATAAAGATCCATCTAGTAAAAATGTAGCGTTAGTTAATTCCCTGTATTTAAATTGCTGTTAATATTACATTTATTACACTGATGTCATTAAACTGGAACTACTACACTGAGTTTACAGATTAAAAAAATATTCATTCCGATCAGTATTTAGTCAGCAAAACTGAAACTTCAATTTGTATTGCCATAGTGACAATGATAACAAAAGTTTTATTCATCAGAGTTAACAACAGGGGGTCTTGCTGGCATAGTTTTTCTCAATAGATGCTTTCACTATCACCCATAGAGTAGCAGTATGTGTGGACTCAGTGCAGCGTGCTGCACATGTGTTAACTTCGAACCGAAATAGGCACGTGACGCTGATGTGACACATTTATTTTCATTTTGAGTCAAGACATAAACGTTAATATTCCACGTACTTACTTTGTTTCAACATATTTATTTTTTGTAACAGAAGCAATGCCTCCCACAGATGCAAATCGAAATTCATTAAAAGAGGAAAAGTTACTTAACAGCAGTAGCCACCAAATGGTTCAAATGGCTCTGAGCACTATGGGACTTAACATCTTTGGCCATCAGTCCCCTAGAACTTAGAACTACTTAAACCTAACTAACCTAAGGACACTACACACATCCATGCCCGAGGCAGGATTCGAACCTGCGACCGCAGCAGTCCCGCGGTTCCGGACTGTAGCACCTAGAAAAAAATGGTTCAAATGGCTCTGAGCACTATGGGACTCAACATCTTTGGTCATCAGTCCCCTAGAACTTAGAACTACTTAAACCTAACTAACCTAAGGACACTACACACATCCATGCCCGAGGCAGGATTCGAACCTGCGACCGTAGCAGTCCCGCGGTTCCGGACTGCAGCACCTAGAAAAAAATGGTTCAAATGGCTCTGAGCACTATGGGACTCAACATCTTAGGTCATAAATCCCCTAGAACTTAGAACTACTTAAACCTAACTAACCTAAGGACACCACACACACCCATGCCCGAGGCAGGATTCGAACCTGCGACCGTAGCAGTCCCGCGGTTCCGTAGCACCTAGAACCACTCGGCCACCGTGGCCGGCAGTAGCCACCACTAAGATGTATTTGTAGTAATAATACTGATAAAAAGCGCTAAACTTATGCTCTGGTCAAAACGTAACACGGCCCCTGGTTACGACTGTGTCACCTACCGCCACCTCAAAGAATGCCCCTTCTCCTACCTAACTATCGTTGCTGATTTCTACAACGCCATCCTCTCCACCAGCTTTCACCCCTACCTGTGGAAGACTTCCCGCATTCTCTTATTCCTCGAACACAACAAACCCCTTCCGTTGCCTCTTCCTATCGTCCCATCTGCCTCACCTCAGTCTTCAGTGAGGTCTTAGAATCCATCACCACCTTAATCAACACCACCTCCTTCCCCTTACCCAGTGTGGCTTCTAACCCTCCTTCGCCGCCAAATCCCAACTCCTTAACCTCGTCCACCCTCTCTCCCTCCAACGTAACTCCTATCGCTCCGCCATTTTTGTTTCCCTCGGCCTCCAAAATGCTTACGACCACGTATGGCATCCCGGTCTCCTCTTTAAACTCCAAACCTACGTCCTGCCTATCAATTTTGTCCGTCTAGTCGCCTTCTTCCTCTCACTGAGTCCTTGCTATGTCACGCTCCACAATACAAACTCCCATATCTTTCATCCCGCCACTGGCATCCCCCAAGACTCCATTCTCTCCCCTCTCCTTTGTCTCCTGTCCACTGCCGATATACCCAAGCCACCCCCACCTGTGCACCTCCTTCAATATGCTGATGATACCGCCTTCCTGGATCTCTATCCTACCCTTGAACGGTCCCAACGCACTCTCTAAACCCACCTTCAGCAGTTCACCACTTGGTGCAACAAGTGGTTCCTTCATATCAACCCTCCAAGACCCAGGCAATCATCATTGGCCGCACCACCCACTCCTTCTGCCTCCATGATTTTTATCTAACCATTTATTGTCGTCTCATCCAGCATTGACAGGAATGGGGGAAAGAAATACAGTAGAAGAAGAATGGGTAGCTTTGAGGGATGAAATAGTGAAGGCAGCAGAGGATCAAATAGGTAAAAAGACAAGGGCAAGTAGAAACCCTTGGGTAACAGAAGAAATATTGAATTTAATTGATGAAAGGAGAAAATATAAAAATGCAGTAAACGAAGCAGACGAAATGGAATACAAACGTCTCAAAAATGAGATCGTCAGGAAGTGCAAAAAGGCTAAACAGGGATGGCTAGGGGACAAATGTAAGGATGTAGAGGCTTATCTCACTAGGGGTAAGATAAATACTGCCTACAGGAAAATTAAAGAGACTTTTGGAGAAAAGAGAACTACTTGCATGAATACCAAGAGCTTTGATAGAAACCCAGTTCTAAGCAAAGAAGGGAAAGCAGAAAGGTGGAAGGAGTATATAGAGGGTCTATACAAGGGCGATGTACTTGAAGACAATATTATGGAAACGGAAGAGGATGTAGATGAAGATGAAACGGGAGATGGGATACTGCGTGAAGAGTTTGACAAGCACTGAAAGACCTGAGTAAAAACAAGTCCCCAGGAGTAGACAACATTCCATTAGAACTACTGACAGCCTTGGGAGAGCCAGTCCTGACAAAACTCTACCATCTGGTGAGCAAGATGTACGAGACTGGCGAAATACCCTCAGACTTCTAGAAGAATATGATAATTCCAATCCCAAAGAAAGCAGGTGTCGGTAGATGTGAAAATTACCGACCTATCAGTTTAATAAGTCACAGCTGCAAAATACTAACGCGAATTCTTTACAGACGAATGGAAAAACTGATAGAAGCCGACCTCGGGGAAGATCAGTTTGGATTCCGTAAAAATGTTGGAACACGTGAGGCAATACTGACCCTACGACTTACCTTAGAAGAAAGATTAAGAAAAGGTGAACCTACGTTTCTAGCATTTGTAGACTTAGAGAAAGCTTTTGACAATGTTGGCTGGAATAATCTCTTTCAAATTCTGAAGGTTGCAGGTGTAAAATACAGGGAGCGAAAGGCTTTTTACAATTTGTACAGAAATCCGATGGCAGTTATAAGTGTCGATGGTCACGAAAGGGAAGCAGTGGTTGGGAAAGGAGTGAGGCAGTGTTGTAGCCTATCCCGAATGTTATTCAATCTGTATATTGAGCAAGCAGTAAAGGAAACAAAAGAAAAATTCGGAGTAGGTATTAAAATCCATGAAGAAGAAATAAAAACTTTGAGGTTCGCCGATGACATTGTAATTCTGACAGAGACAGCAAAGGACCTGGAAGAGCAGTTGAACGGGATGGAAAGTGTCTTGAAAGGTGAGTATAAGATGAACATCAACAAAAGCAAAACGAGGATAATGGAATGTAGTCGTATTAAATCGGGTGATGCTGCCGGAATTAGATTAGGAAATGAGACACTTAAAGTAGTACAAGAGTTTTGCTATTTGGGGAGCAAAATAACTGACGATGGTCGAAGTAGAGAGGATATAAAATGTAGACTAGCAATGGCAAGGAAAGCGTTTCTGAAGAAGAGAAATTTGTTAACATCGAGTGTAGATTTAAATGTCAGGAAGTCGTTTCTGAACGTATTTGTATGGAGTGTAGCCTTGTATGGAAGTGAAACGTGGACGATGAATAGTTCAGACAAGAAGAGAATAGAAGCTTTCGAAACGTGGTGCTACAGAAGAATGTTGAAGATTAGATGGGTAGATCACATAACTAATGTGGAGGTACTGAATAGAATTGGAGAAGAGAAATTTGTGGCACAACTTCACTAGAAGAAGGGATCGGTTGGTAGGACATGTTCTGAGGCATCAAGGGATCACCAATTTAGTATTGGAGGGCAGCGTGGAGGGTAAAAATCGAAGGGGGAGACCAAGAGATGAATACACTAAGCAGATTCAGAATCATGTAGGCTGCAGTAGGTAATGGGAGATGAAGAAGCTTGCACAGGATAGAGTAGCATGGAGAGCTGCATTAAACCAGTCTCAGGACTGAAGACCACAACAACAACATCCAGCTCACCCTAACGCTGAGATACCTTGGCCTCACTCTTGACTGTCACCTCACCTGGACCCCTCATTCCTGACATTCCAGCAGAAATCCCATTCCCAACTCCACCTCCTGAAATTCCTGTCCGACCTGACGTGGGGATTGCATACTTCCACCCTTCCACCATCCTCCACACCTACAAGTCCATCTGTCCTATCCTCTGTTATGCCAGCAGTGCCTGGATCTCCGCCCCCTCCCACTTTTATAAGGCCCTCCAAATCCTAGAACGCCACGCACTCTACCTTGCCTTCCGTATCCGCCTTCTGTCCGCCTCTTCTTTATATGCTGATCCCCTTCCCCCACCTCCTCCTTTTCTTCCAACATGCCCAGTATCCTTTACATTGTCCAGAGGATTGATCCCCCACCCCCTGGTGTCCTCCTTCCTCTCCACCCCCCCCCCCCCCTGTTGCCGCACCTCTACCGCTATATCCATCCCTCTCTCCACCTCCACAATCTCCTTCATCAGGGCAATTTTCAGCACCTCCCTTCCCAGATGATGAACATCGCAGTGACATCAACCCTTCCTACCAACTGTAGCCTGGTGTTGTTCCCCTCCCCTCCCCAGAACCCCCCCTTTCCTTTCCTCTCCCCTCCTTCTGCCATGGCGGTTTTTCCTCCTCCCCACCCTAGCCTCTGCACGCCCTCCTCAGCTGTTTCCCTCTCCCATCCTTCCCTCCCAGGCCTCCTTCAGTGCTTCCTGCCCCATCTCCTCTTCCTTCCCCCTCTAACACCGCCTATCCCTCTCTTTATTCCCTTCTCCCTTGTATGCGTACCACCGGCAGATCCTCTCAGTTTGTTCCTCGTGGTCAGTGTACTACATCAGTGTTGTGTTCGGTGCTGTTTTACAGTGACGTCAATTGCTGTGATTTTAATCATGTGCTGGACTTGTACATAGTGTTGCTGTCTGTGATCGTTCTGTGCTAAGCCGCCCATTACAACTTTTGTGCTCCAGCCATACTTCGCTCTGTGTTCTTTTAATCGTCACAGTGTGTACACTTTTTTAGATTTTTATCTCCATTTTTACTGTCACACCCTTTTGCATGCTATCTTCCATTATGTTTCCCCTTTTTTATATCTGTTTCGCCATATTGACTCCTTTATGTCGTTCTAAATGTCTCGCTGTTATGTACGGTCTCTTGGCTGAAGAGCGACTCCCATGCTGCCAGCCCGCCCCTGTTTGGGGAATTAAAATTCAATAAAGAAAAAAAAGAAATAAAGCGCTTTGTGTCTTGATTAATATCAAGACACAGCGTTACAAAGGCATAAAGTCGTAGGAATAATTTATGTGACTGCATTGGCATATATGAGAGCGTGTTAAAAAGTAATGCCTCCGAATTTATTTATTTTGTTCTCAATATGGGATGAGGTATTATATGTTACACATATTATTTGGTCGATCCCTCCACTTCGCTGACGCAAGCTACAACCCTCTGCCGCTAGACGGCTCGAAATTTTAGCATGTATCATAGTGGTGTATAATCTATGACGGCGCTTGGGAAACAGTGTGCTGTAATCAAGTTTATAACTGCAGAAAACCTTCTCCAATTGGAGCGCCTAGAAGAATGAAAGATGTGTGCAGAGACGACTGTATCGACATCAGTAATTCGTGACGTTGGGTTGTTCGTGCTCTTAGTGAAGGGAACAGTGATGCTAATCTCATCGTGTGTGACAGAGCTCAGCGTGGACGTTCGTATACGGCATCCGACGATACTCATTGGAATGGGGTTGATGAACTCATCAGAGAAAATCGACAAATGACACAGATATAGCTCTTGGGCAAGTGTGGCATATCATGAGAGCGTGCACGGGTCATAAATGCCGAACGGCGTTACAGAGACCTGTGTGCACGATTGGAACCTCGAATGCTCATTCTTAACATCGTCAGAGGAGATTGGACATCGGCCAACAATTTCTTTTGGGTTTTGAGCGTGAGGGTGATGGGTTCCTTAACAACCACGTGACAGGTGATAAAAGCTGGGTTCATCGTTTTGACCCCGAAAAAAGAAAGCATCAATGTAGTTTGGCCACAGAGGATCATCGACGCCAAAAATGTTCAAGACAAGCCATCGGTAGGAAAAGTCATGCTCCAAGTGTTCTGGGATGTTCAAGGCTTGGTGCGTTTGGGATTCATGCCTAAGGGCACCACCATATACAGTGCAAGGTACTGCGAGACACTCAGAAAACTGAAAGCCCGAATTCGAAGAGCCAGACTACACACATACGCTGCGACGTTAGCAACAATCGGACGCCTTGGGTTCACTGCCATCGACCATCCTTCCATACACTCCCAACTTGGCCCCATCCGATTTTCATCCGTTTCCAAAACTGTAAGACCTTCGAGAATTTGACTTTGATAGTGACGAAGGGGTGCTAACAGAGGTGAGATTGTGGCTCCGTCAACAATGTCAAACATTCTACACTGACGGTATCAACAAACTGATCTCTCTTTGGGAGAAATGTATTCATCGCCAGGGTGACTATGTTGAGAAATAAATAGTTAGACATAAAGAATAAAGATGTAGACTGTTGATAAAGTTATTTTGATTTAACAGTCTTTAAGAGTTTTCGCGTAAAAAATTCTGAAAACATTACTTTTCAGCTCGCCCTCGTATTTACGAGACAAGTCCTAGGTAAATTCGTTAGCATGGGAGTGTACTACCCGCCAACGTATACACATTTATGTCAACGTTCACATGCAGATAAAATTTTCTATATGAAAGTCTGAATCATTTCCTTCCTATAATTCAGTTTTACATACTATTTTGCTTATTTTACATTAGTCATAAAGTTCCAACCATTTGGTGAATGACCAAGTGTGGTTATTATAAACGAAAGTCTTTCATTTCTGGAAATATTTCAGAGAATGATAACTCGCTAATTTTCTGTATTTCATAGCTGCAATTCGAGGTTTTTCGGGACACTTTCAAACTGGCGCATAAAAAGCCATTTGATAGTACCAAAGCATCGTAATTGATTAAAACAGAGATTCAGCAATACGATACAGTTCAGTACAAACATTTAAAACAGTGATGGCAGTCCGTTCTTTATTTAAAACAAAAAGAAACAGAAAAATACCAACACCTGAGCTGTGACACTTGTCGCAAAGCAGCGAAATGTCCTTGCACCTATCTCTTCAAACCGCTGAGGAAAGTACATTTCAGGTAACAGAATCAAACTGTTAAGATAGCTACGAGGCGTACAAAATCCACGGTACTTTCAAAAGCAATAGGTTTTTAGTGGGTGATTCAGAAAAAGGGGAAATTTTGATATTTGTGTTGGCAGCCTTGGGTGATTATTAACGATGAGAAACTTATAGAAACTAGTTCACGCCACCTTGCGATTTAGTTAACAGGATGCTTGGAGTGCTCTGGAACATGCTTTTGCCATCAAAGCTTCTTACAAAAACAACTATAGTGCGGATGCTGCACGTAGGGAATTTAGCCATCACTTCAATGTAATCTCCATGAGCACATGGAATCAACATGTGGATACATAATTTTGAGGGAACTGGTTCACCAGTAAAAAAGAAACCTCCAGGCCTTACAGCAGACAATATCGAAACTGCTCGAGCTGCTGCCATGAGAAGCCCACACTGTTCAATCCGTGTTAAAAAATGCCTTCACAGTTGCATAGTTCAAGTGTTCGGAGGATATTGATACCGGACTGACATTAATCATACAAGCTGCAGATCGCGCAGGAACGGAAGCCTAACGATCACCTACTGCGTCGACAATTCTGCGAACGAATGCCTGGAAGCCAAACGCCGACAATGAAACAACTAGTGGATGTCGGACGAAGCTCATTTCGATCTTAACGGTTTCTTTAATAAAGAAAATTGTTGTTATTATGCGCTATAAAATCACACTCAGCTCCACCAACATCCACTGCACAGCAACAAAGTTACCATGGTGTGGTATCCTGTTTCATCATATGTCATAATAGGCCTTCCTTTTTCTGAGAACGAGAATGGTCTTGTGACTACAGTCAAATCGCCGTGCTCGAAACAATTGTTGTTGAAAACAGCGGACCTTGCCACAATTTACTGACAACGCTTGGTTTCATTAAGAGGGATCAACGTCACACACGGCACGAATATCGGTAGCTACTTTACTCCAGTTGTTTGGCAACCGTATCAGTTTTGAGAAACAGTGGTATTCCATTGCCTTCTCTGATCTCCTAATCTGTCAGCGTGTGGTTGCGTCTTGTGGATTTTTTAAGTATATCGTAGTCGACCTACTACAACAGAGGAACTAAGATCGGAGAAGCAACAGCCAAAATTACTTCTGAAATGTTAGAATCATTTACAGTTTATCTAAGAGACTGGAGGGATGTCTGCACAAAAATGGGACTGATCTGCAGTACGTCACGTTCATTATCATAACAACAACAACAAAAAACGCAAAGATTGAGTGCAGCACATGAGCACATAAAGCGAAAGATTGAGTGAGAGGTGGTGACTCAGCAGATAGTGTGTTAACTCACCGCTGTTGCTAGCTGGTAGGTCATGCCGCTTCCCCAGGCCATGTCTTGGCGATTCTTCATCGGCGGCTCCTACTGGCACACTACGGACAACGAGGCGCTCCTCTGAATTAAGTATTCTTCTGCCAATCGTATTAGCACAGATTATCTGGCGAGGCGCCCTCGCAGGGTCACGTTATCTGGCCGCTAGCCCTGAACAGCCGACGCACAGTGCTTCCTCGTAGGTCCACGGCAACCATGTGCCATCTTCTGTACAAGAGCAGAGACGCAGAATTAACAGCTCGCTCAACATTCCAAAATCTACGAGGAGGAGAAAGTAAGCTGCACATTATTATGTCATGCCAAGTAACTTTTATTCAGCACTTCACTACTCTTCAAGACGACACAGGTATATGACGCTACAGAGGGGTCCAGAAAAATGTAAACACTCTTTAACAGTTAATATCTTTGGAACAAAATCACATACCGTTGCATTTTTGCGCAGTAGTGTAGTCTATTGTTTTCTCAACAGATCTTGGCGCTCATTTTCTAGCAGATAACAGTGCCGCAATGAATGAAGTTATGATTGTCGTTTGAGCAATGCAAGGCCGTATTGACGTGGTACTGGAAGCTCGAAAACATGATGGAGGTACAATGGTAATGACATAATGTGTACAGAACTCAGTCAGCAACATGTGCAATAATTTAACATATTCGGAATAAATTTGGGCCGACGGTAATGTTCAGGATGTGCATAAGGAAAGATCTGGCCGACTAAAAACATCAACAAATCCAGCTTCCAACGCTGTTGTGTTGCAACATTGTACTAGGTCACCTCAAAAACCTGCGAAGGAGGGAGCTCTTGAAAGCAGAGTAAGCCGATCAAGAGTACGACGAATTCTGAAGGTTGCGAAGTGGAATGTGTGCGTTCCGAGATGGCTGCATGCTATGAACGAGGACGACCCGGATCGAAGGATGGAGTAACACCAGTTGTTTGAAGACACGCTTCGCGAGGACGGGCTGTTTGCAGGGATGGTTATCTGGCACGACGAGGTGCAATTCAAAGTGAACGGTACTCTAACCCGCCATAACTGCGTGTACTGAGCTGCTGAAAATCCTCAAGTCCACGTGGACTACCATTTTAATCTAACCGGTGTTAATTCGTTGTGTGGTCTGTCATCGTGCGATTTGATTGGTCCACTCTTCTTTGCAATGGTGAGGTGTATCTTAATACGCTTTAAACATCGATTTTTACCCTCCATCTGAGAGGTGTTTCGAAATGAATGATTTTACCTACAATAAGTTGGCGCTCCGCCTACCACAGAGATGTCAGAGCCTACTTGGATGGAAATCTGCCTGGACGATGGTCATGTCGATGAGGAACTGTTGAGTACCCACCACGGTCTCCAGCCCTTACATCCCTTGTCTCATACCTAGGGGGACCTTGAGAAATGAAGTTTACCAACAGAAGCCAGTTGCACTGCACGAGCCACGAGAAACCATAGAGGCTATCACAACGGCAACACTAACAGCCGTAGTTTGGTCAACAGTTCAGCAGGTCAGCAGCGTGGACGTTGTTTGGTTACTAATGGTGGTGGTGGGGGGGGGGGGGGGGGTGCACTCTGAACACATTATATAACCTTCCCTCCGTGCAAGAATTGTAACGATACGTCGTTTTGTTCCATTAATATTGACTATCAAAGGGTGTCTAGATTTTTCTGGACCCCTCTGTATTTTTCAACATAGTCATTAAGTCTGTGTAAACAATGGTCGGAACTTCCTGCCAATCGTTCAGTTCCTCGACGACAAAAATCCGCTCCTTGATCACAGAACCATTCGAGAACTACTTTGTGAACGTCCTCTTCGTTGGAAAATCTTTTTCCTCTCATATGTTCTTTGAGCTTACCGAAAAGATAGAAACCCCGTGGTGCAAAATCTGCACTTTCCGATCAGCATGAGTCATGTCCATGTGGCATTCATCAAGTTCTTGCCACCGTTTCACAACGGCTGAACACGACATTGCATTTGGTCCACATACCGTCGGAATTTCATGGAGACACTGTATGCAGTTTAGACGTCCTGCCCAGAATAATCGCACTCTCCCGCGGGCTTCATCTTTGGAGTTTGGAGTACGTGTCCAGTTACATCACTAGCACACTGCGACGCATATGTTATCCGCAGCGCAGCAGAATTGCGTCTGCAGGAATCCTGAAATGTTTACTCTTCTGACAATGCACCACTCTTGGTGCGCAAAAGCCTCAGCGTGGAACGATGCGTGTATCTTACGTTCTGAAGTCCCTACACAAAAGCGTTCAAGGAAAGAAGGAAGATTGGCTTTAACGTCCCGCCGACATTGACGTCATTAGGGACGGAGCGCAAGTTCGGATTGTGTAAAGTATGAGGAAGGAAATCGGCCGTGACCTTTCGAAGGAACCACCTCGGCATTTGCATGGAGCGATTTAGGAAATCACCGAAAACCTAAATCTGGATTGCTGGACGCGAATTTGAACCTCCGTCCTCCCGAATGCTAGTCCACCTCGCTCGGTGTAAAATGGTTGACTCCAGCGCAAAGAAGACTATGAAATGTTTGAGCACGTCATTAAGATTGTGCTTTCCTTTGCTGTGGCTTTGCGATTTGCCTGCCACAGAATTCCACAGTTCAACGGAATTCAAAATTTTATGGAGCAATGCCAGTAGTTGCCATCTCAAGCTGATCATTGATCATTCAGATATTCACGAACGTCCAACGTGCTGGAGAAACTGTTTGTCAGCAGCTTCTGTTAATCAGTACAACGAATAACGATTCCAAAGTTGCAAATTTTACTTTTTTTTTTATTCACTCGATGACTAGTTTCGGATCGAGACGCATTTGCAGATAATCGTAACATACTAAAAACTGGTATTTCCGAAGATGTGAAAACCATGTCAAAAATGTGCAGTTACAGCGCATACAGAGAATTGCATTTGGTCCATGGTTATCTGTATGCACTGTAACTGTTCGTTGCACATTTTTGACACGGTTTTCACATCTCGGATATACCATTTTTCACTATGTTTGCAACTTTGGACTGGATTGTCGCTGCACTTATTCAGATATTATTATTTCCTGCAGGGCTTGCCTTTAGGCTTGTTGTGGCCCCTGAATGGTCCTGCTATCTTACCCACATGTGCGGTGTCTTCGTCGACCCATAGCTTTGTATTGCCAAGATGTTTAGAGTATACTGTCCATTCAGGGTCCGCCTGCTTAGCTGAATGGCGCCGGTACGGTAGCTCAGCGTGTTCGGTCAGAGGGTTTCTGTCACAAAAACTGAGTGAGTGGATCATCGAAGAACCTAAACGGGTGTCATCGGACGTCCGCCCCGAACAAATTCAACGAACAATATAGAACAAAAAATGAGATAAAGAAAGTGGAAACGTGCTTGCCCCCCAAGCAACGGGCCCCGGTTTGATTCCCGGTCGGGTTGGAGATTTTCTCCGCTCGTGGACTCGGTGTTATCACTGGCGCGCAAGTCGCCCAGTGTGGCGTCGACGGAAATACGACTTGCACTCGGCGGCCGAACTTGACCGGATGGGGCCTCCCGCCCAACAATACCACACGCACGTTTCATTTGTTGTCCATTCAGGAATGTCTTCACTGCTTTTGTAGACAAGAATAGAACAACACGTTACGTCTTGCCGCAACTTAATTTCGGTCGCCTCTGTTTGATTCAATTTGGCAGACGAGCTTCTCTTACTCTCGTCCACTAATGATGCAACTGCAATCGTATATATACGTTGTTACCGTACGACAGTGAAATGGTAGTAAAACAAGCTCCTCTCCCAAAGCGGATACACTGGTGAGCCATAACTGGAGCTGCGCTCTACCAGAACTACGGTTCGGTAATTTTGGTACAATACGTAATTGATTCAATCTGTATATTGAGCAAGCAGTAAAGGAAACAAAAAAGAAAAATTCGGAGTAGGTATTAAAATTCATAGAGAAGAAGTAAAAACCTTGAGGTTCGATGACATTGTAATTCTGTCAGAGACAGCAAAGGACTTGGAAGAACAGTTGAATGGAATGGACAGTGTCATGAAAGGAGGATATAAGATGAACATCAACAAAAGTAAAACAAGGATAATGGAATGTAGTCGAATTAAGTCGGGTGATGCTGAGGGAATTAGATTAGGAAATGAGACACTTAAAGTAGTAAAGGAGTTTTGCTATTTAGGGAGTAAAATAACTGAT
This sequence comes from Schistocerca cancellata, assembly GCF_023864275.1. Lineage (NCBI taxonomy): Eukaryota > Metazoa > Arthropoda > Insecta > Orthoptera > Acrididae > Schistocerca > Schistocerca cancellata. The sequence goes on along the minus strand of NC_064631.1, from coordinate 105,377,557 downwards.
GATGGTCGAAGTAGAGAGGATATAAAATGTAGACTGGCAATGGCAAGGAAAGCGTTTCTGAAGAAGAGAAATTTGTTAACATCGTGTGTAGATTTAAGTGTCAGGAAGTCGTTTCTGAAAGTATTTGTATGGGGTGTAGCCATGTAAGGAAGTGAAACATGGACGATAAATAGTTTGGACAAGAAGAGAATAGAAGCTTTCGAAATGTGGTGCTACAGAAGAATGCTGAAGATTAGATGGGTAGATCACATAACTAATGAGGAGGTATTGAATAGGATTGGGGAGAAGAGAAGTTTGTGGCACAACTTGACTAGAAGAAGGGATCGGTTGGTAGGACATGTTTTGAGGCATCAAGGGATCACAAATTTAGCATTGGAGGGCAGCGTGGAGGGTAAAAATCGTAGAGGGAGACCAAGAGATGAATACACTAAGCAGATTCAGAAGGATGTAGGTTGCGGTAGGTACTGGGAGATGAAGAAGCTTGCACAGGATAGAGTAGCATGGAGAGCTGCATCAAACCAGTTTCAGGACTGAAGACCACAACAACAAACAACGTAATTGATGTAGTAAATGGTAGGATTGCCGGCAGCACTACCAGTATTGGGAAGGAAACATAAGTGAATGTGTAAGAGAGAAACGGGGAGACGACGACTTCTCTTAATTTGTTTATTTGGTTGGTTGTTTTGCACATAATTAGGACCACATATCATTCAATGTTAGTCTTTTGTGTATTTCATATCATTACAGAATATAAATTGCATGTTATGTCTTAGAATACGACGTACACTGTAGGCAACATTGTACATATAAGACTATGAAAGCCCTGAACAAGAGACAGAAAAAGACATCGCCTCACTGAACATTATACCCAATGAACAATGGATAAATCATTATACAAACTTGTGGTGCACACAGAAGGTCGAATATGACTGTGGGGAAGGAATGTACAATGAAACGGTAGATCCAGTTACTACGGAGGAACTACAAGAGGATTAGAAAGGCATGAAGAACAGAAAAGCTACTGGATTAGATAGAATAAATGCAGAACTGATTAAATATGAAGACTTATACAGTTAATAAATGAATGTTGGATAAGTAAAATCACCGATCCTTGGTATACATCAGAAGTAATCTCTCTTTTCAAGAAAGCGAAATGTAACGACTGTAAAAACTATCATGGTTTAAATGGCTCTGAGCACTATGGGACTTGTCATCAGTCCCCTAGAACTTAGAACAGCTTAAACCTAACTAACCTAAGGACATCACACACATCCATGCCCGAGGCAGGATTCGAACATGCAACCGTAGCGGTCTCGCGGTTCCACACTGTAGAGCCTAGAACCCCTCGGCAACCCCGGCCGACAACTATCATGGCATCAGTCTCCTAAACACTGGCTACGGACTAGACTGAAAAATAATGAGTAACTGCATGAAGAATATCACAAAAGCTCTTATTTATGAAGAATAAAATGTATTTACTCTGGTGTCCAAAATTAACGTAACAAACAGAAATTTCGCCAGTTTGCGTTTATTTTGACACAAAACAATGTAAACAGGCGATAGTAAAGTAGAAGCAGTGTAATAAAAACATAAAGTAAACAACTGCAACTTGGATAACAGTAGACGAAAATGTTCTTCGTTTTTTCCAACTTACCTGACTTGCACACACATTCTGACAACTGGTTAAGGTGCTCAGTAAGGGGTATGACCACCTCTGGCAGCAATACAGGCCTGACAAACGACGTGGTACGCTGTTAATGATGTCATCAATATTATGTTGAGGCAATAACGCACATTCTTTCTGCAGAGCTGCTCGCAAGTCTTGGAGGGTACTTGGTGGATGATGACGAGATGAAGGTCAGCTCCCTAGTGCATCTCAGACATGCTTCGTGGGATTCAAATCGGGAGAGCGAGCATGCCGCGCCATGTGTGCGATATCTTTCGTTTCCAAGAAAACATCAATCACCTGTGCTCTATGTGGTCGAGCATTGTCGTCCATCAGTACGATTTCTGGGCGCACAGAATCTCGCAACAACCGTACATGAGCTCCCAAGATCTCGTCACCGAGAGGTCAACATAATCTCTGCCCAGACCAATAGCAATCCTCCTCGATATCAGTCTCTTTCCATAATGTTGGGCTCTCTAAATCGATTCAGATTCGAATCCGACGAGAATCACTCTCCAGACCAAATCGAGATTCATTTGTGAAAAGAACATTGGCCACTCTTCGACTGTCCAGGTGGCATGTTGAAGACACCACTCTAGACGTTCCCTTCTGCGAAGACGCGTCAGAGGCACACATACAGAAGGTCTCCGACAATAAAGACCACTCAGTCGAAAAATTCTGTACACCGTCTGCCTCGATACAACACGACCAGTGGATGCTGCAAAATCAGATGCCAGTTTCTGCTCAGTACTTAAGCGATACCATCGTGCCCTTACAGTCAAATAAAGGTTCTCTCTTTTTGATGTCACTCATAGTCGGCCCTGCCCTGGTCTTCGGGGTACAGTTTTGGTCTCTATTAACTGTCGCCACATCCGGGAAACAACAGAACGATTCACGTTAAGCCATCGGGCCACATGAGTTTGCGACTGTCCTGCTTCCATTCTTCCTATGGCCCTCCACCGCAGAGGGTGTGGTAGACGTCTTCCCTGTGCCATCTGCACTGCCTGTGACTGTATACACAGCGACTGTGGATGTGGGACTACCCGGCAAACACTAGTCCGTTTGTGAATCTTCAGGTTTTGGCGGCGCAAAGACTGTTCCATTAAGTTTCGGGTGTGCAGCCGCAAGAAATCTCCTTCTTCTTCTAATATTTCGGCTGTAAAACGTTCAGCCATCTTCAGAGTGAGCCGCAAGACTGCCGCTCCAGTCTTTTTTTTTTTCCTTTATTGAATTTCAATTCCCCCCGAAGGGGGCGGGCTGGCAGCATCTTAGGACGCCGCTCTGCAGCCTACAGATTTTCTGACAAAGAGCAGGAGAATAAATAATAATAAAAAAGAGGCGATAAAATCGGGGACTTAGTGAGTAACAAGGTGAAAAGAAAATGGGGAAATTAAAACAAGCAACAGAGGGATGATGAAGCAAATAAAAATACATATGGAGCAGACAGGGAAAACAATAGACAATTAAAAAAAAAAACACGGCGACAGTCTGGATTCTGTTTGCAAAGGATATAAAATTCACACCCAGCGACAGCATGGTTTCTGTTCACAACACGTGAAAGACAAACAACACTGAATAGTCACTAGAACACAGCACGAAAAAGTCGGCAAAGGTGACACCACAGCCGAGAGCAGGTGGGGGGAAACTGGACAGGAGATGGGAAAACAAAAAAGGGGGGGAAAGGAGAGTAAAAGCGAAGGGGGGGGGACCGGGAAAGGAGCTGATGGACGATGAGGACCCATAAGAGGGGTGGGGGGCAGACGCGACAGGGAGGGGGGTAGGCAGAGGAGGGGAATACAAAAGGACTGGGGGGAGAAGGGAGGTAGGGAGAGGTGTAGTGGGGAGGAAACAGGACGGAAGGGGGGGGGAAGACGGAGCCCAGGGAAAGGACAGAGGAAAGGAGGGGGAGGGAGGATCAGAGTTGATAGGAAGGATAAATGGAGGGAGAGAGGGCATCATCCGGGAGGGGGAGTTGACGGAAGCCACCTTGGGAAAGGAGATGGAGGGTGTAGAGATGGAGGGTAGGGGGGACACAACGGTGAAGACGTGGCAGGGGGCGAGGATGGGAGAGGAGAGGAGCAACCAGGGGGTGAGGGGGTTCAAGACGGCGGGAGGTGTAGAGGATGCGGATATGTTCGAGGAAGAGGAGCAGATGGGGGAAAGGAATGAGATCATAGAGGATCCGCGTGGGGGACGGGAGGCGGGCCGCTCCAGTGCTTGCTTCGTCCCTTTATACTGTTCTACCGCGCGACTGCGCATGCGGCCACAGATGCAAATGCGCCAGAGACGTTGGTCGGCGGCAGAGACGTGCATAATGCGCGAGTTGTATCTATGACTCCGCAGTTGATCTTTGTTGGCATATCGATATATCATTGTGAGCTGCACTGTGACGACGTCTTTGCGAGTTTATTACAGCAAGTGCCGGATTCCAGGATTTATCAAGATTGAAAGCACTGTCTCTATTAATTAAGTTCATCGTCAAGCGAATTTCAATTGCCTCCTTTACTATCGTGTCCCAAAATGACGATGTAGTTGCCAAAATTTCGACGTTGTCATACAACATACTTTGACCATTATCAATACAGTGCTCTGCCACGGCCGACTTGTTAGGTTGTTTTGACCAACGTCTCTGGCGCATTTGCATCTGTGGCCGCATGCGCAGTCGCGCGGTACAACAGTTTAAAGGGACGAAGCAAGCACTGGAGCGGCAGTCTTGCGGCTCACTCTGAAGATGACTGAACGTTTTACAGCCTAAATATTAGAAGGAGATTTCTTGCGGCTGCACACCTGAAACTTAATGGAACACTAGTCCGTTTGATAGGTGCCCTGACTTCATCGTTGGCGTGGTTTTCCGTTGACCGAAATGCCATCTTCCATGTAGAGCACGATCGTATGGAAATCTGGTTGACAGTTTGTATGATTATATCGTGAATTGGACGCATGACTGGTAAATAGGGGTTTGTTGCTCTAATATTGGACACCAGTGTAGATCATGTTGTTCAGACACAAACAATATGTATGCAATTTCAAGCGTTGTAGAAAAACGCAGAGAATCTAATATTAGAAACATTATAGAAAAACACTGAAAATTGAATCTAGAAACTCCGTCTGTTGACTGTGTGAACCTTGACAGCCTATGGAAGATTATGTTTGAATGTATCTGCTGGCCGGTGTGGCCAAGCGGTTAAAGGCGCTTCAGTCTGGAACCGCGCGACCGCTACGGTCGCAGGTTTGAATCCTGCCTCGGGCATGGATGTGTGTGATGTCCTTAGGTTAGTTAGGTTTAAGTAGTTCTAAGTTCTAGGGGACTGATGACCTCAGAAGTTAAGTCCCATAGTACTCCGAGCCATTTGAACCATTTGTGAGTATCTTTATCACCTAATAGAGGTAGTGGAAAGACTTTACAATACTACACGCATTGTAATAAATGCAGGTAGGAATCGATTAGAAGAAATAATTATAAACCAGGTTGTTATACAAGGGTGTCGACTATCGCTTTCTAATTTCTACATTGGCTTCACTCTTCGCAAATGGAAATGTATAGTACGTAAAGGAATTAAGATAACTAATGAAGAATACCCTAATGCACTTTTGTTTGCTGAAGAATGAAGATGGACTCCAAAGATCAGTATAGTGGTTGAACGAAATTTGCAAGAAGTACAATTTTAAAATTCATAGTAATCACATGAAAATAATGGCATTCCGAGGAAAATATCCAGTCACATCAAAAACTTTTTTGAATAATTCAGTTTTAGAACGAGTGTCTCAAACCTCTTATTTGGGCTGCTCTGCAATTTTGATTTTGACTCTGCTATTGAAAGTAAAATACACGAATTCCAAGCCAGCCGAAGTGGCCGTGTGGTTCTGGCGCTGCAATCAGGAACCGCGAGACCGCTATGGTCGTAGGTTCGAATCCTGCCTCGGGCATGGATGTGTGTGATGTCCTTAGGTTAGTTAGGTTTAACTAGTTCTGAGTTCTAGGGGACTAATGACCTCAGAAGTTGAGTCCCATAGTGCTCAGAGCCATTTGAACCATTTGAACAAATTCCAAATTGTTTGTGGTACCATCAGCAGAACAGCAGGCCAAAAAGTACAAAAAGAGGCCGTCATGAAATTGTAGAACTTCATGATGGTCTCTTTTTGTACTTTATGCCCTCCTGTTCTATAATGGTACCACAGTGACGCGTAGTTCCTGTGTTTAAAAAAAATCAAGCGGTAAAGATAAGGTTCCTAAGAGAAACGAAGGACTGCACGAGAAGAGACGTGAATGTAAACTAAGATATTAAAACAGAATTAAATATTTTCAACCTGAATCAAAAATTCAAAAATTTCGTGAGTCTTGGAGACAACACCTCATGAGAGTGCCAGGTTACAGAATTCCCCAAAAGTTCCTGAACTACGAGCCGAATGGGAAAAGGCATATTGGAAGACTTCGAATAAGATGGGAATGATCTTGTTTGTTAGTACGGCACAGATGACAGCCTAATCCTTGAAACGAAGATTATGATCGTGACGGTGATGGTGATGAGGAGCTAATAATATCCACGTTGCTGCTACAGTAGGTTAGAGGTTTTTTTTTATGATGGATTCATTTCGACTAGATTGCCAGCTTCAGACAATCTGCAAAAGTTACATACTATTTTCTCTGTTATATTATAATGCTGGTTATCGTACTTTCAGGTACGCTATCATCAGTGATCGCTGTCACTTGGTACTCTATTACAAGGTAGTGTAGATTAAGGGCTCTTATGCTTCAAACTGTATTGTCATTTGCTGCCATTGTGAATCGCCATTTCTCGTAATTCTTGTAATTTGACGTTTATCGTCAGATTTGAGAGAATGACAGTTCTGATTGTTGGTCAAAGATGCTATATGGTTATAGCTGCTATGGTGTGTTGACGTTATCAAATTTAAGTTGTAACCTCCCAGCAAAAAATATAAAAAAAAGTCTATGACAATAAAAACGAGCCTAATGTTAGCTCCCCATAAAATATCGTTAAGAGATGAAGATTGATTGTAAACCCACAATAATATTAATTAAATAATGAATCATGAACTGAATGTAACATCTGAACAGAAATAATTAAACCTGATACATTTTATAAGGACAGCAGCGCTGACCTTCGGCCCTGTATTCTGAATAACAAAAGCAAAATTCTTACCTCAATAAACTGCATCTATATTTGCTCTTATTTATCGACACAGCTTCGTGCAATGCTGGCTTATATTTAATTTTTGATTATTGGAGGAAATGCATAGGAAATATTCTTTAAATTGAAATGAAAGTTTTTCTTTAAAAAAGTTACTTTATAAAAAATTATTATTGGGGCATTTTTTGAACAAATTAATTACAATTAACATACATTATTAGGTTTGCGCAATGCTGCTTCATTACCTTGTATAACATTATACATCGTCCCGAACCGTGACCAGAGTCGCGAGAAGAGCACGCCGCCGACGCATGCCGATGCCCGCTCAGTACAATCGTCCACTCGCTACTACTGTCGACTGACTACAACCTCTCCCGACTCGCTACATACAACAACTGTTCCTGCCAACTCGCTACGTGCTACTGTTTGTGGCGACTCACTACGCGCTACTATTCCTACCGACTCCCTACACGCTACTACTGTCGTCTCGCGCGGTCAAGCGCAGACTAGCAACGATAAATAACTCGCTGGTCAGAGATTCTGTCATACCTCGCCATCGCTGGTAATGAATAAATACGTGTTTCATAACCCTCCACTGGGGGGCAAAAATTTGGCAGCGATGGTGAGTCATTTGGACTTGCCATGAGCAACAAATTTTTTTTAACTAACTAACTTTACAATCACAGAATACACAGATATATATAGGTATTGAATATGAAATAAATATAGTGCACATGCACTGAGTACAGAAGATATCAAGCAAAGACAAAATGTATATACAATGAGTACAAAACATATTAACAAATGGCAAAAGTGCACATGCACTGTAGTTCAGAACATATCAGCAAATCAAAAACAATGTATAGGTCATGAATACAAATCATGTTAGCAAAAATGATTTTTACTATGTTACAAGAATTAGGATAGGAAAGGGAAGGATTGCATCATGGTTGTAGCACTTTAGGTTGCACGCAGCTGCACTGAAAGTCCATATCTTCCTACAGAAGCACAACACCAAGTGAGACAATCTGAAGTTCTTTTCCCAGAAGTGTTAATCAGCGTAGCCAAGACACTGAAATGTCGTAGTAATATTCCATGTTATCATTTTGGCAGTACATTAGGTACACCAAACAGTGGGACCGTGATAGCATCTGCATCGTTCACGGTGGTGGACAGCATGTCGTGTCAACACCACGTTTTTATAAGGTACACCAACGTAGAATTAGTGCAAAAACCAAATATAGTGCTCCATGATCATGAAGATATACAGGACAAACGGATATTGCAGTAATTCCAGGTAATTAGGTCAGAGGGTGAAGGACACTAAGTCACATACTAGTCTTCATTGATAATTACACTAGTAGTTGGTGGCACTCATTGCCCAGTTATTGAACAATTCTGTACCATATATTTAGTATTACAGAATAATGTTCATGCGTCGTTTTACTGAGAACATTGGCACTCATTGCCTAATTATAAACCATCAGAAGTCATCATTGAAAACAGGAGCTACTAATAAATGACATAGTATTACAGAATAATGTTCAGGAATTGTTTTTACAGAGAACATTGGCACTCATTGCCTAATTATAAACCATCAGAAGTCATCATTGAAAACAGGAGCTAATAAATGACATAGTATTACAGAATAATGTTCATAATTAATCTAATTATAGTAATCATTGGCATTCATTGACTAGTTACAAAGCATTATATTATTATTATTATTTTTATTTTTGCTAGCAATGCATTGCGTTGGGTAATTACTGGAGAATGAAAATATTTGCTTTCGAGTTGTTGCTGCAAATGAAGATGTGTAACGTCATTCGTCATGAGTCAGCTGTACCAAGATTATGAAACAAGTAGAGTATATGTAATCACATTCATAAATGACATAGGTTTAATGAACAACTGCTTATAGCACATTAATTTCATAAATAATTTCTCCTGCAAAATATACAAAAATGGATTATTAAGCTGAAAGAAGAAACGCATATTATGCTGAAAAGTAGTGAACTTCGAATTAAAAGTTAGTTAAATGTGTACAAAAAATGTGTTCCCTAGCTGTCCTTTCCAAAACCTTCAGTCATCATACTACACAATATAACACATACTGTCAAAATGAACTGCAACAAATACTTAAATAACTACATAGCATAAATACATAAACTTCAACATTATCCTCGTCTGTAAAGAAAAAAAAAGACTTCATTATCCATATTATCATAACTCCATTATTATCATCACCTGTAAAGAAAAACTTCATTATCCATAGTAGCATATTCTTCATCATTATTCATCATCATTCATTATCACCTGCAAAAAAAATCACTTCATTACTCATTACACAACTATTCCTTATCTCTAGCATATTTCATCACTAAAACTAAGATGTGTAGTTCTGCCTGACTGCCTGCATCAATCGCCTTGTATTCTGGAAGAAAAAATTAGTTAAGACTGCTATTCTACGATGTGTATAGTATATTCTTGTCATTGCTTGTCCTGATTCATTTACTCTTTCTCACGAGGTTTTTGCATCTTCTTTCGTTCATTCCGAAGGTGAAATTCCCATTTCTGTTCATTTCTTTTACGCGTCATTTCTTTCTGAAATTGATGAACGAAGATTAATGTCTTGCATTTAAATCATATACTCACTAAACAAAAATTGGTTTATAGTAACATAATTGAGCATACAGCATAGCATGACAGAAAACGTAATATGTGAAAAACATACATAGTGTTCAGAGGCAAAAACGTACCCAGTGTATCACAATGTAGCAGCAAAAAAAAAAAAAAAAAAAAAAAAAAAAAAAAATCACGATGTTGAGATATCATAAGGCAAAATGTCAAAGTCAACTGGTGTTTGCTATATCTTAACTATTTCATAATGCATACAAACAAAACAGGAAAACAATCGTACATATATAAAAAATGGAAAATGTGCACAGTCCGATGTGTAACAGAAAAGCGACCTGCTAACGTTACCTTGCCGGGCACTTGCCAAGAAAAAATACGACAATCATCAGTAAGTAGTCACATAAATATAATTGCATAAGTGGTCATAAAAATTAGCAAAGGGCATTACAGCATGTTAAATCATAAAGTATCTTCATTCAATAGAAGGTTTGATATTGGATATGTGGTGGTTTCCTTTGGTTTTTCTGGTTCTCAAAGTTTCAACGTGTACAACATTGGGGTGAGGAATGCTGCGAATCCGATATGGACCTGCGTATAGAAGTTCAAATTTACTGCACCTACCTTTTCCTCTGTTGGATAAATAGTGTGTACGTACTAATATCTTCTGTCCAATGTGAAAGTTACGGCGTGTACAAACCTGTTTTTGCTGTCTTCTCCGGCGCTCTGCGGCACGTTTTATGTTGTTCAGCGCAATGTCAATTATTTCATGGTGTCGTAGTCGACGAGATGTAGGAAAAGTTACTAATTCTTTAATTTTGTTAAGTGGTTCAACATTTTTCAGTATAACAGACGGAGATAGCATAGTAGATTCATTTGGTATGGAATTAATTACATCCTGGAATGAGAGTATGTGTGTGTCCCAATCAATATGTCTTTTATGGCAGTATATTCTACACAGTTTACCGATTTCTTTCATTAATCGGTCACAAGGGTTCGAAGAAGCATGGTACCTGGATATATAGATCGGAGAAATGTTTCTAGCTCGTAACATACGTGTCCATATAGCAGATCGAAACTGTGATCCATTGTCGGAAATTACTTTCAATACACGCCCTACATGAAATAGAAAATGTTTTACAAATGCTTTCGAAACAGTTTTAGCAGTAGCTTTGCGTAACGGAGTGAAGGTAACAAATTTTGAAGTGAGTTCAACAGCGACAAAGATGCAGCAAAAACCTCTATTAGTTCTGGGAATCGGACCAAAAATGTCTACAGCGGCCATATGTCTCAATTTAACAGGTACAATGGGATGTAATGGAGGAATATGTGAAGTTGTGTCTGACTTAGCTTTCTGGCAGATTTTACATGACGCTAAAACTCGTCGTATACGTTTCTCCATGTTGGCAAAATAACAGTTCTGTCTCAGTACAAGAAAACATTTTCTGGCTCCGTAATGTGCGTAACTTAAATGAGTATACCAGATTAATTTGTTAACAAGCTCGTCAGGAATGCATAATAACCAATTGTTGCTGTCAGGATGAGAGCGGCGAAACAGAATGTCATTGCGTACAGTGTAATGGTTTCTAATGGTAACATTTTTCCTATCTTGCCAAAGGTGTTTAATCTCTTTCCACACGTTGTCTTTACTTTGCTCTTGTGCTATGTCCTGTAATGACGATGAAATAAAATTTTCAAATGCAACTTGTTGAATGTACATGACGCTGAAATTTGCTTTGCAGAAGTTGATTGCGACGTCTTGCTGTTTGTTGCTGAGAGAACGGGATAGTGTGTCTGCTACAATATTTTGTGTTCCGGGAATGTGAACAATTGTGAAATTAAATTCCTGCAAGTAAAGTTTCCATCTGCTTAATCTGTCGTGTGTAAATTTAGCCGAAAGTAAAAATTGTATCGCTCTGTGGTCTGTGTAAACGGTGGTATGTCTTCCATAAAGGAAATGCCGAAATCTCGTAAATGCCCAAACATCACATAATGTTTCCAGTTCTGTAACGGAATAATTTCGTTCAGCAGGCGACAGAATGCGACTTGCAAATGTGATGTTTTTAAGTACTGTAGAACCATCTTCTTCAATTTCCTGAAAAATATGTACGCCTAAAGCGGTGTTAGAACTGTCGGTGACAATGGAAAAATTTTTGGCAAGATCTGGGTGCGATAAAAGTGGTGGATTCAACAAAGCATGTTTCAGGTTCATAAATTCAGAATGTGCTTGCTTATCCCAGGACCAAATAGTGTTTTTTCCTGTCAATTGGCATAATCTAGGGGTGTCCAAAGCAGAGTAATGAATAAATTTACGAAAAAAGTTAATTAAACCCAAAAAGCTGCGTAGTTGTTTTTTCGTCGTAGGAACAGTAATATCACGGAAAGCTTGAAGTTTTTCTGGGTCAGGCGCAATGCCTTCTGCTGAAATTACATGTCCAAGAAATTTTATAGAAGGTTTGCCAAAGTACGATTTACTGAGATTAACTGAGAGTCCTTGTGCACGAAAAGTTTCCAACAGTTGTTCTAGAATCAGATTGTGTTCAGACCAGTTAGCTTCTGCAATAAGAATGTCGTCTACGTACGTTGTGATTCTGTCTTTAAGTTCTGTCGGAAGTATTATGTTCAAACCGCGAATAAAAGCTGCTGAAGAAATAGTTAAACCGAATGGTAATTTACAAAATTGATAACAGTCACCAAAACAGAGAAATGCTGTGTACTTTCTGCAATTCGGATGGAGCTGAATTTGCCAAAATCCCGATTTCAGATCTAATGTAGAATAAATAGCAGTACCGTGAAATTTCTGTAGTAGTTCTTCTAGTGTCTGTGGGCGATCTGTCTCATTAATAATAACGTCATTGATGTGACGCGAATCAAGTACAAGGCGAAGTGAGCCATCCTTTTTATTAACAATATGAGCGGGTTTATGTACGGACTAACTGCCGGTTCAATAATACCTTGGTCAAGCATAGCTTGCAATTCTTTCTTAACTTGTTCTCTATGGATATATGGAATGGGATAATGCTTGGCTTTAAATGTGTCGTGCTGTTTCACTTGAAATTCATACATAAAACCGGACATAGTACCAGGAAATCCAAAAATTTGAGTGGAATGTGTGACCTGCAAAACAAAATGATAAATGTGTCTGCAATTTTACTTCTACTCCTTTACTCGATACTGCTCCTTTTACTTTCGTTTTGCCTAATGGTAACGTAGGATAGGTATTCTCTTTGTTACACTCGTTGAAAGTTTCTTCATTTATAACAGACATAGGTGATCCAGAATCGATTACTGCTGAAAATTTTGATGATCCAATTTTAATTTCGATGACAGGGTGTGAAATGGTTTTTTGAACAATTGGTCTTTCCTGCAAAAGAGTGTCTCGGATGTCGTCAAAAGTAATAACATTTCCGTGAACAACATTCTGCGTGTCTAAAGTAGAGCTTGTGTTACTGGAAGATGCGACCTGTACAGTGTCTAGTCAAATTCTATCTGACGTATTATTATTATCAGGAGGATTCTGTGGCATTTCGACTATTTGAACTGTTCTGTTATTTCTTCCAGACGTATTACGTTCTGGATTATATCTACTGTGTGTTTCATTCATGAGAATATGTTCTTGCGGATGATTTTGCTGTTGGTAAGACCGACTGTTATTAGATGTACGCTGAAAATTGTGCTCATTGTTTTTACGTCTGTCGTGATAGTCATTTCTATACGGCGCATTGCGATAGGAATTGAAATAGTGTGTTTTCTGTACGTACTGATTCCCTTGTTGCTGTGCGTTACTATTTGTTGGGGCCGACGCTATACGCGTACGCGGCGAAACATTAAAGTTTGGTTGACCTTGTAGACTGCATTGTTGTTTAGGTATGCTAACCGGTTGGCTTTCATGCTGTTGCGGTGAGAAACGTCTATTGTTACCAAAATGCGGTTCCTGTTGCTGATAATTTTGACGATATTGGTAATTAGAATTTTGTCTGTTATTAAAGTTCTGGTGATTGTCGTTCCTAAAGCGTCTATTACCTTTGCTATTGAAAATGCGTGGCTGATCGTAATTGCTGTACGTTTGTTGACCTTGGTTATTATAAGAAAAATTTTTGTTTATAAAAGAATAATCCGATTGTTGCACTTCCAAAAGCTGTAACAGATCTCTGAATGCCGAAATATTTTCCTTCTGCTGACCCGTTAAAAGTGACACTCTTAATGACCGTGGTAATTTAGAAATGCATAATTGTATAAGTGCAGATTCACTGTATGGTTCACTTAAATACTGGTTTTGTTGGACCATGTGCTCAAAGAATTGCGTGACACTGGGAAAATTTGAGTTCTCATAATTCGGTAAACTAATTAGTTGATCCTTAATTCCCCGCTGTGTCGTCTTCGACCAATACGCTGACAGAAAAGCATTCTGAAATTCTTCTACCGAGTAGCATTGTCTCGCGATCGGTCTCATACGAGTTGCCGGTTCGCCTTCCAAAAAACTACAAATAAACTCAAGTTTGTGTGTTACGGGCCAAGTCGGTGGAAAAGCAAAGCTAAATTGTTGTATCCAATCCAGGGGGTGAATCTGTGTTCTGTCATTTTTAAATACTTTAAATTTTCTCACTGATAGAAAATGTTTGTAATCAAAATTATCATCTCTGTATGTTTGAACAGGTTCAGGATTGTAAGAGAAACTATTTGTCTGTGTCTGTTCGGAATCTGTCGCGTACTCTTTGTAAATTACCCAAATTATACGCGCTGCGTGAGTCTGACAAATGTTCGCAAATTGGCGTCTGCTGTGATGTGTTAAACGCTGAAACATTTATCATCTTTGTTACCTCTTGCTGTAAACTTGACAATTTTCTACGTAATGGTTATTAGACGAATCGATCTCACTGATTGTCTGCTGTAAATTTTGGAATTCAGGTGTTTGGTTAAACAAAATCGGTGCAGTATCGTCTGATTTGCTGTCATTATTGCTTTCGATAACATCAATACGACTGGCCAATTCATCATATTTTTCAGTCAGTATTTTTACCTGATCATCGTTTTTAGTGTCAGAAGCATTAATTTGTTTTTGTATTTTACGTGTGGATTCGCTCATTTTTTTATCGTCTGTTTTAATGACATCGGAATCCTGTGTTAGTTCTAATTGTTCGAGTCTGTCTGTCACTGTCTGAAAATCTGCTGTGTGTGTGTCTGTTTTCGATTTAAGATCGGAAATTTCATCACGTAATTCTGTGTTCAACTGTTTGATGGTATTAATCTCATCGGACACTGTAGCAATATTGTTGTCTACGTATGTTTTCGCTTACGCAAACAATTTACGTTTATCTTCCTGCTTCTGTGCGGTGATTGTTTCCATGACTTGTCGTTTTACTTTATTCTGATTCTGCATAAATTTACGGAAACGCGTATCACTGTTTTGTACGTGATGATTAAAACGTTCGTCAATTTGAGTGTTCTGTTGGTCGAATTTCGCGTCTATCTTTGCATCCATTGTGCGCGAAAGTTCTGCTGTCATTAATTTAAACTCGTCGCGTAATTGTGTTGCTTTTTCAGAGCATTGTTTACCGACTGCACTAATTTCGTCTCTAAGTGTTTCTGTTGTAGCTGTTTGCATATCCCTTAATTCTTGAGCAACAGATCTAATTTCTTCACTACTTTTCCTAGCACAAGCCTCAATTTCCACACGTAACTGTTCCTTAGTATCATGACACTGCGCGGCAACGGCTCTAATCTGTTCACTAAGCTGTCTGGAATTGTTGTCTAAGTTTTCATTAAGCTGTTTGTTCTGTTCACTAAGTTGTTTATGATTGTCGTCTTGTCTTTCATTCTGTTGTTTGAAATCTTCTTTAAGGTTGTCTTGTTTTTCATTAATTTCATTATGTTGTTTCAAATTTTCATTAACTTTGTTCTTAAACTGTAGCAATATTGTCAAAATTTGATCCATACCAAGAGTAGCTATTGCATTCTCTGTGCTGTTTGATGGCGTAGCTGCAATTGTCACGTTTTGTGTGACCATTTGGTCATTCTGTGATTTACAAAAAGGTTTGCCCATCTGATGCGCACTGTTAGTCACTACCTCGGAATTAAATAACTCCGACGCATTCTGATTACACTGTTCGTTTTCATTAGAGAAATTTGTCTGTTCAGTACTTAAATTATACAAACCGGGTGTTTCAAGCTGGGCAGCGCCCATTGCAACAGAACGCCCCGCATCATCAATTGTCGTCAAATTAACAGAGGACGCAATTGAATTCGTTTGTTCATCGTTAAGATAAAAATCATCATTAGTGGCCGGTACGCACTGATTGTCCGTAAATGGGGGATTGTCATCATTACACTGCGTGTCACAAGTACAATCGTTAAAGTTGTTTAAGTCGACTATTTCACTCATTATACCTCGCGATGTACTATTAACAGTTTTTCGCGGCATTTTTACACAAATCACAATTATTCACAAATGAAATAAGCACAATGCAAAATCCAACAAACAAAAATACAACAAAGAGCAACGAATTGCCGATGATCTGTGGAAGAAAGTGACAAAATTAGTAAATGCGTTGCGCCAAATCCTAATTATATTTAAGTAAATAAGAGCAGATATATGACTACTTCTCAGAAGATTCACAAAGAAATACGATCCTGGCCGGATGTCGCCAAGTGTAACCTCCCAGCAAAAAATATAGAAAAAAAGTCTATGATAATAAAAACGAGCCTACTGTTAGCTCCCCATAAAATATCGTTAAGGGATGAAGATTGATTGAAAACCCACAATTATATTAATTAAATAATGAATCATGAACTGAATGTAACATCTGAACAGAAATAATTAAACCTGATACATTTTATAAGGACAGCAGCGCTGACCTTCGGCCCTGTATTCTGAATAACAAAAGCAAAATTCTTACCTCAATAAACTGCATCTATATTTGCTCTTATTTATCGACACAGCTTCGTGCAATGCTGGCTTATATTTAATTTTTGATTCTTGGAGGAAATGCATAGGAAATATTCTTTAAATTGAAATGAATGTTTTTCTTTAAAAAAGTTACTTTATAAAAAATTATTATTGGGGCATTTTTTGAACAAATTAATTACAATTAATATACATTATTAGGTTTGCGCAATGCTGCTTCATTACCTTGTATAACATTATACATCGTCCCGAACCGTGACCAGAGTCGCGAGAAGAGCAAGCCGCCGACGCATGCCGACGCCCACTCGGTACAATCGTCCACTCGCTACTACTGTCGACTGACTCGCTACATACAACAACTGTTCCTGCCGACTCGCTACGTGCTACTGTTCGTGCCGACTCACTACGCGCTACTATTCTTGCCGACTCCCTACACGCTACTACTGTCGTCTCGCGCGGTCAAGCGCAGACTAGCAACGATAAATAACTCTCTGGTCAGAGATTCTGTCATGCCTCGCCATCGCTGGTAATGAATACATACGTGTTTCAAAGTCTACAGTTCATAAACAATAAATTGTGGTCAAAGTTCACGTATGACCCTGGAGATGTCTTACAGTTTAAAATCTGGTTCCGAAATCTCTGTCTTACCATTACATAAACAACCTGAAACCGTCCGGTGTCTTCAGGTCTATTCCACGTTAACAAATTTCTTTCACGATTTTTAAACCAAATGTTAGCGATGATTAAATTATGCTTTGTGTGAAATTTTACCAGGCGGCTTTCTGTTTCATTCCTTTTCCCCCGGTACTTACTTACCCGGTATTTTTCATTTTCTTCCTTTTCCTACTATCGAATTCCAGTTCCATAACCCAGTTAAATTTTCGTCTCCCTTAACTATCTGAATAATTACTTTCGTCTCATCATACGTTTCTTTGGTCTCTTAATCTGTAGAGCTAGTTGGCAGATAAACTTGTACTATTGTGCTGGGTGTGGGTTTCTATCTGTCCTGATCACAATAATTCATTCACTATGCTGTTTGTATTAGCTCATCAGCATTTCTACACACATCAAAAAAAGTTTTGCTCACCTCGGTTCCCAGAGTTCCTGAACATGTACGGAAAACTGGAATAGAGATCAAGATAAACATCATTTCCGCCCTTTTTATTGCTCTTGAAAACTACACATTGCATGTTGCACAACCATACAGCGATACCTTCAGAGGTGGTGATCCAGACTGCTGTACACACCGGTACCTCTAATACCCAGTAGCACGTCCTCTTGCATTAATGCATCCCTGTATTCATCGTGGCATACTATACATAAGTTCAAAAGGCATTGTTGGTCCACATTGTCCCATTATCCCACTCCTCAACGGCGATTCGGCGTAAATCCCTCATAATGGTTGGTGGCTCACGTCGTCCAAAAATAGCAGTTCTCAATCTATGGCTCAAATGGCTCTGAGCACCATGGGACTTAACATCTATGGTCATCAGTCCCCTTCTCAATCTATCCCAGGCACGTTCGATAGGGTTCATGTCAGGAGAACATGCTGGCCACACTAATCGAACGATGTCGTCATCCTCAAGGAAGTCATTCACAAAATATGCTCGATGGGGGCGCGAATTGTCGTGCATGAAGACGAATGCCTCGCCAGTATGTTACCGATATGGTAGCACTATCGGTCGGAGGATGGCATTCACGTATCGTACAGCCGCTGCGACGCCTCCCATCACCACCAGCGGCTTACGTCGGCCCCACATAATGCCACCCCAAAACAGCAGGAAACCTCCACCTTGCTGCACTCGCTGGACAGTGTGTCCAAGGCGTTAAGCCTGATCTGGTTGCCTCCAAACACGTCTCCGACGATTGTCTGGTTGAAGGCATACGTAACACTCATCGGCGAAGAGAACGTGATGCCAGTCCTGAGTGGTCCTTTCGGCATGATGTTGGAACCATCTGTACCGCAGTGCATGTTGTCCTGGTTGCAAAGATGGACCTAGTCATGGACGTCGGGAGTGAAGTTGCGCATCACGCAGCCTATTACGCACTGTTGGAGTCGTAACATGACGTCCTGTGGCTACACGGAAAGCACTATTCAACATGGTGACGTTGCTGTTAGTGTTCCTCCGATTCATAATTCGTAGGTAGCGGTCATTCACTGCAGTAATAGCCTTCAGGCGGCCTGAGTGAGGCATGTCATCGACAGTTCCTGTCTCTCTGTATCTCCTCCATGTTCGAACAACAGCGCTTTGGTTCACTCTGAGACGCCTGGACACTTCTCTTGTTGAAAGCCCTTCCTGGCACAAAGCAACAATGCGGACGCTATCGAACCGCAGTATTGACCACCTAGGCATGGTTGAACTAAACATGAACCGTGTACCTCCTTCCTGGTGGAAGGACTGGTACTGACTGGCTGTCGGACCCCCTCCGTCTAATAGGCGCTGCTCATGCATGGTTTACATCTTTGGGCGGGCTTAGTGACATCTTTGAACAGTCAAAGGGACTGTGTCTGTGATGCAAAACTTCTTTTGATGTGTGTATTTTGTTATCCTGTACTCGTCTGACCTAGAGTCCTGTTCCACCTGTCATCGAACTACACTAATCGTAACATATCTAAAATCAATCTATCCATTTCTCTTTTTAAATTTTACAACCTACCTGTCCTATTAAGGGATCTAACATTAGAAGCTCTGACCCTTAGAAGACTAGATTTTTTCTGCATATACGTTGTCCTTCGGGGTAGTCCCTGCCAAAAGATCCGAGTGGGAAACTTTCACTCCCTGAATACTTAGCCAAGAAGAGGTCGTATCATTTAACAGTACAGTAGAGCTGCATAGTCTCGATAACAATTGTGGCTGTAGTTTCCCCTAGCTTTCAGCCATTCGCAATTCCATCAGAGCAAGGCCATGCTGGCTGATGTTGCAAGGCCAGATCTATCAATCATCCAGACTGTTGCTCTTGTAGCTATTGGAAAGGCTGCTGCCCATCTTCAGGAGCCAGATGTTTGTGTGACCTCTCAAGCAGACACCCCTCAGTTGTGGTAACACCTACAGTTTGGCCATCTCTAGCGTTCAGGCACGCTAGCCGCACCACCACTGCAAGGTCCATGGCTCATGGGGAGAGGAGGGGAGGGGTTTCAAAGAATGAAATACTATAATAATGTGTATGAATTACTATGTATAAAATCAATTAATGCCCAGTGTGACGCCATTATACTCGCCGGTGGTGCTCGCGCCTTGTGTTGACAGTGCGGTCTGTTGGGCTCTGCTTTCTGGCAGCCATGATGGGGCAAGCCTGAGTCCATCCCCTCTATTCATACATTACTGACCATTAAAACTGATACACCACGAAGATGACGTGCTACAGACGCGAAATGTAACCGACAGGAAGAAGATGTTGTGATGCTAGCTTTTCAGAGCATTCACGCAAGGTTGGCGCCGGAGGCGACACCTACAACGTGCTGACATGAGGAAAGTTTCCAGGCGATTTCTCATACACAAACAGCAGTTGACCGGCGTTGCCTGGTGAAACGTTGTTGTGATGCCTCCTGTAAGGAGGAGAAATGCGTACCATCACGTTTCCGACTTTGATAAAGGTCGGATTGTAGCCTATCACGATTGCGATTTATCGTATCGCGACATTGCTGCTCGGGTTGGTCGAGATCCAATGACTGTAAGCAGAATATGGAATCGCTGGGTTCAGGAGGGTAATACGGGACGCCGTGCTGGATCCCAAAGGCCTCGTATCACTAGCAGTCGACATGACAGGCATCTTATCCTCATGGCTGTAACGGATCGTGCAGCCAAGTCTCGATCCCCGAGTCAACAGATGGGGACGTTTGCAAGACAACAACCATCTGCACGAACAGTTCGACGACGTTTACAGCAGCATGGACTATCTGCTCGGAGACCATGGCTGCGGTTACCCTTCACGCTGCATCACAGACAGGAGCGCAGGAGCGCCTGCGATGGTGTACTCAACGACGAACCTGAGTGCACGAATGACAACACGTCATTTTTTCGGATGAATCCAGGTTCTGTTTACAGCATCATGACGGTCGCATCCGTGTTTGGCGACATCGCGGTGAACGCACATTGGAAGCGTGTATTCATCGCCATACTGGCGTATCACCCAGCGTGATGGTATGGGGTGGTTACACGTGTCGGTCACCTCATGTTCGCATTGACGGCACTTTGAACAGTGGACGTTACATTTCAGATTTGTTACGATCCGTGGCTCTACCCTTCATTCGATCCCTGCGAAACCCTACATTTTAGCAGGATAATGCACGACCGCATGTTGCAGGTCCTGTACGGGCCTTTCTGGATACAGAAAATGTTCGACTGCTGCCCTGGCCAGCACATTCTCCAGATCTCTCACCAATTGAAAACGTCTGGTCAATGGTGGCCGAGCAACTGGCTCGTCACAATACGCCAGTCACTACTCTTGATGAACTGTGGTATCGTGTTGAAGCTGCATGGGCAGCTGTACCTGCACACGCCATCCAAGCTCTGTTTGACTCAATGCCCAGGCGTATCAAGGCCGTTATTACGGCCTTAGGTGGTTGTTCTGGGTACTGATTTCTCAGGATCTATGGACCCAAATTGCGTACAAATGTAATCGCATGTCAGTTCTAGTACAATAGATTTGTCCAATGAATACCCGTTTATCATCTGCATTTCTTCTTGGTGTAGCAGTTTTAATGGCCAGTAGTGTATTATTAGGGTGTTAAGTATTTCGATGGCCTCTCTAATTCTGCGTTTCGTCATAACTGCCTGCTTGGCCAAATTTCTGGATTTTATTTCTTTTCCGCAGTCTTGCTGATGTTCTGCTCTGCGACTGTAGATTTGTTGTGTTGCCCTAGACGAATATAGCGCTCGTGTTCCCGAATGCGCGTTGCTATTGGCCTACCACTCTCGCCTATGCATGCCTCTCCGCATTCGCCTTCCACCTCGTACGCGCCTGCAGTGTGTAATGCATCCACCTTGTCGTTATCGGAGCCTGGCATAGCCCGGATCCTGCGACCAATGTAGAAGACAGGCAGCACCCAAACCTGACGAAGGTGTTTGCCTTTTTCGGTCAGTGATATTTTTCACAGAAGGTAAGCACACTGTTGGCTGCAGTTTGTCTATTTCTTGCCTATCTTGCTTACTTGTATTCGTCGACAAGGCTGTGTGGATCGACTTATGGCTGTAGCAATTCGCTAGAAACGTTCTGCGTAGCCTTTTAAGCTTAGGTGTGATGTCTGAGCATCACTTACGCGCAGCGCACGGTTTACCAAAGAACGGATGACAGAGTTCTTCTGCGCTGGTTGGTGGTAGGAGTTGGCGTGCAGATACCTGTCTGTATGTGCATGTTTAAGATATACCCTGTGCCCCATTGTGTCCTCCGTTGTCCTATATACTTCGACGTCTAGAAATGGAATTGCACCATTCTTCTCTACTTCGAGCGCGAACTGTACCTTTCAGTGCACGTTGTTCAAATATTCGCGAAACTTGTGAAGCTCCGTTTCAACATGAGGCCAGATAGCGAACGTGTCGTCCACGTATCTGAACCAGCAACGTGGGCGTAAAGGAGCTGAACCGAAGGCCGTTGCTTCAAAGGCTTCCATGCATATATCGGCTGCCAACGGATATACGGGAGACCCCATTGCTACGCCGTCTGACTGTTCGTAGTATTTTCCTTGCCATTTGAGGTACGTTGAAGTCAAGCACAACTCAACCTGGTCTCATACGTCTGGCGGGACATGCTCCTGAAGGATGCGGATAGTTTCCACTGGCACGTTCGTAAGCAGTGACTTCACGTCAAAGCTGACCATGATGTCCGTAGGTAAAACTGTGTTTCCCTTTAGACGTTGTACGAGTGCGTCGAGTTCTTCACATAAGAACTAGGCATCTTAATTTGCAGGCTAGATACTTTGCCAAATTTTAAGTAGGTGAATTGCTCCCTTTCAATATTGGCCTCAAAGGATAACTATTCTTACGTATCTTTGGAACACCGTAAAACGTTGCTTTTCTCCAGCAGTAGTTTTATACAAACGACGCGGTACCACACCCACAAAACTTTATGTCGACTGACTCTGGCCGTGGAAGCCTACGCAATTATATCAATTTGGTATGTTTCTCACCTAGAAGCTTCTCTCATTTCATCGATCTGAAGACAAGATGCGGTTTATTTTGCACACTTTCTCTCTCTCTGCCGTGTACTGTAGGTATATTTTGGGGTAGGGCAGACAAATTAAAGAAAACTTTAATTCACTAATAGTGAGATGCATTAGCTCCACGCAAAACAGACGACCGCACAGCCTGCCAGAGGGCTGTCAGGGACCTCGAATTCCCATACCAATCTGTTAAGCTTTTCTCACTGCTCAATGGCCGATAATTTGTGTCATCTGAACTGTGACTCTCACAGTCGCAATACATGACACAAGAATGAATTCCACCAGAGTGGAATAGCCTTCAAAAATCTCGTGACTCTTTCTGCTCTTAATTATGTTTCTCTTAAATATCACTAGGTATTTTCCAACTGGTAAACAACCGCAGCTATGGGGTCACCGAGAGCAAAATGTATGCGTACAGTGGTGCAAATGTCAGGAGAACTGATTTGGCATACGTGCAGTCACTTGTATGATACCCAGAAGAAGCCTTCACGCTTCAGGGGCTGTCACTACCGGACTATATAAACACTGATACAATAAACTTACAAGGAAAATCCTCCCACTTCTTCTATATGTAAATTCGCTGCAACAAAACCGGTCTGTTCGACAACTAGCATTCTGGGAGTCATTCATAATCTATGGTAGAGGTGCAACAACTACAAGGACCGTGATAGACATTATATGCAATTTAGTTCATTTATTTTATCCTTGCAATTACTAATCAGTAGCTTCTCTGTGCGGCTTCCTCCACAATGTGTAATACATAATGCGATATTAAAAATTGTATTAGATACAGCAGTTTGCTTCATGTGTGGCTCATGAAAGACAAGTTATGTTTGGTTATTCATCTGTTTATTTCCTTTACTTGTTCATGGCTGAATCTTCCGCAGTCTTCATGTTGGATGAAATACCTCTTTCCTTTATTTTCACGTGATAAATTTCGTATTCGAAAACCCATTGTCTCTGATGTAACACTTTACCCGTTAATACTATGAATTGCGTTAATGCTCGTCGTTTGTGTGTTTTGGAAGCAAAATTTTAGCACTGTTTGTGTAAAGTGGATTTTATACATAGTATTTCATACACATTATTAGAGTATTTTATTACTTCCCCCCCCCCCCCCATGAAACATGGACCTTTTCCGTAATTATCTGCCTCAATGCTACAGATGGGCATAACTTGTTTTGCCCATAAACAAGACATTCATTCTTATTCTGAAAATTGCATTTTAATTAGGCTCTACCCGATTGTGTATGATTATTATACGGTGGGTAGCAATTTATACCACAGTAGTAATCATGTAAGTAATCGTACACTATGTGATCAAAAGTATCCGGACACCTGGCAGAAAATACTCTCCATCGGTAATGCTGGAGTTCAGTATGCTGTTGATACACCCTTAGCCTTTATGACAGTTTCCACTCTCGCAGGCATACGTTCAACCAGGTGCTGGAAGGTTTCTTGGGGATTGGCAGTCCATTCTTCACGGCGTGCTGCGCTGAGGAGAGGTATCGATTTCGGTCGGAGAGGCCTCGCACGAAGTCGGTGTTCTAAAACATCCCAAAAGTGTTCTATAGGATTCAGGTCAGGACTCTGTGATTACACGGATGTCATTGTCGTGTGCCCACTCCACCACAGGCCGAGCATTATGAACAGGTGCTCGGTCGTGTCTAAGGATGCCATCGCCGTCCTCGAATTGCTCTTCAACATTGTGAAGCAAGATGGTGCTTAAAACATCAATGTAGCTCTGTGCTGTGATAGTGCCACGCAAAAAAAACAAGGGGTGCAAGCCCCCTCCATGAAAAACACGATCACAACATAACACCACCGCCTCCGAATTTTACTGTTGGCACTACACACGCTGGCAGATGACGTTCACCTGCCATTCGCGATACCCACACACTGCCATCGGGTCGCCACATTGTGTACCGTGATTCGTCACTCCACACAACGTTTTTCCACTGTTCAATCATCCAATGTTAAGGTTTTTACACTAAGCAAGGCGTCGTTTGGCGGTTACCGGCTTGACGTGTGGCTTATGAGCAGCCGCTCGACATGAAATCCAAGTTTTCTCACCTCCCGCCCAACTGTCATAGTACTTGCAGTAGATCGTGACACAGTTTGGAATTCCTGTGTGATGGTCTGGAAGATATCTGGCTGTTACACATTAGGACCCTTTTCAACTGTCGGCGGTCTGTGTCAGTCAACAGACGAGGTTGGCCTGTACGCTTTTGTGGTGTGCGTGTCCCTTCACGGTTCCATTTCACTGTCACATCGGAAACAGTGGATCTAGGGATATTTAAGTGTGTGGAAATCTCGCGTACAGACGTATGACACAAGTGACACTGAATCACCTGATCACTTTCGACGTCCGTTGTAACCTCCCCACAAAATAAAATAAATAAATATAGTAGTATGATTCTAATTTAGTGTAACCTCCCCACAAAATTCTTTTCTCATTTGTAACCTCCCTACAAAATTCTTTTCACATTAACCTCCACACAAAATTCTTTCTGATTTAATCTAAGCTCAAAATTCATTCACATTTAGCGTAACCTCAAAACAGAAAAATTCCTAAACCTCTCAATTAAATTGTCGCTCACTTATGACTTTTCAGTAATTCGCTGTGAATTTAACCCGTTAAATTTTGAACGACAGCAGTGCTGCGTCATGGCCCTGAAAGATCATTCTGAATAAAAAAACGAAAAATTCTTACCTCAGTGAAGTCGCCGGATATATCTGCTCTTACAATAATTTTTTCCGGCACAGCTCTGTGCAATGCTGGCCGACCTATCTGTCATTTATGAAAGGAAGTAACTGATTTTTATATTGCAATAATCGGGATGATCATGGATGGGAGAAATTAGTAAATTCTTTAAATTGAAATGAATGGTTGTTAAAAGTTACTTTTTATGAGGAAGATTATTATTACGAGAGTTTTAAAATATTTACATGTGACTTGAGATAACATTACTACATATGCGCGAGGCTGCTTTTCACCTTATACAATAATACTCAGGCTCCGGCATCGCTGCACCGCGACCGAGCCAGCCAACGCGATACACCAGACCAGACCAGAGCAGACTGCTGACTAGCAACAACTTACTGCTACAGCTACACAGTTCCTACTGCAGTCAACACTGCTCTCTGGTCAGAGACCTTGCATATCGCAGGCAGCGCATGAGCAATACATCGAAATTACATCTGCTCGAACCTCTTACACCGTGAGTTCCGTGGAGTGCCCCATTCTGCTCTCTCACGATGTCTAATGACTACTGAGGGCGCTGATACGGAGTACCTGGTAGTAGGTGGCCGCACAATGCACCTAATATGAAATACGTATGTTTTGGGGGTATCCGCTAGTTTTGATCACGTAGTGTATATACGCTCACGGAAAAGAAAATTGAAATAGCAAGAAGAGGACACAAACGAAAGTTGGTAGGCGTGTTTCTACAGCTGAAAGATGCTGTCTATTCAAATTTCGTGTCAGACGCATGAGGCTGCAAATCAGATTTGTTTTAAATACACGATGTGACGGTCGTGGGCGTTAGTTACCTTTGAGTTTGGACGTGGTGAGTTGATATTAGTCAAGGATGCCTTTAAGGCGACAAAATTGCCATTATCAACACCTTACTGAGTTTGAACGATGTCGTGTAATAGGTCCACGAGAAGCTGGATGTTCATCCTGCAGTACTGTGGAGGGACTTGGCAGGAATGTAGCCACCGTACATAACTGCTGGCAGCCGTTGTTACGAGAAGAACACTGAGCTCCGGACGGCCATGTGGCATCACCGAGAGGGAAGAAGATCGTGTTCGGCGGACGAGTCAGCATGTCTTCGCCGCATCTGCAGTTGCAGTGGGAACAGCAGGTGGCACCAGAGTGACACAACGAACTGCTGTAAATCGGTTACTTCAAGGATAGCTCCCAGGCAGACCCAAAACCACCGCCATTTGCGAATTCAGTGGTGTCAAACAAGAGCGCATTGATGGGTAGGGTGGAGTCTATTGTTTTTTCTGATAAAAGCTGGCTCTGTCTGTGTGCCAGTGATGGCCCTGTGTTGGTTAGGAGGTCGTTGGGGCCTGCAACCAACCTGTCTGCGTGCTAGACACACTGGACCTTGTAATGGTCGCCTGGTCGTAGATATTGCTAATTGCTATAATCGCACTATTTCACTCCCATTTACGGAGCTTGTTAGCACTTGATGTTAGGTCGGCGCCATTAAAATGCATTGTAGTAATCACTGCTGCTTGCTGGATCGCTGCTGTGTCTCGATGTTGATGCTGGCTCTAAATCTGGTTGTCTAGGGTTAAAAAACATGAGGTCCCGTGTTTTGTTTTATGTGCTTTTGATGATAAAGGATGAACGAAACCAACAAATATGTAAACTTCAAATATTTATTTCTCTGGTGGCCATCTTAATTCCACTGTCCACCAAAGACTATGACACAACACAACTTCCTTTACATGTTCTTTGCATTGTTTATCCACCTCAAACAATAACACACTAACACACTGTACCAAAGTGACATTCCGACTGCCTCTCGACCCTTCTTGCTGCTCGTATTTATAACCTTGTCAAAGAACTACTAAAAAGAGATATAGTTTACAAGTCACATGTACATCTGTTATCATAATTTGTGCAGAAAAGTTATTAATTTGCATCGAGTGACATAATTTAACATGTTATTAAAATGACAGACAGATTTGTTGACTTGACAGAATAATTCTTTGTTACAAAAAGTCCGTTTTTTAGAAGTTTGTCAATTGACTTCTCTAATTTGCATAAATAAGTAATTAACATGAATTATTAAGAAATACATTGGTTTTCGTCTAAAACAGGATTGATTTCGTGAATACTAAGTGAAACCGCTCCTAGTGAACAAATAGGTTTCACTGGGTGATTTTTATTTAAGGAGATCCAAAATACCTAAGTTGTACACTATTTTTCGTACTTCATATTAATTATTTAAGATGAACTCAGTGTTTTTACATGATGACATTTGCTGTATCAGTGATCAAGTGATATTAACTTTTGTGTGGGTTAGTTATTCAGTATAATTTAATGGGTTGACTGTTTATGGAGACATGTTACGCAATCATTGTTAACATACACAATAACTTTTCTATAATCATAAATACTAGTTAAACTGGTTGAATTTGGAGGGTATCGCATACTTCGGTACAGTAAAGCCTTTAATATGTTCCGTTACAACCTACACCTAGAGTTATGGTCTGAGGTGCGATTTCGTATGACAGCGGAAACACTCTCGTCATTATCCCATGAGCCCTTGACTGCAAATTTTTGCGGCAATCTGGTGATTATCCCTATTGTGCTGTCATTCATGACCAGCATTCCAGGGGGTTACCAACAGGATAACTCTCGCCCACATATCGCTGTTGTAACCCAACACGCTTTACAGAGTGTCGATATGTTACCTTGGCCTGTTGGATCACCAGGCCTGTCTTCAGTGGAGCGTGTTACGCCGGAGTCAAGGTAGGCCCTGAGGGATGGCAACCCATATTACACCATAGAGGACGAGGTTGTCTCTGTCCAAGGCGGACCAAAAGCACCATGGTAAACACCGGCTGTTTACATACAAGATAATGGAAACAGACATTCCGAGCACTACTTCCTGCAGGGGGAGCTCGAGCCACGGCCTGTAGGAAGTATCACTACGCCAAAACGTGATAGGCTGGAGACAGCTATTTAGGGGTAGAACCAGCCCTGAAGTTCAATTCACTGCGGATGCCGACCTCGTGTACTTCGACCACTGAAGATTACGTCTAGGCCTGTGAATTGGACTCTTACTAGTGTGTGTGTGTTACCACGAACCTTTGTGGAAAATTAAAAATGAACTTTTGTTTGCCTCAATTAGGAGATTTTTACTGGCATCGTTATTGTTACCTTTCATTTGTTGATCAGTCATCAACCTTGCGAATTTACATCAATTTATTTAATCATTTTGGCTAGGGCCCACTGTCGGGCAGGCTGGTCGCCGGGTACCGGCCTTTCAATTTGACGCCACTTCGGCGACCTGCAGTCGAAGAGGATGATACGAGAAAATTCCCCGACCCAGCCGCGAATAGAACCTGGTCCCAGAGGATTGAAAATCTTTCACGCTGACCATTCAGCTACCGGGAGCGGACATTTACTTCAATAAAAGTTGTGTTTTTGAAAAATTGCGAATTGTCAGTTGGTGCCTGTGTGTGTCTAAATGGTTCAAATGGCTCTGAGCACTATGGGACTTAACATCTTAGGTCATCAGTCCCCTAGAACTTAGAACTACTTAAACCTAACACACATCCATGCCCGAGGCAGGATTCGAAACTGCGACCGTAACAGTCCCGCGGTTCCGGACTGCAGCGCCTAGAAACGCACGGCTACCACGGCCGGATGTGTGTGTCTTCCTCATGGCGAAAGTTGTGCTTAGCAGCTGGTTCAAAGTGTGCACGACTTACTACAAGGTTTTCAACAGCTTTTCAAGAAATCTCAGGATACACAGGAACCTTTATTTACGGAACTCTTGCAAAGCCGCCCGGTTCCTCCGCCCCCGCCGTTTCCTACTTTCAACGAGGATGCTGAAGACTGGGAAACATACGAGAAGTGGCTCCAGTAGCATTTTCAAATCCACCAGGTTGTTCTCGAGGCTGCTCGTTCAAGAGGCTGCTCGTCGTTCCTACTTTTTGTCCTGGAACCAGTCCAATGTGTACGTTCTCTTGACGAAACTCCAACCTCGACCTCTGGATTCTTTGACTTTCTCCCAGATTTTGAGGCTCTCGCGGCTTACTACCGACGACGGTTCCACATGTTGGCTGCCCATGTCGAATTTTACCAGTGTCACATGAAGGCTGGCCAATCCTATCGCCAGTGGGCAGCGGAACTGCAAGGTCTCTGCCGGAAATGTCAGTTCAATACAAGAGTCTCCAAAAAATCCTACGCGGACGAGACGGTCCGCGACCACCGCATCCAGGCCGCCCCTGACGCGGCTTACCGGCGCCACGCCCTCAGACTCGACGATCCTACTCTGGACCAGATCATTGATCTGGCATTCAAGTAGGAAATCTCTACAGCGGACGGCAAGCGTTTGGAATCCTGGGCGAAAGTGGCAGTCCTCCGCGACCACGACGCCTCGGAGACCGTCGCATCGCTTGCGGATGTCGAAGACGTTGCCGCCGTCTGTTCCGATGACCGGCGCCGACCGTCCTGTTCTGCACAGCGTCGACAAGGCAGCCGCTCTGTCCAGGAATTCGCGCCCTTGGACGTCTCCGCGGGTCCAGCGCAGACCGTTGGTGCATGGAGGCCCCTGCGCCCTCGCCAGCGCCACCAACCCCTCCTGCTGCCGTACTGCCTGGGATGCTTTAAGAACCATGCACGGCAAGACTGTCTGACAGGTGGGTGTACTGTGCGGTGTATACCCGTACCGGACATGTTAGTTCGGTCTGCCGATCTCGGCAGCCCTCTCCTCGTCCGACCAGTGACCATCGGGTGGCCTATACCCATGGATATCAACCAGGTCAATGGCCGGCGGCTGCAGGTGCACGTGGATACCGGACCAGCAGTCTCACTGATCAACTATTCCTCTTATGCGAATACTGGGGCGACCCCCTGGCGCCCACACATCGGCGCCTTCTTACTTATAATACGCAAGCGACGCCCTCTTGGGTCAGTTCAAGGCTTATGTCACGTATAAATCAGTTCGCCAGGAAGTTACCTTCCTTGTGTTCAAAAATGCAGCCATGGCAGATCTCTTCAGGTTGGATGCCTTCCGGGCCTTTGGCTTCGCCATCGACGACAATGTTCATCTGGTGTCTTCCCAGGTTCCGTTCCTGGCAGTCGATACCTTGTGCACGGAATTCCAGGACCTCTTATTTCGGGGTATCGGCTGTGCTCTAGATTTTCATGCGTCGCTCCAGCTGAAATTGTTTGCCCCCCCTGAAGTACTTCCGAGCCCGGCAGGTTCCCCAAGCCCTAAAGCAGCCTCTTCAACAAGAAATAGACCATCTCACCATGAAGGGAGTCGTCACTCCGATCCGTTACAGTTCGTGGGCGACACCCTTGGTCGTCCTCAAGAGACCAATGAGCGTCTTCTAGTTTGTGGCGACTTCAAGGCTACGCTTAACCCTCAGCTACAGGTTGAAGACTATCCCCTCCCACGTCCCGAGGACCTTTCCTCCAAGCTCACAGGGGGACAATTTTTTTCGAAGGCCTACCACCAAATACCTTTATATAAGCCTTCTACTCACTTGGCCGTCGTCAACACGTCGTTTAGGCTGTTCTGGTTGAACCACCTCATGTATGGCATCACTAGTGCATTAGCCATCTTTCAGCGTTACTTGGAACAGCTCTTGCGGGATGTGCCAGGCTGTATAAAGTACCTCAACGACATTGTCGTCACTGGCCGCACCACGGATGAACATCTCAGTCATCTGCGACAATTGTTCCTGCACCTGTGTACTGCGGGCCTAAAATGCAACCTTGCTAAATGCTCCTTTTTTTCAACCTGCTATCTCCTACCTGGGTCACATCATTTCCCATGATGGCATATCGCCTACCTCCTCCCACATCGCCACTATAACGGCCCTTCCTCGGCCGTGTGATGTCCACCAGTTGCGGTCTTTCCTGGATAAAATTGCTTACTATCAAAAGTTCATCCCCTCTACCGCCCACATCGCGGCGTCCCTCCATCACCTACGCTGGAAGAAAGTACCTTTTCATTCGTCCTCAGCTTGTGAATCGGCTTTCCAAAGCTTAAAGCGGAGTTTGCCCTCTGTGGCGTGTCTCATGCCATATAACCCCTCTCTTTCTCTCCTCTTGGCTACGGATGCCTCCAACTATAGTGTTGGTACTGTCCTTTCGCACTCTCTACCAGATGGATCGGAATGCCCAGTGGCATACATATTTAAATTCCTTTCAGATTCCCAATGCAAATATTCCCAAATTGAGAAGGAGTCCCTAGCCATTGTGTTTGCCTGTACCAAATTCCTTCCATACCTTTACACTATGTCTTTTTGCTTAATCACTGACCATAAGCCCCTCGTGGCCTTAATTTCCCTGTCAGTCCAATTACCCGAAGACTTTCCACGGCCTGCAGCGATGGGCCCTTTTCTTCTCACGTTTTAGGTACCCCATCCATTTCCAGCTCACCTCCCAGCATGCCAACACCAATGTCTTGTCTTGGATCCCCTCCAGCCAGGATTCGGCGTTCGATTCGTCGGACCTCCTAAATTTCAGGTCGACGACGACATACAGGCTGCGTTAGCTGCATTCCCAGTCACAGCTGTGAGGGTGGCCACAGCGACAACCGCAGATCCGCTCCTTCAACTGGTGCGCCGCTATTTTCTCCGTCGCTGGCCAATGCTGCCTCCGCCTCGCGCCCAGGCTGACCTCCGATTCCTTTTCTCCATCCGCCATCAAGCGGTGGCCGTCAACAGGGTGCTCCTCTGTGCGGTAAATGACACCAATCCACAAGTCATCGTACCAACTTCCCTGCGGTCCTGAATTCTCCATGTCTTACACCAAGGTCACTGGAGTATTGCCCGGACGAAAAGCCTCACACGTCGGCATGTCTTCTGGGTAGGCATGGCAGTGGACATGGAGCGCATGGTCTGGGGTTGTCAGAAGTGTACCCAGGCCCTTCCTACACTGCTCTGGTCCTTTGAAATCCTGGCCGGCCACTTCGCTTCCATGGGAACACATCCATATGGATTTTGCGGGACCCTTCCTCGGCACTTGCTGGTTACTCGTCATGGATGCCTACTCTCACTTCCGTTTCATCATTCAATGCTCCTCTATCACCACATAGAATACCATCATGGCCCTGTCAAAAACATTTTCCGTTGAAGGCCTTCCAATCACCTTGGTATCAGACAACAGCCCGCAATTTCGCAGTCAAGAGTTCGCCAAATTCTGCCACTATAATGGCATCCACCATGTCTTTACCCGTCCTTTCCATCCTCAATCCAGTGGAGAGGAGGAGCGCCTTGTTTGCACTTTTAAAACTCAGATGAAGAAGTACATGGAGGACTGTTCTCCAGAAGAAGCTCTTACATTATTTCTCAGTACATACAGGGACAGACCTATGGGCAACAAGAGTCCAGCCTCAGACCCTACTCCATCTCCTCCTGCCACAAGTTGGACCTTGCACCCTGCCAGGTGCTTCCCCATATTCATCCAGCTCGAAGGTGTGGTCTTGTAGTTTTGGGCCCTGACCCAGCTGGCTTCCGGGAGTCGTTATCTGGCCCCATAGTCGTCAACTGTTGGATTTATGCCTGGAGGACAGGGTGGTTTCGCGTCACCACAACCAACAGCGTCCTCGTTTCCTCGAGCAGCCACAGCCAAAAACGCTGGCTCCTCTCTCTCCCATCGCCGGTCCCATCCTTGGGGCCTATGTTGATGCCCTCTCCTCAGTTGGTGGATGATCTTCCCGGAGATAGCCAGCAGACGCCGGTTGCTAGGCCCGCGCCGCTGCATACTCTGGACCTGGGTCAGCTCTGGGACCTTCCCCTGAACCCAATTCCCGGCCGCTCTTTGACGCCGACTCTGTTGGATGACGCGGACGTACCTATGCTGCTTGCCCAGCCCGACGTCGCCTCACAACCGCCACTGCTGCGGCGTTCCAGCCGCCTCGCGCGGAAGGCGGCGCCCTACTCTCCGCCGGCTGGGCTCCACCGCCTCCTTTAGGAGGACTTAGCTGCAGATCCACCTGCAGTACCGGGCTATATTGGTACTCTCGCCCCCCGTGGCCGCCCGTGCCACACTAGCTTTTCCAGGGGGGGAAGGGTGTTTGCCGGAGCCAAGGTAGCCCCTGAGGGCCGGCAACCCGTATTACACCAAAGACGACGAGGTTGTCTATGTCCAAGGCGTACCAAAAGCACTATGGTTAACACTGGCTATTTACATATAAGATAATGGAAGAAGACATTCCGAGCACTACTTCCTGTAGGGGGAGCTCGAGCCATGGCCTGCAAGAAGTATCACTACGCCAAATCGTGATAGGCTGGAGACAGCTATTTAGGGTCTAGAGCCAGCCCCGAATTTCAGTTCTCTCCTGATGCCGTCCTCGTGTACTTCAACCACTGAAGATTACATCTTCGTCTCTGAATTGGACTTTAACTAGTGTGTGTGTGTGTGTGTGTGTGTGTGTGTGTGTGTGTGTGTGTGTGTGTGTTGTTGTTGTTGTTGTTGTTGCTGTTGTTGTTGTGGTCTTCAGTCCTGAGACTGGTGTAATGCAGCTCTCCACGATATCCTGTGCAAGCTTCTTCATCTCCCAGTACGTACTGCGGCCTTCATCCTTCTGAATCTGCTTAGTGTATTGATCTCTTGGTCTCCCTCTACGATTTTTACCCTCCACGCTGCCCTCCAATAGTAAATTTGTGATCCCTTGATGCCTCACGGCATGTCCTACCAACCGATCCCTTCTTCTAGTCAAGTTGTGCCACAAACTCCTGTTCTCCCCAATCCTATTCAGTACCTCCTCATTAGTTATGTGATCTACCCATCTTATCTTCAGCATTTTTCTGTAGCACCACATTTCGAAAGCTTCTATTCTCTTCTTGTCCAAACTAGTTATCGTTCATGTTTCACTTCCTTACATGGCTACACTCCATACAAATACTTTCAGAAACGACTTCCTGACACTTAAATCTACACACGATGTTAACAAATTTCTCTTCTTCAGAAACGCTTTCCTTGCCATTGCCAGTCTACATTTGATATCCTCTCTACTTCGACCATCATCAGTTATTTTGCTCCCCAAACAGCAAAACTTCTTCACTACTTTAAGTGTCTCATTTCCTAATCTAATTCCCTCAGTATCACCCAACTTAATTCGACTACATTCCATTATCCTCGTTTTGCTTTTGTTGACGTTCATCTTATATTCTCCTTTCAATACACTGTCCATTACGTTCAACTGCTCTTCCAAGTCCTTTGCTGTTTCTGATAGAATCACAATGTCATCGGCGAACCTCAAAGTTTTTATTTCTTCTTCATGTATGTTACTACGAACCTTTGTGGAAATTTGGAAGTGAATTTTTGTTTGCCTCACTTAGGAGACTTTTACTGGCATCCTTAGTTTTACTTTTCGTTTGTTTTTCAGTCATGAACCTTGTGAACTTACATTAATAAAAGTTGTGTTTGTGAAAAATTGCTAATTGTCAGTTACTACAGAGTCAACCACAACAGCATTAACTGTCTATTTAGTGAGCAAGTGTAATAGACATAGAATTTCATGCTAGAAAGTGAAATCCGGCACATGTCCAACACAATGCAAGCACGTTTGGTCACTTGCATTCAACACTGTGGCGGATACTCTGGTTACTAATCTACCACCATTTCAGATTTGCAATGGCTTATTTCGCGCTTACATTAATCTGCAATGCTAATCATTTAAATATGTTACCTAGACGAATGTATTCGAGAAATTTCATTACACTACGTTGATTACTTTTTGGTGTGGCGATTTTATAATCCGTCACTGCGTTATAGTTTTCCTGCAACTATTTATTACACAATTCAAACATTTTATATATAGTAATTGGCAATATAAGTAGACATTTTTCTTTTAAAATCGCATTTCCTTAATTTGGAACTAATGTGAAGTAAATTACTTCACGAAACATTTGTCAGAATGTGATTCTACATTGCACTTTAGACAATTGAATTTAATACGATTATCACAATGTACACAACGACGTTGAGTACTGTATTTTTCTACAAGATGGGATTCTATCACAATGGACTTCCTGGGGTACTAGCTTCAGTCTTCCCGAATTACAGCATTTGGTGTTTCTATCTTCGGAGCTGTCAATGATGCCAGTGGTGTTCTTCGGATGAACTCAAAGTGTGAAATACTTGGTGAACAGTTACTGTACAATAACATATGCTGATCATTGTATAATTTAGGCGGAATCTAAAGCTGAGCCACACTACAAATTTGAATTATGTAGAGGCTTCGGAGTTGATGGAAGAGATCTACTCCTCCGCTAGCAAACTTATAGTGGCGGAAGATAGCTGGGTGTTTATTGCTGGTATAGTTTCAAACTTTTCTACTCCAGCGCTAGCTCTGTGTGTGGCTTAGACTTACAGCACCATCTCGTATGTTTGTACCAGTCGTCAACTGGCTGCTAACAGTCCATCTCAGAAGAAGAATATTTTTATCTGAAATCTGTATAGCATGAAGGGAACCCTTCTGAGTTTTCATGAGGTTACTAGTGGAGCGTTTTATCGTGCAATCCTGACATAGTGTACCTTTAACAGTTACCTTATTCTCCAGCATGAAACGCAACAGTGGGACAAGGAATTTAAGTAGATGACAACAAAAATGCAGCTTCCTGGTGAGACAAAACTTACGCAGAGCTTTTCAGTCACTAAAGTGCCTAACGCTTTGCTTAGAGACGTATAACCGTTTTCTGTATGGGGGTCAGAACTTTACTAGGTAGCCATTAGGTTCCACAAGAAACTAAAATTAAAAAGCAAATCTGATAGGTTTGCCTCTATTAAACTGATTCATCGAATGCCGCACAAGGTATGGTTCCATGGCCTCGTCAAAAGAGAAAATGGAACGCATAGGTTCAGATAATTCTTTGAACTTCTTGTTTAAATCATCAATGGGTGACCATACTTTATGCATTTTATCAGATGAATCAATTTCTGAATTATCATTGAGCTGTAGAAACCGATGTATAGCTTGAAATCTATTCCTTGACATCGCAGTAGAGACAAGATAGCTATTAGCATCATCTTTAGTTTCCCAACAGAGTATTCGAAATGGTAATCTCACGTATCCCTACCACAGTAGAATCCCAAAGTAAATGTATAATTCGTCTACTGACAGATCGAAATTTGTGTAGCCTTTCTTTGTAGGATGCTTGACATTTTCCATACAAATGCTTGTCATTGTAATAAAAGAAACAGCTCTGAATATACTGATAAGTGTGGCATTCTTTTCCTGTAATTATTGGATAAGCGCTGATATTAGTTCTATATTTAAATTCATATGTGCAACTGAATCAGCTTCCTGCACATGATTTTCCTGACCGGTGAATTCAGCTGTATATGTTTTACATTTATCTTTCAAGTTTCTACGACTAATTCACCTGTATTTGTTTCACATTTACCTTTCAAATTTCTGCGACTAATCCACCTTCATATGTTTTACATTTGCCATTCAAATTTCTACGACTAAGTGATATCTGCTTTGAAGAACCTTATATTGCGCCATCTACATTATTTGTTCTTTCGTTCGTATTTTCGACACTTTCATCACAAATGTTCAGGGTATTTTGACAGAGGTGGCATATTTCATTGTTCGTTTTGGGCTATCACTCATCTTCCTAATTTCGTGAAATATCTTACTCCACCTTCGTCACTGTGACCATCGTGTTCGCACGAACTACTCTAGTGCGCCTCCCCTCAGACCACAATTTTCAGCCTACACCACACACTACAGATGAAACGCCCCTGTTCTAGAATAAATACACAAATCCAATGGAGTCTGCAAGAGGGAGAGGAGGTAGAAAGAGAGGGGAGTTACCCCTCCCGTAATCTGGGATACAGACTTCTCATGCATTTCAGAATTGCAGCTAAGTTTATTTGCATATACAAGGTGTCACACAATTCATGCTACACACTTCTATGGGGGTAGAGGCAACTTTGTAGAACTGCTGAAGTCAAATTTTGCTTAAGTACTGAAGTAGATGTTTTCAAATAAATTTAACGATTTTAATATTCTTACTCTCTTTGTGATAATAAGTAAACTGAAAGTGGGTAAATAAGTTTTGCTAAAAAGACGAACTGGTCAAGCATAAATACTGAGGTTTTGCAAATTTAAGTCTTGTTTAAAGTAAAGATAAAGTTCTTTCAGTTGTAAATGTAATTCAGTAAAATACAATGAATTATAAAAAGAAAATTGCTTATGTGGATCAGTAACACTGAAGCACGGTTGCAAGAAATTCCTGAATGACATTATAGAGTGACCGCACCCTATCTTTGGCTTTTGACTGATCATTTGTTAAGAGGAAGGTATAAATTAAGTGTCTTAATAAATTTAAATGTTTGTATTATGCTAGTAGAATATTCAAGTATTTAATTTTTTGATCATACAAAATGCTAACATAGAAATTCAACTTGGCCAAATTCTTTTAGCACAAAGATTAAAAATTCGTGGCCTTTCTATATAAAAGCTATACATGTATGTGGGCCTAGGAGCTAAAAGATTCCTGTGTCTTTCTAAGAACGACATCCTGGAAAGTTATATTTATTTGTGAAGTTATGTCAGGGAACAGCGGAAAAGTAGGCCAAATGTACTTCTTCTACTTTTCTGAAACTTTCTTTGCCTAGATGGGTTGTCGACAGTAAATCCATTAGACAAACTACTCAGTGAACTTGGTACAGAAAGGTCCAAGATTCAGCATTATTCGAAATTACTGTGGTTCTTTCTCACAGCAAGAAAACTCTTAGGAAAAGAAAGTAATAGTCTGATTTCCGTATCCACTAGTCACACATCACGGTCAAATCCTGTAAAAGGGGTAACATTGCAGGACAGTTGCGGAAAGTAGGCACGTTTATGACGTGTTTACTGTATGCACAGTTGCCCGTATAATAGTGTTATACGTGGCTTCTGCCGTGACAGGACTGTCTGTTCTCTTGGGGTATTGTGTTATAACGTGACTAATGTTTTGTTCGGTGTAGGAATCACGCGAACAGAGAAGGAGAGACTATGGCGTCTACGGTCTCACATAAAAGCCGTTTTCCCACTGCTAAATTAGTGAATGTAACAGTACCGAAAATCGCTAGTACTGGTACGAAGAACTTTCCCCCGTGCGCTGTCTGGAGGCTTGTGGAGTGTATGTGTAGATGGCTCCGTTTTCCTGTGGAACAGCGATCAAGTACTTCGTGTTTGGTG
Source organism: Schistocerca cancellata (assembly GCF_023864275.1). NCBI lineage: Eukaryota > Metazoa > Arthropoda > Insecta > Orthoptera > Acrididae > Schistocerca > Schistocerca cancellata. Next base: position 105,339,141 of record NC_064631.1, on the reverse strand, counting down.
GTCAGGGTCGCCGGGAGATAGCGTGTCCTTGACTTCCACAAGTTGTTGCGCGAGCATCACAGCTGCTCGGGACAGATAACCAGCCCCCAATATGACTCATTATCCCAGTATCCGTCCCAACGCTCACTATCCCGGCATCCCTCCACAAAGCAGTGACGAGAGTCTAGATAGTTGCAGAATGTGTTCAACTTACATAATTTTACACTTCTGCAAATTCAAAGCAAGTTGACGAATTTTACACAACTTTAAAATCTCATCTGGATCTGGTTGGATATTTGTGCAACTTTTTTCAGGCAGTACTTCATTACAGATAACTGCTTCATCCGCGAAAAGTCTAAAGTTGTTATTGAAATTGCCTGCCAGATTATTAATGTACAACACGAACAATAAAGCTCTCGGCACACTTGTCCCACATCTACATTTATATGGGTACTCTGCAAACCACACTTAAGTGCCTGGCGGACGGTTCATCGAACCATCTTCACAATAATTCTCTATTATCCCACTCTGTTAGAGAGATAAGAAACGAACACCCCTATTTTTCCGTGAGAGCTCTGATATGTATTATTTTATTATGATGATCGTTTCTCCCTATGTAGGTCGGCATCAGCAAAATATTTTCGCAATCGGAGGAGAAAGTTGGTACCTGAAACTTCGTGAGAAGATTCCGCAGCAACGAAAAACGTCTTTCTTTTAATAGTGTCTATCCCAAATCCTGCATCATGTCCGTGACGCTCTCTCCCCTATTTCGTGATAATATAAAACGTGCTGTCCTTCTTTGAACTTTCTCGATGTACTCCATTAATCCTTTCTGGCGAGGATCCCAGACCACTCAGCAGTACTCCAAAAGAGGACGGACAAGCGTAGTGTAGGCAGTCTCTTTAGTAGATCTGTTACGTTTTCTAAATATACTGCCACCAACAAAACGGCAACATTTTCTATGTGCTCTTTTCTATTTAAATTGTTAGTAATTGTAATTCGTAGGTATTTAGTTGGATTTACGGCCTTTAGATTTGACTGACTTATCGTGTAACCGAAGTTTAACGGATTCCTTTTAGCACTCATGTGGATGACCTCGCACTTCTCATTATTTACGGTCAATTGCCAATTTTAGCACCAGTCAACAATCTTTTCTAAATCGTTTTGCAGTTTTTTTGGTGACTTTACTACACGATAAACTACAGCATCATCTACAAACAACCTGAGTCGGCTGCTCAGATTGTCTCCTAAATCGTAACCCAAACAGCTCTAAAAAGATACCTATTAAACTTTAGAAAACAGAACACATGAAAATAATGCAAAGAATCCATGAACAGAATGAGGGAGAAAGTACTGCAAGCAGACAGTGTTTTAGATGTTTAGATAAGGAACATCAGAGGGCCTATAACACTACCTTAGCGAACGCCAGAAATCATTTCTGTTTTACTCGATGGCTTTCCATCAGTTACTGCGAACTGTGACTTCTCTGACAGAAAATCACGAATCCAGTCACATAACTAAGACGATATTCCATTAGCACGAAATTTCAGTAAAAGTCACTTATGTGGTATAGTATGAAAAGCCTCTTGGAAATCTAGAAATACGGAATCATTTTGAAATCTCTTGTCGATAGGACTCAGCACTTTGGGTGTGTAAAGAGATAGTTGTGTTTCACAAGAACGATGTTTTCTAAATCCGTGCTGACTGCGTGTCAATAGACCGTTCTCTTCGAGGTAATTCATAACGTTCGAACACAGTATGTGTTCCAGCATCCTGCTGCATATCGGCGTTAATGATATAGGCATGTAATTCAGTGCATTACTCCTATTATCTTCCCTGAATATTGGTGTGACCTCTGCAACCTTCAAGTCTTTGGGTAGGGATCTTTTGTCGAGCGTGCAGTTGTATATGATTGTTAAATAACGAGCTATTGCATCAGCATACTCTGAAAGGAACTCAATTGGTATACAATGTGGACCAGAAGATTTGCTTTTATTCAGTGGTTTAAGTTTCTTCACTATTGCGAGGATACCTACTTCAAAGTTATTCATGATCGCAGCTGTTCTTGGTTCGAATTCTGGAATATTTACTGGAATATCCTGTAGCTAGCCATGCCTTTATTTCTGTCAGTGACTCTCGGTCCAAGGTAACATGCTGTGTCCTGTCTACCAGGGATTGCTGTATCCAATCAGAAAGTTTATTTGATACCTCATACAAACACACTTTTTTAAATAAACGTTGGCGTGCTACCGAGGCAAATTGCTTTCGGAAGTCAAGAATAAGGCATCCACCTGATTTTCTAGTTCCATCATATGAAAAAAGCGCGAACTGAGTTTCGCGTGATCGCTATTTTCAGAATCTATGCTGATTGCCATGAGGAAGAACATCCTATTCGAGATAACCCATTATGTTTGAGCTGAGAATGTGTCATATGATTTTATTGAAGTTGAACGTCAATGAGATAGAGAGGTTAGTTTGTGGATTACTTCCGTTACCCTTGTCGTAGACATTTGTGATCATTGCTTTCTTCCAATGACTGCACACAGGTTTTTTTGTTCAGATGGTCTATGGTCTATCGTGGTGAAGTATGAAGCTAACTCAGCTGAAAATTCTGCGGGTGCTTCGGTGTTTTCCTGCAGTCGAGGCTGATGTGGAGATTTACAGAACGTCGTCCTCCTTATTCTGTGACCTTTCCTCCTCATCAAGCTGTAGAGAACGCCAATCCAAATCGCTTCCGGGTAGCGATTTCGTTGCCAATTCCCAAAACACACTGCGGCTAAACATAGCTGAAGTACACCTGCCCAGCATCTGCCCGACATTCTCATAAGAATCTCCCTCTCCCTGCAGTTCAAGTCAGTCACAACAGTTTTTAACCATCTGTTGATGGTCAAAGAAGACTCATCAGGGTTATACGATACCACATACAGTTTTACAATCGCAGAATGGTTGCAATAATCTACCAGACAAAATAAAGATTTCATGTGATAGAAGAAGAGAAAATAAGTATGAAATTTTAATGACAAAAAGAGCTCTAAATCAGCGACCGTGACTTTCTCAAACACCATGGGGCACAGCAGTTCAACATGCTGTCACAAAATTGTGATTTCAGCCTTCCATCTGGCATGGATCCACTATAAAGTGCCAAATTAGGACGGTAAGGACCACTTTGGTTCAGTCCCAAGCTATTAAGACTCGACTGCACCGGTCAAATTGAGGTTACTTGGGAGATTTTCCATATGTCTTATCGTAGGTTTGACCTTACCCAAACAACTCTAAAAAGATACCTATTAAACTTTAGAAAACAGAATGCATGAAAATAATGCAAAGAATCCATGAACAAAATAAGAGGGGAAATACTGTAGCAGACAGTGTTTTAGATAGCATCAAAATTAAATTAATGGTTATAAAATTTATTTCTTCTTTCTTCCATTTGGGTAGTAGTGATGGGGGGCATTTTTGGTGTTTATATTTGTCAGTAAAAACAGGATTTTCTCAAGTTTTCCAATTTTTTTCTGCTTAAGATCTTTAATTTTGAGGGTCTGCATGAAATTAATGGTATATGATTAAAACATATTTATAATATTTCCTAACTTTTTGATAATGCTGGATTCAGTCGCCTGGATATTTAATTTCAGATTGTTAAATCAAGTAGATGGTATCTATATATATTCATAATGACAGTATAAAATATGTACTTAGCATATAATTATAGAGTGTACTTATCTTTTAAGTACAGAGGATATCTATCTTACAAAAAAGTGAGTTGCAATTATCAAGCATTTGATGTACAACATGTTTCGTGAAATTCCTATCAAATTTCGCTTTGGGCTACTAGACGTTCTCAAACTTACCGAATTAGTTGTATAACAAATGATTGTCTTCAAGAACTGTGCATATAATAGTGGAAACACATTTTGAATTTAAGTGAATAATTAGGGTCAACAACATTCATGCTGTTAATCACTTTAAAATCTGATTACATTAAAACTCACGTGTTGTAGAAATGCATGTTTCAGTCTCAAGACTCAAACCATTAATGAATAAACCACGTCAATTCCATGTTTCTGTCTTGAGACTCAAAACATCACATGAATCATGACATCGATGAATGAAACAACAAGTCAATTCGTAAAAATGTATTTGTTTAAGTTTAAGTTGCCTTTGTTCAGTTATGTTGGCAGTCCTCAAGTCGGGCGCCATACAATGCGTTGAGCCTCCTGGCACCCGACATCAACAGTACTTGTTTCGTATTCCAGAAGTTTCGTTTACTGTTTGTCTACTATACAGGAATTAATGTGTACGTTCAGAAACGTTATGCTTATATTAAATTCCAAGGCAGCATTATTGCATAGTTCACAATGGAGGTGCTCACGACAGGGAAGCAAACAAAAACTCTTAATCTGAAAAAAAACGTTATCTGATGAAACGCATCAAATCAAAAGACAATAAGTGAGTTTGTTTGTTGAGGACACTGATAAAACTCTTTATGTTTCTGATTCTATAGGTCATATGTATATTGCTGTGGAAAACAGTGTCAGGTGCCCTCATCTGAAAGGAACCACCTCAGTTGGAAGGATCTACATCCATTGTATTTACACCTGAGCCATTTGATGCTGAATATATAGGCATGAATAACTGCTTCTCCCACTCGCCAAATAAAGGTAGACAAGGTACATGTCAGCATAAGCAATTTCCACAGAATTTCACTTCATGCGTTCCACAGAAAAATAAATATTTAAGTCTAGTGAGTGAAGAGCATTTCAGTGATATCTTGTTTCACAATTAATCCACAGGACTTTATTTCTAGTCCAAATAATACTAATCAGCGAATATATAGAAAATAAGGATTCCAGGAAAAGAAGAGTATATACTTTCTAGAGTTAAGAAATCTGGGAAATTTCAACCACATAAAAATAATTCATTATTGGAAACATACTATTTATTCAATTTCATTATGAAAACCATTTACAAAAAAAAAGCTACACATTTTCTCTTGTCTCACGATTATGGCAAAAATTGTTTGTAATAAAGTAATGTATTTTAATTGAAAACACAGTGAATATCTTCTCAACTTGGGAAATTTAAGACAAATCAACATTTTTCACAGTGTACAAAGGAAAACTGCATACTTTCCCAATAGATAGAGAAAAACAAACAACTCTAAACTGAATTGAAACAAGAGTAATTCATGTTTCCTTCTACAGCAAGTAATTTGCTGCTATTTTTAATACTAATTCCTTAAAATAAATGGAATTAGGCAACTAGTTTATATAAATATTTAAATATAATTCAATAAATTGTATACATACTGTGTAAGTAAGTTATCCAAATTCCAAAGAACTACCTTGCTAATAGCAAACAGTTAATCTAAAACATATTAAAATTGCAAGCAATAATTTATGTAGAGGAAGAAATACAACACCTAACATTTTTATGTTGCTGTTTCCTGAATTCCATCATATCTACTGTCTTCCACCAACAGTATAAATAATGTTACTTAAGAAACAACAAATTATAATTACTATGTAACAATCCATTGTCAATATCCATGTTAATTAATAAACATTAGTGTAGGGTATTTGAATTTTCATTCACTAGAAAATACTGAAACTATTAACTCTGAGGGTTTTACATTTATTACATAATTTTTTTTCATTTCTGGAAATATTGTGTTATTTCCATCATTAATCTTTGACTATACATTAATTTTATGTTACAGGTGTTACTAATTCATCCACTGTAAAACAAACAGGGGCAAGTTTATGATAAGATCGTCTGTATATGGTAACACATTCAATGTTTTGTTTAACAGATGCTGTAACTCAGCGATCATCAGATTGTGGCCAATGGGCCACATTTGGCCTCAATCAAGTATTTGTGTGGTCTGCAGTTCTCAGCCATATTTTACAACAATAGTAGCTAACAACCGACTCCAAAAACGTCAAATAACGTTAAGAGCTCCTCAAGAGTGCAGTTGTACTGCTCCAAAACAAACAAAAATGCATTTACAACAGTAATATTTCAAGATGTGCTTAATTTGAATCAAAATTCTAGAATTTCTCCGGGAACTAAGTAAATTGGCCGCTTATTTCATGGGCTGAGAGGTAAATACAAGTAAGAGAGATTAGTGAATGTAGAATACAGAGCTTGTCACCTAATTAGAAACATAGTTGTACCACAGAATATGGAATTAAGTTAAGCCTGTTATGAAACAACACAATGAGTAGAAGAAAATGACATTCAGGCATTCAGTAAACATTTGTGATTATGTCTCATACTGCTTAAGGTATTTAAAGATAAGTACAAATATTGTTATTAATCAACTTATCATCTACTCACATGGACAATGCAACAGCACTTCGTCAGGGAAATACAGTATCACAATTTTAGGGTCATTGAGTGTGGCAGAGGACAGTCAACCCAAAGTGTTCTGAATGATGCCAACTTATCGAACCGTTACCATTACTGCATCATGATATACATCTCTTATACTAATGTTTAATTACCTTTATAATATTGCAATAATCTTCCATTAAATAACTTTTCTGATCATTTAATAAATGTGTTGCCATTGTTGACCGGGAAAAGAATTAGATTTATGAAAAGATATTGTAAAGAACTGAAGAATGTCTCTATTTTCATTAAAACGTTGATATCTCTTGATTTCAATATTTGGTTAAACTGGAAAAAGTCTAATATATACTCCAGTTTTTTCTGAGTGAAAAAATTTATTATCTGTAATAAAGGAAACAAAACTACAGGTAAATTAGATAGCAAAAGGGTTACTTCTTTATAATGTGAAGGCATAGACATATGAAAGGACAGTCATATGAAAGTCAAAATTATTATGTGGTTTCATTTCATGATTTTGTTATTGAAAATCAAGTTGTTGTTAGATATTACTTCACAAGTCAAAGCCATGTTGTAAGTCAGATTAGAGGAACTGAAGTGCCCATACTCGTTCCTCGTACCTGACAGCTGATGACAAAATGCTTTGGAGGCATTGATTTTTAAAGCAAGAGGGACATGATAATAGACCTGTCGGCTGGCAAAGTAGGTTGCGAGGACGTCGCCCTGAATTTACTCACTGGCGATATACGTCCATGGCAAATATTATCAAGGGATGAAGATATAATTTGATGATTAATTTGACGATGTAATTTGACCTTACCGCAGCACGATGGAAATCGGCTCTCATATCATAGGACATCGTTCGTCAGAGAGTACAAGAATCAAATTGTCTCCAATGCCACTCAACAATCTGACTTAGAATAATTATTGACAGCCTATCACTGTGTTCGAAGAAGTCCCGATTCATGTGAGGCCTTACGTTTTCCACACAAATCCTACTGCCACGCCTCTTAACTAGTGTTCCCTAGGCCAAGCGGTTAGTCATCTGCAAGGGTCCACAAGTAATATGTAGACAGATAGGAGCTGTTTATATATTGCACAGCAGAATATATACATATAGTTATTACAGTTACATTTTTTTATAAATGTCATTTGCAAATACATGTTTAACCATTCTCAATATAATATATTCAGGTATCTGTAAAACATTTCATTGTACTTGCCCTAGATGCAAGATGCTTTGCTTGTGCTTTTAGAGAATTTTGAAGTCACATTTCAGTGACATATAATACTGAGCATTAAAGTTTTTAATGCGTGTTTACTACTCCCACTATTTGATCGGATAAAGTTACGTCTATTTTAATTAGTACTGCTGGAAACAGGTTAACTGATCCCGTGAAATGTGCATGCTCTGCCACTCTCATGTTTCCATATACCACGAACTTCTTCAACACCATGGTATGTTATTCTTCTTTAGTCGATACGTATTGTTGACAGGAAAGTTTCGTAACCCATTTATGGTTCAGGTCACGTGTCTGTCGAATGCATTGGTCAGTCAGTTATGATGAGACCATCACCATTTATTTGTAATTTAATGTAACCAAAAGGTAATTTTATGTAACTAATCTGTAGGCAGCTACAGCGGTGTATAGTTCAATATTATTATCCAGTTTGAGTGCACAACTATTGTTGTTAGTTCAGAAATTTTAGTACCATTCTTTTAAATTCAGTAACATTATGGACTAACTTTCGATGTCTCGTGATAAACTGCGTATACAAACGAATTAAATACGAAGTTAGGGAAACTTTGGCGCTCTATAAGGCGTGTTGTAAATTGTTTGCGTGACTAAACTATGAGCTGTGCTAGAAACAGAGCGTAGATTGCTTGAACGATGTGTAAGGCGCAAGCTTCTCGCTGCTGAAGTAAGAGCATTTGGAAGTACCAACCTCGCAGACGCTTCTATAGCCGATGGGAAGTATGTATGTGGTGCGTTATCTTTGGTTGAATCGGTGGTTTCATGTGGGTCACTATCCAAGCTGAAATGTCACATAATCTTACGTAAACGCTCTAGATAACACAAGCCATATTAACCACGATCTGAATGGACTGTTTCACTATTCAGCCATTGTTATGAAATTCAAATCTCAGTGAGACCTTAACATCAGCGCTGCTCAACTTAACGACGAATTTACACATTACTTGGAGTGTGGCCAATAAAAAAACTGACTCTGATCATATCGTCTGCGCAGCCAGCACCAACACTATGTGTGAAGAATGCAAATGATGGTCAGTTTATGTCACGTTTAGCACATCGGGCTGCTGCACAAAAGACTGTATTTCCCTAAAGACGTCAAATGTACTGCGTATATAGTTGGATGCATAAAAATGTGATTGCAACTCTTGGAATGTTACACTGCATCGTAAGTTATGGAAATCGACTGGCGGTAGAATTTAATAAAATGATCCAAATGACTTAAACAGTAGTTATACCCAGTTTGACTGTTACAACTTACATCAAGCAATTTTGGAAGAACTCAATGAATTAAACAGCAACTGCCTCCCAGACTGACAGTTACAACTTACATAATCAACCTGTGGATCAAAATGATCCAATGATTAAACAGCAACTTCGCACTGGGTAACAGTTAAAACTTAGATAACTATTGTTGCGCCCGGTTGACAGTGGCCCATATTCTGCTGCACTGTCCCACTTTGACTGCCCTGCGACGAAATCTTCGGTTACCGGGCTCGTTGGCGTTAATTTTACTGACAACCCCTCATTGGCTGATTTAGTTTTTCGTTTAATTTGTGAGGGTGGGTTTTATCATTTGATCCAAATTTTAGCCCACGTCCTTTGTCGCTCTGTGCGCTCCACTCTAGTGCTTTTAAGGTGGAGGTTTTTATGTGTTGCAGAGTGGCTGGCTTCTCCTTTTTATTCTCATGGTCAGCCAGCCATGGTAATATGTTTTGTCGTTTTAATCTCTTCTACCTGTTTCTTGCGTTTCTGTGATTTTCTACTCCCCTTTTTTTTCATTTGTGTTTGTTGCCCTTCCGTCGTTCTTGTTGTTTTTCCTTTCTCTCCATTTTATGTTGTCAGTCATGCTTGTTTCATTCTCACCCGTGTAGCATTGTTTTATTCGGAACAAGGGACCGATGATTTAGCTGTTTCTTTCCTTCCCTCCTCTTAAACCAACCAACCAAGCATCCTTAGACATTTTCCGAAGCTATGATAAAATAAATTTATTAGACGGGAAACTGTCGACAATACTGCTTTAGTCATTGAAGTACACGTCACTACACACTTCACACCCTATATACCCTCAGTAAATACTTCAAACATTACTGAGCTCGTTGCTCGTATAATGTTTAGAAAGAATCGTGTTACTAGATCGCTATTCAAATGGGAACTACCTAATTCTTCCATGTGGCGCTGCTTAAATTGTTCTAGCCCCTACTAGTGAATAGCTCTGGTATTTTCTCGAATGATGGCGCTAGATCTAGAAGGTGCTTACATCAACGATACAGGATGCGCAACGTGCAACGCCATCTGTGGGACGAGCTTGTCAACAAACTTTTTGACATAAGTAAAAGTGAGGCTGCATGTACATGTTAGCTAACAGATTGCGTTACTTCAGCGCTTGAGCCAAGCTTGTAACAGTATTTTACAAAATCAGGACAAAATAGGAATAGGGATAGGAAAGTTCATGCCACCTTTTTTGACCTTCAAAGACCTTACTGTTATACATTATTGGATTCGTCTCCATAGCCGCTATCAGAAATAAGTATCAAACTATAGCATCCCATTCAAAAAAAATGAAAAATAAACAAAGTTGACCTCCATATCTCTGACGCGCCCCCTCCTAACAACAAAAAACCAACGTCATATTATGGCCCCCGCTGTCCCATGCAACATTTGTCCCACAAACTTTTCAGCTACTAACATACTTTCGGAGTTATTCTTGGTGGCAGTAGTTAGTGAGTCACCCTGTATGTATTGCATATTGTTACATGAACTTAAATTTGATTGTAACGAAATGGTCTCAGAAATAGATTGCCCACTTTAGGTTTGAAGTCCGAATTATTTCATTGCATGATTGTAATTTCACTAAAATACAAATATGATTGATAAATTCAACTAACCTATCTAAATTTGTCATGATACATTTTTATAATTAGTTGTGATGTTTCCAACGTAGTTTAAGTCATATTATTCCAGAGTTGATGCGTTTTCGACAAATCATTAAATCCATGAATGGTCGATCGTACCATACGCCAGACAATGTGAGAAACTTACAGGGAGACTAAATCAGCGATGGGCACATGTGCTACTGCGGTCACGGGCGCCCCAGAGTGTCCACACCACGTATCCATGGGCGCTGTCAGCCAGTAGTTCCCCCTCCACATCTCTGCTGGCACCTTCAGTCTGTTACCGATGTGCCATGGCATGTAGGGCCCGTTTCCTTCGTGTCGTTAGCGTTATCGGCGTCGAAGTCTCCTTGGCGTTCACAGTAGGACAAAATTAGTGAGAGGAAAATTGCTGGAGAGTAAAGGTTCTCAAAATGAAAACCAGTTTAATACCTACGCTTCAATCCAAACTGGGTAGAAGACTACTTCCTTATTGAAACAAATACTGGTATATTGGTCCTCAGCGTTTGTTTTGTTCCACTAGTTTATCGACATGGGGAAAGTTCAATACGAAGCGACAGTTTCAAGCCCTTCATAACAAAACTATGATCACTTTGCTTACTGCGGAAAACAAGGACAAACTTTTCGAGCTAGAGCAGGAAAGAGGAAGAAGGAAGTTCATGTACATATGTGTCACTACCCTCCCGCCGGAGGTTCGAGCCCTCCCTCGGGCATGAGTGTGTGCGTGTTGTTCTTAGTATAGGTTAAATGGTTCAAATGGCTCTGAGCACTATGGGACTCAACATCTGAGGTCATCAGTCCCCTAGAACATAAAACTACTTAAACCTAACTAAGCTAAGGACATCACACACATCCATGCCCGAGGGAGGATTCGAACCTGCGACCATAGCAGTTGTGCAGTTCCGCACTGAAGCGCCTAGAACCGCTCGGCCACCGATGCCGGCTAGTATACGTTAGTTTAAGTAGTGTGTAAGCCTAGGGACCGATGACCTTAGCAGTTTTGTCCCTTAGGAATTGACAAACATATTTTTTTGTGTGACTTTGAACTTTCTCGGTGTACTCCGTTAATCCTTTCTGGCGTGGATCCCAGACCGCGCAGCAGTGCTCTAAAAGTGGACGGACAAGCATAGTTTAGAAAGTGTCTTTAGTAGATCTGTTACATTTTCTAAGTATACTACCAATAAAACGCCAACATTTTCTATGTGTTATTTTCCATTTAAATTGTTAGTAATTCTAATGCCTAGGTATTTAGCTGAATTTACGGCCTTTAGATTTATCTGACTTATCGTGTAACCGAAGTTTAGCGGATTCCTTTTAGCGCTCACTTGGATGATCTCACACATTTCATTAAGGTCACTTGCCCATTTTAGCACCATTTAAATATATTTTCTAAATCGTTTTGCAATTTGTTTTGATGAGTTTACATTAAACCACAGCATCATCTACAAACAACCTGAGTCGGCTGCCCAGATTGTCTCCCAAATCGTTTATATAGATAAGGAACAGCAGAGGTCCTATAACACTACCTTAGCGAACGCAAGAAATCACTTCTGTTTTACACTGATTTTCCATCAGTTACTACGAACTATGGTCTCTGACAGGTAATCACGAATACAGTCACATAACTAAGACGATATTCCATTAGCACAAAGTTTCAGGAAAAGTCTCTTATGTGGTACAGTGTGAAAAGCCTCTTGGAAATCTAGAAATACGGAATCATTTTGAAATCTCTTGTCGATAGGACTCAGCACTTTGGGTGTGTAAAGAGCTAGTTGTGTTTCACAAGAACGATGTTTTCTAAATCCGTGCTGACTGCGTGTCAATAGACCGTTCTCTTCGAGGTAATTCATAATGTTCGAACACAGTATGTGTTCCAGCATCCTGCTGCATATCGGCGTTAATGATATAGGCATGTAATTTAGTGCATTACTCCTATTATCTTCCCTGAATATTGGTGTGACCTCTGCAACCTTCCAGTCTTTGGGTAGGGATCTTTTGTCGAGCGTGCAGTTGTATATGATTGTAAAATAACGAGCTATTGCATCAGCATACTCTGAAAGGAACTTAATTGGTATACAATGTGGACCAGAAGATTTGCTGTTATTCAGTGGTTTAAGTTTCTTCACTACTCCGAGGATACCTACTTCAAAGTTATTCATCTTTGCAGCTGTTCTTGGTTCGAATTCTGGAATCTTTACTGGAATATCCTGTAGCTAGCCATGCCTTTATTTCTGCCCATGACTCTCGGTCCAAGATAACATGCTGTGTCCTATCTACCAGGGATTGCTGTATCCAATCAGAAAGTTTGTTTGATACTTCATACAAACACACTTTTTTAAATAAACGTTGGCGTGCTAACGAGGCAAATTGCTTTCGGAAGTCAAGAATAAAGCATCCACCTGATTTTTTAGTTCCATCATGTGGGAAAAATGCGAACTGAGATTCGCGTGATCGCTATCTTCAGAATCTATGCTGATTCCCATGAAGAAGATCGTTCTATTCGAGATACCACATTATGTTTGAGCTCAGAATATGTTATATGATTTTATCGAAGTTGGACGTCAATGAGATTGGTAGGTAACTTTGTGGATTACTTCTGTTACATTGTTGTAGACATTTGTGATCATTGCTTTTTTTCATTCACTGCACACAGGTGCTTTTGTTCAGATGATCTATGGTCTATCATGGTTAAGTATGGAGTTAATTCAGCTGCAAACTCTGCTGGTGCTTCGGTGTTTTCCTGCAGTCGAGGCTGTTGTGGAGCTGTACAGAACATTGTCCCCTTTATTCTGCGACCTTTCCTTCTCGTCGAGCTGTAGAGAGGCACCATTCCAAATCGCTGCCGCGTGCAGATTTCGTCGCCAATTCCCATAACAAACTGCGGGTAAACATAGCTGAAGTACACCTGCCCAACATCTGTCCGATATTCCCATAAGGATCCCCCTCTCCCTGCAGTACAAGTCAGTCATAACAGTTGTTAACCATCTGTCGATGGTCAAAGACTCATCAGGGCTATACGATACCACATACAGTTTTACAATTGCAGAGTGATTGCAATAATCGACAAGATAAAATAAAGATTTCATGTGATAGAAGAAGAGAAAATAAGTATGAAGTTTTCATGTCAAAAAGAGTTCTAAATCAGCGGTTGTGACTTTCTCAAACACCATGGGGCACATCACAGTCCAAATGCAGTCACAAAATTGTGATTTCAGCTTTCCATCTGGCATGGCTCCACTCTAGAGTGCCAAATTAAGACGGTAAGAACCATTTTGGTTCAGTCCCAAGCTATTAAGAGTCGACTGCACCGGTCAAATTGAGGTTACCTGGGAGATTTCCCATTACCTAACTAACGTAAGGACATAGCACACATCCATGCCCGAGGGAGGATTCGAACCTGCGACCATAGCAGTTGTGCAGTTCCGGACTGAAGCGCCTAGAACCGCTCGGCCACCGATGCCGGCTAGTATAGGTTAGTTTAAGTAGTGTGTAAGCCTAGGGACCGATGACCTAAGCAGTTTTGTCCCTTAGGAATTGACACACATTTTTTTTGTGTGACTTCTTGGAAATGCTACAATGATTACTATACATTATGTAGTTTTGCCATCAATTTTAGCTCTACCTTGTAACGTATCTACAGGAAGACAACCATGTCATCCACAATGATGGTGTAGAGAGAGTGAACTATCACATGGCTCTTAGTAAGTAAAGAAAAGATGGGTACCAGGCTTTCGACTGAAAGTCGCGGCCCAACTATCGCGACTCCCAGCCCGCCAACCAACCAACCGTCCCTGTAGCAGAAGAAGTGGAGCCATGGTTCCAGTGCCACACCTGGCGACGCGCCTTCCGGACCAAGAACAGACTTGGTCAACATCGCCACAAGGCACATCGAGAGGCGGCGAACGCGGAAATCATCATCAAATGGAAGAGAGCTCGGTGGATGGAGAAGGTATCGTCGGAGCTCTCCCTGGCAGAGGCAAGGTTCCTCTGTGCGAGTGACTCCAAGTCCTTATTTACCGTGCAAGAATCGCTGCCTCTGTTTCCTCATCATACCTTGGATGCCATCAAGGGGAGGAGGAGGAGGAGGACAGTGGTGCACAGGGTCACAGTGTGGGAGTACATGACAGCCCTTACCCACAAACAATAGGTGCAGTGTGAGCGCCATTCCTTGGCTACCATAGGGGCCCCAATCCCCGCCGGCGCTGGAGCGCCCGCCTGTGGTCGACGAGGCGATATGGCGACATAGCGAGAGGGGGGGGGGGGGGTGCTGGGCTGCCGCGCTCCGCCGCTTGTTCTCGGCCTTGAACAACCGTTCGCCTGGGGTCTGGGTCACCGTCGTCAGTGGTCTCGTCGAGCCATTCTGGGGATTTCCTCGCCATCGGCTCCGAGGCAGCAGAAGAAGACGAAGCGCCATGTTCGCAAGCTAAGCGACCGTCAAGTGGTGATCCTCCACTCTCAAGGCTGTGGACTACGACTGTCAGTACATATAAACTGTTTTGCGTCCACACTTCAAGGCCTGATCTGATGACCAGGGCAAAATAAGCATCACTGGCTTGCTCTTGCCTCATGTACTTGGAGGTACTAACTAACCTAAAAACACATGACTTGTATGAGCTATAATTATTAGTTTTCACATGATGTAAATACTTATGTAATGTTATTCAGTACACCATCCTTAGGCACAAATAGAAACATCTGCGTTTAAATCCTGTTACACCCTGTATATATCATAGAGCACTTGATTGCGGCATTGACATATTAGTTATCATTGGGAGCGTTGGCACCAAGAATTTGACGACATTAGACATAAATATTTATTTGTACAAACAAAATGCTGTTGGGCAATCGTTAATGAAATAAATTTCACAGATTACTTTTATGCATAAAAAAGAGAATAGTAATATGCCCATTATCAACTACAAAATTCTCAGAGCGTTACCAGGTTGTTTAAATAGTGGTTGCTGTGAGACAGACGGAACCGACAGAAGGACTTTCATGAGAGGTGTAGTGAGTTTTGCTGGGCAGTGATGGGACTGCTATCAGTGCAGCGGAAGACGCACTTCAGGTCGGCTGCCGGTGTCTCATGGCAGCGTGTGGATGCCAGGCAGGAGTGTTGGGGTCAGCTGACCAGAACTCTCAGTGGCGCTTATGCACTAGGCAGTGCCATCTCCATCACAGGTCTCCTCTTTCCAGTCTCGCCAACAAGTGTGTCCCCAAGGCGATCTCTTTGCATCCTCAGAGCTATGCCCTGAGCATGACCATACACTGGACTGCCCACGTTCTTCTCCAGCCAATCAAATTATTGTTTACCATCCTTATTAAATGTTCTGTGCCGCTCACAATTACTGTGACTGGACGACCAGATGTAGACGTCATAGTGGGTGGAATTCTTTCACTGGGCGAACCTCATGTCGCCAGTTAAGGCTAGAGTTCCTATGTTCTGTCCATTTGTCACCTCCTCCTCCTCTGCCGAAATATCCAGTTCAGTATGATGTTTCCCACACTTCCCTTGGCAAAACAGCACACGGAAAGTGTTCTTTCTCTTAGCAAACTTCATAGTGTCATTTCGAATTAGCGTCTCATCCATGTGGTGACATCCATTTGTTCCCTGCTACCACTTTACCTGATAAGGTGTCCTTGTACTCTCCTCAACAGCACAAGAAAACATTCTGGCATATGATAGCATTAATGTCCAATGAGGGGGGAGGGGGGGAGTGGGATTGGTGTCCCTCTCTATTCCATCTGTTCCACCCTCTGCCTCCCAGAGGCCTCTGCCAGTGACTGGAGGTGGCGGTGGTCAGGCCTCTATCTTCAGAGTGCAGCTGGGCACTTGTCTTACATCGGGGAACATGGCCAAGGCTCGAAGATACCTCTTTCTCAGGCCCATTGCACCAGGTGGTTATAATTAAACTGACTTTTTTCCAACTGATGATGTGCAGGCTGTATAAATTGCAGGACGCTGAAACATTGTAGGTATTTTTATTAATGGTGCAATAGTAGTATATGCTGAAAAAATAGTAGCTCCACTTTCTGCCACAAGATGATAATATAGCGCTGTAAGCAGGTAGAATGTAAAATATTTCCTGTGTTGACGTTAGTATGGTGTTTGTCACTAGGTGACACGTGTTGATTTCTTTTGTGAAGTGACTGTTGGTGTAAAGTATGGTATGAGGGTAGCACGATCGTCATTGTTGGAGGCAGGGATGGGTTCCCAGCCATGTGGCTAGCAAGGGACGTTTGGCAAGGAGATCCCTTGTCCCCTTCCATTTTCATCTTTGCCATTGACTATGTTTTCGGCCAGCTGCCATCCCACATAGGTGCCAAAATGTTGGGTCGTCACATCAACACGGTGGCCTTCGCAGTGGCATCCTGCTCTTCACTTCGATGAAGGGGGGCTCTGCAATGCGTAATTAACACAGCAGTAGCAGCCCTCGGCGAGCTGGTGCTGCATGTGAACCCATGGAAGAGTTTCACTCTTGTGCTCGTGGCGTCTAGCCGCGACAAGAAGGTGAAGGTCGATTCCAACGTCACCTTTGCTGCCAATAACACCACCATGCCAACGTTACATGTGGGTGAGACTTTCCGCTAGCTGGGGCTGCAGTTTTCTTCTTTGGGCTGGTGTCTCTTCCATTCAAAGCGACACATCAAAGAGCAACTGGGTGTCATCATGGCAGTGCTGCTGAAATCGCAGTGGCGGCTCACTTTGAGACATAGTTGTCCTGAGCCTCTGTGATGGGCTCGCCTTAAGTCTCACAGTTATGGCTGTGGACATCTACATTTGAGCTGCCTCCCAGTGGACACTCTTCTGGGTTAGTTTCAGGCTTCTATAGCCCAGGGAGGCCCTGGCATCCCATCTGCCCTCTAAATGGGGCCGACTTGAGGCAAAACAGAATCCTTGCCTTGCAGCAGCTCGGACTCTCTGTCACCACTGCAGTCCTGGGGGAGGTGCACCTCGAGGTGGCGGCGCTCGAGCGGCATCTAACGTGGGAAGGCCAACTGTTGAAGACGTCCACACAGGTCCGGGAAATGTGGGTCGCACGCCAGCGTATCATCTTCGACGGGGCTGCCCTGCCGTCGTCGGCCAAGACACCTGATCAACATCGTTGGACCGAGGGCACCAATCGCTTCTTGTCGGGCGGCGACTATGTGGAGCGCATCCGCACGCGCATCAACACCCTGCTATCGAAAGCCCTTAGGAGTCACGGCCGTGACAGGGAGAAGAAGTGTGGAGCGAGGTCCAACGCCGTCGAGACTGCCAACCACATCGTCCAGGGCTGCGGGCATACCAGCAGAGCCTCGTGAAGTACGTCGCACAGGGGCTGACTCAACGAAGGTTCGACGTCTCCGTCGGGCTCCACCTTCGTCCGCAAGCCCGACATCGTGGCGGCGAAGGACGGCGTGGTGTACGTCATTGACGCGCAGATCGATGGCGACCTCCTCGACACCGGCTGGTGTCACCGACAAAAGGTAGCGAAACACGATGTCCGTCGGTCATGCGCGCGATCGGCGCATTCCGGATCGCAGCATCGAGTTCTCTACAATGACGCTGAACAGAAGGGAGACACGGGCGCCTTCACCTGCCCGTCAATTCCTCAAACTTTGCTTCCGCGCGAGAGAGCTGTGCGTCGTCGCGACGAGGATACATACTGGAACCATGTGGGTCTTGGCGTCTTTGAACGAATGAGCGCCCAGAGGCCGATGTTCAGGGAAGGAGTAGGCTAGGGAGACGGTCCTAGGTTTAGTTTGCCCTGACTCCTGGCGCTTCAATACTCAGGAACAAAACCGGCTTTTTTACTTCACTTGTCAAAATTAATATTGTATATCTTATTATTTATTTATATATTTTTGTTCTCTTTTTTGGTCATGTAATTTGCTATTAATATGTGAGTGGTACCAGGGCACATGGGAATTCTGGGGAATGAAAGGGCTGATCGAGCAGCCAGAGAGGCGTGTCGTTACCGTCAGGTCTTTCAGTGCGTTACCCCCTGCATGCCCTCACCTCGCTGTGGCTGTATGAAGTCCTGTGTCGCTGGGAACATGAGTGGCTAGAAGCGACAGACAAGCTCCGTGTCGTGAAGCCCAGAACCTGGCCGTGGCGGACTTCCTTCCAGCCACGTCGAAGGGGCGAGGCCTCCCTTACTCCTCTTCGCATCGGCCACAGCCCGATGACGCATGGATTTTTACTCCGGCGAGAGGACCCTCCGATGTGTGGTGCTTGTGGCGAGCAGATCACGGCGCACCACATTTTATTGGACTGCATCTTATCTGCTGACCAGCGGACTGCAGCGGATTTGCCGGTGGACCTGCAGTCTATTTTATGAGGAAGTTATTGTCTGTTCTACAAGATTATGGAATAGGAGGAAAAACTTTTGCAAGCAATTACAGGTCTTCACATGGATAGTCAGGCAGCAGTTAGAGTTGATGGTAAATTGAGTTCATGGTTCAGAGTAGTTTCAGGGGTAAGACAAAGCTGCAACCTGTCTCCACTGTTGTTCATATTATTTATGGATCATATGTTGAAAACAATAGACTGGCTGGGTGAGATTAAGATATGTGAACACAAAATAAGCAGTCTTGCATATGCGGATGACTTAGTTGTGATGGCAGATTCGATTGAAAGTTTGCAAAGTAATATTTCAGAGCTAGATCAGAAATGTAAGGACTATGGTATGAAGATTAGCATCTCCAAAACGAAAGTAATGTCAGTGGGAAAGAAATATAAACGGATTGAGTGCCAAATAGGAGGAACAAAGTTAGAACAGGTGGACGGTTTCAAGTACTTAGGATGCATATTCTCACAGGATGGCAACATAGTGAAAGAACTGGAAGCGAGGTGTAGCAAAGCTAATGCAGTGAGCGCTCAGCTACGATCTACTCTCTTCTACAAGAAGGAAGTCAGTACCAAGACTAAGTTATCTGTGCACCGTTCAATCTTTTGACCAACTTTGTTGTATGGGAGCGAAAGCTGGGTGGATTCAGGATACCTTATCAACAAGGTTGAGGTTACGGATATGAAAGTAGCTAGGATGATTGCAGGTACTAGTAGATGGGAACAATGGCAGGAGGGTGTCCACAATGAGGAAATCAAAGAAAAACTGGGAATGAACTCTATAGATGTAGCAGTCAGGGCAAACAGGCTTAGATGGTGGGGTCATGTTACACGCATGGGAGAAATAAGGTTACCCAAGAGACTCATGGATTCAGCAGTAGAGGGTAGGAGGAGTCGGGGCAGACCGAGGAGAAGGTACCTGGATTCGGTTAAGAATGATTTTGAAGTAATAGGTTTAACATCAGAAGAGGCACCAATGTTAGCACTGAATAGGGGATCATGGAGGAATTGTAGAAGGGGGGCTATGCTCCAGACTGAACGCTGAAAGGCATAATCAGTCTTAAATGATGATGATGATGATGATGGTGATCAAACGAATGTGGTTCGCTTTTTAAAGTTTTGTGAATTGTCCCACGTTTTTAACAAGATTCTGGGGAGATGTTTTTAATGTTCAACAGGGTGGCTGGCTCACCCAAGTTTTTAGTAAGTGGTCAGCCAGTCACATTTCCCTGTGCTGTTCTTTTAGCTTTTCTGTGTTTTGTTTTCCCTCTGTTTTAATTTCTTCATTAGCTATCTTGGTTTTAGGGTTTTAGTGCATATGGGAGTGCCTGTGCGATAGAGTAATTGAGTGGTCATTTCGTGTGCGTGCTTGTACGACAGTTTTCGTTCTTATCCACATTCGTCTATTTTAATCATTGTTAGGGTACTGATAACCTCGCCGTTGGGCGCCCATAAGTTCCCAAAACCACACACACGCACACACATACACAATATGTGAGTGTGTCAGACTGGTAGTTACGCAATATGAGTAACTGGCGCCGTATGTAAGCTTCCCCAAGTGTGTGTGTGGGGGGGGGGGGGGGGGGGGATGGACGCTGGGCGCTGGCGCACTAGGCTAAGGCATTTTACTCATACACACATTGAAAAAAGTTTTGCATCACTTCGGTTCCGAGAGTCCCGGAACCTGTACAGAAAATTGGAATAGAGATCAACATAAACATCAATCCCTCCCTTTTTATTGCTCATGAAAACCACACATTGCATGTTGTACCACCATACAGCTAGACCTTCAGAAGTGATGGTCCAGATTGCTGTACACACCAGTACCTATAATACCCAGTAGCTCGTCCTCTTCCATTGATGCATGACTGTATTCGTTGTGGCACTCTATCCACACGTTCATCAAGACACTGTTGGTCCAGATTGTTCCACTCTTCAACGGCGATTCGGCGTAGATCCCTCAGAGTGGTTGGTGGGTCACGTCATCCATAAACAGACGTTTTCAATCTATCCCAGGCAAGTTCGATAGGGTTCATGTCCAGAGAACATGCTGGCCACATTAGAAGAGCGAAGTCGTTTACAAGGTGTGCACGATGGGGTCACGAATTGTCGTCCATGAAGACGAATCCCTCGCCAATATACTGCCGATATGGTTGCACTATCGGTCGAAGGATGGCATTCACGTATCGTGCAGCCGTTATGGCGCCTTCCATGACCACCAACGGCGTACGTCGGTCCCACATAATGCCACCCCAAAACCTTGCTGCACTCGCTGGACAGTGTGCGTTCAGCCTGACCAGGTTGCCTCCGATGAATGTCCGATTGAAGACATATGCGACACTCGTCGGTGAAGAGAACGCGATGCCAATCCCGAACGGTCCATTGGGCATGTTGTTGGGCCCATCTGTACCGCGCTGCGTGGTGTCATGGTTGCTAAGATGGACCTCCCCATGGACGTCGGAGTGTAGTTGCGCATCATGCAGCCTATTGCGCACAATCCCTGTGGCTGCACGAAAAGCATTACTGAACATGGTGGCGTTGCTGTCAGGGTTCCTCCGAGCCATAATCCGTAGGTAGCGGTCATCCATTGTATTAGTAGCCCTTGGGCGGCCTGAGCGAGGCATGTCATCGACAGTCCCTGTCCCTCTGTATCTCATCCATGTCCGAACAAAATCGCTTTGATTCACTCTGAGACGCATGGACACTTCCCTTGTTGAGAACCCTTCCTGGCACAAATTACCACGCGGACGCGATCGAACCGCGGTATTGACCTTCTAGGCATGGTTGCACTACAGACAACACGAGCCGTGTACCTTCCTTCCTGGTGAAATGTCTGGAACTGATCGGCTGTCCGACCCCATCCGTCTAATAGGCGCTGTTCATGTACAGCTGTTTACATCTTTGAGTGGGTTTAGTGACATCTCTGAACAGTCAAAGGGACTGTGTCTGTGATACAATATCCACAGTCAACGTCTATCTTCAGGAGTTCTGGGAACCGGGGTGATGCAAAACTTTTCTTGATTTGTTTATATCATTCGTGAATAAAGCCTGCACAAATAGCCAAAATAGTGTGTCCCTTCAGCGATGGAGAATTTCTGAAAGATTGTTTTGTTGCTGCCGCAACACTCTTGTGTCCAGAGACTCTACCGGTTTCGGAAACAGTTCCTCTTTCCCGGAGAACAGTTTACAGACACATCGAAGAAATGGCACACGACGTGGAAACGCAACCGAAAGATAAGACTGATTTTTTTTCTCTTTAGCTTTGGGTGCTGCTCAGATTGCTGTATTTGTGAGATGATGATGATGTTTGGTTTGTGGGGCGCTCAACTGCGTGGTTATCAGCGCCTGTACAATTTCCCAATCTTTGCTCAGTCCAATTTTCGCCACTTTCCTGGATGATGATGAAATGATGAGGACAACACAAACACCCAGTCATCTCGAGGCAGGTGAAAATCCCTGACCCCGCCGGGAATCGAACCCGGGACCCCGTGCTCGGGAAGCGAGAACGTTACCGCGAGACCACGAGCGGCGGACGTATTTGTGAGAGGTGCTCACGCTTGAAGGAGGAATTCCTGGATTTATTGCCAATGCACGATCGATTACTGCCGACGACGTACTGTATTTTTATGCTTAGGAAACATTACTGGCAAACTGACCTTTGTTGCGGAAAACTTTCGTTGACAGATGGAGCCACTGCAATGATTGGCCAAGAATTTGGTTATTGCTTTGATAAGGAACAAGGTGAAAGTAGACCTAAATGCTTCTCAGTAAGATTACATGCATTAAATTAATAGATTCTAATAAAAAAGCACGTGTTCTTTGCTTATAACGTTATGTCTGCGTAGTATTTGTGACCAGGAACTTAGGTCCTGTGTTCTGTTTTTCTTGATCCCTGTACCGCACCCCCACTCTCTCACCGCTGCCCGACAGAATATGGAACGTTTAGTACTGCTTGTACTTGCTGTCAAACTGTGCAGACTATTACTTTGCGGCGCTGCAGTACATATTAACGACACTGCGCAGTGAAAAGATCATTCTTTATTTCTTTCTTAGTCGCTGTATCCTTCGTCTATCGAACTACAGACGGCCAAATGGTTTTCTATAGTCTGCTGGTATCATCTGAATGTGTGTACTTGTCTCTGGTTTTTCGAATGAAGCTGGAACAATACCTCTCGCGCTGAAAAGGAACATGAAGTACGAGATGGTCGCACAGCAAAAAAATCAAAACAAAATTTCACTCACAGACTAACGTAATAAAATAACTCGGCTGTTTTACAACCTAATAACTGACATTCAAAGCCTTATGCAACGAGATGTCTCATAAAAGCATCCACACTAGTGTAAATTCATATGCTTTTGTTCACGACAGAATTTATATGTAAGCTATTGTTACTTTTCATTCGACGGAATTTTTGTGCAAAACAACATTGGACATTAAAGATGCTTTCGTTGAATGCACCAGATATACATCATCAATATCTACATCTACAAGGCTACTCTGAAAATCACAATTAAGTACCTGGCAGAGGGTTCATCGAACCACCTTCACAACAATTCTCTGTTACTCCATTGTCGAACAGCGCCCGGAAAAAACGAACATCTATATCTTTCCGAGCGAGCTCTGAGCTCTGACTTCCCTCATATGTAGATCGGAGGGAACAAAATATTTTCGCATTCGGAGGAGAAAGTTGGTGACTGAAATCCCGTGAGAATATTCTGCAGCAACGAAAAGCGCTTTTGTTTCAATAAAGTCTTCCCCTAATAGTGTATCATGTGAGTGACACACTCTCCCCTGTTTCGCGATAATACAAAACGTGCTGTCCTTCTTTGAACTTTATCGACGTACTTCATTAATCCTATCTGGTAAGCATTCCAGACCGCACAGCGGTATTCCATAAGAGAATGGACAAGCATACTGTAGGCAGTGTCTTTGGTAGTTCTGCTGCATTTTGTATGCATTCTGCCAATAAACCGTAGTCTTTGGTTTGCCTTCCCCAGAACATTTTCTACGTGTTCTTTCCAATTTAAGTTGTTCGTAATTCTAATTCTTAGGTATTTAGTCTAAAGCAGAGGTTGTGGAGAGTTTCAGGGAGTGCATAAGGGAACAATTGACAGGAATGGGGGAAAGAAGTACAGTAGAAGAAGAATGGGTAGCTTTGAGGGATGAAGTTGTGAGTGGTATCTTTGGGACATACAGAACCTCCTAGTAAGACGGTGTAAAGCCGTCGTCCTGAACAGAGATTGTGTTGAAAAATAGGGTTTTGTAGCCTAAAGATTGAGGAATACTATAGTGCACTGGAACCCTGAATTAAACCCACCTGCTCTCAGGAAAAATTTGTTCCATTACTTATTGAACGCCCCTAGTAATATGGTTGCCTCATTGAACACCCCTAGTAATATGGCTGCCTCATAAATCATTCTGGAAATCAGTAGAGGCTTCACAGCCACGATACGAGCCGGATTCTATTTTGTTATACAATGTTGTCATAAATATCATGCTTTGTAGAGTTTTCATGTCTTCCGTGATTTAAAACCTACGTAAAGTGAAAATCGGAGGTGTGTTTATAAGTCGATTTTAACTTCTGCTCACCCTATAATCGTTACGTATTGTCTTAGATCCATTACAGTGCTGTAAATAATATTCTGATATCGTTGATGTAAGAGCGCTGTTGGAAAATATCGTGCTTTCATAGATTTCAATCACTTCGTATTTGGTACTAGATACGTTCAACGAACTTCGATAGTGTCAGTCTACGTCTGCCTGGCGCCTAGAAGTTAGCTTCACAACTCACCGAAAGATAAGTCTTACTGATTATTACTTTATTACAGTGCTGTAGTGCTTTTTAGTTTATAGCAGGAGTAACGACCTGTGTGACAAATGTGGATATCGCTGTACGTTAACTGGTATGGAAGAATCATGTCAGGGCTCTATATTGGTGTTTCATTGGGGAGAACGCAGCGGGGGAGGGGGGGGGGGCTAAAGAAGTATCAGATGAGGCTCTTCCAACGAGTTGTGAATTATATAGTCGTGACAAGAAAACCGTAGAAGAGGGAAAAAAAGCTTTGTGCCCTCGAAACAGAGTTAGAAGCGCCGCATTTTGAATTAGATGGGTTGAGAGACACTGGCGTTATTTGTAGGTCCAACTACCAGTAGTCCACTATTTCGCCAAGTCGTTTCTTCGTTTTTGAAAAATTGTGTTAGTGTTTGTAGCACGTATCACGCAGCCAGTGATAGGTGCTTTTGATGGTTGAAACAATTTTTTTGTAAGTTCACTGGTGCCCATTAAAAATGCAACACTGTGAAGCCAGCGGGCAACGAAGTCAAATTGGCATGAATTATACTACATATTTGGTTTTGCAAGTGATTAGCATTACAGCAAAAAGGCGCAAAGGAGGTAGGAGCAACGCCATATGCACTCTGTATATAAGGTAACTTTAAGAAGCACGTTTCACGTTCAGAAACCGCATTTTAATTTGTTCCTGAGAAAATTGTGTTATGTCACGTGCAAAAAGGAAAAATGTCTACAAGGACATGCCGTAATTTGATAGTGCCAAGATTGGGAGTGATTATAGTTCCGCTATATTGGTGCTCGCGTTGGTTGCGATCTCATGACTGTCTGGATCTGGAATGGATGGGTTCTGGAGTATCATACTCAACGCTGTGCAGGGCCTCAATGGCTCTATGCGACTAGCACCTGAGAGAACATATATTTTGTTTGCTCGGCTCTGCTTCACGTTGTAATGGTACTTGAATTACGTAACCATTGCGGCACCTCAACTCAACCTCTCGATACCGGCGATATTCTACTGTGTTTCTGTTAACTATTTAACATATTTCTGAGACAACATTCTGATTTGATTTCATTTGTGATACATCGATATGTTTATATTGCAATGATATTATTCTTATGTGCATTCTTTCTTTTGTCACTATGATCTTTGACGTACTTGTAACTCTGATTTTTGGGCGCGTAAGCGATTATTAGTTAGTTATTAGAGAGTCGGACCTTGAGAAAGTCAAGTCTCGGACGTCATGTTGGAAAGACTCATATTGTAGCCAGTTTATAAAATGTGAACTTTAACAGTGAGGAAGATGTTTACAAGTATGTTTGGTATTGTGAAGTGATGCTTTGTGTGTTATGTGATATTGCAATAAAAGCAATTAAAAGGAAGTGTAACTTAAATTCGGAGTGCTGATTATTTTTTTTTACATCACTATTGTGCTAACTTTGAAAGGTTTAATCTTCAAGAATGGTTTGTGAAGCGCATCTACAAAACTTTTGAATATAGCAGAATAAAACCTAGGTCTTTTTTCATCTGAGCTTGGAATCATCACCACCTAGATTTTCGACGATTGAGCCATGATTTTACAACGACACCAGCGTGGGTAACACGAAAAGATGAGTGCCTAGTTTATTCATTATTACATGAAATGACTTTATTAACTGTGCTCTAATGACACCTGCCACATAATAACTTTGTTGTTGCCCGAAAATGCAGTATTTAGCAGCGTGAGCAACACTACAATCATTATTAAATTTTGACCTATGTTGTGGTAGGGTTGTTAGAACGCCATGTATCCTGAGTCAGAAAATGGGCGTCCTTGCAACAAGAAGAGAATCCACACGGTCGGTGTAACAAATTCTGGAGCACCTCTTGCCTCCAGTATGTGGACAGTCATACAGAATGCACCACAAAATTAAAATGAACTAGGTTAGGGGTAATGACATGAGAAATCCCTCAAAGTCCTTAATACCCAAAAACGTGACATCAGTTATTAATAAAGAACAGTTCAGAGCGTGTAAAGTTTAATTATGACTCTGGCATTCTAGTAATCGACCCAACTACATTAGACACAGCCCATATGGTGAATGAGTAGACACTCAATTTGTGTACACTTTATTTTAACGTCGCAAATAATCATGTTGTATGTGCAGTTTCGGAAATACAGAAGCGTCCGATCTTACCCGTCGGCTTTGACCCATGACGTCACAAATGTAGCGGAAACGACCATAAACAACAATTCCAATATGGCGGATATAAAAACATCGCATACGTATTATAAACACTGAAATACACAAGTTTCACAAAAAGCCTAATGACTCTAACGGGACAAGCGTGGGAAATTAGGGGTTTTTGGGTGGGGACAAACTAAATATACACAAATGTAGCCACCGACCGCCATACAAAACCACGCAATACAACGAAATAAATCAACATTACAAAACTGACCAAATACAAAAAAACACATTCCTATCCAGAATCGGACACTTCCCTTGACCTATATAGCTCAACAGAACCTACCGATCACATCCCCCAATACAAAACTAAAAAACCAACACTTCCCTTACACCTACATACATCTACAACAGCTCCCGATCACATAAATTACGATCGAACACTTCCGTTGACCTATGTAGCTCAACACAACCTACCGATCACATCCCCCAATACAAAACTTAAAAACCAACACTTCCCTTACACCTACATACATCTACAACAGCTCCCGATCACATAAATTACGATCGAACACTTCCATTGACCTATATAGCTCAACAGAACCTACCGATCACATCCCCCAACACCAACCTAAAAAACCAACACTTCCCTTACACCTACATACATCTACAACAGCTTGCGATCACATAAATTACGATCGAACAATTCCGTTGACCTGACCATAAACGACACAAAGGTTTCACAAGAACAATCTGCTAACATTGATAGCAAACAAAGATAATAATAAACAAGTGGTACTCGAGGCCAGGCAGGGGGGGCTGCGCCCCCCCCTGACCCCCCCCCCCCCCCGCCAAAAAAAAAACTCCCAACCTAACCTCGTATTCAGTGCTACGCTACAGATCAATGTGTAGGTCCCTAACGTCACGGGTCAAAGCCGACGCGTGAGATCAGATATTTCTGTTGACACAAAACATACATCAAAAACAAAAAAAAAACGGAACTTACCTCAAAAAAGTTCCAGCCCCAGAAACTAGATTGGCCACCACAATCACACACAAATGCACCCTAACTAACCACTTTCGGCCTACACATTTTACCCACAGCCCTTAAAAAAAACCCGAAAAATGCAATAGGCCTCTGGGACACTCTTCCGCCAACAGTACTCATCTAAATGAGACTGAAGGTTGGAAGAGCGCCTCTTCCCCCTCCCAAGAACTGACTTAACCGCCCCCCACATCCCCTCAATTGTGTTAGTGCAAGCCCCAGTATCATAATTCTTAAATTCTAGACTGTGGTTCACTACTAAATGATTAAATCCCCTGTCACCCAACCCCCTATAAGAAGAAAAAGCATCAGAAACTATTGTGGACCCGGGCTCTACATACTCCTCAATTAACCCCACTAATTCAGCCTTCGACCTCCCCTCCACAACCCTAAAAACACATTCAGTACCCCCACCCCCGTGAACAACAGCCCCCCACACCCAAAGACCAGCCACAGACTTCCCCCTCCCATACTTCCTTTTACCAAACTGCGACTCGTCCACCTCCACAAGCACCCCATGCCCACCCAACTTACCCCTGTACTTAATAAATTCCGAACACACTTCACGACAAAAGGAATACCAGTCTAAAACAGTCCTCTCACTCACACCAGTCTCAAACGCGCAAAAACTCTGTGGGCATCTATAACAAAAATAATATGTAATAAGCACAATCTCACGCATGCCCAATCTAGACTTCTCGAACCAGGTACCACGCCTTATAGAACGCCATACGCCATCTTTCCGGCAACGCCACATGTATCCGTCGCTGGTCCGAGAGGCCGGAACTTTAACCAATTTCATCGCCTCAAGGCAAAGAGAACACTTAACAACTTCGGCGATTAAACCGAATAGTTGTAAGAACTTGATAAGTTCTAACGCTGTGTCGCCCATCATCGCCCTCAACCGAACACTATTAAGGCGGTCTTTCATATCCATTCCTAAACAAAAAACCACAACCAAATACACTCAATAACAAACTCACCCGACGTACAGCAATGAGCATTAAATTAAAACAAACGAAAACCATGAACACACCACCAGAGAGCACCAGAAACAAAAACAAGACATCTACAAACACGCCACAATCGCAAAACAAACTCCGCGCCGTAATGACGTCACACACCACAACACGCTTACGTCACGGGTCAAAGCCGACGAGTAAGATCGAAGGTTTCTGTTGACCCGCAGTTTCTAACAAATAAGAATCACCTTCTGTTGCCATGAATCATACATATTATTTTTCAACTCAACATCCCTTTTTCTCAACACATACTAATCGTACACGGATGAACGAGTTATCGTTAGAAAGGTTTTTAACCAGATTCTGACACTGCATATCGATTTCAAGCTAAAACTTACTTTTAACATAAAAGAGACCTTTATCTATTATAGGCAAACGGGCATCATGACTGGCCAGTTTCATACCTATATTTTACGAAGCTTACTAATCACGAATAAGAAACTCCCTTTTCATATTATTTTATTATAAATGTCTTTTTATTTGTTTTCAAAAACTTATTAACTGTATAATTTGTGTATAGCATTATTATAGATAATATACGTGACGGCTTTGGCAGTCCATCATCTCTGCCCGTCGTAAAAATTGACTTTTCTAAATGAATATACTTTCCGAAGTGAGAAACGTATTTGTCATTGCCGCCAACTACCTTTATCCGAGCGACTACACTTACTCCAAGTGCTGCCACTATTTACAACTATAAAAGTGCGACAGTTTCGCGTTGGTCTCCTGTTTACAATCAATACTCAGTTGATTGACACCGGGAAACTGTTGTAATACCATTGATAAACTTGGCCCCATTTGTTCCAAGCACGTTTTATTTATTAAGATTGCACTTGCAGTCATAGGGCAAGTCTTCAAAGAGCAGGATTGTATTTACTAAATCCCATATTTACTCAGGGACAATTGTATGTAGCATTTTCAAGGGTAACTGAATTAACTAATATTTTGGTATACCTTAAAGATAATGAAAAACAAAAAGTACACGAAGATTACGTTCTTTAATCAAATATAGTTTACACCGAGGTATTTTAATGCTTGTAAAGAATATTTTTCAAAATTAGTTCAAATGGCTCTGAGCACTATGGGACTTAACTTCTGAGGCCATCAGTCCCCTAGAACTTAGAACTACGTAAACCTAACTAACCTAAGGACATCACACGCATCCATGTCCAAGGCAGGGTTCGAACCTGCGACGGTAGCGGTCGCGCGGTTCCTGACTGTAGCGCCTAGAACCGCTCGGCCACTCTGGCCGGCCAAAATTATGTGCACGGAAATGTACACACAAGGATGCATCATAAATTCATGATTATTATTATTTCACTTCGTTCAGTTCATTTTTAAAGACGTTTTCTCTTCATACCCACATTTATTCCAAATACTGTCATTAGTTAAAACTGTAAAAGTTCGGAAATTTCGCACGGATACCTTGGTAGACATCAAAGGCCATATTCCAAATAAAGTTCTATGTGTAAAATTGCTTGATTTTCAATCCGTTGCCAAGACAAATGGCGTATACACGTACCAAAACAAATCAACAAGCTCAATTTGGCATGTTTTGCACCCACAAGCTTTCTCGTTCCATCGATTTGAAAATAAGATGTGATTTATTTCGCACGCTTTTACTCTCTGCCATGTTCTGGAAATGTTTATGTGGCAATGTATAAAAATTAAACAAAATATTCACTCAGTAGCCGTGACATGCGTTAATTCCAGGCAAATTTAGAGAACCGCACACCCAACCAATGTCCCTTCGCAGACTTGGGATTACTAAACCAAGCACTTAAACTACATTCAACCCCTGCTGCCAGTAACCTTCTTCATTTGAACTGTGTCTCTCATAATCATAATACGACATAAAAATGGTTCCTTCGCAGACACAATTTTCCTGCCCAAAAATTGGAGTGTAAGACCAAAAATAATCTCTTGTCTATTTCAGCTTTTAATTTTGTGTCTCTCAAAAATCACTATGTGTTTTCAAAACAACAGCAGCTGTGTATCCAGAGAGTGCCAGATACACGCGTCCTGTTTTGAAAACTTCACGATAACTGATGCACGGCGTGAGTAATCACTTGAGTGATATACAGCAGACGTCATGCTTCAACTCCTATCGCTACTGCACTACATAAACACTGACGCGAAAACCTTACGAGGAAAACAGAGCCCCACTTCTTCTACAAGTAAACTCGCTGTCATGAAAAAATTCCTAGGATCATTCGTTTTTTATGGTAGAGATACTGCAAGCATGGGGACTGTGACAGATATTAGTTGCAATTTCATTTATTCATTTTATACTTTGAATTAGTGGTGAGAAGCTTCTCTTTGCTTCCAGCTCCCGATCGTGTAACAAACATCTGCAACATTTAAATTTATATTAGAAACTGGATTTTGATTCATGTGCGACTCATGAAAGACAAGTTCTGTGAATTTGTTAATTCGTCCGCTTTTTTCTCTTTACTTGCTCATGATTTAATCTTCCATAGTTTACTTTATATTGAATGAAATAGTTCCTCTCGTCATTTACACGTGACGGGTTTCATTTTCCAGACAGTATGGTCACCGGTGTTATGCTTTATCCGTTAACGTCATAAATTTCATTAATGTCCGTCATTTTTTTGTTTTCGAAGCTAGATTTTCTGATAACACATTTCTCTTGACGGAACAGTCACAACATTCACTATCAGTGATAAACTCCGCTACAGTTGTAAAAATTATTTATTTCTAAAAAGGAAAGCACTACCCGGTTTCAGGACGTATGTCCCATCTTCAGTGCATCTGCAAAATTTTAGTGAACAGCAATACCTATCCACTCGATTAAGATAATCAAAGCTAAATACAACCAATAGAAATTCTGAGAAGAGAATGCTACACGTACATTAAAATGTGAGTGATGCATAATTAAGTTTAAAACGGATTAAAACATGTTAAAATAGTGCATCCCTGGTACATTGCATACAAGAGAATATCCTCTTCAATCCTAGGTCTGCCAAAAGTCTCTCGTAGAGGATGACCTACATAACAGGATAATGGTCCCCAGTTAGAAGAGCGGAATGGAATAAAATATACAAAGAATTAACAGCCTGACATCCCAGATCCCCTATTACAAAACGTACAACGGACCAGGCTTAGGATCCTCATGAACACAGATAGGTGTCTTACAAACACCGAAGCGTTCAAAAAAGGTATGTGAGGAAAACAATGTAACCTCTGAGTAAAGTTTGCGGCTGGTTATCAGGTGTCTATGCAGCTCTGGTGAGTCGAGAATTTCAATCATGGGTTCCATAGTTTGCCTCGCATGATTTTCCTGCCAGGTGAATTCACATGCAAATTTGTTACTTTTATCTTTCAAATTTCTATGACTAACTAATCTTTGCTTTGAATAAGATGGTACTGCGTCATCAAGAGCATATGTGCTTTCCTTTGTGTTTTTGACGCTTTCATCACAAATATTCAGGATATTTTGTCAGCCGTTATGTCCAGCAGCGGTGTACTTAATTATTCGAACTTCTGGTTTTTTGAGGTAGCACTCCGTTACCGAATTTCATTCAGTTTCTTCCTTCATCTTCGTCACTGCTAGCATCATCCATATCACAGTCCAAGAGCTTTAAAAATGCCCCTAAAGCTGTATTGCCCCTGACTTGGAAGTCGAATGATGAAGCTGGGGTGACAGCTTCCCTTTTTGAAGACTGGTTTGGTCGTCACTTCATATCTGAGGTCGAACGTTATTGCCAATTAAAAGAAATCCATTTTAAAGTGATGCTATTAATCGAGAACGCACCAGATTACTGCTACTCTGATTAATTTCGGAGTAAATGTGAAAGTTGCGTTTTTGGCACCGGAAACAACCAGCATGGTTCAACCGATGGATCAGGGGGTCATTCATAACATTTAAAGCTTACTACACGAGACGATGGTTTGCGCATCTAGATGAAACTATGGGACAAAACAACGAGCTGTCTGTTAATGAATTTTGGAAGCAATTCAATGTTTTAAATGCCATGAGGATTATTGGAAAATTCTGGGATGAAATTTCACAACAAATTTAAATGGCCTCTGGAAAAACTTGCGACCATTTTTTTTTTTTTTTTGTCAACACTGAAGCCCAGGGGGAATCAGCACCAGATCTTGACCAGATAGAATCAGATAATGTGACTGAAGAAGTGGTCGACGTAGCCAGACGATTAAATTTAGATGTGGATGGTGGCGACGTACAAGAACTGCTGGATTCACGCGACCAGGAGTTGACAACTGATGAGCTTATAGAAGTGCGTGGGCAAGCGCAAAACATTGAACAAGTAGATTCTTTATGCCTAGTTTATTCTGAAGATCAAATGACGGTTACAGTTAATAAAATGTTTCGGGCTATTATGGTCGAATAGGTTTCAGTTTAAAATCTGGCGTTTCGTCTCCATCTGCGGAGGATATTTTGAAGGGGGATCGTAGCTTTATGTGACGGTAGTATCTGTTCCCGAAAGAACAGCTACCGTAGATGACCATGCAGCTTTGCTAGAATGAAATGATAATTAAATGGACACTCTAGCTGCAACCAGGCGTTGATATACTTCATTGGGGACATGTTGAAAATGTGTAGCCCGACGGGGACTCGAACCCGGGATCTCCTGCTTACATGACAGACGCTCTATCCTTCTTTTTTTTTTCATTTTGTTCGTTGTGTTTGGTCGTTGCGGACGTCATCTGTCTTCCGTTCAAGTTCGTTTGTTGATCCTTCCACTCAGTTTTTTGTTTATTACAGAGGCCAACCAGCTCTCTGACCGAACACACTGAGCTACCATGCCGGCATCCAGCTGAGCCACCGAGGACACAGATGAATAGCACGACTGCAGGGACTTATTCCTTGCACGCTTCCCGTGAGACGCACATTCCCAACATGTCCACACCACTACATCCGTAGTGCGCCTAATAGATGTTTGCCCATCATACTCGTTACTCGTGGCAGATTAATCTACCAAGTCCCGTACGAGTTCGGGCATAGTGTGCGCGTTCGCACAAGAACGTCAATGGCCGTTAAGCCACATTTTAACTATATATGAAGGTAGTATCTGTTCCCGAAAGAACAGTTACCGTAGATGACCATGCAGCTTTGCAAGAATGAGTATGATGGGCAAACATCTATTAGGCGCACTACGAATGTAGTGGTGTGGACATGTTGGGAATGTGCATCTCACGGGAAGCGTGCAAGGGATAAGTCCCTGCAGTCGCGCTATTCATCTGTGCCGTCGGTGGCTCAGATGGATAGAGCGTCTGCCATGTAAGCAGAAGATCACGGGTTCGAGTCCAGGTCGGGGCACACATTTTCAACATGTCCCCAATGAAGTATATCAACGCCTGGTTGCCGCTAGGGTGTCCATTTAATTATCATTTCGATCGTAGCTTTGTTGAATGTCCCATTCTGGTTTGCTGCTGACTTACGGCGAAATTCTGCTTCCGCGCAGGGCGTGAAGTCACATGTTTTGAATATGTGAGTCAATTGGCCGTTGTCGACTTTCGTCGTCCACTGTTGCGATCATCCCATGGTGGAAGACTGGTACACATCTTCTTCAACGTTAAGACCACCTCGTAGAAATTATAGCGATACCCAAGCGCCGGTGAAATCAAAAGTTTTCCTGCGTTTCATTAAGTAAGTACGTGACTGTCCGCATTGGTGGTCTCTCCCGCCGGAGTCCTCCCTCGGACATTGGTGTGTGTCCTTAGGGCAAGTTAGTTTAAATAGTGTGTAAGTCTAGGGACAGATGATCTCAGCAGTTTCGTCTCTTAGGAATTCACATACATTTGTCCGAACAGGAAAAATCCTGAAACAGCGGAACATCGCGGTAATCTACACACCTACACGGAAGATCACCTAAAATCGACCAAGCTTGCTCGTCAACCTCTAGAAAAAGCTGGAATTTATAGGATCCCGTGTTGTTTTGGGGAGGTGTACGTGGGTACTACAAAAAGAACTGTCAAAAAACGACTCGAACAGCACAAGGCCAATTACATAAGAGGGGAGACTGACAGATCAGCTGTTGCGGAACATGTGCTACAGCAAGAGGACCACCACATTCATTTTGATAATACTCAAGTACTGGCAGCCACAAGCGGATACCATCAAGCGCTATATAGAGAGGCCACAGAGATTGCAAAACATCTCAGGAATTTCAGTAGCAAGGAAGATGACGTGAAATTGGATGACATGTGGATTCCTGTGTTGAAGAAGTGTACCAATCTTCCGCCATGGGATAATAGCAACAGCGGACGACGGCAGGCGACAACGCCCAATTGCCCTCGCGTATTCAAAACATTTGACGTCATGGCGCTGCGCGGAAGATAGCGGAAGCGGAATTTTTCTGTAGTCACCAGCGAGCCAGGTTTTGGATTGGACAGCCAACAAAGCTACAATGCCCTTTCAAAATGCCCTCCGCAGATCGAGACGAAACGTCGCGTTTTAAAGTGAAATCCATTCGACCACGGCATAATAGCTCGTAACATTTTATTAATTGCGATATTTCCGGCCGTGAAAATTTACATTTTCCAAATGACGGTTGCAAACTTGACAGAAGGCCTCAGTTCAATTGAAAAAGGCTTACAAATTTTAAAATAGACTAATGAAATATGCACTTCTGCTACAAAAAGGAGAATAAAAGTTTTATTAGCGTGCTACGAGGAATTTTGAGTGAGAAGAAAAAAAATTGACACGTCAGACGATGTTGTTAGATTTTTTAAGCCTTCTACGTCACAATAACTTCTGTTTACATTGTTGCAATGCATAATACTGTACCGTTATATAATTTTTTGACTTGTTGAACATTTTATTAAACTTTTTCCTAAGTCACATTGTTTTCCTTAGTCTCTGGTTCCAAGTGAACATAATTCGTACGTATTTATATGCAAAATTGCACCCCGACTTATAGGAATGCGACTTATCGCTCCGTCCCACTTATCGCATAAGTCCGGGCTACTCGTATTACTGTAGTGCCATGGCCAGCAAGATCCCCGGATCGGTCTCCTTGTTAGAAAATGTGAGGGACCAGCTGCGATTTCAGCTCCGTCCCACTGCCAGTTTCCAGGATATCAATGACAGCAGTTGTGGATCAATGATTTTACTTATCTATTTGATCAGGATCAATGATAATCTTCACCTACTAATTAAGACTACCCCTCCCACACCAGCCAACAAGTTTCTTTCAGATGTTGTTCGCCTTCCACAATTAAATCTGGTCTGTTGTTCACAATCCTTTTAATAATAGAACATTACCTCCCTATGAAACTTCATTTAAAAATGGAGATTGTTCTTTATATTTTAAAAATAATGTAATTTAAAATGATAGGACAACTGATGTTGTGTAACACATTTTATATTCATTTTATATTTATAATGAAAAACTGCCCTGTCCTGTACGTTTTAAGTTTTTGAAATTTATTACACTTACTGCCGGCCGGTGTGGCCGAGCGGTTCTAGGCTCTTCAGTCTCGAACCGCGCGACCGCTTCGTGTCGCAGGTTCGAATTCAGCCTCGGGCATGGATCTGTGTGATGTCCTTAGGTTAGTTAGGTTTAAGTAGTTCTAAGTTCTAGGGGACTGATGACCTCAGATGTTAAGTCCCATAGTGCTCAGAGCCATTTGAACCATCTCTCCATACGATTTCCAGGTATTTGGGCACCTGAAGAAAGATATTCGTCGCCAACGGTTTGCTTTGGACGAAGAGGTGCACGCTTGGATAAAATCATCGTTCCTTAGGTAACTGCAAACATTTTTCCGTGAAGGAGCTGACCGTCTTGTCTCACAGTGGGATAAATGTCTGAAGTTATGGCGATTACTTTTGAAATATTTAAGTTAACTTACTTTTTTCATCTGTCTCCTTTTCCTGTCCCTTATAGTTCAGATTGGAGGTGGGTCTTTGATGTTTTGTGGCTGTTTATCGAGCCACGATTTGGGCCACTATTGCAGGCTACTGTGAACTTGAAGCAAGGTGTTTATTTCATATTTCTCGGAAATAATGAGAGCCGTTTCTTCTAGTCATCATTATATGTATGTTGCAGACACGCACATCTTCCAACATGGCAATAGTCGTGATCACAAGGTTGCACGTGCGGCATGTTCGAGGTTTAACGAACAATCAGGCACCGTACCGCACCTGCGCCTCGGTTGGCCAGCTGCATCGTCCGGTCTCAATTTGCGAAAAATGTCTGACTATCTGGAATAGTGCGCGAAACGTAGCAATAAACATCCCTGTAATTTGTTAGATCTACGAGATCATCAGGGAGACGATTCGGTGTGATATGGCATACCTGAAGAAAGTCTTGCACTCTATCCACACTGAAATGAGGTCATTATCGAGACTAGAGGTGGAGTTACAGGGTTGTAGCGTGATGTCCCCTAGGGGTTGTGTTGTTTTTGTTATGTGTATTGTGTTCGGTGTCGTAAGTCAAGTGACGTGCTTTAATTGTGTGATTTGTAGGCACATATAGTTACACATAAAATAACGACACACACAGTAAAGAGACAACACAACTTATCACATGCAAATTACATAGTCTTTTTTATGGAAGTATTATATGAAGGATAAATGCCAGCATTATGAAACACGCAAACAGCGGCGTGAAGCACCGTACTACCTCGTATGTAACAAAACATCTTAGGTTATTTTTGCATTGCAATTTCATTGACATTAATTCTGCTTTAATGTCATGGGTTCGCGTACAGAAATATTATTGTGTGCCATATTTATCACTGATCATTTCGGAGTGAGTTAATTTCTGTGAATTTACTTAGCTGGGATAAAAGTCGCTGCGCAGCAACCACAAGGATTGAATGAAAACTACTATTAATCTTCGCAAATAAATTAAAATGACACTGAAGTTAAATAACACAATTAAAATGCAAACTTTGTAAGTCATTAGCGCGGCTCTGTACGTTTAATATTGTAAATATACAAATAAGACGTTGCGCCCTAGCCGAGCCTCAGGTACAGGGCGGGTCGCAGGTGGCGGATAGCGAACGATCCATCAGATATGGTGGACAGCTGCGAATAAGGGGAAACCCAAATAAGCAGTCCCGGACCGAGGCGGCAGCATCACGAGGGTGTGGGAGGGTGACTTTTGGCAAGGGTCACACTCATTCAAAAACCACAG
This sequence comes from Schistocerca cancellata, assembly GCF_023864275.1. NCBI lineage: Eukaryota > Metazoa > Arthropoda > Insecta > Orthoptera > Acrididae > Schistocerca > Schistocerca cancellata. Next base: position 105,301,182 of record NC_064631.1, on the reverse strand, counting down.
AACCCGAAGACGTTGCTGTGTCATGGCGAGTAAGTGCCGCCATTACAATAAGCACTGTCAACACCCAAATCAAGGACGCGTCTGAAGTGGGAACCATCGGCATCCTGGTCAGCGTCTGTTCACACAATGTGCGGCTGGTCATAATGCGCCAGGAACTAACAATCCCTGGTTCTAAACACCCAGTGGAAACACTGGACCAACTTGATTACAAGCAAGTATGACTCGTGCAAGTAATAACAACATTACCCCAGGTGGTAACCAATCCACCCATCAACAGATGGTGTGCGCGCGGGCTCTTCTTCCCTTGGTGGCACATTTGAGTGTGAATGTATAGTACGAGAGGACTTACTGTCCTCCCCTTGTTTCCACTCACAATAACTAGACGGAACAAGTTGTATGGTATAAGTGTTTATTACATTAAACGTTACAACTTGCACAGGCAGCGCGCCAACTGCGGCTCCTGGCTTAGCTGGGAGACATACACGCCCGTCCGCTACGGGGTCTCACAGCTACCTGCTCAGCCGTTACAACGGCTAATCCTACCTGCGCGCACAAAGGACCTGGGAGGTCCACTTCCGCACGTAGGTTGCAAATTCTTCCAACAGGGAGCAGACTATACTGGACAGTCTGACCTGTCCAGTTTGAAGCTGCCACTAGATGGCAGTTGGAGTGAGTAGCAGAGTCCAAACATACTCCCACTCTAAAATGAGCTTCTCATTTTACAAATAACCAACATTTCAACAAACAACAAAACCAAAACAAGTGAACAATAAAAATATAACAGGACACAATATCAATGCACATAAAACATGAATACACTAACATTTGGGATGCCCAAATCACCAAAACACCACTGTCAAGCTGCATCTGAAACACGATGGGTACTAACATGCAGGACACAAAACAATAAAGTATTAATGTTATACTGCATAAAAACATGAAATCAATACTAACAGCAGTTAGTCCACAAGAAACATCCACAGCTTCCCAAGCTGATTTTATGAATTATGACGTTATTCCAGTAAATGGCAATTTGGCAGTGGCTCTGTATCATATACCACTACACAGATCTGAGGGATCACTTAACTGATTCCCTGCTTAGGTAGGGGACACAATTCTGCTATAGGCCTCTTAATCTGCCCCTTAGCAGTTTTTACCATTACCACACGCACACACTTATCAGGGCCGGGAAACAGCTGGTCAATGACACCCAGCCTCCACACCAAGGGAGGCAAATTATCCACCTTGACCAGCACATGATCGCCGATCTGGGGTTGCCATGCTCCTTCCGACGTCCATTTTTTGCGTTGCTGCAGATCATGTATGTATTCTGTGGACCAACTCTTCCAAAAGGACTGATGCAACTGCTGCACAAGTTGCCATCTGTGCAACCTGTTGGCGGGAACCTCAAGGACAGAGGGTTCAGGATGAGCACAAAGGGGCTGTCCGATTAGGAAATGGCCAGGAGTGAGAGCAGCAGGAGAATAGGAGAATCTAGGTCATCAGAGAGAAGACACAACGGCCTTGAATTCAAGCATGCTTCTATCTGAATTAACACAGTAGTCAGTTCTTCGAATGACAGCACTGCATTGCCGAGGACACGTTTGAGATGCGACTTCATGCATTTGATTCCTGCCTCCCAGAGTCCACCAAAGTGAGGGGCACAAGGTGGAGTGAACCTCCAACTGATTCCCTCTGAGGTCGAAAATTCACTACACCTTCAACAGTAACATCGTTGGAGAGAAAACGTTTAAGCTCAATGTCTGCACCTACAAATGTGGTGCCATTGTCACTGTACATGTGAGAAGGTTTCCTTTTAAACCTCCTCTCAAGATGCGCCAGTCTCCGAGAGGCTTGTTGTCATGATTCGCCTAATGATTTACAGTCAGGTTTCACTGGTAGTCGAACCACAAATCTCCCTTCTTCATCTCGTGCCGTGTGGCGCTGAAAGTGTGCCTCACATATTTTATCCTGCTTACTTATCGTTTTCATAGACAGTTCCTCTAACTCCCAAAACCTTTGCAATTTGGCATCTAAATTGTTACCTCTAACAAAGCACGAGGTCACTGTAGAACGAGCCATGTTGCATGAAGCTGAAGGCATCCTACCAGACAAAATCCAGCCAAATCTTGTTTCGACCAGTGAAGGATGACTTGGTTTCGCCAGCCTTTCCTTACAAACAACGTCAAAGAAAACCTCAGCACCAAGAATTAAATCTACTGTGGCAGGCTTGTTGAATTCTGGATCAGCGAGTGGAAGATTACATGGGACACTCCAGGACCTTGTGTCTATCGTGCTCGCCGGTAGGTCACTAGTGACATGATTTACGATAGCACAAGTGGTTCTGATATGAAAGTCGTTGAGCCTCGACGACAGTTCAACATCACAAGTGTGAGACACTGAGGCTGCAAAGGCGTTGTTTATACCCTTCACAGGAAACGAATGTTTACTTCGTTTCAGTTTTAATTTCTCTGCCATGCCCTTAGATATAAAGGATATCTGACTCGCACTATCTAGCAGAACTCTGCAAACCTGCTGTCTACCCATGCTGTCTTTAATGTTGACAACAGCTGTTGGTAACAAAACATTACAATGGATGTTTGCCTTCCCGTTCATAGCTTGATGGGCCAAGTAATGGCCTCCTGGTTCACTATTCTGCCCATTCCTTGGTTCAGCAGGCTTGTGGAGCAGTATGTTATGCCTCCCTTTACAGGTCTTACAAGGAGAAATCCTGCATTTAGTAGAGAAATGACCAGAGCGGATGCACAAAAAACAAAGCTTATTTTTTGTCACATATGCCCTTCGCTCATCGACATTTAGTGCTTGAAACCCTTTGCATTTAGTGATAGTATGAGGTTCACTACAAAATTTACATGATTCCTCAGCATCAGCATTAGCGAGATGAGCCCTTCTCACATGTCTTGTTTGACTTAAATTATTGGCATTTCCTTGCGAATCCCTTGAGGTGTTATCCCTGAACCTGATCAACTCAAGGGCCTGACATTTTGTTTCCAAAAAATCTATTAGTTGATTTAATGTGGTGAATGTTGACCCAGACATCTTTACCTCCCACTCATGACGATCTGTGGGTCGCATACTGGACAGAATCTCTTCCGAAAGAATAACTTCATGAAGTGGAACATCAGGTTTGAGAGCTTCTAAGGACTTCAAATTGCTGCATACGTGATTAATTAGTTGCCTATAATCGCTCGCTGCGCCATGGCCGACTGTAGGCAAGGCCAACAAAGCCTTAGCATGTCTGGCTGCAATTATTTTTGGGTTATTATACCTCTGCGTAATAAGTCCCCAGGCTATCGATAGATTTCCTGCTGTGGCAGGTATATGTTTCAAAAGGTCCTTAGCTTCACCTCGCAAAGACGAATGAAGGTAATGAAGTTTTTGAACGTCATCAATTGAATTGTTATTCATAATGAGACTCAAAAACGTATCCCTGTATGATGACCACTTAAGGAGTCACCTTCAAAATTTGGCAAGTTAATAGCGGGTAGTTTCAAAGAACTGACACTGCCTGATGGATTCGAGCCCAAAGGCTGCGGAAGCTGGGTGTACCTCTTCATTAAACCCTTGATAGTGGATTCAACAAAGTCCCACGAATCCTCGAATTCTGCCCTGTCCTTACTATGATCTGCTGATTCGTCTTCAATTTCCAGCCGTGTTTGAGACGACTCAAAATCAGTCTGAATCCGAGTCAATCGACTTAATTTTGATTCCAACATTTCGATGCTGGCACTGTCTGCAGACTGTACAAAGCTCGCTAAGCGCGCGAGAGCGGCCTTTGCTACACCTCTCTGCTTGACTAATTTTGTTTTCTCTGAGGGCTCCATTTTAGGACCAGGAAGATGATAGTAGGAAGCCAACAGTTGCACTTACCACGCTGCAGCGGCAGTACGGACAGGAACAGCAGCGGCGTCACGGGCACTGGCAGCTGGCGTGGCAGGCGCTGCAGTCTCCGACGGCGCGAAGTTTCGGTGGGAGCAGGACGTGACGTCAGCGATGATGCTGGCACCGACGCGTTTCTGTGCCTCTCGCGTTTGAATTAGAGACACATTAAATGTTCACAAATATGTCCCCGATCGCCGTTGTTAAGGCTGTTATTGTCGAAGTCCCGAACAGGCCTTGGAACACTCGATAGCAGTCAACAACGAAACCGAATAACGTGTGCAGCTCACACGTGGGTTTTTAGAAGTTCACAAATACCGGAACATAAATCCGCGCGAACGTACATTCCGCGTGGTCACTATCCGGCCCGGAGGACCAAAAAATGTGCGCGCGGGCCTTTTTTCCCTTGGTGGCACATTTGAGTGTGAATGTATAGTACGAGAGGACTTACTGTCCTCCCCTTGTTTCCACTCACAATAACTAGACGGAACAAGTTGTATGGTATAAGTGTTTATTACATTAAACGTTACAACTTGCACAGGCAGCGCGCCAACTGCGGCTCCTGGCTTAGCTGGGAGACATACACGCCCGTCCGCTACGGGGTCTCACAGCTACCTGCTCGGCCGTTACAACGGCTAATCCTACCTGCGCGCACAAAGGACCTGGGAGGTCCACTTCCGCACGTAGGTTGCAAATTCTTCCAACAGGGAGCAGACTATACTGGACAGTCTGACCTGTCCAGTTTGAAGCTGCCACTAGATGGCAGTTGGAGTGAGTAGCAGAGTCCAAACAGATGGCAACCAGGAATTCGGATTCTGGGGAACCTGGACTTACACGATTACATCAGAGAAAGTCGGAGTTCTCTGGCAAACTTCCACTTAAAACACCTACATACATTGGAACCTTTAACATAAATACATTAATCCAACCAGGAAAACTTCTAAACCTTACAACAGAACTTGAAAAGCAAAAGATAGTAATACTAGCTTTACAGGAGACACGTTTTACAGATGAAGAAACATCAGATTATGGCAACTATCGCATCTTTAAGAGCAAGACGGATAAACGAATCGGAAGAGGACCCCCCATCTCGGGATGGCGTTTATCATACACAAGAGCGTGCTCAGCTCCATCAAGGAAGTTACTCCCGTAAATAATAGGATAATGACGATGCGCTTACAATGTGCCAACAGAACATACACAATGGTTAATGTTCATGCTCCCACAAACGGAGACAACAAGAAAAACCCCATAGAAACAGAAAAGTTCTGGGAAAATTTGGAGAATATAATGGCCAAGATTCCAAAAGATGATACAAAAGTTCTACTCGGCGATTTTAATGCCCAAATTGGTAGAGAGAAAATCCACCAAAAAACCGTAGGCAAATATCCTGCACATAAATTTACCAATAAAAATGGTACAAGGCTCGTCGAACTATGTAAGCAGAATAACCTGAAGATAATGTCAACATCTCTAAGAAAATGTCCAAGAAAACAAAAGACATGGAGATCTCCTATACAACAAATTGGCGAGTTTCAAATAGATCATGTGGCGATTTCATACCCAGTACAAAAAGAAATTTACGACGTCCAAGTACGCAGAGGAGCAAACATTGATTCAGACCATTACCTAACTAGAATTAAAATCAAGTTTACAGCACGAAGAAGTCATCAGAAGAAAACAGAAATACAGAAATATGACACCAAGAAGATTAAAGAATCTAAAGTAAAAGAAGAATGGGAGAAGGAAAAGGCAAACACATGGGAAGAATTTCATTCTAAAATCACGCGAATAGCTAAGGAAACTATTCCCTTGAAAAAGATATTCAAACACCCTTGGTGGGATTCAGACTGTGAAAATGCATTGGAAAGGAGAAAAAAGGCATTTCAAGAATATAACAGTAAAAAATCACAAGAAAGTCTACATTTATTTAACGAGGTTAGAAAACAGGTTTCAAAATCTATTAGGCAAGCAAAAAGGAAGTACACAAAGGCACATCTGGATGCCATAGAAGAAAATTTCCAAAACTATAATACAAGAGACTTCTACAGAACTTTCGCAGATAAAATACGAGGATATATCCCTCAAAATTTATGTTTCAGAAAACCAGATGGTAAATTAGCCATAACAAACCAGGAAAACTGTCAAGTATTGGCTCAATATTTTTCTAACCTACTAAATTGCCCAGAACCTAGTTTAAGGTTTCCCAAAGGAATCAGTGTCAACGCTCAACCGGATTCATTACCACCAACACAGGAAGAAATCAAATGTCACATTAAAAACTTAAAAAATAATAGAACATCTGGCGAAGATGGCATTGTTGCAGAGCTATTAAAAAACCTAGGACCAAAGACGTTGCAAGAGCTCACAAAAATAATAACAAAAATATGGGAAACAGAAAAATTACCAGAGGATTGGAAATGTGCCCTTATTCACCCGTTACATAAAAAAGGAGACAGAACAAATGTCAATAACTACAGGGGAATCTCACTTTTACAAGTCACCTACAAAATTCTCTCAACATGCCTGCTGAAAAGAACACAAGAGCAGCTGGAACGCCAAATTGGTGATTATCAAGCAGGCTTCCGCCCCGGTCGCTCATGCATAGAACAAATATTTAATTTAAAGACAATATTAAAACACAAAGCAATTAGAAATGCCCCCATAATTTGTACATTTGTAGATTTTAAGAAAGCCTATGACTCAGTTGACCGGCAATCTTTGTTTAACATTTTAGAGGAACTTGGACTTGACTCCAAAACACTAAGGCTTATCAAAGAATCACTGACAGACACTGTATCTAAAGTTAAATTCAGGGGAGAAATCTCTGAACCTTTTCTCATAAAAACTGGAGTACGTCAAGGTGATGGGCTATCTCCACTTCTGTTTAATATAGTCCTGGATAAAGTCATTAAGGAATGGGAAAAAGAATTAAAAAATCAATCCTACTGGAAACCAATCCATCTTGGTAGAACCAAAGACAACGTGGAGGTATCTTGTTTAGCATTCGCGGACGACTTGGCCATACTTGCAGATGATGAAGAAATCGCCACCAAAGAAATAGAGATCCTTAAGGAATGCGCGGATAAAGTAGGTTTACAAATTTCGTTTCAAAAGACAGAATTTTTCTGTACGAAATTCCATATACACAGTTTGAACACAAAATATGGAAAAATAAATAGAGTAAAACATTTTAAATACCTAGGTGAAATTTTGGAGCCAACCGGAGGAGAGAAAGTTGCACAGAAGATCAGACAACAGAAAATGAAGATAGCATATGGTATGACACATGAAATATACAATAAAAATGCATCTCCTCGAACACAAAAATCAGACACTACTGCGCAGTAATTAAGCCAGCAGCACTATATGCTAGTGAAACGCTCACACTCCACACAAAATGTGACTTAGAAAAAATACTAAAAGAAGAACGCAAAATTATGGGAAAGATTTTAGGTCCAAAATTAACAGAAGAAGGATACCGGATACAATCAAGAAGAACCACAGAAACTATATCAAACCTGGCAGCAGACATAAGAAGGCGAAGATTAAAATTTTATGGACATGTCACTAGACTTCCCCCCCACACGACTCACCAACAGAATTCTCACTTACATAGAAAAAGTCAAATCAACAACACCATGGATTAGCCAAGTAAAATTAGATTTACAAAAAGCAAATATTGAACTTAAAGATGTCAAAGATAGAAAAACTTTTAGAAATAAGGTGGAAAAGTGGATTGTACTGTCGGAGAAGGAAGCACTAAAGAGACCAGGAACAAAATGGACAGAAGAAAGAAAAAGAAAACATGGAGAACGAATGAAAGAAGTATGGAAGAAACGACGTCAGAAAGCTTTGCGTGATCCTTCTGGGTCCATTCGCGATAAGTAAGTAAGTAATAAGACGTTGAGGCTGTGCAAATGGCCGACAACAATCAGTCGTAGGTTCGCGCTGTATTGTGCGTTCTGATATTCTGAAAAAAATGTTATTTGTCTCTTAACATGCAAGGACGCTATAAATATATAGCTAAAGGTTTTAAGAGCAAATAAACACATATATTCAACCGAAATGTACACTCGCAAACGCCTCTCACGTTTATCCTCATCCAAGATTAAGACCAGAGTAAGTAATTACATAAAATCAGTCGACTGTTTCACAGTTATTTATATTTTTAACACAAAACAAAATATGATATTCATAATAAATCAATATTGTTTATAAATATAATTACGGTGAATGATAAATGTTTTCTGTTATGGTTTTATGCACGTCTTTGAGGAATAACAAAAGCCTTAATTCAATGTACTGTTCGTAATTCCATATGAATAAATATTGTCCTTCCCAGGGCAAGCAGTAAAGGGTGACTAATTATTTGTCCGGTGTAGGGATGACAAGAACAAAAATAGGTGTGAAATCTTATGGGACTTAACTGTTAAGATCATCAGTCCCTAAGCTTACACACTACTGAACCTAAATTATCCTAAGGACAAACACACACCCATGCCCGAGGGAGGACTCGAACCTCCGCCGGGACCAGCCGTGACAAGAACACAAGAGGAGTGTGCTCTCGTACAGAAAATCATTTTCTCCTTGGCTAAATTAATGAAGGAGGAGAACTGATGTCGTTATGATTGGTACGAGGAACTTCTCGCCTTGCACCGGGTGGTCATTTGTGGAGTAAATGGCGGCTTGTTGCTGCGGAGCAGTGAGAAAGTACTTGGTGTTTGCTGCTGAGGTTCCACGACAGATAGTGTGGCCTTGCTTTCCATGGAATGTTGCGTTAGCATCACAGCTGCCCGCAACAGATAACCAGCGCCGAATATGACTCACTATCCCGGTATGTCCTCCCCAGACAGTGGGGCGAATGCACTTAGTTGCAGTATGTTTATCCCAGTATGTTTATAGCGTTTTCAGCAGTAGCGCAACGCGGGAGGTGGTGCTGGAGGCTAGTGAAGAGAATGTCGACGGATGTATTGTGGTTACCCTGCTGGCAGCCGCTAACAGTGACATTACCGCGCGCAACTGGAAGGCTCTCGGTTCGGAGGCTGATGGGTGTAGCGGAATCGACAAAGATCGTAAGACGGTGATCGACTTTGGGTCGCCGGCCGCTGTGGAAGAGCGGTTCTAGGCCCTTCAGTCCGGAATCGCACTGCTGCTACGGCCGCATGTTCGAATCCTGCCTCGGGCATGGATGTGTGTGATGTCCTTAGGTTAGTTAGGTTTAAGTAGTTCTAAGTATAGGGGACTGATGACCTCAGATGTTAAGTCCCATAGTGCTCAGAGCCATTTAAACAATTTTCTGACTCGGTGTCGATATTTATTTGTTTCAGGTCGCTACCAACCTTACCCTAGAGTCTTCGTACATCGATATTTAAACTGGATGAAGGTGGGACACAGCTGGTATGATTTTTATTAAAAATTAAATTCCTCTACCTGTACTTAAGATTTCATATTTACTTCGCTACTAGTTTCGACGTTGCGTTAAAGCCATCTTCAGGCCCGTACACTTTGATGAAATCAGTTGTTTGTGGCTCACCGCGGACTTCTAGACTGAGCCACACACAACTGATTTCATCAAAGTGTATGGGCCTGAAGACGGCGTTGACACAACGTCGAAACTAGTTGAGAAGTAAATATAAGATCTTAAGTACAGCTTGAGTAATTTCATTTTTAATAAAAATTGCCCTAGAGAGTACACTGGCATTATTGTCACTATTTTGTGTTGCCTGCGCTGCGCTCAGTTTTGTTTCGTGTGTCGTCAACTCCACACATCACGTTTCCTTTCGTGCAGGTAGCCACACAACGTGCTAAACTCAGTGTTATCTTCAAACGTAGCATAAGTGCCTGCACTGTGAGGGCCTTCGCCCCCCTCCTGGAATCGGTGGTACAGATTTTTTATTTATTACAGAATTCTCACAGATTTGTTTATTGTCGATCATTATACTAAACCAGTCATGGACAACCTTTGGCGACCCACGAGGCTCTTAAGCTCGCGGGTCGCCTTGTCACGTCACGCGACAGCAGCGCTCCTAGCGCATAAAGTCAGAACTGTAGCGGCCTTGACCTTAACGCACCGATGCGAATGGCACCACTTTCCCTTCACCCCACGCCAATAGATTATGCCTCAAAACATGCGGTTTTGAGCCTACATTCATTTTATGTTCATCTCATCTTCACACGATATATATTTATTTACAGGTAGCGAACATTGGAACTTTACTCATGACACCCTTTTTTAAAACTCCCGTCGTAAAATATTGCAACGTCATTCGTAAAGTAATAGTGTTCACGACACATAAATAAATGTGAACATCTGAATATGAGCTGTTATTCATCTTTAAATGTCATCATGGAAAAATAAACGCCTATAAAAGCAACTTGCTGCTGCTAATTCATCATAAATTACCTTGAAGCTAAAGGTACAGTTATTAGTACAATATTCTAATACGTCCATAACAGGGCATGCTGATAATTAATACTCCGAATTTCTTATTCTGTTCTCAGTATCGGTTGAGGTATTGTGTATTGAACCGGGGACCTAGAAACGGCGGAGAGGTTTCGTCCCGCTGCCCGCCGTAGCCCTCAGTGGTTCACAACCCCGTAGCCCTCAGTGGTTCACAACCCCACAATAGGCAACAGCAGTCCACCCACCCCACCGCCGCCCCACACTGAACCCAGGGTTATTGTGCAGTTAGGCCTCCAGTGGACCCACCTGGGAAATGTCTCACAACAGACGAGTGTAACCCCAAATGTTTGTGTGGTAGAGTAATTATGGTGTACGCGTATGTGGGGACAGTGTTTGCGCAGCAAGTGCCGACATAGTGTAACTGAGGCGGAATAAGGGGAACCAGCGCGCACTCGCCGAGACAGATGGAAAAACCGCCTGAAAAACCATCCACAGGCTGGCCGGCACACCGGACCTCGACACTAATCCGCCGGACAGATTCGTGCCGGGGACCGACACGCCTTCCCACTCAGGAACCAGCGCGTTAGAACACGCGGCTAGCTGGGCGGGCTTGGTTGAGGTACTCATCATGCATGTTATTCGGTCGACTTTCTCTGCTTCGCTGATGCAAGTTGCAACCGTCTATCGCAAGAGGCCTCAGAGCTGTAGCACGTGGCACGGCGGTGTGTGTACCACAGATATGTCAGTGCTTGAGAAACAGCGTGCTGCAATCGAGTTTCTAACCGCATAAAGCGTCCCTTCAGTTGACATCCATAGAAGAATGAAAGCTGTGTTGGTGATGATTGTGTCGACATCAGTAATACGAGATGGTGGGTTGTTTGTGCTCGTAATGAAGGAAACGATGATGCTAATCTCATCGTGTGTGACAGAGGTTCACCTACTTCGAAAACTTACAGAACGCCTTTGAAGACTCCATTTTGACAGTAATGAAGCGGTGGAAGCAGAGGCCAGACTGTGGCTCCATCAACAATGTCAAACATTCTACGATAACGGTAAAGACAAACTGGTCTCTTGTAAGAGGAAATGTGTTCATCACCAAGATGACTATGTCGGGGAATAAATATGTAGACACGAAGAATAAAAATGTAGAATCATAATAATATTTTTTATTCAAAAAACTTTTCGAATTTTCACAGAAAAATTACGGAGTCATTACTTTTCGGCTCGCCCCCATGTTAACATGAGAAACAATAGAATAAGGAAATGCATATAAAGTAACTAAATAATTTTATTCTTATTTATGCTCTTCGTTTATTAGTTTTAGTAATAGTTACACAATGTGCTCAAAAGTATCCGGACACTGCCAAAAATATACGTTTTTCATATTAGATGACTGTGCTGCCACCTGCTGCCAGGCGCTCCATATCAGCGATCTCTGTAGTATTTAGGCATCGTGAGAGAGAAGAATGGGGAGCTTCGCAGAAATCACGGACTTCGAATGTGGTCAGTGTATTGGGTGTCACTTGTGTCACATGCCTGTACGCGAGATTTCCACTCACCTAAACATCCCTAGGTCCATTGTTTCCGATGCAATAGTGAAGTTGAAACGTGAAGGGACATGTAAGTAGTGGGACAACCTATGTGCCACCCCACTCTCCATTGTTGCCAAATTTATTCAAGATGGCGGCAATGACGTCATCCAAGATGGCGGCATGTAGACTTGGCAACATTGCATGACGTCATCCAAGATGGCGGCTTTTGGCGGGAGAATAGTCCAATTGTGCTACCTCCACTAACCTAACCACAAGAAAAAAATGGCGGGAAGTTTGAATTTTAGCGGGAAAATAGTCCAGTTCTGCTACGTCCACTAACCTAAGCCTCCAGAAGAAAAAGAAATGGCGGGAAGTTTGAATTCCAACAGGATAATGCATGCAAAGAACGTACTTGTCTTTATTATTATTATTATTATTATCATTCATTAACATTCATTATCATTCATTATCATTTATTATCATTCATTATCATTTATTATTATTTATTATTATGGACCTGCCTCCACTACAAAATTCCCACCAAATTCAAATTCTTACACGATAATGACTGCAAATTCTTACTTTTGCTTATTATTATTCATTATCATTTTTTAACATTCATTATCATTCATTTTCATTTATTATCATTTGTTATCATTCATTATCATTTATTATTATAGGCCTACCTCCACTAGAAAATTGCGCCAAATTCAAATTCCAACACGATATTCTCTCGAAAACTGTGCTTCTATGTATTATTATCATTTATTATTTATTGAAGATGTCCGATTTCCTCGGTGAGAAAGCCTTCTCCTTACATCCATAACAAAAATCTATCACAAGTTCAAATCCCCAACGCCATAATTGATCACGTGTACGAGCTTTCTCCGTCACTTATCTTTTTTTTTTTCAATGATAGCCTATCATAATGACATCAAATAATAAACTGTACTTATAGTAACGTAATTCACGTCCTTTGATTCTGCAGGGTGGAAGGGACTGAAGACTTTATTTCAAGCAGTACGGTCATCACTTGTTCTCCAACACAGTCAGCACACACATCTTTGATATCGCAGTGCAGTCACCACGACGTCCGCGCTCCAGCTGAATTAGTTCAAATCCTCGCCATCCACTGGCCAGCACACGGAGACAATTCGTATACAACGTATATACCATTGAAGCCCATCCTGCAGAGTGTGTTCAATCAATGAGTTATTGGTGTTTGACCACGATGAGTTTAACAGCAGTGTAGTTTGCAAGCATACAGCCGAGGACTGTCCCCATAACCTCCTACATGCTGAATGGAAACGTGCATTAATCCTGGAACATATGAATAAGAACAAGAACACAGTCCTCCAAATAAATTCATTCCAACGAAATGCTTTAAAAATGCATTATCCATCTCATAGAAACATCTGCTACGGTTGGAACTGTCTACCTTTTCTAAAGCCCACATATAAGCTCCCAGACCACAAGAGACGACTGTCTCAGATCCATCAGAGCGACGAACTGATCTAGTTCACGACTTCTCCGCTAGAGGGCACTTCGATAGGTCACGCGTTCACCTCATTCAACCAATGACGTAGTTGGCTTCTATATAAGAAGGACTCAGCAGCTCCTCCATCTCCGTTCCAGTCAGTCAAGATGAAGCGTCAGTCACCACCACAGCAGAATAAGAGGAGGAGCCAGCAGCACCAGAAAAGTAAGTCCTCAAATTGTTATTATTATTATTATTATTATTGCTATTATTATTATTTCTCTACCAACATCACATCATTTCTTATGGATATTCGTCTTGGTCCTCCAGCAGCTCCGCCCGTGACACCAGCATCAGCAGGTCCCAGCATGTCCCGGTCCACGCACGTGAAGGCATCGGACTCGTCCACGCAGGATCCTGTAGCTCAGCTTCTCAGCATGCTGGAGCAGGATAGCCAAGTGTTCATGTCAGTGCCAGAGGCTGCGCTTGACAGGGCTTCACATTACTGGGCTCCTTCGTACGCGCCGTCCACTGATCATAATCTCACAAGGGACATCCCGCCGTCAGTGCAAGAATAGCAGGCTAACAGCGCTGGTGTGGATGTCGTGGATGAGAAGACACCGACCGCTGCTTCACCTCATCCTTTACTATTCGCCTCAAGCTATGTGTTAACAGTTAGTGGTTCAAAATGTATCCATGTAGGACTTGAAGTTTCACAATACTGTAGCCTCTCAACTGTGTTAGTGATGGAAAATGTGCTCAAAAATATTAAAGTGAAATTTTCTGACTACGAGTGGGATGAACTGTGTCGTTTAAAAACACAAATCAAGAATAATATGACTACCGAATATTATCCATCCTACTCCTACCAGGACATGTACTGTGGCAGTCTAACTGTGAATATTCTATCAATGTATGATGATGCTACACTAAAAATTAGAAGTGCTGATGGTTATAGTATTTTCATGCATCACCCCACTGTTGATAACTTGTTCAACTTAGACATGGCTCTAACTAGTACGATAGAGAGACTAAATAGATGGTGCCCATATGTTCAGGCAGTGTACACTGACATCGTTAACTGGCTTCACACATGTAGCATTCACATAGATGATATAGAACATTGTTTTAGTATGTGTATAACACCAGTGCCCAAGTCTTATGCTATTCCTCGAATAAGTGTTGAAAATGTCGAACTCAAATTTACTGATGGAATACCGGACTATTGTAATTCACCCATAACATTATGAGATATACGTGCTGAATTTCAAGCATACAAGAAGCAGCTATTTTCCAAATACTGTTCTTTTGCTGCACCGCTTAAAAAAGAATGTACTGATTTTTTCTCATGCTGATCATATTTGTAAATATTTTAATAAATAACTATATTATTTTATAATATTAAATTTGTCATTGCGTGTTTTTTATCTGTCAACACAAAATGTCACCTACGTTAATCTATATGAATGCCTTCCCTTTAAATATACCACCTTGAGTTCATTCTATTGTGTAGCCGCTGTAGCTCAGTTGGTAAGGTGACTGCGCTATAGTGACTACACACAAACACATATTTTTAATCATATAAAAGCGTATTCCACACCTTGACCTACCACAGTAGGTATCATGGCGGGCTGGGTGAAACACCCTCGCCTCAAGGGCTTTGTTGTAGGTGACTGGTCCTGTGATGATGACCAAGACCAGAAGACCAACAAGAATGGACCACTCCTTCCCGACAGCATACGAGCTATAATTGTAGGTCCATCCAGCTGTGGCAAGACAAATGTCCTCATGGCTCTGTTAACGCACATAGACGGAGTCCGCTTCGAGCACCTTTTCGTCTTCTCCAAAACACTCTTTCAGCCCAAGTACCAGTTACTGAAGAAAATATTAGATGGAGTAAACGGTGTAACGTACAGAGCCTTCAGTGAAAGCGACGACGTCCCCCCACCTGAAGAGGTAAAGCCTAACACTGCCTTCATATTTGACGATGTCGCTGTTGAAAAGCAAGATCAAATCCGCAAATATTTCTGCTTTGGCCGTCATATGGGTGTTGATGTATTTTATCTGAGTCAAACGATTCCAGGATCCCAAAACAGCTGGTGAGGGACAACGCAAATCTCATTATAGCATTCAAACAAGACAACCTCAATTTAAAGCACATTTACCATGCTCACGTAGGGACCGACATGTCGTACAATGAATTTGTAAAGATATGTGCTGATATCTGGAACCACTCACAATACGGCTTTCTCATTATTGATAAAACCCGTGAACTAAATGACGGTAGGTATAGCCGGAACTTCCAATACTTTCTCCATATATAAACGTACGAAAATACCTTATCCCATCAGTTAACACTTCACCATGGACAAATTCGCACACATGGCGGATGCTCAGTCTGAGAGATTAGGTGTGCAATGCCCGAATGTACACCGATATCAAATTTAAAAATCTTGAGTCCAGACTAGTTTAAGTTGCAAGGGAATTAAAGAACACCCAGAAACTTCTTGCCATTAACCAAAACCGGATAGAGAACAGAATTAGTGCAATTGAGGGCGTGATAGAAGCCAAGGCCGTTGTTATTGAAGAAGGTGGCATAGGAAAAAAGAAGAAGAAGAAGTACAACAAAGCATATATAAAACCACGTGATATTCAGAGCTCTGATTAGTATCCTTCGAGATGTCGACAAAGCATAAAGTCATTCAGGCGCGCAAAGCAGTTCGAGAGAAATTACGTTTGCTGAAGTTGGGGCATATAGATCGCGAGCAAACACTAAATGAAACTTTTAAACCTGTTACCGAATCTATCACCAGGATAGCTTTGCATAATAATGACCCAATCGCAGAATTCACCAACCAGTATCCGACCGTTAAGATAGATAGAACATTTGGTGTCAGCAGGGCGAGACCGTACATGCTGGGCTCTCAAATTATAACTTTATCCGATAGCACAATACTCATCGGGGATACAGAGTTTAAAAGAACACCTGGCTTAATGAACCTAATCTTCCTAAGGCCATCAAAAAACTTAAAATACTCAACCGATGATCGCAAAGTCAATCGGGAAATAATTAACTTGACCGATCTGTACAAGAATCCCGACGGAACACTGAAAAAGCCTGAAAACTATAAATACACTACCATTATACAACCTATACTCAATGAGCAAACTGAAAGTGTCGGTGAGGGTGTAGACTTTCAGCATAAAGGAGTGAGCAATCAAATCCCGCAGTATATACACTCCTGGAAATTGAAATAAGAACACCGTGAATTCAATGTCCCAGGAAGGGGAAACTTTATTGACACATTCCTGGGGTCAGATACATCACATGATCACACTGACAGAACCACAGGCACATAGACATAGGCAACAGAGCATGCACAATGTCGGCACTAGTACAGTGTATATCCACCTTTCGCAGCAATGCAGGCTGCTATTCTCCCATGGAGACGATCGTAGAGATGCTGGATGTAGTCCTGTGGAACGGCTTGCCATGCCATTTCCACCTGGCGCCTCAGTTGGACCAGCGTTCGTGCTGGACGTGCAGACCGCGTGAGACGACGCTTCATCCAGTCCCAAACATGCTCAATGGGGGACAGATCCGGAGATCTTGCTGGCCAGGGTAGTTGACTTACACCTTCTAGAGCACGTTGGGTGGCACGGGATACATGCGGACGTGCATTGTCCTGTTGGAACAGCAAGTTCCCTTGCCGGTCTAGGAATGGTAGAACGATGGGTTCGATGACGGTTTGGATGTACCGTGCACTATTCAGTGTCCCCTCGACGATCACCAGTGGTGTACGGCCAGTGTAGGAGATCGCTCCCCACACCATGATGCCGGGTGTTGGCCCTGTGTGCCTCGGTCGTATGCAGTCCTGATTGTGGCGCTCACCTGCACGGCGCCAAACACGCATACGACCATCATTGGCACCAAGGCAGAAGCGACTCTCATCGCTGAAGACGACACGTCTCCATTCGTCCCTCCATTCACGCCTGTCGCGACACCACTGGAGGCGGGCTGCACGATGTTGGGGCGTGAGCGGAAGACGGCCTAACGGTGTGCGGGACCGTAGCCCAGCTTCATGGAGACGGTTGCGAATGGTCCTCGCCGATACCCCAGGAGCAACAGTGTCCCTAATTTGCTGGGAAGTGGCGGTGCGGTCCCCTACGGCACTGCGTAGGATCCTACGGTCTTGGCGTGCATCCGTGCATCGCTGCGGTCCGGTCCCAGGTCGACGGGCACGTGCACCTTCCGCCGACCACTGGCGACAACATCGATGTACTGTGGAGACCTCACGCCCCACGTGTTGAGCAATTCGGCGGTACGTCCACCCGGCCTCCCGCATGCCCACTATACGCCCTCGCTCAAAGTCCGTCAACTGCACATACGGTTCACGTCCACGCTGTCGCGGCATGCTACCAGTGTTAAAGACTGCGATGGAGCTCCGTATGCCACGGCAAACTGGCTGACACTGACGGCGGCGGTGCACAAATGCTGCGCAGCTAGCCGCATTCGACGGCCAACACCGCGGTTCCTGGTGTGTCCGCTGTGCCGTGCGTGTGATCATTGCTTGTACAGCCCTCTCGCAGTGTCCGGAGCAAGTATGGTGGGTCTGACACACCGGTGTCAATGTGTTCTTTTTTCCATTTCCAGGAGTGTTTATTACGATGATCCAGATGAACTTGCACGAGACAGTCGCTCTTGTCGTCAGCAGGACAATAAACTTTTTGTGGACTTGGCAATTCAGGGCCCAGTAATACCGTTCCAGCTCGATACCGGAGCTGCAGTTTCACTGATCAATCACGACATGTACCAACAGCTGGGCAAACCGTTGCGTGCCGCAAATGTTAAGCTCACTACATATTCAGGACACAAGATCGCTGTGTTAGGACAGTGCAGCCTTCTTGGAACATACAAGGGGACAAACAAAACTTGTGTCATTTTACGTACTTCGTTCTTCTTCTGCAGTGAACTTGTTTGGTTTAGATTTATTTCAGTTGTTTAACATGTCTATAGTCAATCAGGTCCTATCAGTGAACCAGACTTTGCCTTCAGCCAGTGTTCCTCGTCTCTGTGGAGAATTTGCAGACATTTTTGCACCGGGTCTTGGTTGCGCTAAAACTATAAAGCACAATTGGAACTGAAAGTAAACGCGCAGCCGAAATTTTTCCGAGCGCGCAATGTTCCCCACGCATTGCGTGATGAGGTCGCAAAAACATTACATGATTTGGAATCACAAGGTGTAATTGAACGTGTGCAGGCTTCCCTCTGGGCATCACCCTTAGTAATTTTGCACAAACCTTCCGGAAAGTTGAGACTTTGCGTGGACTTCAAGGCAACAGTGAATCCACAACTAGTGACTGCAACTTTTCCTTTACCCTGCCCAGAAGATCTTTTTGCCAAACTGTGCCCGGGTACATATTTTTCGAAGTTGGACCTAGCAGATGCGTACTTGCAAATACCGGTGGACGAAGAATCCCAGCGCGTTTTGGTGGTTAACACGCATCTTGGTTTGTACCGATTCAAAAGACTGCCATTCGGGTGTGCATCCGCCCCTGCATTTTTTCAGCAATATCTACAAACTGTTTGTGCGTCGGTCCCTACGGCAGCAAACTATCTGGACGATATTGTGATCTCCGGAAAGACAGAAGCAGAACATTTAGCCAACCTCCGAACATTATTTCAGGTCTTGCGACAAAAGGGTCTTCACTTGCGGAAGGACAAATGTGTGTTTTTTGCTCGGGACTTACCCTACCTGGGCCATGTACTCAATGCCCAAAGCATACATCCGAGTCCAGAGCACCTCCGTGCCATACAAGGCTTGCCTCCGCCGCAGAATTTGAAGCAGCTACAGAGTGTGCTGGGAAAAATTAATTATTATAACAAATATGTGCCACACGCCTCTTCCATTTCAGCTCCGCTTCATCGCTTACGCCGTAAAGGTGTTCCGTTCGTCTGGACGACGGAATGCGAACGCGCCTTTCGCCAGTTGAAATCGGCGTTGCTTTCTAATACTTGCCTTACGCCATTCGATCCCCAGAAACCTCTTTTGTTGATGGTAGATGCATCGGATTTCGGGATTGGTGCTGTGCTTGCGCACAAAGATGGCTCGCATGATCGCCCTATTGCCTTTGCGTCCAAATTGCTCTCGTCAGCGCAAAGAAATTATTCACAGATCGAGAAAGAAGCTTTGGCTCTCGTATTTGGTGTTACTAAGTTTCATGATTTCTTGTATGGTCGTCACTTTACCATCATCACAGACCACAAACCTTTGACATCGCTTTTTCATCCGACCAAGCCTGTACCTCCACGTACAGCACAGAAATTCATTCACTGGTCTATTTTCCTCTCGCAGTACCGCTACGATATCTTGTATCGGTCCACTGCTAAGCACGGAAACGCCGATGCGTTGTCCCGTTTACCTGTTGCTGAGGATAGAGCATTCGATTCCTCCGAACTTGTTTGCATGTTCATTGATTCGGAAACCGATGACGTGGTCGAATCGTTTCCGATTGATTTTCGTCGTGTAGCTACAGCCACAGCTGCTGACCCTGCCCTTGCTACCGTTTTGCGTTTTGTTGCTACGCAATGGCCCTTGTCAAAGTCACGGATCGAGGATCCGTTGGTTCGCCGATTTTTTGCTCACAAGGAGAGACTTTTTGTACGATGTGGTGTTTTGCTGTTGCGTTCTGATAATGATCAGTCCAGGGTCGTGGTCCCACGTTCGTTACAGTCCTCTGTCTTACAGCTTCTCCACCACGGCCATTGGGGTATAGTGAGAACGAAACAACTTGCTCGTCAGCACTGTACTTGGTTCGGAATCGATGCTGCGATTGCGAATATGTGTTCTTCTTGCATGGCGTGTGCCGAACAACAATCCGCACCACCGCGGAAATTCTTTGCATGGCCAAAAGCCACTTCCCCTTGGCAACACTTACACATTGATTTTGCTGGTCCATTCTGGAATGCTCGATGGTTGGTTGTAGTCGATTCATTCAGTAATTTTCCTTTTGTTGTCCGGATGTCTTCCACGACGTCATCTGCCACCATCCAAGCGTTATCCGCTATCTTTTGCATTGAAGGTCTTCCACAGACTATTGTTTCCGACAATGGCCCACAATTCGTGTCCGCAGAATTTCAGTCATTCTGCAAAGCCAATGGTATTCAACATCTGACGTCCGCGCCGTTTTCGCCACAGTCAAACGGTACCGCTGAACGTTTGGTCCGGACTTTCAAGTCACAGATGTTGAAGTTGAAAGAGTCGCATTCTCGGGAGGACGCGTTATTGCTCTTTTTGTCCTCGTATCGCGCTCAGCCCCGCGATGGTCGCTCGCCGGCTGAGTTGCTTCACGGTCGCCCTCATCGCACCTTGATGTCTTTGCTACATCCGCCGCATCAGGTTCCTGTGCAGCGGCAGACACCTGCTTTTGCCCCAGGCGACGTTGTGGCTCGCAGGGCGCATTCGTCGCTGCCTCGGCCGCGCTATGTATCTGGTTTTGGGGGCCTCTGGTGAGGTGCGTCGGCATCTCAATCAGTTGCGCCTCTGTCGTCGCACGGGATCTGCCGCTCCCCGTCTGCTTTCAGCGACGGTGCCGTCCGGTCAGCGCCCTGGGGACCCATCTACTGGCTGGCCTCAGCCCCAGGTGTTACCGACGCTGCCTTCCATTTTGCCCCATGGCGACGCGCCGCCGCCGCCGCCTGTTCTCCCGCCGGCGCCGCCCGCAGTGGACGCGTCGCTGCAACCGCCGGGCGCCTTCCTGGGTCACGCGCCGCCGATCGCTTCCCGTGACCAGTTGTCCTCCGCCATGGAACTCTTGCCCGCTCCGGACCATTTGTCGTCTTCGCCCGTCGGGTGCTCCGACCCGATGGAGGTCGACCCTTCGGCCCCTCCTGACTATCTACGGGCGTATACACCGCTTGTTGGCGTGCACCCTGGACTAGGTTATCAGGCGTTTCCTAGCTCCCCTCGGACCGAATGGCCGGGTGCGGGTGGCACAGCCTCGCCTGTTGTTAGTCTCCCCACCTCGTCGCATACGTCAACATGGGGTCCTCCCCACGGCGGGCGGAAGCCTTATAACACAACCGTTCGCCGATTTGCGGGGGAGGAATGTGGTGTCACCGCGAGACACCACACTTGCTAGGTGGTAGCCTTTAAATCGGCCGCGGTCCATTAGTATACGTCGGACCCGCGTGTCGGCACTGTCAGTGATTGCAGACCGAGCGCCACCACACGGCAGGTCTAGAGAGACGTCCTAGCACTCGCCCCAGTTGTACAGCCGACTTTGCTAGCGAAGCTACACTGACAAATACGCTCTCATTTGCCGAGACGATAGTTAGCATAGCCTTCAGCTACGTCATTTGCTACGACCTAGCAAGGCGCCATTCACATTTGTTATTTATCTATGGATGCCTGTACCGTCAGACCGATGTTCACCAATTATGAATTAAAGTCAAGTATTCCAGAAGGTATGTACTATTTTTGGCTACTATAATTCCTTGTCATTTTCCAGACCTCACGCCAGCCTGCGTGAGCTTAAACGCGTGCCTTTCGGCTACCCGTCCTAGTGGATTGGCTGTCGGGTCAGTCCACTACATAAAGCTAGCACAACAGGCTCACAACCCGTTAGTGCAACGCGGAAGGGCAAGGTGATAACACGCCTTAATTACGAATTCCTCATTTCAGCAGGTTTAAAGCCGGAGAATGGCGTCGCTCAACGTAACTCAGTAGAGTATGATGACCGAATTATTCGTCATGAATACCACTCACACAAACCCTACGCTTCAAGCACATTTAACAAAAATGATGAAATTAGGATTGTTATTCAGCATCAGGACGCGGTAACACTGCCTAGCAAGAGCTTCCTCTATCTGGACTACACATTTAAGAAAGCTGACGGGGCTGCCGTAGCGCTCTCGAAGCTCACTCGAAACGCCGTAGCATTCCTGTTTCAAGAGATACGCTATTAACTCAATGGAATTGAAATAGACCGAACTAGAAATGTTGGCATTACATCAGCCCTTAAGACATACGTTTCAGCCTCACCCTCTGATTCAAACAGTTTGGAAAATCCTGGGTGGTTCATAGATGCAGCGGATGGGGAGGGTGGACAAAGCCGATTTACCGCGTGCATGCCACTAAAAATGCTTATGGGTTATTTTGAGGATATGCAGCGAATAATTATCAACGCTAAACAGGAACTTATTTTGGTGAGAAGTGCAAGTGACGCGAATTCATTCTCTCAAACAGCGGCAGAGAATGTTCAAATCAAGATTAATAGCATATCATGGAAAATGCCTCACATCACTGTTGCCGATGAGGAGCGCTTGAAGCTCTTAAAAGTTCTGAATGCTGGCACCTTCCTACCACTAACTTTCCGATCGTGGGAGCTTTTTGAATACCCAGTCCTACCTACAGCGTCCGCACATACTTGGGCTATTAAAATATCAGTGCAGTTGGAAGCACCTCGATTCATCATACTAGCATTTCAAACTCAAAGGCGTGATAATGTATCAAAGGACTCAACTGAATTTGACCACTGCAAGTTAACTAACGCCAGAATCTACATGAATTCAGAATACTACCCATATGAGAATCTACATTTACAGTGGGACAGCAATGTATACAGTCTGGCATTTGACATGTATGCGAGATTCCGAGCATCTTACCACGAAGGTGTTGAAAATGAAGGATGCCTACTCAGCCCACAGAGTTTCAAGAAGCTAGCGCCAATAATCGTGATTGACTGTTCAAAACAGAATGAGATAATTAAATCAGGACCTATAGATGTACGGATTGAATTTGAATCTTCAGCAAACTTCTCTGATCAGACTTCGGCATACGCTCTCGTTTTGCATGATCGTCTCGTTAACTACTGTCCGCTCACTGGTGTAGTGCAACGAGTTGTATAAATTAATACGCACTCTGCTAGCTCTAGCGTAGATCACGATGTTACCTGAAGGTGTGAGGATCGTAGCTGACGTTCAAGGATTTTGCTATGATGAGTGCAGGCGTTTCATAATTAAAGACTGTGCATTAATAGCATTCACGCAAAGTGATGGAGTAATAGGAACATTTGTATCAAGAGTTGAATCGCCGAAACCATTTAAAGACGTCAAGTGCAATAAAACAGTCAGAAGCGCGATGTGGCTAACAAGATTCTATCATGGGATTAATTGGGACGCCCCTGGCATCTCTTACAAACATTTGCTGCAATTGCTGAGAGTATTTTATTACAAGGAGACAGTAATCTACGTTAAAGGCGATGAGAAGAGTAGCTGGCTGCGTCGAATCTTCAAATATGCGGCTATCCAGAACCTGGAATACTACGATTGTCCACCTATCCATCAACTTAGACAGCGAACGTGTGAAAAAAAAAAAAATAGTTTTGTGTCAGCATCTGAAAATGTAAAATTACGTTTAAAATGGCTCACAAATAAATAAATAATTTTTTTCTCCATAAGAATTCTTGTTGTTTTCTTTCTGTGACACCTACTTCCATAGAAGTAAGTTTATTGGTGATACTGTTCGCGAAGCGCATTCCACTGGAGCTGTCTGAGACAGTTTACCTGCTTCCACCTCGCCGGCGCGGCGATGAGTCAACCGTTGAAAGTGACAGGACCTGAAAGAGAGAGTGCTGGGGTCGGCTTCGCCAGATGCCCGCCGTTTAAAGTGACAGGACCACAAAGAGAGTGGCGGGGTCTGTTTGTGACTGGCGGACGAAGTCCAGCACGTGTCATTCAGATTTCATCTCTGTCTTTACATCAGTAAAAATCTTATAGGTCTCTCTCTGTGCCACTGCAACGTATATGGATCATGATTGAGGGTCAATTAATAACAAACTCGGGCTTTTTTTTACAATAAAATAATTGAATTTATTATTCAATTCAGATTTTGTTTGCGACATATCGATTTACAGTAAAATGATTCACTTTTTTTCACATTATATGAGTTTACAGATACATTATTTGTCTACAAGTAAAAATATGAATGTTCTGATCTTTGCAGATACGTGTTTTTACATTATTCATAAATATATAACAACTGTACTATATATATATATATATATATATATATATATATATATATATATATATATATATATATATATATAAAGCAGAGGTACTAGAACGTAATTATATTATCTTACATGGTAAATAATATCTCTAGTGAAGTTCCACCGGAAGCACTTTTTTAACTGAAGGCAAACGTATTTTTAGTTCAAGATAGTGGTTCTAAAACATTTTCCACTAGCAATTTAAATTATATTTCATTGACGTAAATGGCTCTAAACATTTTCCACTACAATAAGCACGTGAACACATATTTCTCGGTATAAAGATTTTTTTTCCACTGTCAAGTATATATAAAGAATTTAATTGGTGGAACTCACATTCTTAAAAAACTAGTTCTGACGGGATGGCTAGCAGCAGGTGAAACTTACTAAGATCAAAGCAGATACGAACTGCGAAAATTGTATTTTCGTCTTCTTCTATTTGATTATAAGAGGTGTAAAATTTTTACTTGCTTTCAGTCATATAGCCATTGACTAGTAATAATGGAGAAAAAATATACAAATATATATAAAGAGTTTTCTTATAAATGGGGTTATTTTAGTTTTTTATATTTTTTATGATTTTTTGTTTTTTCTTTGATAGAATAAATATGCACACTTAACACAGGCTCGCACACATTCACACACACTCAGACATACACGGAAGTACGCAAGCTGATACACACTACAAAACACTCTCATTCAGTATTTACACTATGATAAAAGGGTCATACTACTACTCTGCAGACACCCTCGCCGTCTCTCTCTCTCTCTCTCTCTCCCCCCCCCCCCCTCTCTCTCTCTCTCTCTCAATCAGAGTCCCCCACCCCTTCTCTCGCTACAAGTGAGTAGTGTGAGTACGGGTGAGTTTCAATGCCGTCATCACAGATGAACCTTTTATCGCCATGAGGCGACAGACCGATTTTAAACTGCAGCACAGTGCGCTATCGATCGAATACTAGTTTGCCGGACAATATGCGGCGGCTGCAGCTCAGCACCGTGAACACCACCACGTAGGCACTGCAAATAGTCTTCGGTAGACAGAGCTCGTGATGCCATCAGTCGTACCCCCTGAGCCCGTCTCTGAGTGGGACCTTCCAATGTGCGATATGCATACATCTAGGACCGAAGACCTACAAACTCCACAATCGGCAATCCATTCGTCTCGTCTTTCATGAGACCGATAACCTTCTTGTTTTGCGGAACAATACCATAAGGATTATCGGCCACATAAGAAGACGTGTCGAGTTCATTGGCGTGGTACCTAATTACTTCATATGGATCGCAGTTCTTCACCCAGTAGATGAAACTATCTGTATCCATATAAAGTAATTTAGGATCTGCGAAATGAGTTTTCGCAAACTCATAATGAAAGCGGTACATGTGGAGTTTGGATAGGTCTAGTATGCACATCCCCACATAGATAGGTTTAGTAAACTCTACTGCAGTTTTAACCATATCCACAGCAACAAAATTCTTATTGAAAATAGTGACCCGTTTAAAATTTGGTCTGGCAATGCATTTTCGTATGCCATAACGCCCATCTCATTGCGTTCTAATAAAAATTTCACGTCGTTCCCTCAAATTCTCCATAGTTTTTTCCGAAAATTTAATTATTCATTAATTTATAAAAATCTTTCTCAAAGTCACACGATGCGGAAGTTCTCTGTCTCGTATTCAGATCAATATACTCCTTCAACCAGGGGGATTGCTTGAAGGAGATGGACCAGGTGATTTTAACCAGCTCCATACCCAAGCCGAGGCATTGCTGGAGGTTAAGATAGTGAATGATGTACCTCTGCTTGTCCCCCGGCGTTGTCATCAGTTTCGGTGTGGAACCTCCTCTCGGAACTAGTTGCTCTGGACACAACGGCAAATCGGCATGCGCGTCATGCAAACTAATAGGGTATTTGAGTTATGCCTCCACAACATACCCTACATCATAATCGGCGGCCATACCCCCCTCCCCCCTGATTTTTCCACCTAAACCCTTGCATTCATCTTCGGACAGCCACGTAAACTCGCGAATAGGCAGACATTCCTTCATAGCGTGTCCGTATAAGTTATTCACATCTAGATACATTATATAACTTGAATCAAGGGATGCGTTAAGCCTGTCACCCATCCGTGGGTTATTTGCTTTCTCGTGTCTATGAATACATTGGCAGAGTCCCCCACGAATCCCTCGCTCAAAGAAAAGAAGCATGTCAGGATCGGTCAATAATTCGATACTGCACTTCGTTTTCTTGAGCATCGCGTCCCAAGACGACCCAGGTGCCGTGTAATAAAGGCAGGGTCCAGAGAATATGTGGTCATACATAGACTCCGGAACTTCTCGAAAACGTCCGCAAGCTAATAACTGTTCACAGGTGAAAAAATTGAGGCACCTTAAACAAATATGTTTTACACGACAATCAGTTGATAGTTGGGCGGAAAGGAGTCGGGACATGTCCTTTATCCAGACATAGTGATAATTGTCACCTTCAGAAAAGAGAAGCATATTTACATGCAGCTCACGCTCACCGGCAAATTTTGAGAAATGGAGGGGGCCAACTACGAGATGCTTGTCTCGCTCGCCTGACTTGCTTTTCTTCTTCTCCAGGCCATAAACGTGTACCGATACTCCGGTATTTTGTGTCTCAAATTTAGGTATGTCCTGGATTTTGATGGGGAAGTCAATAGCATCAAAGTTATAAGATGAATAAATATTATCACCTACATTGTATGTGCTGGGACGTTCAGGATGAGCTCTATAATTGTAATTACTCTCGCAAGCTAGGATTGACCATGCAAAACAAGCGTGATCTTTTGTATCTTCGACATTAATGCATGCCTGCTTATTAGCTATATCTCTAGGGAGCTTGATATAGCTAGACCCTCCATTTAACGGATCGTGGACATGTATATGGATGTCCAGGTGTAGAATTCTGCTGAGTGCCTTAGCTGAGCCTTTGACTTCCATCTCGGGAAAGCGGCCCAATATGACACTCAAGGTGGATTTACGAAACCACTCGGCGATCGATGTGCTCCGCGTTATCACGCCATTATCCCCCCAAAGATAATGAATGCTGGTCTCTTCCTGACCAGACTGAACTTTGGGGGGGGGGGGGGCGATAACTCAGTGCAGAGCATTACACTGCACTTAACGGCGGTCTAGGGGTAGCGTCTTTGATTCATAATCAAAACGTCTTCGGTCCCGGGTTCGATCACTGCCACTGCCTAAATTTTGCTAAATAATCAGCATTGGCGGCCGAAGACTTCCGGCATAAGAAGTCAGCCTCATTCTGCCAATGGCCTTGTCAAAGAGGGCGGAGAAGCGGATAGAGGTTCAGGGCACTCTCTTGTCCTAGGGGTTGGAAATTGCCCCTAAAGGCGGAAGAATCAGCAATGATCAACGACATGAGGATGCAGAAGGCAATGGAAACCACTGCATTAAAGACACGTAACGTGTATCCACGGGACATGTGGCCTGTAATTGGAGAAGTGTCATGATGATCTCTCCATTGGCAAAAGATTCCGGAATAGTCCCCCATTCGGATCTCCGGGAGGGGACTGCCAAGGGGGAGGTTACCATGAGAAAAAGATTGAATAATCAACGAAAGGATAACGTTCTACGAATGTCAGAAGCTTGAACGTGGTAGGGAAACTAGAAAATCTGAAAAGGGAAATGCAAAGGCTCAATCTAGATATAGTAGGGGTGAGTGAAGTGAAGTGGACGGAAGACAAGGATTTCTAGTCATATGAGTATCGGGTAATATCAACAGCAGCAGAACATGGTATAACAGGTGTAGGATTGGTTATGAATAGGAAGGTAGGGCAGAGGGTGTGTTACTGTGAACAGTTCAGTGACCGGGTTGTTCTAATCAGAATCGACAGCAGACCAACACCGACAACGATAGTTCAGGTATACATGCCGACGTCGCAAGCTGAAGATGAACAGATAGAGAAAGTGTATGAGGATATTGAAAGGGTAATGCAGTATGTAAAGGGGGACGAAAATCTAATAGTCATGGGCGACTGGAATGCAGTTGTAGGGGAAGGAGTAGAAGAAAAGGTTACAGGAGAATATGGGCTTGGGACAAGGAATGAAAGAGGAGATGACTAATTGAGTTCTGTAACAAGTTTCATCTAGTAATAGCGAATACCCTGTTCAATAATCACAAGAGGAGGAGGTATACTTGGAAAAGGCCTGGTGATACGGGAAGATTTCAATTAGATTACATCATGGTCAGACAGAGATTCCGAAATCAGATACTGGATTGTAAGGCGTACCCAGGAGCAGATATAGACTCAGATCACAATATAGTAGTGATGAAGAGTAGGCTGAAGTTCAAGATATTAGTCAGGAAGAATCAATACGCAAAGAAGTGGGATACGGAAGTACTAAGGAATGACGAGATACCTTTGAAGTTCTCTAACGCTATAGATACAGCAATAAGGAATAGCTCAGTAGGCAGTACACTTGAAGAGGAATGGACATCTCTAAAAAGGGCCATCACAGAAGTTGGGAAGGAAAACATAGGTCCAAAGAAGTTAGCTGCGAAGAAACCATGGGTAACAGAAGAAATACTTCAGTTGATTGATGAAAGGAGGAAGTACAAACATGTTCCGGGAAAATCAGGAATACAGAAATACAAGTCGCTGAGGAATGAAATAAATAGGAAGTGTAGGGAAGCTAAGACGAAATGGCTGCAGGAAAAATGTGAAGACATCGAAAAAGATATAATTGTCGGAAGGACAGACTCAGCATACAGGAAAGTCAAAACAACCTTTGGTGACATTAAAAGCAGTGGTGGTAACAGTAAGAGTGCAACGGGAATTCCACTGTTAAATGCAGAGGAGAGAGCAGATAGGTGGAAAGAATACGTTGAAAGCCTCTATGAGGGTGAAGATTCGTCTGATGTGATAGAAGAAGAAACAGGAGTCGATTTAGAAGAAATAGGGGATCCAGTATTAGAATCGGAATTTAAAAGAGCTTTGGAGGACTTACGGTCAAATAAGGCAGAAGGGATAGATAACATACCATCAGAATTTCTAAAATCATTAGGGGAAGTGGCAACAAAACGACTATCACGTTGGTGTGTAGAATATATGAGTCTGGCGATATACCATCTGACTTTCGGAAAAGCATCATCCACACAATTCCGAAGACGGCAAGAGCTGACAAGTGCGAGAATTATCGCACAATCAGCTTAATAGCTCATGCATCGAAGCTGCTTACAAGAATAGTATACAGAAGACTGGAAAAGAAAATTGAGAATGCGCTAGGTGACGATCAGTTTGGCTTTAGGAAAAGTAAAGGGACGAGAGAGGCAATTCTGACGTTACGGCTAATAATGGAAGCAAGGCTAAAGAAAAATCAAGACACTTTCATAGGATTTGTCGACCTGGAAAAAGCGTTCGACAATATAAAATGGTAATTTGAAGAAGAAATTTCTGAGGATGTACGTCTGGGGTACAGCATTGCATGGTAGTGAAACATGGACTGTGGGAAAACCGGAACAGAAGAGAATCGAAGCATTTGAGATGTGGTGCTATAGACGAATGTTGAAAATTAGGTGGACTGATAAGGTAAGGAATGAGGACGTTCTACGCAGAATCGGAGAGGAAAGGAATATGTGGAAAACATTGATAAGGAGAAGGGACAGGGTAATAGGACATCTGCTAAGACATGAGGGAATGACTTCCATGGTACTAGAGGGAGCTGTAGAGGGCAAAAACTGTAGAGGAAGACAGAGATTGGAGTACGTCAAGCAAATAATTCAGGACGTAGGTTGCAAGTGCTACTCTGAGATGAAGAGGTTAGCACAGGAAAGGAATACGTGGCGGGCCGCATCAAACAAGTCAGTAGACAGATGACCAAAAAAAAAAAAAAAAAACGCGGATTATCGACTGCCCTGAGGAGCTCGGTTTCCAGGACAGGGAGGCACGCGTTTAAAAATCCAACAGGATCGCGGTACCCCCCTGCCGGGTTTTCGGTCCGAGTGACCGAGATTCGCTCCTCGAAGGCGTCGGCAATCGCCGAGTACTGCAACTGAGGTATGGTGTCACCGAACTGATGTACTTCACTAAAACGGCGGGTTAGAGAACTGCCACTAGCCACAGGATGATCATTAATACTATTACTGCTAATGATACTGGGGGACTAGCCGGTGGATGACGGTGTTGGCGATGGTGTGTCGTCATCATCATTTAATGGGAGGGGTATGCGTCTTGGTACACGAACCTTGCGCTGGCGGTGTCGTGGGCAGTCAGCTTCGGGAGGGGTAGCGGCGGTGGCGACCGCTCCCCTTGCGGCGGCTGTAGGCGGCCAGTGCGAGCAGCCGGGCAGAGGTTCGGCGATCTTGCCAGCTGCAGCTTCGCGCACACGTGCTGGCCGCTGCGAGGGACCCCTGGCAGTGCTGCTACCCGCTTGTTGGGACGCCCATGGACGCCAGATAGTTTGGGCCGCCGCCGCCGCTGCCGCCGCGGCCTGTCGAGCTGCAGTGATCGGTGCGATGCAAGGTGGGGCGTGTCCTCGCCCACCCTCGAAGCCCGCGCCTGCAACCGCCGCTCGCGGAACACGGGCAATGCCGTGTGACATACCTGTAACATGAATATAAGTTTAATGATCTGGATTTAAAAGAGGGATAAATAATAATAATTATTATAACAGTAAGTAATGGTAATTATTCTGGAATAATGATGAAAACTATTCAACTTCTCCGATCTCATTCCGCGGCTGCAGCAGTTCATTGCCGCATTCGACAAGCCCCTCAAGCCAGTCAGGCATGTGCAGTTCGTCCTCATCTAAAAAGTTATTACTGTGTTCGGCTCCCTCGCTCTGCGTGGAATTAGGATGATCTAGAAACAAAATATTTGTTAAGGCTAGATCAATACACTCGGAAGAAGGGTATATATTAAAAGAACAAGAAGATAAAATTATTTAATTTTTTAGCGAGTACGATTTTTATTATTATTAGAGATGTACTTACATTCACGACGAGCTCTCTCCATTTCGAGTTGGCCATCAAGCTCTTCTAGTGCTGGGCCAATGTAATCTAGAAAGATGGAATATAATGAGTATAATATAAAGTAAAAAATGTTTGTAGAAGAAGTTTGGTGATATAGAAATGAGCGGACGAAGCGGATATATATAAAAAAATGAAATCTTTATAGAGAGCGAGTATAACAGACACACCAAGTGAAAAGCGGATCTTTATATAGAGCTATCCAAAAAAAGACCCCCCATGAACCATGGACCTTGCCGTTGGTGGGGAGGCTTGCGTGCCTCAGCGATACAGATGGCCGTACCATAGGTGCAACCACAACGGAGGGGTATCTGTTGAGAGGCCAGACAAACATGTGGTTCCTGAAGAGGGGCAGCAGCCTTTTCAGTAGTTGCAGGGGCAACAGTTTGGATGATTGACTGATCTGGCCTTGTAACATTAACCAAAACGGCCTTGCTGTGCTGGTACTGCGAACGGCTGAAAGCAAGGGGAAACTACAGCCGTAATTTT
This sequence comes from Schistocerca cancellata, assembly GCF_023864275.1. Lineage (NCBI taxonomy): Eukaryota > Metazoa > Arthropoda > Insecta > Orthoptera > Acrididae > Schistocerca > Schistocerca cancellata. Next base: position 105,269,316 of record NC_064631.1, on the reverse strand, counting down.
TCCCGAGGACATGCAGCTTTACTGTATGATTAAATGATGATGGCGTCCTCTTGGGTAAAATATTCCGGAGGTAAAATAGTCCCCCATTCGGATCTCCGGGCGGGGACTACTCAAGAGGACGTCGTTATCAGGAGAAAGAAAACTGGCGTTCTACGGATCGGAGCGTGGAATGTCAGATCCCTTAATCGGGCAGGTAGGTTAGAAAATTTAAAACGGGAAATGGATAGGTTATAGTTAGATATAGTGGGAATTAGTGAAGTTCGGTGGCAGGAGGAACAAGACTTTTGGTCAGGTGATTACAGGGTTATAAATACAAAATCAAATGGGGGTAATGCAGGAGTAGGTTTAATAATGAATAAAAAAATAGGAGTGCGGGTTAGCTACTACAAACAGCATAGTGAACGCATTATTGTGGCCAAGACAGACACGAAGCCCACGCCTACTACAGTAGTACAAGTTTATATGCCAACTACCTCTGCAGATGATGAAGAAATTGATGAAATGTATGATGATATAAAAGAAATTATTCAGGTAGTGAAGGGAGACGAAAATTTAATAGTCATAGGTGACTGAAATTCGAGAGTAGGAAAAGGGAGAGAAGGAAACATAGTAGGTGAATATGGATGGGGGCTAAGAAATGAAAGATGAAGCCGCCTGGTAGAGTTTTGCACAGAGCATAACTTAATCATAGCTAACACTTGGTTCAATAATCATGAAAGAAGGTTGTATACATGGAAGAATCCTGGAGATACTAGAAGGTATCAGATATATTATATAATTGTAAGACAGAGATTTAGGGCCCAGGTTTTAAACTATAAGATATTTCTAGGGGCAGATGTGGACCCTGACCACAATCTATTGGTTATGAACTATGGATTAAAGCTGAAGAAACTGCAAAAAGGTGGGAATTTAAGGAGATGGGACCCGGATAAACTGACTAAACCAGAGGTTGTACAGAGTTTCAGGGAGAGCATAAGAGAACAACTGACAGGAATGGGGGAAAGAAGCACAGCAGAAGAAGAATATGTAGCTCTGAGGGATGAAGTAGTGAAGGCAGCAGAGGATCACGTAGGTAAAAAGACGAGGGCTAGTAGAAATCCTTGGGTAACAGAAGAAATATTGAATTTAATTGATGAAAGGAGAAAATATAAAAATACAGTAAAAGAAGCAGGCAAAAAGGAATACAAACGTCTCAAAAATGAGATCGACAGGAAGTGCAAAATGGCTAAGCAGGGATTGCTAGAGGACAAATGTAAGGATGTAGAGGCTTATCTCACTAGGGGTAATATAGATACTGCCTACAGGAAAATTAAAAAGACCTTTGGAGAAAAGAGAGCCACTTGTATGAATATCAAGAACTCAGATGGAAACCCAGTTCTAGGCAAATAATGGAAAGCAGAAAGGTGGAAGGATGGAAGAGGATGTAGATGAAGATGAAATGGGAGATACGATACTGCGTGAAGAGTTTGACAGAGCACTGAAAGACTTAAATCGAAACAAGGCCCCGGGAGTAGACAACATTCCATTAGAACTACTGACGGCCTTGGGAGAGCCAGTCCTGATAAAACTCTACCATCTGGTGAGCAAGATGTATGAGACAGGCGAAATACCCTCAGACTTCAAGAAGAATATAATAATTCCAATCCCAAAGAAAGCAGGTGTTGACAGATGTGAAAATTACCGAACTATCAGTTTAATAAGTCACGGCTGCAAAATACTAACGCGAATTCTTTACAGACGAATGGAAAAAACTGGTTGAAGCCGACCTTGGGGAAGATCAGTTTGGATTCCGTAGAAATATTGGAACACGTGAGGCAATACCGACCTTACGACTTATCGTAGAAGAAAGATTAAGAAAAGGCAAACCTACGTTTCTAGCATTTGTAGACTTAGAGAAAGCTTTTGACAATGTTGATTGGAATACTCTCTTTCATATTCTAAAGGTGGCAGGGGTAAAATACAGGGAGCGAAAGGCTATTTACAATTTGTACAGAAACCAGATGGCAGTTATAAGAGTAGAGGGGCATGAAAGGGAAGCAGTGGTTGAGAAGGGAGTGAGAGAGGGTTGTAGCCTATGCCTGATGTTATTCAATCTGTATATTGATCAAGGAGTAAATAAAACAAAAGAAAAATTCGGAGTAGGTATTAAAACCCATGGAGAAGAAATAAAAACTTTGAGGTTCGCCGATGACATTGTAATTCTGTCAGAGACAGCAAAGGACTTGGAAGAGCAGTTGAACGGAATGGACAGTGTCTTCAAAGGAGGACATAAGATGAACATCAACAAAAGCAAGACGAGGATAATGGAATGTAGTCGAATTAAGTCAGGTGATGCTGAGGGAAGTAGATTAGGAAATGAGACACTTAAAGTAGTAAAGGAGTTTTGCAATTTGGGGAGCAAAATAGCTGATGATGGTCGAAGTAGAGAGGATATAAAATGTAGACTGGCAATGGCCAGGAAAGCGTTTCTGAAGAAGAGAAATTTGTTATCATCGATTATAGATTTAAGTGTCAGGAAGTCGTTTCTGAAAGTATTTGTATGGAGTGTAGCCATTATGGAAGTGAAACATGGACGATAAATAGTTTAGACAAGAAGAGAATAGAAGCTTTCGAAATATGGTGCTACAGAAGAATGCTGAAGATTAGATGGGTAGATCACATAACTAATGATGAAGTATTGAATAGAATTGGGGAGAAGAGGAGTTTGTGGTACAACTTGACAAAAAGAAGGGACCGGTTAGTAGGACATGTTCTGAGGCGTCAAGGGATCACAAATTTAGCATTGGAGGGCAGAGTGGAGGGTAAAAATCGTAGAAGGAGACCAAGAGATGAATACACTAAGCAGATTCAGAAGGATGTAGGCTGCAGTACGTACTGGGAGATGAAGAAGCTTGCACAGGATAGAGTAGTATGGAGAGCTGCATCAAACCAGTCTCAGGACTGAAGACCGCAACAACAACAACAACTCTTGAAGAAATTGTGTGTAATAAAGAACTAATGAAGGGTCTCCTACTACTCTTTAAGTATACTGGCTGGCTTTACTAGAGTTACAGGAAGAGAACTGCACAATAAAGTCAATTTAAGTTTGGGTAAAAATGGGCTAAGACGACTGTTGTTTTGTCTGCCTCTGCAAATCAAGCCAAATCTAGCTGAAGATCGATAGTGACGCCTAGGTGTTTAGCAGTGGTTCCCTGAGGCAGTGCTGTCCCCCAGACATTCACTGATGTCCTGGAATAATGTTTACTTGAACCTGTCTTCTAGCGATGACCAGAGCCTCTCTTTCCAAGCCACTGAATTTGAGTCTCCGCTTCGCCTCCCACTGTATGAGGAAGTTGCTGTCTCGTTGCTGGCTGTGATGAAGGTTGACAGTAGCTGCCGTATTGTTGCTATATAGGATCAGTGAGACTGGGCACCCTTGCGACGGCTGCTGTGTTTAGGATATACCACATCAGTCCTAGGATCGACTCTTATAGTGTGCTGGCTACGATAAAGTGCCCTGTAGAAGCGGTGTGAGTGAAGAAGAGGAGCATCTCATGTCACACCAAATCTAAGGCACTCAAGACATCAAGTTCTACTTCAAAGTACTCCCAAAGAGCGTCCATTGCCTCTTCCATGAGGTGTTGGAGCTGATGGATCGTTGCGTATTCCCGACGAAACCCAAATTGCTTGCCTGGGTGAAATTGATCCAAGGTGACGTGTTGCAGCAGCTGTTGTAAATACACTCCTGGAAATTGAAATAAGAACACCGTGAATTCATTGTCCCAGGAAGGGGAAACTTTATTGACACATTCCTGGGGTCAGATACATCACATGATCACACTGACAGAACCACAGGCACATAGACACAGGCATCAGAGCATGCACAATGTCGGCACTAGTACAGTGTATATCCACCTTTCGCAGCAATGCAGGCTGCTATTCTCCCATCGAGACGATCGTAGAGATGCTGGATGTAGTCCTGTGGAACGGCTTGCCATGCCATTTCCACCTGGCGCCTCAGTTGGACCAGCGTTCGTGCTGGACGTGCAGACCGCGTGAGACGACGTTTCATCCAGTCCCAAACATGCTCAATGGGGGACAGATCCGGAGATCTTGCTGGCCAGGGTAGTTGACTTACACCTTCTAGAGCACGTTGGGTGGCACGGGATACATGCGGACGTGCATTGTCCTGTTGGAACAGCAAGTTCCCTTGCCGGTCTAGGAATGGTAGAACGATGGGTTCGATGACGGTTTTGATGTACCGTGCACTATTCAGTGTCCCCTCGACGATCACCAGAGGTGTACGGCCAGTGTAGGAGATCGCTCCCCACACCATGATGCCGGGTGTTGGCCCTGTGTGCCTCGGTCGTATGCAGTCCTGATTGTGGCGCTCACCTGCACGGCGCCAAACACGCATACGACCACCATTGGCACCAAGGCAGAAGCGACTCTCATCGCTGAAGACGACACGTCTCCATTCGTCCCTCCATTCACGCCTGTCGCGACACCACCGGAGGCGGGCTGCACGATGTTGAGGCGTGAGCGGAAGACGGCCTAACGGTGTGCGGGACCGTAGCCCAGCTTCATGGAGACTGTTGCGAATGGTCCTAGCCGATACCCCAGGAGCAACAGTGTCCCTAATTTGCTGGGAAGTGGCGGTGCGGTCCCCTACGGCACTGCGTAGGATCCTACGGTCTTGGCGTGCATCCGTGCGTCGCTGCGGTCCGGTCCCAGGTCGACGGGCACGTGCACCTTCCGCCGACCACTGGCGACAACATCGATGTACTGTGGAGACCTCACGCCCCACGTGTTGAGCAATTCGGCGGTACGTCCACCCGGCCTCCCGCATGCCCACTATACGCCCTCGCTCCAAGTCCGTCAACTGCACATACGGTTCACGTCCACGCTGTCGCGGCATGCTACCAGTATTAAAGACTGCGATGGAGCTCCGTATGCCACGACAAACTGGCTGACACTGACGGCGGCGGTGCACAAATGCTGCGCAGCTAGCGCCATTCGACGGCGAACACCGCAGTTCCTGGTGTGTCCGCTGTGCCGTGCGTGTGATCATTGCTTGTACAGCCCTCTCGCAGTGTCCGGAGCAAGTATGGTGGGTCTGACACACCGGTGTCAATGTGTTCTTTTTTCCATTTCCAGCAGTGTATATTCCCTCGAACAGCTTTCTGACGGCGGTCAGTAAGTTGATGGGGCTGTAGTTGTTTGGGAGTCAAAATTTTTCTCAAGTTTGGGAACAGCTATAACTTCGGCTTTCTTCCACCCTGCTGGATACTTCCTGTGTAGAGGATATTTGTGAAGATCACCGCCATACGTTCGGCGATGGGAGGGGGCATATCATGCAGTAGTTGGTTTGTAAGCAGGTTAGGGACTCCTGCTTTCCTGGCGTTGAGGCGGCAGATTTAAATGCCCATCTCTTCAACTTCAACTTCTTCCAGATGCTGCTCCTCGTCGTCATTAACTGCCAGGAAGATTGGGGGCTGTTGTTCGACGAGAGCAATGGGGTGTGGGCCTTTGACTGGTGCAAAGTTGGCCTCAAAGACGTCAGCGAGAGCGTTGGCCAACCTGTAGGGGAGACAGTGCCAACGGTGTAGGATTGGCTGTCAACAATGCACCATCTCCGATTTGTAACGACGCCAAACGGTTGGATCAGGCGGAGTGGTATTGCTGGTCGATTGCACCTTTGTTGTGTTCTGCCACATCCGATTCAACAGCTGCTTAGTTGCCGGTAATTGTGTCCGCTGCCACTCCCAGAAGACTGCTCAGTGTTTTCTGCCAATATGAGTGGTGGCAGTCATCGAGAACAGTCTGGGAATTCCTGGCATTGAGATGGTGTACCAGCAACTGCGACCTCCAGAGCCTGTTCTGTGTGATGACGGATGGATTCTTCACTGGTGGTGTCGTCGGGAGCAGGTGCTGTGGTAAGTATCTCAACGAGCAGTGCTCTATACTTGACCCAGTTTGTGCATCGTGTGTCGAAACCCTGACACGCTGGTGGGATTCCATCAATGTCCAGATTGTAAGATGATCTGAGCTAACGGCAGTCCTTGTACTCGTTGCGATGAAGAACAGCATTTCTTTGACACTGGACACATCGAGGATGTTTAGAAAGCGGCCATTCATCAGGTGCGTCGTTGATACGTGGGGAGCCACAACTACTGCACCGAGTCTCTGTGTAGTTCTGTGAGATCATAATCACCATTTCTTTTAAATTATACTCAATTTCTTTACAACAGTATTGTATAATTATTCGCTTATAATTAAATCTATCGAAAACTTTGTGTAGCCACTGTCATTAGTTCCCTTCTTACAGTGTTTAATTGTTTTGTTACTCTTTCTTTGCATCTATTTATGCGATTATTTTGAATAATTGTGTAATGGATTTTTACATTTCAGTGTCATTTCTGTGCTTAAGGTTTTGACTTTGCTTGTAATGGTTGTTATCTCACAATATATTTATCGTACTCGACAGAGGCCAGGTAGTATGTTTTTACACGTGTATCTCTTCCATGGAGCGGCCCTGTCTGGACAGTCTAGTCAAAACAGTGCGCCTTATCTGTTCACCATGCTTCCGCGATGCTGTCGGCAGAATTTTGGTAATTTCTGTTTCCAAATTTTGTCTCTAGCGTTACGTATAATAAACAGGCTCTATACATCACGATACTGGCGCAATCGGATGAAAATTTACTACAGAGTGGCACACGTAAAACCGGCCCGGACCGGAATGCGGACGGGCGTGAGTAGCATTACTAGCTTGTCAGTTTCTTTGCCACCTTCCAACAGCAGTAGCATATAAGTAGTTCATAAGGAAAGTAGTCGTTATAAACCGTGTACTTGCTTGTCATGCCTTACCACATTGAAGAACGTGTGTTCATTGTTGAAGAATATGTGTGGTCTGAATCCATTAAAATTGTTTGCGACACTTTTCATGAAAAGTTTCCAGAAAGTAATATTCCTGCAAAATCAACGATTCACGATCTAGTGAGAAAGTGGCGTTCGACAGGCAGTGTTGTTAATTCAAAGACAAATAAGGCACCGACTGTAAGTACACCTGAAGTTTTGACGGCACACATTGAAAGAAGTCCGTACAAGTCAACACGACGATTATCACAGCAATGTGCAATAAATGGCACGTCATGTCAACGCATCCATCATGGCTTAAAAATGAAACCTTACCGTGTGAGTGTTGTTCAGCAAATAAAAGAAGCGGACAAAGGTAAACATACACATTACCATAATTGGTTGCTGGAAAATGTCGCTGGGGTACATCTTGATCTGTTCCTCCTTTTTTTGACGGATGAAGCTTGGTTTCATCTGTCAGGTTACATTATTTCACAAAACACAAGACACTGGTGTAGAGAGAATCCCCGTGGCATACTGAAAAAGCCGTTACACGATTTAAAAATTGGTGTCAACATGCATGTTTACTTGCAACTCTACAAAGAATTTTCGGCTCTGTTCACTCCAAACGAAAAATGTTGTCCATATTTCCAGCAATATGGGGCAGCTTCTCATACGTCGGATTTGTCCTTAGCTCGTATACATACTGATTTTTCAGAAGAGAGAGCCATTAGTAAGGGCTTGTGGCCACCCCACTCTCCCGACTTGTCATCCTGTGACTTTTACCTCTGGGGATTTCTAAAGGCTAAAGTCTACCACAACGATCCCAGAACACTTGGCACACTGAAAAAACATATGTGAAGAAATTTCGAATATTCCTCAAAGAGTACTGAAAAGCGTTTTTCTTAACATGCTTCGACGTGCACAACTTTGCTTGGATCTTAGCGAACATTTTCAACACATACTTTAAATTCCTTTCTAAAATATGCTTATTAAACTAATAAAAGTAACTTTGTTACTTAAACTGTTAATTCATAGTTAATAATGAAACTGAGACACCCTGCTAAACCTGCAGGACTGAACAGGTAGTTTAAATTGTGGAAAGGGACAAAAATAAGCGGCTGTCAGTTACACTTGAACAAACAACTTTATTTATTTGACCAAATATTACAAAGGCAACGAAAATTTAAAAAAACACTATTTTTAGAACTTAATAATCAGCTGAATACGCCATACAATCTCATGCCTTAAGGGTATGTTGTTGTTGTTGTTGTTGTTGTGGTCTTCAGTCCTGAGACTGATTTGATGCAGCTCTCCATGCTACCCTATCCTGTGCAAGGTTCTTCATCTCCCAGTACTTACTGCAACCTACATCCTTCTGAATCTGCTTAGTGTATTCATCTCTTGGTCTCCCTCTACGATTTTTACCCTCCGCGCTGCCCTCCAATGCTAAATTTGTGATCCCTTGATGCCTCAGAACATGTCCTACTAACCGGTCCCTTCTTTTTGTCAAGTTGTGCCACAAACTCCTCTTCTCCCCAATTCTTTTCAATATTTCATCATGTTATGTGATCTACCCATCTAATCTTCAGCATTCTTCTGTAGCACCACATTTCGAAGCCTAGGATTGCACCATTTCTCTTGAAAATGAACCTTAATCTAGTATTCGATGTGCTGCCTACAGATCCAGCACCGTAATTTTGATTTTATCATCATCTCATCATCTTAGGGATGGCTAGGATAGGTTTGGGTCCAACAAATACAGCCATCGCTCCAGTCTTGGCCAACCTATCAGCTTTTTGATTTCTACTGACGCCAGAGTGACCAGGGACTCACATCAGGTTAACGTGGTAGCTTTCCCATAACCTCATAAGGGCTTCATGGCATTATGCAAAAATCTTTAAAACTCGTCTCACAGTTGTTCTTAGTTTTTACCTGTATGCCTCTGCCGCTGTTTCCATTGTAACCCAAAGGTGTAATGGCAGCATGTCTAGCATGATCTCCATCCTAATTCCACCTATTAGGCTAAGGAGGCTAGTCTCTTCACTTTCTCAAGCTCCTTAGCAGCCATCTTCTGTTCTATTTTATTCCACAACACTGTAGGTCTTACTACAGTGGCGTATATTCAATACATACTGCTGGGGTTTCGACCCCAATTTTTACCATAGGCCCCTGTAGTGCGCATAAGAACGCCCTTTGCCTTAGAATATACACACTTTATCTAGGGATCCATGATAGTTAAGTAGTTAGTTACATGTTCCATGATCATTTTGCATAATACATCGTAATAATTGAGAGCTGCATCAAACCAGTCTCAGGATTGAAGACCACAACAACAACAAAACATAATGATGTGGAATGACTCATTTTACATTCACATTGCAAATTAATTTGTACACTTGGTTACATTCTGAACATTTATAAGTATTTTTTTTACACAAAAGTATACAGATGTCAGTTGGTAATTCCTACCCACCCCCTTCTACACATTACAGTAATAGAAATTCTTATATGGAATAGAAGGAATTGTAAAGGATAAACTTTCTCAGTTTGTTATCAAATTTTACTTTGCTGTTTGTCAGATATTTTATATCACTGGGTAAGTCATCAAAAATTTTTGTTGCAGCGTTGTGCACCCCTTTTTGTACTAAAGACAACCTTAATATGGCGTAATGAATATCATTTTTCCTTCTGGTATTGTAATTATGTACGTCATTGCTCCTTTTGAACTGTAGTGGGTTATTTACAACAAACTTTATGGGGGAATAAATGTACTGTGAGGCAGTAGTCAGAATGCCCAACTCCTTAAATAGATCTCTACAAGATGATTGTGAATGAACACCACATATTATTCTTACTGCAGGTTTTTGTGCAAGTAAGAATTTCTTTCTTTAAGATGAGTTACCTCAGAACATCATTCCATATGACATTACTGAATGAAAATATGTCAGCTTACTGATTTGTCTCTCTCCAAGATACATGATGATTCTAAGCGCAAATGTGACTCAACTAAGATGTTTTAGGAGTTCCAAAATGTGTTTTTTTTTAATTTAAATTATCACTAACGACCCTAAGAATTTTGAAGTTTCCACTCTATTATTTCCTCACCATGTAGTGGTGTAGTACTTCTAAACGTGCAGAACTGAATATGTTGTGTCTTTTTAAAGCTGAGGGTTTTGCAGAAAACCAATGCTACTTTTAAGAATTTTGTTTACCATTTTTTCTGTTTCTGTATGTATGTTTGGACTGTAAGAAATAATTCTGCTTGTTGTATACTAGACAGAAGATAGTTTGCATATATGAGGAACAGTAGTACACCTGAGATTGAATCTTGGTGAGCCCCATATGTGATTTCCCCCTATCAAAGTTACCTCCCTGGATTATATTGCTCGAATAACTAAGTAAGGCTTTCTGCAAGCTTTTGGTTAGCTATGGCATTATCCTTTGATTGGCTATACCACCAGTCCCATAAAACAATAATTTAATTGGAAAAATACTGTGATTCACGCAGTCAAATGCCATAGAGCGGTCGCAGAAAATACTAACCGGCGCTATTTTATTATTTAATGCTTGTAAAATCTGGTGAGTGAACGTGTATATGGTATTCTCAGTAGAGCAACCCTTCTGAGACCCAAAACATTACTTGTTAAGGATACTATTGTTTCTAAGGTGAGATACTATTCTTTAATACATCATCTTCTCCAAAATTTTAGAGAACGATGTCACCAGTGAAACACCTCAGTAGTTATTCACATCTCTCTTATCACCTTCCTTCAAGAGGGGCTTAACAACAGCATTTCCATCTCTCTGGAAAAATGCATTGAGTCAGTGATGCATTTCATATTTCAGATAAGATAGGGCTTATTACATATGAACAAATCTTCATTACACTATTGGAAACACCATCAAAAGCAGGTGAGCTTAAATTTTTGAGTTAATGTAAAATTTTCTTAATTTCAGAAGGAAAAGTTGGTGATATATTCAGATGATTGAATTTTATGGAAGTTACACTTTCAACATACTGCCTTGACTTCGGTCATGAACTGTTTGTCCCTATGCTTGCTACTACATTTAAGAAATGATCACTGAATGCATTTGCTACCTGTGACTCATCATTTATAGCCCTTCTGTTCAGTTCATTAGCGGTGTTGTCTTGTTCTCTGGATGGTTGTCCTGTCTCTCATTTCACTAAATTCCATATACCCTTAAGTCTGTTGTTGGAAGCACTGATTTGTGACATTATGTGCATGTTGTTATTGCCAAAAGATACAGTTCCCTTTTCCTTTCACAAGATACTTCAAGCCATTTAGTGATCCATGGTTTTATACATGGCTGTTTAGTGTCCTTTATGATTAGCTTATGTGGAAAGCTGTTTTCAGATAATGGTATGAATCTCTCATGTAACAGATTGAATTTTATGTTAGGATTTGGTTCATTTTAAATTACATCCCATGTCATCTCTTGTAAGCTATTCTTAAAAACATTTGTCCTGGAGTCATTAATTATTTTAACTGATTCCCACTGAGCAGTTTCTGTGCTGTAATCCTCTGTTAATTATCCTGACTAACCATGATCAGAGAGAGCATTTGTTACAGAGTAAACAGTTATTTTCTTGCTTTGAGCTTCATCAAAGAAAACATTATCAGTTAGGGTCCTACCATCCTTACCCACCCGTGTTGGAAAGTTAATTACTGAGGTCAAAGTGTAGGATCCAAATAAGGTTTCCAGATAGTTTTTCTTATCAGAATCCTTCAGAAAATCTATGTTGAAGCCACAGACTATTAACTGTATACTGTTACAATTAAAAGTGAAATATTCTTCAGCATTAATTCACAAGCACACACTTCTATGTGCTGATCACTACAAAATCTACTTATCTCAATGCTTTTAACTTGTATTCTGTCTTAATGCATTTAACAATTGCTTCTTTTCCCATGCTATTTCTGTATGTATAAGCTGCAATAGTGTAATCTCTTACTTGTAGTTCATGTAATCCTGTGGTTATGCATTTCTCAGACAGGCACAGGATGTCTGTCTTTTCAGAGCTCTCGAAATTTTCCAAACTGACAAGTGGCTGCTCTGGCTTATTGCTGTTCACTTCTAAATACTTCACTACCCCCCCCCCCCCACCACCACCACCACCACCACCACACCCCGCTCCTCTCCCCCCCCCCCCCCTCGCTCTACTTGTAGAAATTTGTCGAGGACATTAAGATTCCAGTACATGTTCTGGATATGATTTTTCGTGAATGATACTACAACAGCATTCCTGACTCTTAGATCCTGTTTCCTGCACCAATTTTATACAACGGTCTGAGCGCATTGTGCCACTGTTCTGACGTTATTACTTGCAAATTTGCCAAGTATTGGTATGACTATACCCTCTGCATGTCCTTGATAAAAGTAATATCTAGTAGGTAGCTCTCTGATGATTTCATTAACCACAAGGTTCTACAGTAGTGGGGACAAAATCACTCCTCGCAGACACTCTTGTAGTGTTGATCACCATTTTCTCATTCATCATGGTAGATTTTACCTTTCGCCTACTCAACACGGTCTTAACCCACATCCAAACAGTGGTCTTAATGTCATGCTCTTCTGCAGCTCTAACCATGGATTGGTAGGTCGTATCGCTAAAAGCTCCCTCAATATCCAGGAAGATAAAGAGAGTAATTTTCTGAAATTTTTGACAATTTTCCACCTTCCCAACAAGTTGGTGCTGTTTCGCATGCTACGGCTGATCTATGTACATGTTCGTTTTCGTGCACAGGAACCTCAGTTAACTTCCTTTCCATGACAAGCATATTAACTAGTTTTGCTAATGTCTTTAGGAGAAAGGAGGACAGACTGATTAGTCTCTTAGCCTTAGCTTTGGTATGATCAGTTCTCCCTGGCTTAGGAATGAAAACAACCTTCACTATCCTTCAAGCATTAGAAGCGGCTCTTGCTCCTAGGCTGACTTTGAACAGCCTGCATAGGAGTCTGATTAATCCCTTTACTGCTTGTTGCAGCAGCGCTGGAAGAATTTCGTCTGGGCCTGGTGACCAGAATTGTTAAAACGTTCCCTCTGCCCATTAGATTATTTTTTAAATCAACACATTCTCTGGTGGATTCCAAGTTCTCCCTTTGGATATCTGTCAACCGGCGCCTCCCAGGGACTGAATCTTGGTCTGTGTTATCTGCCAGAGCGCACGGAGGAGCACATCCAATGTCCTATGCACTGTACTTGCCCACTCACCATCCTCCTTCCTAAGAGTGCCTCCTGCATTGGTTTGTTGTCTTGTGAGGGTTTCATGAAGTCTGCCTCTCCTGGCAAAATATCTTGAAAGATGATAGTTTCGCTTGCTTAATAGTACGATTTTATTTGAAAAGAATCTTCTGATATTTTGCTAAGCGTCCTTTCCTTCTTGAAAAGTTGAACTGTCTTCTTACCAGCTTCCTTTGAAATTGCAGAGTATTGTTCCCCCAAGGTAGATTCCTGTATGTGCATATCTTGAGTTTGTTTAACATCCATTTCAACCCCCAAAATTAGTATAAATGGGGTCAGACAAGGTCGGTTCCACTGTAAGGTGCCACACAATAAGATGAACTTAAAAAAATTTTTGTCAGTTGCTTCTTCCCTTCTGCTGTTTCTGAAGATAGGTTCCCTACCCTAACCAAGATCTCTAAATTGCCCTCCAATAGGTATTCAAGTAAGTATTCACGATGTATACTACTGATCTTATCAGTTTGTTTGCAATACATGGCGATTTTAAGAAGTATAAAAGCACCTCTTTGGAAAATATTGCGGTGAGCCTAATGACAAAAATAAAGACAGTATTTGAATGATGATGATTTATTTTCTACGATGTTATGAACACTATATATATAGTGTTAATATACATTGTGGAATATAAATCATCATCATTAAAATACTATAAAATACTAACATTACTTTTTTCACTAGCCTCACTGCAGTATTTTCCAAAGAAGTGTTTTATACTTCTTAAAATCACCCCATATTGCAAATAAACTGATAAGATCAAAAGTTGTAATATATATATATATTCGTAGGCCGCATTAGGAGACATCAGGGGATCACCATTTTAGTTCTGGAGGGTAAAAATCGTAGAGGGAGAGCAATACACTAAGAAGATTCAGAAAGATGTAGGTTGCAGTAGCTATTCGGAGATGATAAGGCTTGCACAGGATATAGAGTAGCATGGAGAGCTGCATCAAACCAGTCTCTGGACTGAAGACCATAACAACAACAACAACATATATATTACAAAATTATTTCCCCTCTATCCTGTCATTTTTTACTTCTAATGTGATTTAAAAATTTATTACGATGAGCAGTCATTGTAGCTCAGTCAGTAGGGCAGTTTCAGAGGTTGATACAAAATAGAGTAGTCCCACTACTATCCTACCCCCACCTAGCTAAACTATAATTACTGCACAGTTTCTGTAAGAATTTTAAGAAAGAAAACCACACATAATACAATGAAAAACTTATTTTGTTCCCTTTTACACTTTGTGTTCAATAGGAGGAGGTCCATCAATTTGACATTCTCCATTCAATTGCAACAATAATCGCACTGTGAAATAACCACATCACTCACAAACACTTTCATTTCCATCGCTTGAGGTAACAACTAATACTGTGGATCTGCACTTATCAGATTTGGCGTCAAGCATAATAACCTAAATCATTTTCAGCAGCCTCTATCCTGACAGTGCGAACGATAGCTACGAACTAGCTGTAAAGCCCAGTGTATGTTTGTTTTACACCTGAGGGAAGGGTGTACATTTCTTGTGTTTGAGAAATGCATACGCAGCTGCTACACAGGGTGAGGCAGCGAAGTCAGGCCATCCCAGATACACCCATAGAAAAAAACATCGCAACAGCAATAAGGAGCTGTGCAACATAAACGAAAGTTGGTAGGCGCGTTTCTACATCTGAAAGAAGATGTCTATTAAAATTTCGCGCCAGTCGCATAAGAGTGGACACGGTGGGTTGATATTAGTCAAGACTGTCTTTAAGGCGACAAGAGGGTCGTGTAGTAGGGCAAGAAAAAAATGGTTCAAATGGCTCTGAGCACTATGGGACTCAACTGCTGTGGTCATAAGTCCCCTAGAACTTAGAACTATTTAAACCTAACTAACCTAAGGACATCACACACATCCACGCCCGAGGCAGGATTCGAACCTGTGACCGTAGCGGTCGTGCGGTTCCAGACTGGAGCGCCTTTAACCACTCGGCCACTTCGGCCGGCAGTGGGGCAAGAGAAGCTGTGTGTTCCTTCTGCGATGTTGCAGAAACACTTCGCAGGAATGTAGCCACTGTACAAGATTGCTGGCAGCGGTGGTCATGGGAATGTACTGTCGCAAGAAGAACTGGCACCGAACGGCCACGTGGCACACTACCTGCAGTGAAGCCATCGTGTTCGGCGTATGGCTCTGGCGCATCGTACTGCATCAACAGCGGCAATTTGAGCAGCAGTTGGCACCACAGGTACACAACGAACTGTTACAAAAAGGTTGCTTCAAGGACAGCTCCAAGGTAGATGCCACGTAGTGTGCATTTCATTGACCCCAAACAATCACCACTTGTGACTTCAGTGGTGTCAAGCAAGAGCCCATTGGAGGGCAGGGTCGAGGTCTGTTGTGTTTTCTGAGGAAACCTGGTTACCCCAGCACCCTGACTTGTACCTCGGTGTGGTGATTCGACCCGTTTTGCTGCCATTAATGAATAGCATTGCAGGGTAGTTTTTCAACAGGATAACTCTCGCCCACATTTCCGCTGTTGTAATCCAAGACGATCTATAGAGTCTCGACATATTGCCTTTGCCTACTCGATCACCAGACCCGTCTCTAGCCGAACTCATGTGAGTCGTCATCGGACGGTAGCTCTACAGACAGCACTCACCGTCCCTGTATTCATCGACCGAGTGCAACAGGCATGGAAGTCCATCCGACAAACTGACATTCGGCACCTGTTCAAAACAATGCGTGCAGGTCTGCACGCTTGCATTCAACATCTGATGGTTACACCGGTTATTAATGTATCAGCATTTCACTTTTGCAATTGCCTATCTCACGTTTATGTTAACCTGTGGTCTTGCTATGTTAATCACTTAAATATGTTATCTAGGCTAATGTATTCCCAAAATTTCATTACTGTTGTAGACTGACAAGACAGCCAGTCCACAGTGACGGGTAACCGAAAGGCACGCGTTTAATTCACGCAGGCTTGCTTAAGTCTGAAACAGGATACGTAATGAATGCTATAAAGAAAAGTACGTAGCTGCTGGAATACTTAACTTTAATCCATCATTTGTGTACAGCATTCTTGATGATACAAGTGAGACTCTCTCTAGCTATGGTTAATGGCGCCTTGCTAGGTCGTAGCCATGGACTTAGCTGAAGGCTATTCTAACTATCTCTCGGCAAATGAGAGAAAGGCTTCGTCAGTGTAGTAGCTAGCAAAGTCGTCGTACAACTGGGGCGAGTGCTAGTAAGTCTCTCTAGACCTGCCGTGTGGTGGCGCTCGGTCTGCAATTACTGACAGTGGCGACACGCGGGTCCGACATGTACTAATGGACCGTGGCCGATTTAAAGCTACCACCTAGCAAGTGTGATGTCTGGCGGTGACACCACAATTACATTAATCAGTTTTTGGTGTTGCGATTTTTTCCGTCAGTGTATATCCAGAATGTATAAATATATGGAGGTACAGTTTTCGTCATGTTATAGTGGACAACATGGGGACTTTGCTGATGTTCGCAAGTAAACTTTTATCGTTTATAGTCGCCGAAACACGATGCCGACTTTGATTCTTTTTTTTTTTTTTTAATGGAAGTACATACATTTTTACGTGGCGCCTGATGAAAGCTTCTACGAGAACTCCGACATAACATGTATGGGACTTGATGGAATTATATCGAGATAATAGTTAACGAAGAACTTGGCAGCATGAGTCCACTTATCTGTATGATATGGCAGACCCCCTCTGCCATGGATGCATGCATTGATTCATTTCGGAAAGATGTCATGACGCCCTTGTATCCTCCCCACAGACAAGCTGAGTCACAACTGTAGTAAACTGTCCTCAATATCTTGGATACTAACGATGGGATGGAGTTGACGTCCAAGCTGGTTGCATACATGTTCTATCGAAAAGAGATTGGGTGCTCTTGCCAGACACGGGAATACCATAACACCACGCAGGCAGTTCGAAGAGTCAAGTGCTATCTACGGACTAACATGGTCCTGTCGCACGACTCATCGTGTAACACATTGTGACACAAGATGTCCGTGACATAATTTTGTGCTATTATTCTTCCCTAAAGCACTACAAGGGGCGTTTGAAAAGTCCGTGCAAAATAAAAAGTACTTACGTGTTTGGGGTAAACCTTCTTTATTTTTCGACATAGTGTCCTTTTAGAGTTATACGCTTCGTCCAACACTGTTCTAATTTGTTGATCCCTTCAGAATAATAGGAATTGTCCAAGTCTGCAAAATAGCTGTTAGTTGCTGCAATCACCTTCTCGTTTGAATAAAATCTTCGCCCTGCTAGCAATTTCTACAAATTGGGGAACAAATAATGGTCCGAGGGAGCCAAGTCTTGAGAATAGGAGGGATGGGAAACGAATTGGAATCCTATTTCGATTAATTTTGCGACCACAACTGCTGAAGTGTCTGCTGGTGCACTGTCGTGATGGAAAAGAATTTTTTTGCGGTCCAATCGCCGGCGTTTTTCTTGCAGCTCGGTTTTCAAACGGTCCAATAACGATGAATAATATTCACCTGTAATAGTTTTGCCATTTTCCAGATAGTCGATGAGGATTATCCTTGCGAATCCCAAAAGACAGTCGCCATAACCTTTCCGGCCGAAGGAATGGTCTTCGCCTTTTTTGGTGCAGATTCTCCCTTGGTAACCCATTGTTTAGATTGTTCTTTGATCTCAGGAGTATAGTAATGTATCCATGTTTCATCTACAGTGACGAAACGACGCTTAAAGTCCTGCGAATTCTTCCCGAACAGCTGCAAACCATCCTTGCAACACTTCACACGATTCCGTTTTTGTGAAACGTGAGCAATCGTGGAATCCATCTTGCGGATAGCTTTCTCATGTCCAAATGTTTATGCAAAATAGTACCCGTTCATTCGAGATGCCCACAGCACTAGCAATCTCACGCACCTTAACTCTTCTGTCATCCATCATCATACCATGGATTTTATCAATGATTTCTGGAGTTGTAACCTCCACAGGGTGTCCAAAACGTTCAGCATCACTTGTGTCCGTATAGCTACTCCGAAAATTTTGAAACCACTTATAAACTGTTCTAATAGAAGGTGCAGAGTCATCGTCATGTTTATCAAGCTTCTCTTTAGTCTCCTGAGGCGTTTTGCCTTTCATAAAGTAATGTTTAATCACCACACGAAATTCTTTTTCGTCCATTTTTTGACAATCACTCAATTTCCTTGATTCACACGAATGCCAATATGGCTGAAACTTGGTGTGCCTTCTTTCCAAAGATGCTACTAACTAAACATGACCTCGATACGCGCCGTGTTGCCATCTCTCGGACTTTGCACGGACTTTTCAAACGCCCCTCGTACTACTCGTAACCTGAAGTCCTACCCAATGACTCCCCACACCATGAAGCCACAAGCAGCACTGCGGTATCTGTGTCTCTCCAATGAGACCTCACCTAGACCGTCGCCATGCTCGCCGACGATGATCTCTGGGGCAGTGCAGGACCACGATTGGTCACTGAGCGCACTGCGACGCCATTCATAAACAGTCTATGCTTTCCGGTCACGGCATCACACCAAGGGCGGCCATTTGTGTTGTGATGTTAGCAACATCCTACGCAAGGCACGGTAATTCCTCAGTCCAGGTTCTACTAGTCTCCAACCAGTGGTGCAGGATGACACAGAGTGTCGAAGCGAGTCCATTACTTGTTCTCGGAAGGCAAGCGCAGGTGTGAAGGTGTGACTACGTGCTTGGACTGCGATAAGGCAATCCTCCTCTGTGATGTGTTGAATACCCCATTTCCGTGGGCCGTATACTTTAATGAAAACGTTGAGAATTGTTCGACTGTGGCTGGCCAAGGGAGCCCAGGAACATTGCCACAGTCTTTGAACGAGATAGCAAAGCGACTTCTCGGCGCCTGGTGACAAACAGGGGAGAGTTCGCTCTTGACTACGTGACTGACCAAAGGTCAAAGCCGACTGCGGGACAGGGCTCCAAGACCTAATCAAGTAAGGTAGCGGAAGAGTACTGTGTACGTGACCAGTGGCTCGGAAAGTTCGGGACGCAGTCACACGAACCATACAGAAAGGGGCTCGTCAGTACCCAAGGTAGAGGAGGGCAGCAGAGTCACCAGTAGACACCGTCTCATATCACAGGGCGCCGGTAGCCGATTAGCCTTGGTCCCAGCCGTTCCTGACGAGATATCTTCTTTGAGCTGCTCATGAGCCATTAATGAATAGTTCTACATCTACATATATACTCCGCTAGCCACCAAGCGGTGTGTGGCGGAGGGCACAATTCACGCGAAAGTCATATCCCCCCCCCCCCCCCCCACTGTTCCACTCGTGAATCAAAACGACTGTCTGAACGCCTCAGTACGAGCTCCAGTTTCCCTTATCTTTGAATGGTGATCATTGCGCCATTTGAAAGTTGGTGGTAATACACTACTGGCCGTTAAAATAGCTACACCACGAAGATGACGTGCTACAGACGCGAAATTTAACCTATAGGAAGAAGATGCTGTGATATGGAAATGATTAGCTTTTCAGAGCATTCACACAAGGTTGGCGCCGGTGGCGACACCTACAACGTACTGACATGAGGAAAGTTTCCAACCGATTTCTCATACACAAACAGCAGTTGACCGGCTTTGCCTGGTGAAACGATGTTGTGATGGCTCGTGTATGGAGGAGAAATGCGTACCATCACGTTTCCGACTTTGATAAAGGTCGGATTGTAGCCTATCGCGATTGCGGTTTATCGTATCGCGACATTGCTGCTCGTGTTGGTCGAGATCCAATGACTGTTAGCAGAACATGGAATCGGTGGGTTCAAGAGGGTAATACAGAACGCCGTGCTGGATCCCAACGGCCTCGTATCACTAGCAGTCGAGATGACAGGCATCTTATCTGCATGGCTGAAACGGATCGTGCAGCCACGTCTTGATCCCTGAATCAACAGACGGGGACGTTTGCAAGACAACAACCATCTGCAGCATGGACTATCAGCTCGGAGGCCATGGATGCGGTTACCCTTGACACTGCATTACAAACAGGAGCGCCTGCGATGGTGTACTCAGCGACGAAGCTGGGTGCACGAATGGCAAAACGTCATCTTTTCGGATGAATCCAGGTTCTGTTTACAGCATCATGATGGCGGCATCCGTGTTTGGTGACATCGCGGTGAACGCACATTGGAAGCGTGTATTCGTCGTCGCCATACTGGCGTATCACCCGGCGTGATGGTATGGGGTGCTATTGGTTACACGTCTCGGTCACCTCTTGTTCGCATTGACGGCACTTTGAACAGTGGACGTTACATTTCAGATGTTTTGCGACCCGTGGCTCTACCCTTCATTCGATCCCTGCGAAACCCTACATTTCAGCAGGATAATGCACGACCGCATGTTGCAGGTCCTGTAGGGGTCTTTCTGGATTCAGAAAATGTTCGAGTGCTGCCCTGGCCAGCACATTCTCCAGATCTCTCACCAACTGTAAACGCCTGGCCGAGCAACTGGCTCGTCACAATACGTCAGTCACTACTCTTGATGAACTGTGGTATCGTGTTGAAACTGCATGGGCAGCTGTACCTGCACACGCCATCCAAGCTCTGTTTGACTCAATGCCCAGGCGTATAAAGACCGTTATTACGGCCAGAGGTGAGTGTTGTGGTTACTGATTTATCGGGATATATGGATCCAACATGCGTGAAAATGTAATCACATGTCAGTTCTAGTATAATATATTTGTCCAATGAATACCAGTTGATCATCTGCATTTCTTCTTGGTGTAGCAATTTTAATGGCCAGTAGTGCAATATATGCTCTACATCATCGGTGAAGATCGGATTTCGGAATTTAGTGAGCAGCCCCTTCCGTTTAGTGCGCCGTCTATCTGCAAGTGTGTCCCACTTCAAACTTTCTATGAGATTTGTAACGTTCTCGCGATGGCTAAATATACCAGTCAAGAATCTTGCAGTTCTTCTTTGGACCTTCTCAATCTCTTTAATCAGAGGAACAATATTCTAAGACTGGACGAACTGACGTATTGTAAGCTACTTCCTTTGTTGAAGGACTGCATCGCTTCAGGATTCTACAATTAAACCGCAATCTTACCCGTTACTTGTGTAATCAGATCATCCCATTTGAGATCATTTCGAATAGTCACACCCAGATACTTGACGGATGTTACCGCTTCCAAAGACTGGGCATTTATTTTGTACTCGTATATTAATGGGGATTTTCGCCTTGTTATACGCAGTAGGGTACACTTACTAATATTGAGAGATAACTGCCAGTCACTACACCAAGCATTTATTTTCTGCAAATCATAATTGATTCGTTCACAACTTTTTTGTGATACTACTTTTTGGAGCAAGCGACAGTGCGCAACTGAGTCGAACGCCTTTCGAAAGTCGATAAATTGGCATCAACCTGGGAGCCGGTATCGAGAGCCTGTTGTATATCATGCACAAAGAGGGCCAACTGTGTCTCTCATGTCCGCTGTTTCCTAAAACCGTGCTCCTTTCTGCAGATGAGCTTCTCAGAGTCTACAAAGGTCATTATGTCTGAACACAAAATATGTTCCATGATTCCACAACAAATCGAGGTCAGTGAAATTGGCCGGTAATAATGTGCATCCGATTTTCTACCCTTTTTATAAATTGCTATGACCTGGACATTCTTCCAGTCCCGTGGAACTCTCCGCTGTTCTCTGATAGATGATGGATAAGAATGTCGAGAGTTTGTGCCAGAGGAGCCTTCTGAAGTTATATAGCAGCAGGGACCTCTGGAGATGTCTACTCTGATCTTAATCACCTTCACCGAATTGCGTGCCCTGTACCACTTACAGCTTGCACGCAAGCAGTAGTTGGAGGTCAACAGGCAGCCCACGCTGTCTTCCACTCAGCAAATAGTCTGCTAAGGTAAGACTTCTGTTGCCGTAGCTAGGTGTCCTTCACACTCCCTCTCGGGAAACGACAGCTGTTCGGATGCGGTGGACCGGAACCTCGCCAGCAAATATTCCTGCCGTCACCTTTTCATGGCGTCCAGCATCAGGCGGATGGTACCCTGCATACTGGATATTTCACAGCGTTCAGAGCACGGCCCTAACAGTTGTTTCCATTTGCCAGACCATAACAGAAGATCATGTCGGCCGTTTCTCGTGTAGAATAATACGCTGCTATTATAAAATTATTTAAAAGCAGTCTTGACTGCAGCCGATGTTAATTTCTGACCGCTTTCGGTTGTAACGTACACAAAACTAATACGCGTGTAGCTACAAGAAATGTGTGACGTTCCTACAACAAATGTGGCTATGCTGGCTGGTGGAAATGGACTCGATAAGCAACCTGAGCTATCAGCAAACGGAATCTAACCAGCATAGCACTTTGAGCGTGTTGTATGAGTATCAGTTTCACTGTCCTTTACGCCGTCATCAGATCATTACATGAAAAACTTAAAACTAACATTTGGATAAGCTATATGACCATTTTTGAATATGAAAAACTACGGGAACAAATGAACCTGTAACAATCAATACCTAAGCTATCTGACTGCGTTTTCAAAAAAAAGAATTTACAGGTGATACAGAATCTGACTTGTGCAACAGAATTTACTGGATTAGAGTACGTGACATGTTGTGGTGTGTCAGTGTCTGTGTTTTGGCAGTAATTTTTCCTCTCACCTCTTTGGATGATTGCCTTTGTCCATGTGGTGTACAGCAATTCGCAACAGCATGCAGTAGCAGCGGCTAAAGCTTACTGTTACTAAGAATGAATTTAATGAAACACAGCACATTTATTAATTACAAGTGGAAAATAACATTTATTATTTGGAGGATAAGGAGGCTTATTTTACTGACAAGGAAAACATGGGATTTTTGCAAACTCAGACTAACAATCACGAGCCTAACCGTGCAATTGCTTTTGCGCTATGCTTGCGGATTTTACCTTCAATTCCACCGCCGGCCGCTGTGGTCGAGCGGTTCTAGGCGCTTCAGTCCGGAACCGCGCTGTTGCTACTGTCGCAGGTTCGAATCCTGCCTAGGGCATGGATGTGTGTGATGTCCTTAGGTTAGTTAGGTTTAAGTAGTTCTAAGTTCTAGGGGACTGATGACCTCAGATGTTAAGTCCCATAGTGCTCAGAGCCATTTGAACCATTTGAATTCCACCTTCAAGCGTAGTTCAGCCATCTAAATCTCTCCTGGCTATATAAATGAGTGTGGTAAGATCTGCCGACGTGAGGGCAGCTTGACACGTATCCTGTCTCCGAGCTCTTGAGCGACACTACTCGTCCACTCTCGCAGACAGACCTCGTGTCACAACAATGCTTAGAATCGCGCTCACATGTTCCCTCTCAAATTGTTACTTTCCATATCTGAGTGCTTACACAATGCAAAGAATAGCGTTATGTTGGCTATATTGTTTCCATTGTAATGGAGAGTTGACACACTCCTTACATAGCCTCCGTGTCGCTTCTTTAAGAATTTGGACGGGCTTACGTACAAATAGGACAAAAGGAGCTAAATATTCTTAATTATGAAACATATACACCTCTAAACATATAGGTCAGACAGTAAATATTCTTTTTACAAAAAGTAAAGTAAAGCATTTCTCGCTTGCTAAAAATGTTCAAATATTTAAACAAAATACATAAAGATGTAGAAGTTTTATTAATGTTAAAAGGATTGTTCATTATTGGCTCAATTATCTTGAGACTGATTTGGGAGCCTTTTAAAACAAGTAATCACGCAATTTTTAATAAATAAAAATTTCAACCAGTAAAGTTTAGAAAAATAATCAGAAAAACATGTAGAGTATTATTGTTTTGTAAAATGGGAATGTTCACTGCACAGGGAGTTTTGTATTGTTTTGCACTTTGCACACCTGTAGAAATATGAGAGGAGGAGCAACGTCGTAAACTGTGTGTGGAGGTGTGTTCCGTGTCTGCATCACTAACATCTCAACGTAGAAACGTAGAGTGTAGTGGAAGCATGCAGCAATGTGTACAGTGTTCATCTCACTGACACCTTTACTTGGAGAAACTGCATTTTTGGTGACATAGCGGCTTGTATTGTCAGCACTGCATAATTGTGGCTCTCTAAGCCACTCAAGAACAGGTATTTATTGCAGACATCCATAATTATGACGGACCTCCTTGGTTGCTGCCATCATTAGAAGTGACATCATTGTTGCAAACATCACGCATTCATGTGCATTTCGTAATTCGTTTGTACCCTGGCAGATCCCAGTTACTTGGCACTCTACAGACAGAAATACTTATCGTAACAACTTAACAAAAAAAATTACATATTCCTGTAAACATAAGTAAAGATAGTCAAGTAAGTAACTCAACATGCAGTTTATATGAACGAAATTTTATAAATTGTTTCATATGAGACACAAACATACACTCCTGAAAATTGAAATAAGAACACCGTGAATTCATTGTCCCAGGAAGGGGAAACTTTATTGACACATTCCTGAGGTCAGATACATCACATGATCACACTGACAGAACCACAGGCACATAGACACAGGCAACAGAGCATGCACAATGTCGGCACTAGTACAGTGTATATCCACCTTTCGCAGCAATGCAGGCTGCTATTCTCCCATGGAGATGATCGTAGAGATGCTGGATGTAGTCCTGTGGAACGGCTTGCCATGCCATTTCCACCTGGCGCCTCAGTTGGACCAGCGTTCGTGCTGGACGTGCAGACCGCGTGAGACGACGCTTCATCCAGTCCCAAACATGCTCAATGGGGGACAGATCCGGAGATCTTGCTGGCCAGGGTAGTTGACTTACACCTTCTAGAGCACGTTGGGTGGCACGGGATACATGCGGACGTGCATTGTCCTGTTGGAACAGCAAGTTCCCTTGCCGGTCTAGGAATGGTAGAACGATGGGTTCGATGACGGTTTGGATGTACCGTGCACTATTCAGTGTCCCCTCGACGATCACCAGTGGTGTACGGCCAGTGTAGGAGATCGCTCCCCACACCATGATGCCGGGTGTTGGCCCTGTGTGCCTCGGTCGTATGCAGTCCTGATTGTGGCGCTCACCTGCACGGCGCCAAACACGCATACGACCATCATTGGCACCAAGGCAGAAGCGACTCTCATCGCTGAAGACGACACGTCTCCATTCGTCCCTCCATTCACGCCTGTCGCGACACCGCTGGAGGCGGGCTGCACGATGTTGGGGCGTGAGCGGAAGACGGCCTAACGGTGTGCGGGACCGTAGCCCAGCTTCATGGAGACGGTTGCGAATGGTCCTCACCGATACCCCAGGAGCAACAGTGTCCCTAATTTGCTGGGAAGTGGCGGTGCGGTCCCCTACGGCACTGCGTAGGATCCTACGGTCTTGGCGTGCATCCGTGCGTTGCTGCGGTCCGGTCCCAGGTCGACGGGCACGTGCACCTTCCGCCGACCACTGGCGACAACATCGATGTACTGTGGAGACCTCACGCCCCACGTGTTGAGCAATTCGGCGGTTCGTCCACCCGGCCTCCCGCATGCCCACTATATGCCCTCGCTCAAAGTCCGTCAACTGCACATACGGTTCACGTCCACGCTGTCGCGGCATGCTACCAGTGTTAAAGACTGCGATGGAGCTCCGTATGCCACGGCAAACTGGCTGACACTGACGGCGGCGGTGCACAAATGCTGCGCAGCTAGCGCCATTCGACGGCCAACACCGCGGTTCCTGGTGTGTCCGCTGTGCCGTGCGTGTGATCATTGCTTGTACAGCCCTCTCGCAGTGTCCGGAGCAAGTATGGTGGGTCTGACACACCGGTGTCAATGTGTTCTTTTTTCCATTTCCAGGAGTGTATTAACATGAATCTAAAATTATTGTACATAAAACTCGTATGTGTGGCATTATGAGAACTGTTTAGTTACTAATTAAGATATCTGCTCATGAAGCTTATTAAGGTAAACATAAAGTACAAACTGAATATTAAGTAATTCTGCACAGACAGTGTTTCCTTATAATATATACATCAAACAAAGTGTGCTGCATTGCACAGTGTTATACACAAAAAAATCTATTGCCTAAGAAATGCTTTGTATATTGCAGCGTCATATACAAAGTGACACAAGAAATATTATATTGCATAACAAATGCTTTGTATATATATGAACATAGGATATGCTACTTGAGGCAGTTATATGCAAGAGTGTTAAAAAATATATTGGTCTGCACAGGCAGTATTTGGCGCATATTGATTAAAAATCTTAACAATGACATATATTAGTGTTTTACCTAACTAACCTTAATGTCTTAATAATGATATATTGAATAATATAGTTACGTTCTAGCTGTTATTTGTATGATTAGAAGTGCACTTTTTCGGGGAATGGAAGCACTATCCTAGCATCACCCTAACTACCACATAACACACAGGAATCTATATTCCACATAAAGTGGATCCATTTTTCCACAGGATATGGGTTGTAATAAAGGGGATTGGTATGGATGGCTTTTTCAAGGTTGTATTCAATATGGAATACTGTTCAATACAGTTTACAGTAACAGCTCTAACAGATATTTACTGCGTGCTGTATCTGTGGGCAGTAATAGAGGAATGTTTCCTCATTTTAACAAAGGAATGTGTACTCACTGAGTGCATTCTGTCAGCCGTCCTTAATGGCAAAATCTGCAGAAGAAAAGATGTTTTTCAAAGTAGCGAAGTGCTCGTAGTTCTTACTTTACACATTTTAAGGCCCACATTTTCCTCGTTTTGGTCCATACACCGATTCTCCAAATATGTAATACTTTTTCTAACGCACTGAATAAAAAATACGGATTTGCATTCGATCATAATAAACTCCTTGCGAGCAAGTTCACACTTAAGAAGAGCTCAGATGAAACATTTGTCTAAATTTAGAAGTGAATAGTAATCACTTATTCAGCTAACACCACGTGTAAATGAGTCATTTACAAAGTTGCAGTTCTTCTGTTTGAAGAGCACTGAAAACTTCAGCAATAGGATAAACAAAGAATGTAGCTGAGTTACTTGTAATATTCAAATGAATGACTTTTTAAGATAATAACGAAACAGAAATCCACTGTATAAGTAATTTTTGTTAGATACAACCCTTGATTCAATACACTCAGGGACGCGAGTCACACATTAACACGCATCATTTGTTAACAGCTGTTGGAATTCCTGCTAAGAGACGACGAGTAATTAACTTCATTAAATATTGGATTTTATGAACGTTTCAGTTGATTTCTAGGCGCAAAAGAATTCAGATACCCATTGCGAAGGCAACTGTTGACATATAATTTACGCTCTTATCAATTAGAACTCTAATCCA
This sequence comes from Schistocerca cancellata, assembly GCF_023864275.1. NCBI lineage: Eukaryota > Metazoa > Arthropoda > Insecta > Orthoptera > Acrididae > Schistocerca > Schistocerca cancellata. The sequence goes on along the minus strand of NC_064631.1, from coordinate 105,241,919 downwards.
ACAAACAAAGTAATAAAAAAAGTAATTCACAGAACCGTACAACTTCTTTTGTGAAGATTTAAAAGATCAGTTAATTTCATTTCAAGAAAAGGTTTTCAAAACTAATCGCTTAAGTGCATCGTACCTCGGTAGATTCTTGAACTATTTATCAGCGATGCTCACAACTGTCCTTTCCTCTGTTTGTGCACGCCATCGGGCATCCTCTACAGCACCTGTCGCGTGACGCAGGAAGTTAACACGTGGCCATGATACATGTACGCATCGTCGTGGAAACACGAACAGCAAAACAAACACGGTGCTGATTGCTATCCGACGTCCAAGGCGGCCCGGTACTAAATATTGGACATTCTAGTTTCCATAAAATGTCTTTTGAGATTAATGAAATATACGAGATGCGACAATAAAGTAATGACACTGATGTGAAAAAAATGTTGCTTACCGTTTTAGTCAATTTTAGTGTTGTCTCCTTCAGAGTAGTTCCCTTCTGATTGCACACACTTTTTCCAGCGCTTCTGCCATTGATGGTAACATTTTTGGAACTCATCTTCTATAATATCCTCCAAGACCCTCGTCACAGCTTTTTGGTCATCTTGTGTTGTTTGAAAATGGTGTCCCTTGACCGCCGTTTTGACTCTCGGAAACAGAAAAAAGTCGCACGGAGCGATATCTGGTGAATAAGGTGGCTGTGATAGTACTGAAATTTGTTCTGAGTGTAAAAATTGTTGTACTGACAGAGCAGTTTGGGATGGCGCATTATCGTTATGCAGAATCCAATTATCAGCAATGTTGGCACGGACACGAAGAACTCTTTTACGAAGTCTTTCTAAACTTTCTTTGTACTAATATTGGTTAACTGTTTGTGCAGGAGGCACCCACTCTTTATGAACAATTCCCTTGGAATCAAAAACGCACACAAGCATGCATTTCACTTTTGACTTTGACATGCGAGCTTTTCTTGGTCTGGGTGATCCCTTGGAGCACCATTGCGAACTTTGGCGTTTTGTCTCTGGATTGTACTGAAAAAAAAAAACACTTTTATCACCAGTGATAACATGGCTCAACAATTCTGGATTGATTTCCGTTTGTTCTAACAGATCGGCTGCCACATTTTTCCGTGTTTCTCGCTGTTGTGGTGTGAGATTTTTGTGGACCATTTTTGCACAAATCTTTCTCATTCCAAGATCTTCAGTTATTAGACGAACCGTTTCTCGATTGATGTTCAGTTCTTTTGCAATCATTTTCACAGATAATCTTCGATCAGATCGTACGAGTTCACGCACCCTGACCAAGTTGACATCCGTCCGTGAGGTTGATGGTCTTCCACTGCGGTCTTCATCTTCGTTTTGCCTTCACTAAACATTTTATGCCAACGAAAAACTAAAGCTCTTGACATAACCTCACCAAAAGCCTTGTGAAGCTTACCGTAAGTTGTCGTCGCGCTTACACCCAATTTAACGCAAAAAGAAATGGCATATCGTCGCGCAATATTATACAGTTCCATTTCCGTGACGAGAGACACAAACACGTGTTAACTTTTTAAAGCACAACTCACGGCCTAGCAGTTGCATCGATGTGCCGCTTGGACTAGAAGCAGCTTATAGACCAATGTCAAAGATATTGTGCCTATGTAAGCCTGCAGGGTTGCCACATCTTGCAACGAAAATCAGTCTCATTACTTTATTGTCACACCTCGTATTTATTAAACGGTTGTATCTGTACAGGAAGGAGATTGATCGATGCTTCTTGTTTTGTTTATTTTACTAGCAACATATGAAATGTGTTCTTCAGCACTATACATTCTATGAGGTCGATGAGTCGTTTTACAGACTGATAACCTTAAATCATAAATAAATAGGGCTGGATGCAATTTATGGGTTAGTTTTTACCCTAGCGTTACCCCATGTCTTTGTGGGGTCGACATGTTAATCTGGATTCGGTAATGGTAATAGTATATGGTAGAGGCCACACTGTCGCCACCCTCCCCCCCCCCCCACCTCCCCCCGACCGCATTTGCGTATCGCATCTCTTTCTGCATCTAGTGTTATCCCATGTGAAAATGTGAGGAAGAGGGTGGACGTGGCTACTTGCCACCTATACGAGGTCTGTTCAGAAATTTCCCAAACATCCGTAATTTTGCGCCAGTGGTGTGTTGGAGCACAATGTGGTTGGCATCCCTGCACATGCCTGCGTGTAATGGGCAACTGCCGGAGCTTTCATTGTTGTATGTCTGTTAGTTATTGTTCAGTGCTGTATTGGGTAGAACGTTATGTCGCACAGTTTGCGAATTTCGAAATGGCAAAGTTAGAGGAGCAAAGCGTCTGCATTAAATTTTGCGTGAAACTCAAGAAAATCTGTACAGAGACACACCAAATGATGCAGGGAGCCTACGGTGATGAGTGCTTAAGCCGTACTCGGGTGTTAGGAATGGTTAACACGGTTTAAAAATTGCCGGACGGAAGTTAAAGATGACCCTCGTTCAGGAAGCCCTTCGACGTCTACCGACGACGCTCATGTCAGAAACGCCATCGAAACTGGGCGTGCCAGTTAAAGACTGACTGTACGAGAGATTGCAGTGGACTATAACATTTCAGTTGGATTATGTCACGAAATCCTATGAGAAGGAAACGGCCCGAAATGTGGCGTGACAATTCGTGGCTCTTGCATCACGATAACGCAACCTGACATTCGTCCCTGTTGGTGCGTGACTACTGCACAAAAAACGAAATCACTCTACTGCTTCACCCTCCGTACTCTCCAGACTTGGCTCCTGCGGACTTCTTTTTAGTTTCAAAGTTCAAAAACCCGTTCAAAGAACGAAGATTTGCAACTATAGACGAGGTAAAAGGAAATGGCGCGATCCAGCAAGAGGCGTACCGAGCGAGACTGCTTCCGAAGTGGAAACGGCGTTGAGGGCGGTGCATCAATTGTGGAGAGTATTTGGGCGGAGCAATAAGTGGAAGGTAAACACAGAAAAATTTTGTGAACGAAGTTCGGGAATTTTTTGAACCTGGTAAGTTCATTCGCGGAGAAGAGATAGCAGAGGTAAACAGTATGAATCACGTGCTAGCGACGTCACATTAGCGGCTGTTGCCAGCAGTAGACACAAGCGCGCTATTCTTTCAGTACAGGCTGTTATCGCCGTACGATTTACTACTAAACTTCTCGGCGAAATTGTAGAACTGGAATTTGTACATTGTAAGTAAGGAAATGTAAGTATGATTATCTTCGTTTAACACACTTTTCTACTTTTTTTTGCGTTCTGTCTTCTACTTATTTACTGATTCCCCGAGTATTAAACATCAAAATGTCAAGTTCTTCCGAAACTGCAGGACATGATGGCATTCTCAGTTCACCTAAGAAACGAGTGAAAAGATTAGCATTAAGCTGCACGGAGAAGAAAATGATCCTGAATGTGTGCAAGGCGGAATGTGATTTACATCCAACAACAAGAACATCAGAAATCGTTGCTGTAACTGCACATTCCATTGGGGTCAGCGGCTCGTCCGTATCTCAAGTGCTTTACGAACATAAAGCTAAACTCACCTTGAAATCACCAAAGAAAGAGCCACGCAAAAAAATAATTCAAAATGTTGACGACTTCGACGTAAACGTCATCAGGAGGAAAGGGTGCACCATTGATAAAGTCCTTGCGTCTGTTAGATCTTGATCTCCCGTGTTCCAGAAGAACAACATTTCACTCTTTACTGAAGAAGATAAATTTCAGGTACGTTAATCGTGGACGTAAAAGCATGCCAATCGAGAAAGAAGAAAACATTCTATGGAGAAGACGATATTTAAGGACAAAGAAGTCAAGACGCCGGTAGGTAGGAAAATTTATTACTTGAACGAGACCTGGCTAAATGTAGGCGATGCGCGGAATAATCGTGGACGTAAAAGCATGCCAATCGAGAAAGAAGAAAACATTCTATGGAGAAGGCGATATTTAAGGACAAAGAAGTCTGGACGCCGGTAGGTAGGAAAATTTATTACTTGAACGAGACCTGGCTAAATGTAGGCGAATAAAATCTGGATAGATGATTCAGTAACATCAGCTACGGAAGCCCAGGTTGTCTACAGGAAACTAAGGGCCTTCTGGGAAAGGAAAACGACTAATAATAACGCATATTGGGAGCGAAACAGGTTTTGCGGACGAGTTTTTGTGGACTTCCGAGTCGAAAAAGATCGGTGGCTATAACGAAGAAACGAACGCCAAGTCTTTCGAATCTTGGTTTCCTAAAGTTCTTCCTTGCCTTGAATTTAATTGTATTGTGTATGATAATGTTCCATACCAAAAAAATGGTTCAAATGGCTCTGAGCTTTGTGGTCATCAGTCCCCTAGAACTTAGAACTACTTAAACCTAACTAACCTAAGGACATCACACACATCCATGCCCGAGGCAGGATTCGAATCTGCGACCGTAGCGGTCACGAGGTTCCAGACTGAAGCGCCTAGAACCGCACGGCCACACCGGCCGGCTATACCATACCACTTCTGAACACAGGCTCCAGTAAACAGAATATTATAGACTTACTTTCGTCCAAAAAAATGTTGACCTAGCCTACCTGACCTAGCCTGACCTGACCTGACCTAGCCTGACCTGACCTGACCTAGCCTGACCTAGCCTGACCTGATCTGACCTAGCCTGACCTAGCCTATCTCACATCACAAGACCTGATTTGAGCTCACCACACGTCCCCTCACCTCACCTCACCTCACGTCACGTCACCCAACGCAACCCAACCCAACCCACTCTAACCCATCCCAACCCAACCTGTGTAGTTTAACAGTAACGTTTACCTGATTCGTTTCTGCGGAAAACGCTCAAAAACTTTACACAAACTTGAAACCGTGTGTTCTTAAACGTATGATGATATTCCTTGCGAGATGTGTCCCATGTTTCAGTGTATTTTTTCACCCCTTCAATGAACAGTTGCACGTCCAAACCGGCTGCATCCGTAGCAGGCTGCTGCTAAGGCAGGCTGCTGCTAAGGTTGGGAACGCGAGTGCACCTACCTCGACTGCTGTTTCGCGGGATCGGCGAGATCACTGCGGTGCAGACAGAGATTGGCGAGCGCGTTCTCTCGTTATACTCTGTTCATCACAAGAATAAGCCTGATGTAAACAAACACAAACGCGATGATTGGCCAGAAGCCGTAGCATACTTACTCTGGTGTTGTTACGCTCTGGGGAGTAGGTCGTACTTATGGATCAGATATACAGTATTACTAAGTTACTTTAAATGATACTTTAATTTATTCTAATGTATTAAAAGCCATCAACGTTTTTCTTAACAGCGCTTTAGCTATGTAGTTTTTATTTCAAAAATAGTGTACAGTCACAGTATGTGTACTCTTGTCCTCTAATTATCGCGCTGTTAGTTCTCAGTTTGAAAATGGTTGAGGCTCCTTCCTGCTCCGTAGTGAGACACGCGTGTGGAACGCGGTAAAAAAAAGTGCCGGGAAACGGGTTGTTCTTCATGTTTTTCATGAATTTACAGAAAAAACCGGGTTTGATGTTTTCCGAGGGACTGTATTTAGTGTAGTTGAAGTACAACTACACATTGCGGAACCGGCAGCGTATTAGGCCGTTAAAGCAGTGCAGTTAACAGATCGCTGGTTCAAGTCTCTCTTTGGTCAACCTTTGTTTTCGTTCAGTTTGAAATACCTACATCTCGTAATTGTGAAATTTTTCATGAGTAATGTACGGTTCTTGTTTCTAATTACATATTGCACTCGAAATTCCTGTTTTCATTTCAAATATAAATTATTAATTATCGATTTTTTATGAAAGATTGTTAATAAAGGTTGTTTAAATTAAGAAAACATAGCGATTTCAGTTTTAGGACAAAAATGGTGAACCAAATACACTTTAGAATGAGATTTTCAGTCTGCAGCAGAGTGTGCCCTGATATGAAACTTCCTTGCAGATTAAAACTGTGTACCAGACCGTGACTTAAATCGGGACCTTTGCCTTTCGCGGGCAAATGCTCTACCATCATTTTCTTTTTTTAACAAGTGCTCTACCATCTTTTTATGGGGGAGCACAGGAGAAAGAAAACAAATAGGCTACCATCTGAGCTATCCAAGCACGACTCACGACCTGTCCTCACAGCTTTAATTCGACCAGTACCTCGTCTCCTACCTTAACAGAAGCTCTCCTGCAGACTTGGCAGAACTAGAACTCCTGGAAGAAAGGATACTGCGTAGACATAGGGCTTAGCCACAGCCAGGGGGATGTTTGCAGAATGAAATTTTCACTCTGCAGCGGAGTGTGCGCTCACAAGAAACTTCCTGGCAGATTAAAACTGTGTGCCGGACCGAGACTCGAACTCGGGACCTTTGCCTTTTGCGGGCAAGTGCTCTACCATCTGCGCTACCCAAGCACGAAAGCACGACTCACGACCCGTCCTCACAGCTTTAATTCCTCCAACACCTCGTCTCCTACCTTCCAAACTTCACAGAAGCTCTCCTTTGCCCGCGAAAGGCAAAGGTCCCGAGTTCGAGTCTCGGTCCGGCATACAGTTTTATTCTGCCAGTAAGTTTCAAATACTCTTTGTTTGCACTATGTCCATTGTTTTATACCACAGATGTAGTCTCACACGACCCAAAGAAGCATGAGAAACAATCATTCCTACAGCATCGAGCAACCATACAAATGCTGCATTTTTATATTTTCCACTGTACCCAACGAACTGATATGGAGCCAAGTTCAGAGATCTACCACGAGAAATAACAAGACTGTTAATCTTCCAGACGTACTGGAACTAACCCACGCAGCTTTTTCACATGTCACTGCCGAACGTTGGCGGGATGTAGAACGGCACGTCATAAAAGAAGAGGAGAAAATGTGGTGCCTCAGTGGTTTCGTGGATTCTACTATTGACCGACTCGTTATCAACCAGCAGATGACAGTTCCAGAGCTGAAAAGTATTTCTCGGATTCGGATAAGGAAGAAGGCAAGAAATTACCAGGCGACTGGCTGTAATTAATACCGTCAGGGGCTTCAATATTCAACAATAAGGTGAAATACATGCAGTATGCTCTGCAAGGCACATAGCTTGCTCAGAATAATTACCCGTATTCAACTTAGGAATTTTCATCTCTCTTGTTTTTAATTAGAATATTAGGTGAGAATGGGAGGGCTGAGTGGAAGACTGTTGTGTTTTCTGATGAAAACTGGTTCTGCCTACGCGCCAGTGATGGCTATGTGATGGTTAGAAGGAGGCCAGTTGAAGACCTGTAACCATGTGCTAGACACACTGGAACTACACATGGTGTTATAGTCTGAGGTACAATTTCGTTTGACAGCAGGAGCACTCTCATGATTATCTCCGAAGCACCCTGACTGCAAATTCCTACGTCATTCTGGTGATTAGATCCGTTGCGCTGCCATTCATGAACAGCATTCTAAGTGGTGTTTTCCAACAGGATAACATTCGTCTACATACCACTTTTGTTTCCCAAGATGCGCTACAGAGTTTCGATATGTTGCCTTGGCCTGCTCGATCAGTATATCTGTCTCCAATCGAGCAATCATCAGATGACAACTGCAGCGTGATCCACAACCAACATTAACCGTCGCTGTATTGACCGACCAAGTGCAACACGTGTGTAACTCCATGCCACAAACTGGCATCCGGCAGCTGTACAATACAATACATGCACATCTGCCTGCTTGAATTCAACATTTTGGTGATTACAGCGGTTACTATTGCACCAGCATTTCACATATTTAGTGGCTTATCTCGCGCTTACATTAACCTGTAATCTTGCAATGTTAATCACTTAAACATGTAACCTGGACAAAAGTACTCTTGAAATTTCATTACTAGACATTAATTATTTTTTGGTGTTGCGATTTTTTTGCATCAGTGTAAAAGCGTTTCTGAAGAAGAGAATTTACTTGGTAGGAAGTCTTGTGTGAAGATATTTGTCTGGAGTGTAGCTATGAATGGAAGTGAAATGTGGGCGATAAACGGTTTAGACAAGAGAACTGATGAAAAAATAAATTTGTGGCACAACCTGACTAGAAGAAGCGATCGGCTGATAGGAAACACTCTGAGACATGAAGGGACCAGGAATTTAGTATTGGAGGGAAGTCTGGGGGATAAAAAGCATAGAGGAAGAGGAAGAGATTCAGAAGGATATAGGTTGCAGTCGTAATTCGAAGATGAAGACGCCTGCACAGGATAGAGTAGCATGGAGAGCTACATCAAATCAGTCTTCGGACTCAAGACGACGACAACAATAACAACAAAAATGGTGAACATACAGGCCAAGTATTGAAATGTATCTACATTTATCTGATCCAGAAAGTATGTGGCACAAACAAGTCAAACAGTATTTGGAAGGCAGCAGTTGGCGCCTTTTTACTTTATCCTTCGTATCCTGTTTTCTTTCGAAGTGCCAAATAAAATCGAAAAAATCTTTCTCATTAAATAGTTCTGACTTTCTCACTATTGATACTATTTTCGTTAAAAATGTTAATCTATTTACATTCTTGTTCATCCATCACGCTGATTTCTTCTTAATCCAGATACCGATATTGTAAAATGGTAAAATGTAAATACCAGTATCTTTTTGTTCTCAGATATTTCGTCTTTCTTGTGTGAGAACGCGAGTAGGAAAAATACCAGGACTTTGCAGTGAGTACGAAAACAAATCACAAAGTCTTTTTTTTTTTGCTGCTAATTTACACGGAAATTCACTTGTGTAAAACAGGATTAAGAATTAGCTTCGCCTCTAGTATCGCAGTACGACATGTGGTGATTTACGTTGATTGCGTTGATGTACATTCCTTGAGTTAGTTATATTTGCATCAATAAACGGCTAAGGCAGTTCATGGTTCGTGGTGCACAGTAGCAGATGAAGGTTGCCTGACTGAAGGCTTTCAGGGGCAACGAATATTTGATTTTCATTACGTCTTATAACTACAGACCGAATTCAAAAATTTGAAATGTGTCATAACCTACTCATTAAGCGGTGTAATGTTAGTTGTTTGAGACAGTAAGAAAAGAATTACGCGTAGATGTAGGTATGTATTAAACCGTGAACCTACAGACGACGGAGAGGCTTCGTTCCGCCGTAGCCCTCGGTGGTTCACAACCCCACATCGGGTAGAATAATAATCCGCCGGGAGGATTCGTGCCGCGGACGACACGCCTTCCCGCTCGGGAAGCAGTGCGTTAGACCACGCGGGCTATTGTGGGTAGACACGTATATCTCGCAAATATCCAGACTATATTCATTTAATATTTGAAAATGAGAGCGCTTAGTAACTTGCGAAAAACTTTGTGCGTATTTCAAATCTTTGCGACACACTTTCTCAGTGACACCTCCCAAAAAATGATGAAAGGAGAAACAGTTATCGCTTACTATCCTTCCGCTGTTCATCCAGTAAAACAGCAGCATCAGGCACGACCTTCTAATTTATTAATTTTAATTTAATTTAATTTATTATTTCCTTACTGCTCACTCTATTTCCAACACATTTTACTGACAGTATTCACATAAACCACTGAATGTACTCGCAAAATTATACCATTGTACGACACATAGTTCAAGAGATATGACGTCATAAACAGTGGGATGCGTAAAAACTAGCTTTTCTGGCTATACACATCCAGTGTTTGATAGAACTTAATCACATGTAACAAACTTTAAATGTACAAAATACGAGGTGTCTGAGAAAAGAGACTGACAAGACAGCGAGCGATATGGCAACACTGTTTTGTTCCACTTGTTTGTTCATCCCTTGCAGATACTCAGTCCGAGTTTCAGCTCCGTACAGCCATCACGTGATTTTTGAGAGCGAGCGCCTTCAGTTATCATCGGATCTATGATATTACCATGCTGGGGCAAAAGGTTGATAGCGGCGCCCCCTCCCCCCCCCCTTCCAATTGTTTGAGATAGGACATTCAAAATTTAAGAAAAGTCGATGTTTCAAAAGAAAATGTTCATTTTTCAGCGGACATAGATTTGGAATCGTCATATTCTTCCATAAAACTGCGTGATGTCCCCATTTCTTCCCCTACCTCATTCTAACAAACAATATTGTCATCACTAATTAAGTAATTATTTCTGCCATTGTCAGAACTTATTCTCCAGTTATCTTCAATAACCCCTCCAGAATCACCAGTTTAGTGATCCCGCGTTTGTTCTCCGGTTAGGCGTTATTACGTGTTCGTACAATGCGTTTTCCGCGCTATTTCGAGAATAGAACTTAAGCGGCTGTTAACCGGGGACTGTGCAAGTGTGCAGCGATCTGACAAAAATTTTCTGTCAAAATTTCATTTTCTTGGATATACCGAGAAGATAATATGTAATGTTTCTTATCTGTTATTCCTGTTAGCCTTTAATGTCCACTCTGGTAGTCTCAACCTATGGATTTCGCTAATTATAACAACGCTGGTCAATCACACACCCAGTCAACCACATAAACAAACAGCGATTGGCATTCACCCGTTCCGGTTTATTCAGCTCAGCTCGTATAGTCCCGTCCTCTTCTGTCTGCCTAAAAGTTTTCATTTCTAGATGGGACGGGAATTCCCACTGCAGAGACATCACGTCACTATGCACGCATTCAAAAGTCAACCTATGATTCGTTCAGAAATCATCTTAGAATGTGTTCAAAAATGTTCAGAAACTAGCAGTGATGCGTTACAATATCATATGAATCTTATGAATAATCGATAGACCAACGTGCGGTGGATGCTAGGCCCTTTGTGAAACAAGTTTTTTTTTTTTTTGTTTCTCTTTAAGAATGTCATTTGGCGCCCGATGAAATTGCCGCCCGGAGCAGATACCCCGGTTTGTGTCCCCCCCCCCTCCCCTCCCCTACTTACTACATCCAGTCCTGCCCTCAGTGAAGCTGTGTTTTTGTTGTGTGTTACGAAAATGGAACAGCGATTATTGGGGCAACGTTATGCAATCAAGTTTTGTATTAAACTTGGGGAATCAGTGAGTTTAACCTTTGAAAAGTTGAAACAGGCCTATGGGGAACATTCTTTATCAAGAGCACAATTTTTTTCGCTGGCACAAATCATTTTTGGAAGGCCGAGAACATGCTGAAGATGAACCTCGCTTAGCGAAATCTTCAAAAATCGACGAAACCTTCGAACGGCGTCCGTGTTCTTGTGAAATCAGACCGATGTTTAACAGTAAATATGATGGGTTACCTGTTAAACACTTTCACAGACATCAAATTCTGACCGAGGATTTGCACATGCGAAACGTTTGTGCCAAAAGGATGCCAAAACACCTTCCAGCTGACAGGATTGCCAATTACCACAAATGGTTCATTCGTGTGACCACAAGTGATGAATCCTGGATTTCTGGAGTGCGATCCTGAGAAAAAGCGAGAAAGTGAAGAGTGGCACACTGTAACATCTCCTTGTCCGAAAAAAGCTCGAATGAGCAAATCGAGATGAAAACAATGCCGGTTTACTTTTTTGTCAGTAAGGGTATCGTACATAAATAATTTGTGCCTCCAGAACAAACTGTCAACCAAGTCCTTTACGAAGATGTCAGGAAAAGGATGAATCGAGTGAGACCTGACATTGCAGACAAGTGAATGCTCCATCATGGCAACGCCCCGTGTCACACGGCCACTTTTATTGCGAAATTTTTAAATTCAAAAAGCGTAATTGTTGTTCCACAACCTCCCCATTCACTTGATCTGAGTCACTGTGACTTTTTTCTTTTCCCGAAAAGGAAAAATTTCTTAAAACTGCGATCTTTATGGGACTCTGGAAAACTTTGAAAAAATTGTGACCGGCATGTGAAAGGCCATACCAGTCAAAATATTGTTATTAGAATAGAATAAAAACTTTGACAGCCAGGCAATCAGTCTGATTACTTTTCCCACACCCATCGTAATTTCAAACCTTTTCTAAACTTTTTCTCGCTTACACACTTAACGTCAAATACTTAACAAAATGGTTCAAATGGCTCTGAGCACTATGGGACTTAACTTCTGAGGTCATCAGTCCCCTAGAACTTAGAACGACTTAAACCTAACTAACCTAAGGACATCACACACATCCATGCCCGAGTCAGGATTCGAACCTGCGGTCGCGCGGTTCCAGACTGTAGCGCCTAGAACCGCTCGGCCACACCGGATGGGAATACTTAACACATTAAATGATTTGTGAAGAAATCAGAAGTTTGAAACTGTTTTTATACATCGGATACATCGGATCCACAGAAACGCGGGGTTATTGGTTACTTACTAATTTGTGTATTCCATCTATTGTTAATACATTTAGTGGAAAATAAAACACTCCTATGCATGTCTGACAACCGTGCTGCCACTCATTTGAAAGGTCACTGCTGAAGTGCCGGTGTAACACCGGAAAACACGTAGGTGTTGGTTAGAGAGAGTGTAAGACTCGCATTCTCGCTCTGTAGTGCACATGCGAGCGAAAAGACGCAATGGTCAGCACGCTGGACGATGGACGACGGTTCAAATGCGCATCCAGCCATGCAGATTTACGTTCCGTGATTTTCCCAAATCGCTCCAGGCAAATGTCGGGATAGCCCATTAGAAATGGTACAGCTGAGATCCTTCCACACCCTTCGTAATACGAGCTTGTGCTCCAAATGGTTCAAATGGCTCTAAGCACTATGGCACTTAACATCTGAGGTCATCAGTCCCCTACACTTAGAAACTAGGTAAACCTAACTAACCTAAGGACATCACACACATCCATGTCTGAGCCAGGATTCGAACCTGCGACCGTAACAGGCACGCGGCTCCGGACTGAAGCGCCTAGGAGCGCTCGGCGACAGCGACCGGCGATTGCGCTCCGTCTATAATGACCGCGCTGTCGACGGAACGTTAAACTTTGATCTTCCTTCCGCTTTTCTTTTATCATCAGTTCTGTCAACTACCTCCTCATTAGTTACATGATCTAACCACCTAATTTTCACCATTCTTCTGTAGCACCAACTTTCAAAAGCTTCTATTATCATCGACGTTTCACTTCCATCCATAGCTACTCTCCAGTCGTTAAATAGAACTTTTATTTAGAAAACGTCAGTGTTATTTTTCGACGTAATCACCCCCGTTATCCAAACATGTATTAAGTCGGTGCACAAGTTTTTGTATCCCACAGTCATAGAAGGTTGCCGCCTGTTGTCGGAACTTCATCTTTGATCTCTTCATCGTCTTGGAATGATTTTCCACCAAGATGTGACTTCAGGTAACGTAAGACACGGAAGGCGGTGGGCGCAAGGTCCGGCCCGTATGGCGGATGGTCCAATACGTCCCATTTGAATTGTTTGAGTAGTGCTTTGGTTACGAGCGCTGTGTGAGGCCGAGCGTTGTCATGAAGCAAGTGGCCTCCACTTGTCAGCATTCCCCTGCGTTTGTTTTGAATTGTCCTTCGAAGACGTTTCAAAGTCTGGCAATATGCAGCAGCATTTCTTCGCTTTTGGTGGATTCGAATGGCCCATTGCATTGATTGTTGCTTGGATTCAGGTTTACGGTGATAAACCCACGTCTCGTCACCTGTTACAATGCGATCAAGGAACTCATCACCTGCTTCAGCATAGCGTGTGAGGAAGTCGAGTGCAAAGCCCATCCTTTTCTTTTTGTGTTCTTCCGTTAACAGTTTTGAAACCTAGCGCGCACACAATTTCCTGTACCCTAACTTGATAGTCACAACATCATAAAGAGTTGTCGTTGACATGTCGGGTATGATCTGATGCAATTCCTTCAATGTGAGACGTCTATTCGCACGAACGTCTATTCTCCGAAGAAGGGCATCAGAGATCACAGAAGGCCGACATGTTCTTTGTTCGTCATGAACATCGGTCCTACCTTCATAGAAATGACGACACCATTTCGTTACATTTTGTCGATTTATAATATTCCCATAAACAGAAACAATTTCTTTGTGAATATCCGCTGGTCGCTGACCTTCTGCAGGAACAAAACGTATGACGGAGCGCACTTCGCATTTGGCGGGATTCTGAATCGACGCAGCCATTTTAAACACGACCTACTCCAACCAGAAGCAACGTTCAACTGCCGAACGACCGCGAGGAGAAAGCTAACGCTTCAAGGTTAACACCAGTGTTGCCAACTTGCTCGCCAAAACTCTTCTGTTCCTCTGGAGTAAGGTGTATCTTTACTTTCCGAAATACCCTCGTATAGTTTCTATTCATCAGAAGCGCTTTTACACTGATGCAAAAAAGATCGCAACACCAAAAAATAATTAATGTAGAGTGATGACGTTTCAAGAATAGTTTTGTCAAGGTAACATGTTTAAATGATTAACATTATAAGATCACAGGTTAATGCAAGCGCGCGATAAGCCATCGCAAACGTGAAATGCTTATGCATGAATAACCGCTGTAACCACCAGAATGTTGAATGCGAGCATGCAGACGTGCATTATTTGTAGTGTACAGGTGCCAGATGTCAGTTTGTGGGATGGAGTACCATGCCTGTTAAACTTGGTCGGTCAATAAACGGACGTTAATGCTGGCTGTGGATGTCGCTGGAGTTGTCGTCCAATTATGTCCCATATGTGCTCCACTGGAGACAGATTAGCTGATCGAGCAGGGCAAGGCAATTGAAACTCTGCAAAACATGTTGGGAAACAAAAGCGGTATGTGGACGAGCGTTACCTGTTGGAAAACGCCCCCTCGAATGCTGTTCACGAATGGCAGCATAACAGATTGAATCATCAGAATGATGAAGAAATTTGCAGTCAGGGTGCTTGGGATAATCACGAAAGTGCTCCTGCTGTCATAAGAAACTGCACCCCCCCCCCTCCTCCAGGCATATTTAACTTCAGTATGATCTCTTATTTGAGCCTATAGTATCGACCTTTCGCGGGTGGCTTCAATATCACAACACTTACTTCGAAGGTAACATTTTCTATGTGTTCCTTCCAATTTAAGTTGTTCATAATTGTTAGTACACAGGTACGGTTGTAGGTGCTGGGAGGGAGGGTGGCAAACCGGGATATCTGCCCCGGGCGGCAATTTCAGGGGGACGCCAAATTCATATTCTTACAGAATATGAGCAGAGGCACCACAGGTCATTTTACTTTCCACTGTCCTGAATATAGGTTTCATTGCTTCCAGTACAAAATACACAGAGCGAAATACGGTGACGTGCGATAGAAGAATGCTGGGTGAAGAGGCGTGGATTTGTACTTTGACATACTTAAGACCAAATAAATGTCTTATATTTCCTCGAACAAATATATTTTATATATAAAATTCTTCAGAAAAATGTGAGCTAAAAAATGGACATATTTTTTATAAATGGACTTTTTGTTTATGACGTCCTATCTCAAACGGTCGAGGGGGAGGGAGGGGAAGGGAGTCGCCATTATCAACTTTCTGACACGGTTCGGAAATATCGTAGATCCAGGGCTGTCATTATATTTCGTGGAAACCTGCAACCGGGTTTCCACAGGCATGAATTTCTTGCACGTGAATTTCCCCACCACCGCTCGTATAAGTCAACTTGCATGTGGAAACGCCTGACTTGCACACGGTCATGCCAACAAATATACCACTTAAGAAAGTTAAAAGGCTTTCTATTTTTTTTTTTTCATGATGTTACCTACCCCACTACCGCCTTCGAGCTTCAGCAGCTGCCGCTAGTTGGGTCTGCTCTTGTTCGTTCGACAGCAAAGATTTAGAATCGTTTGTTTAAGTATATGGAAAGTTAGCGTCATACCAAAATAATGGGCTTAGTCGTCAACTAAGTGAATGAATATTTTCTAAAATTGCAAAATGTTCTTAAACAGTCCAACAGGAATATCATTCTAGCATTCAGAAACTCCTTACAGTCACTTATTTGTGACAGAGTAACATATCATCGTTTGGAGTGACGTAGCGCATTAAAAAATATTGAAACAGTGTTAACTTGCTGAGGTTCATATTACTACAGAACAGTCTAAACTGTAAAGTACAGTACAATGATGAGTGTAAATATTATCTTTAAATAGACATTTATTTGTGGCTTTAGAGATTTAAACCTACTATTGACCCTCAATTAAATCTTATGTATTTGTTACGCCGTCGTCAAGGTAGCCCCTGCGGGCCAGTAACACATCTAACACCACACTGGACCGAGGTTGTCTATTCCCAAGGCGTAAGCAATGGTAAACATCGGCTATTTTGGAAACAGACATTCCGCGTACTACTTCCCGCAGAGGGAGTTCAAGATAGCTTGCAGGAAGTATTACTACACCAACATCTGATTGGCTGCCAATACTGTTTAAAGGCTAGAGCCAGCACCGGACGTCAGTTCACGCCGAATACCGAACTCAAGGACGTCTCCATGGAAGACTACGTCTTCGCCATCGGAATAGGACTTGGAATTAAGTGTATGTGTGTTACCTCGGACTCTTGTGAGAACTTAGAAGTTATTTTTTGTTGTCTCTAGTAGGAAATTCTTACTGGCTTTGTGATTGTGACTTTTAGTTGTTATTCAGTCATTTCCATGTAGCCTCACGTAAATAAAACTTGTAAGACTTTCAAATTGTCAGTTACAACACCAGTGGCGACGAGTTTGTGCCTGCGTGTGTATTCATCATGGCGGAAATAGTGCTTCAGCAGCTGATCCAAAGTGTTCACGACTTACTACAAGGTTTTCAACAGTTTTGCGAGAAATCTCAGGATACACAGGAACGTTTCTTTACGGAACTCTTGAAAAACCAACCGGTTCCGCCGCTCCCGCCGTTTCCCGCTTTCAACGAGGATACTGAAGATTGGGTAACATACGAGAAGCGGCTCCCGCAGCATTTTCCCATCCACCAGGTTGTCCAAGAGGCTGCTCGTAATTCCCACTTTTTGTCCTGGAACCAGTCCAAAGCGTATGATCTCTTGACGAAACTACAACCTTGACATCCGGATTCTTTCACTTTCTTCCAGATTTGTGAGGTTCTCGTGGCTTACTCCCGACGACAGTTCCACATGTTGGCTGCCCGGGTCGAATTCTACCAGTGTCCACAACCACCTAATCCAGGCCGGCCCTGATGTGACTTTCCGACGCGACGCCCTCAGACTCGATGATCTTACTCTGGACCAGATCATTGATCTGGCATTCAAGTACGAAGTCTCTACTGCGCCCGACAAGCATTTGGAATCCTGGGCAGAAGTGGTGTCCCTCCGAGACCACAACGCATTGGAGCCTGTCGCATCGCTGGCGGAGGTCGAAGACGTTGCCGCCGTTTGTTCCAATGAACGGCGCCGGCTGCCAGGTTCAGCACACCATCGGTAGGGCAACCACCTTGTCCAGGACTTCGCACCCTCAGCCAGCTCCGTGGATCCGGCACAGACCGTCAGTGCACAGAGGCTCCAGCACCATCAGCCCCTCTGGCTGTCATCCCGCCCAGGATGCTTACATTACCATGCACGGGAAGACTGCCCTGACAGGTGGGTGTATTGTACATTGTGTACCCATAACAGACATGTCAGTTCGGTCTGCCACTCTTGGCAGCCTCATCCTCCTCCTCTGGCCAATGACCGTCGCGGACTGGTGCACATGGACGTCAACCAGGTGCAGTCTTTGGGATCTTCCAAGCTGATGATCAATATTCAGGTCGATGGTCAGCCACTGTAAATGCAGGTGGATACCGAAGCAGTGGTCTCACTGCTATTCCTCTTGTGGGAAGACTGGGGAACCCCCTGGCGCCCACACCTCGGCGCCTTCTTACTTATCGCTCTCTTGGGTCAGTTCACGGCTTCTGTCCTGTATAAATCATTTTGCTAAGAAGTTACCTTCCTCGTGGTCAACAACTCTTTGGGTTGGATACCTTCCATGCCTTCTGATTCGCCATCGACGTCAGTGTTCATCTGGTTTCCCAGGTTCCATTTCCGGCAGTCGATACCTTGTCCACAAATTCCAGGACCTCTTCTCGCCAGGTGTCGGCTGTGCTCAAGATTTTCAGGTGTCACTCCTGCTGAAACCGTCTGCCTGCCCGAAGTACTTCCGGGCTTGGCAGGTTCCTCTAGCCCTTCAGCATCCTCTTAAACAGGAACTGGACCATGTCACCACAGAGGGAGTCGTCACTCTGGTCCGTTATAATTTGTGGGTGACACCCTTGGTCATTCTCAAGAGACCGGATGGGCATCTTCAGGTTTGTGGCGACTTCAAGGCTACACTAAACCCTCAGCTACTAACCCCTTCCCTGTCTTGAGGGCCTGTTCTCCAAGCTCACTGGGGCACAATTTTTTTCAAAGATCGATCTTGCCGAGGCCTATCTCCAAATACCTTTTGATGAGCCTTCTACTCACTTGGCCATCGTCAACACACCATTTGGGCTGTTCCGGTTGAAAAGACTCGTGTATGGCATCGCTAGTGCACTGGCCATCTTTCAGCATTACTTGGAACAGCTCTTGTGGGACGTACCCGGATGTATCAACTACTTCGACAACATCTTCATCACCGGCCGTACCGCAGATGAACATCTCAGTAATCTGTGACAATTGTTCCTGTGGCTGCAGACTGGGACTGCGGGCCTAAAATGCAACCTTGCTAAATGCTCCTTTTTTCAACATGCTATCTCCTACATGGGTCACATCATTTGCTGAAATGGCACATCTCCTACCGCCTCCCATATCGCCATTATAGAGGCCCTTCCTTGTCTGAGCAATGTCCACCAATTGCGGTCTTTCCTGGGTAAAATTGCATACTATCGAAAGTTCATTTCCTCAGTCGCTCACATTGCGGTGCCCCTCCATTGCCTATGCCAAAAGACCAAGCCTTTTCATTGGCCCCTGGCTTGTGAATGAGCTTTCCGAACCTTAAAGTGGGGGTTGTTCTCGGCAGAGTGTCTAAAACTGTATACCCCCTCTCTTCCCCTTCTCTAGGATACAGATGCCTCAGACTATGGTGTTCGGGCTGTCCTTTCACATCGTCTGCAGGATGGATCGGAACGCCCGGTGGTATACATATCTAAATCCCTTACAGAGGCCCAATGCAAATATTCCCAAATTGAGAAGGAGACCTTCGCCATCATGTTTGCAAGTACCAAATTCCTCCCATACCTTTATGGTACATATTTTCGTTTAATCACTGACCATAAGCCACTCGTGGCCTTATTTTCACCAGCAGCCCAGTTACCCACGAAGACTTCCCACCGCCTGCAGCGATGGGCCCTATTCCTTTCACGTTTTATGTACACCATCCATTTCCGGCCCACCGCCCAGCATGCCAACACTGATGCCTTGTCTCAGCTCTCCTCCAGCCAGGATTTGGCATTCGATTCGTCGGACATCCTAATTTTTCAGGTCGATGAAGACATACAGGCGGCATTAGCGGTATTCCCCGTCACAGCTGTACAAGTCGCCGCCGCAACGGCTGCAGATCTGCTCCTGCAACTGATGACCCTCCATGTTCTCCGTGGCTGGCCAACGCTTCCTCCGCCTCGCCCCCAGGCTGACCTCCTATTCTTTTTCTCCATCTGCCATCAACTGGTGGCCATCAACAGGGTGCTCTTCTGTGCAAAACATGATGCCAATCCACGAGTCATCGTACCAACATCCCTATGGTCCCAGACCCTCAACGTCTTACATCAAGGTCACTGGGGTATTGCCTGGATGAAAACCCTCACACATCGCCATGTCTTCTGGGTAGGCACGATGGCAGAAGTGGAGCGCAGGGTCCGGTGTTGTCAGCAGTGTACCCAGGCCCTTCCTGCTCCATGCCAGTCCTTCCAATCCTGGCCATCTGCTTCCCCCCCATGTGAACGCTTCCATGTGGATTTTGCGGAACCCTTCCTTGGCGTTTACTAGTTGCTTGTCATGGATGCTTACTCCCACTTCCCTTTCATTGTCCGATGCTCCTCTATCACCTTTACTATCATGGACGTGTCCAAAATATTTTCCATTGAAGGTCTTCCCGTCACCTTAGCCAGTGATAATGGCCCACAATTTCGCAGTCAAGAGTTCGCCAAATTCTGCGACGGTAACGGTGTCCACCATGTCTTTGCCCCACCTTTCCGTTCACAATCCAATGGTGGGGTGGTGCGCCTTGTTTGCACATTTAAAACTCAGATGCAGAAGTACTTGGATGACCATTCTCCAAAAGACACTCTTACGTTATTTCTCAGTTCCTACAGGACCACACCGGTGAGTGACAAGAGTCCAGCCAAACTGCTCCATGGTCGCCAGCCTGGGACCCCACCCCACCTCCACCTGCCGCGGATGGCACCTCGCGCCCGGCCCGGCGCTTACAGATATTCTTCCAGCTCCACGGTGTGGGCTCGCTGTTTCGGGTCCCGGCCCCGCTGGCTGCCAGGGATCGTTCTCTGGCCTCATGGTCAACAACTGTTCGACATCCGCCTGGACGACAGGGTGGTTTCACATCACCACAAATAACTCTATCCTCGTTTTCTCGACCAGCTGCAGCCCCAAACACCGGCTTCTCTCTCTCCCATTGCCGTTCCCTTCTGTGGGGCCTATGTTGCTGCCCTCTCCTCCGTTTGTGGGGGATCTTCCAGGAAAGGGCCAACAGCCGCCGGCTGCTAGCCCCACGCCGCCACCAACTCCTCTGGACCTGGGGCAACCCTGGGACCTGCTTCCCGGCCCCTCTTCTGCGCCACACCAGTTGTACAACGCAGACATTCCCATGTCGCTTGACCAGCCCACCGTCGTCTCGCAACCGCCACCCCTTCGACGTTCCCTCCACATCGCACGGAGCCCTACTCACCAGTAGTCGGTTTCCACTGCCTCCTTCAGGAAGACTTAGCTGCCGATCGGCCTACGGCACCGGGCTACATTGGTGCTCTCTCCCCCATGGTCGCCTGTGCCGCTCCAGCTCTTCCAATAAGGCGGGAGGGATGTTATGCCCTCACCTAGGTAGCCCCTGCAGGCCAGCAACGCATCTAACACCATACCGGACCGAGGTTGTCTATGCCCAAGGCGTAAGCAATGGTAAACATTGGCTATTTTGGAAACAGACATTCCGCATACTACTTCCTGCAGAGAGAGTTCGAGATGGCCTGCAGGAAGTTTTACCACATCAACATCTGATTGGCTGGCCAACACTGTTTAAAGGCTAGAACCAGCACCGGCCATCAGTTCACGCCGAATACCGACCTCAAGGACGTCTCCATGGAAGACTACGTCTTCGCCATCGGAACAGGACTTGGAATTAAGTGTACGTGTGTTACCTCGGACTCTTGTGGGAAACTTAGAAGCTATCTTATGTTGTCTCTAGTAGGAAATTCTTACCGGCTTTGTGATTGTGACTTTTAGTTGTTATTCAGTCATTTCCATGTAGACTCACATAAATAAAAGTTGTGTTAAACTTTCAAATTGTCAGTTACAACAGTATTTAACAGTGTTCAGCTGGGCGCTGTAGTTAAGTAATGACTGTTTTGCACAATAGTACAAAGTTTGGTAACAAAATTAGGCACGGTGCCATACTGGTAAAACAAACTTATGTTTAAAGCCACCTGTGAACTATCAGAACATTGACTAGCGTCGAAAATAAAAACCAAATTGAATTGTTGAGGCAAAAGCCTTACTTTCGAATGTACTTTCAGTGTAAAAATTAAAAATAGTGCTATTCGGAACGCAGTACGTATCGACGGTTCAGAGCGATGCTATCGTAGCTGGTATTTCTTAAACTTTATAGTATTACAAACTGAAAGTTCCAATACTCGTATTTCCTAGAAATCATTCTGGAAACGTACATTAGCGGATGCTGCTTAGAATGTCCTGTTGGTCCACTGTTACTATGTATTATATAGCAAAAAATGATCCAAAAGCTATTTTAGAGAACGAATTATTAGTAACTTCATTTTCTGCCAAAGTGTAGTTACGACACTATTGCTCTGAACCGGCGGTATATCGCAGTGACTACAGAGCCAGATATTTCAATATTACTTGTAATTTAATGTGAGCTGGGAAAGCTTGTCGTATGCGTGTATTATACTCTTGTGCAGAGACAGAAACATGGCTCAAAAAGATGTCAAAGCTCATTCGAAAATTATTTTCGATTGAAACTACATCCTCGTCATAAAGCTCCCTTATTGCCGTATTTGATGTTCCCAAACGATTCCTGAGAGACACCCATTTCCATATTCAACATCTGTGGGGACGTTTTTTCTTCGTCAAAGTCATCATAAGCTGAAACTTCCTGGCAGATTAAAACTGTGTGCCCGACCGAGACTCGAACTCGGGATCTTTGCCTTTCGCGGGCAAGTGCTCTACCAACTGAGCTACCGAAGCACGACTCACGCCCGGTACACACAGCTTTACTTCTGCCAGTACCTCGTCTCCTACCTTCCAAACTTTACAGAAGCTCTCCTGCGAACGAGACGAGACGTGACGAGGTACTGGCAGAAGTAAAGCTGTGTGTACCGGGCGTGAGTCGTGCTTCGGTAGCTCAGTTGGTAGAGCACTTGCCCGCGAAAGGCAAAGGTCCCGAGTTCGAGTCTCGGTCGGGCACACAGTTTTAATCTGCCAGGAAGTTTCATATCAGCGCACACTCCGCTGCAGAGTGAAAATCTCATTCTGGAAACATCCCCCAGGCTGTGGCTAAGCCATGTCTCCGCAATATCCTTTCTTTCAGGAGTGCTGGTTCTGCAAGGTTCGCAGGAGAGCTTCTGTAAAGTTTGGAAGGTAGGAGACGAGGTACTGGCAGAAGTAAAGCTGTGTGTACCGGGCGTGAGTCGTGCTTCGGTAGCTCAGTTGGTAGAGCACTTGCCCGCGAAAGGCAAAGGTCCCGAGTTCGAGTCTCGGTCGGGCACACAGTTTTAATCTGCCAGGAAGTTTCATATCAGCGCCCACTCCGCTGCAGAGTGAAAATCTCATTCTGGAAACATCCCCCAGGCCTTGGCTAAGCCATGTCTCCGCAATATCCTTTCTTTCAGGAGTGCTGGTTCTGCAAGGTTCGCAGGAGAGCTTCTGTAAAGTTTGGAAGGTAGGAGACGAGGTACTGGCAGAAGTAAAGCTGTGTGTACCGGGCGTGAGTCGTGCTTCGGTAGCTCAGTTGGTAGAGCACTTGCCCGCGAAAGGCAAAGGTCCCGAGTTCGAGTCTCGGTCGGGCACACAGTTTTAATCTGCCAGGAAGTTTCATATCAGCGCACACTCCGCTGCAGAGTGAAAATCTCATTCTGGAATCATCATAAGCTCTTCGGCTACGAGCTGCGCAATTCCTGCACGAATAATTTCATTTGTCGCCATCTTGAAAGTCACGTAAGTATACTTCCTTCATCATAAGAATAATCCTGGTGTGAACCCACACAAACGCGATGATTGATCAGCAGCCGTAGCATACATGAACTGATGTTGTTACGCTTTTGGAAGTAGGTCGGGCGCTAAAGACTACACTGTTGAGCGCCCATAACACCATATCCATCCATACTGTAGTAGATATCTTGTTACTACGTTTCGGTAAATGAAACTGTAAGATATTCTAATGTGTTAACAGCCATCAACGTTTTGGCTCAAATGGCTCTGAGCACTATGGGACTTAACATCTATGGTCATCAGTCCCCTAGAACTTAGAACTACTTAAACCTAACTAACCTAAGGATATCACACAACACCCAGTCATCAAGAGGCAGAGAAAATCCCTGACCCCGCCGGGAATCGAACCCGGGAACCCAGGCGTGGGCATCAACGTTTTCTTTAATCACACTTTAACTACGTATTTTTTATTTCAAAAATTGTGTGCAGTTGCATCTCTGTAGTGTTGTGCTCTGATTATCGCGCTGTTAATACGTAGTGTGAAAAAGGCTGACGGTGCTTCCTCCTCGGTAGTGAAAAACGAGTATGGAACACCGTTATAAAGTGTCGAGAAAGAGATTGTCCTCAACGTTTTTCACAATTTTATAGAAATTATCGTCTCTGAAGTTTTCCGCAAACTTTAATACATTAAGACATTTTAGTAGATGAAATGCATTGTTGAATTGGTGGCGTCGTAGAACCGAAATCAGCCATCCATAGATCGCTGATTAAAACATCACTTTGGTCATCTTTTTTTCATTCAATTTGGAATACTTGCGTCTTTTAAATCTAAATCTTACAAATAGGCTATATGCTATGAACACATATACCTAGTCACATTTTTTTTTTTTGAAAAATGCTCGTCTTCTTGTTTCTAATTACATACTGCACACAATATTCCAGTTTACATTGCAAACATAAACTCTTAAACATCGATATTTTATAGATGATTGTTATAAAACACGTTAATAAAGATTGTTTAAATTAAGAAAACATCACAAAAATTAAATTTGTGGGACAAAAATTAAAAATCAGATACTCTTTATTTGGACTGTGTTCACTGTTTTGTACCACGGATGTGGTATTACACGAGCCAGATTGATAAGCATCGTAGAAACATGGAAACAATAATTTTCAAGGCATCGAGCACACTATATAAATCCTGCATCTTTACAGTTGCCGAACCAATTCAATATGAACTGCTCTTCAGCCAAGTGAAGGGATTTGTCGCGAGAAATAAAGACATTTAAGCTGCCACATATACTTGAACTAGTGCTCGAAGCTTTGTCACACGTCACTGCCGAACGCTGTCGGAAAACAAAACTGAAGAGGAGAAAATGATCAACTCGTGATCGACGTAGCAGATGACACTTCCAGCACTGAAATGTATTTCTCGGATTCGGATATAGGAGTTGAGAGGTTACCAGACGAATGGCTGTGAGTAGTACCTTCAGTGACTTCAGTACTTAATTACGTGATGAAATCTCTGCGATACGCTTCAAGTCACACAGAGCTCAGGCAGAAAAATTACCCTGTGTTTAAGTGAGGAATTTTCATCACTCATGTTTTTTATTATGGTATCATGTTGGCTAAGAACGAGAGTATGGTACGCTTTTCGTCTGGTCCCGTGAGAAGCGTGCGGCATTGCCGGAGTTTTGTCGAATTCTGTTAAAAATTAAATGGCATTCGAAGCTATATTGTTTCTGTGATCGTCTCTTTTTACGTCTTAACTGCAGCTGGTTGGCATGTGCTTTCGAAGTCAAATGCGCCAGTAAAGCTGTAGTGCCTTATTATCGCTCAGTCAATGTACGCGTAACGCACAGCACAAACGTGTCCCTATTGTTGCATTTGACTGTATTTGAATCAAGTCTTGAGGTATTTTGTTCTGTCGTTGTACCTACAAAAACGCCTGTTTTTTTTCACCAAACTTTCGCTTCATTGAGGTAAATCATCATTAGTAGGCTGTAATTAAGTTATTTACATTTTGATGTGCTTTAAGATCGAAAAACAGTTCGTTAACAATATGTTGGGTGATTTTCGCTTGGTTTGTCGCCTACATCGGAAAATGCCGCGTGCTAGCACATCGTTGATGTTTTCCCTCTTTAGACACTAATAGTTGTACCGGTAGTCTAATTTTTACTTGCTCTGCTGTAACAGTTGTGATACTAAATGTAGCACTTCTGCTACTAAATGTAACTGGGTTTTCTCTTTTGATGCTGTCAATTGTCAGGATGAGCATTCTAAAGCATTCTGTCAGGATGAAAATATTAAATGTATTAACTTTTCTCTCTGAACAACATGTGGGCAGGGTGGGTTCTTCCTTGGCTCGGGTATGAGGTAGAATGAAACAGCATTTTTACATAAGATAACTTTTATTGAAAGTTTCGTACAACTGGATGTTCTGGTTCGGAGAACGGCAGCTGTGTCGTTTGCGTAGCCTTCTGCTGCGGCAGCGGCGGCGGCGGCGGCGTCTGATTACGCGTAGCGGTGTGTATCTCGTGTCGCCGTCTCGCCCAGCTGACCGGAGACGCGCAGCGCGAGGTGGCCCGTTTAATTATTGCAAGCGAAGTCGTGCATCGGACGGTGATACCTTGGATGCGGCGTCCCAGTGTTTCTCTTCTCTAAGCGGCCGCGTGTGTTGTGCGTCGGCCAGCGGAGCGGCGCGGCGGGGGAAGGCCAGTGTCCCGGACTCGAACAACGGACTCCCGCTTGCCAGTCTTCGGCTGTCAGGTCTTCATCCCAGCTCACAGGTGACTGCTGATGTGAGGCCGTCTCCTTCCCGTCCTCACGAGTCACCCGGGTACGTAAAAATCAGACTTCAAATACCTTTTAACTTCTGTCTTCTGGCTCCGAGGCTGCTGCTTGCTATTCCATTACAGCGGCGGACTTGGTGCGTCTGTGCATGATGTAGTCTCTTCTTGCATGACGCTCTTCAGCACCGAAACTGACTGAAAACTACTGCTACGCTTCTTCACTTCTTCGTCTTCGTCTCTCGTCTTCGTCTCCGTCTTCGTCTCTGTCCCCGTCCGTCGGGCCCACCGCGTCTCGCGTATTTATTCACTTCAGTTCACTGGAGGTGAACGACTTCACGGCCATTGCCTCTTCTGTCACGTTGAAAAGCTTCTCGAAGAATCTTCTTAACGTCGGTCATTGGCTCTTGGGATGTAGGCGAGGGCTTTTGCTCACATGCGACAACTGAGAAACACGTGAGCCGGTCGGGCGATGCCCTGACGGCTGAATCGACTGCGCCCGCTTATGTGGAACTTGCTCACTTCATGGTCATTGTCTCTTCTGTTCTGTCCGCTGTTTGCCAGTATGTAACTCTCTAAACTAAACCAAGTTTTTGATTTATATTCTAATTTCTACTTCACTTTGATTTCACTAACTTATTTACTTAAATACCACTCAACACTGCAGAAGTATGCATTTTTTATGTTTTACACAGCACACTTTTTCGCACACCACTGTTTTCCGTTTGTTTTTATATTTCAAAGTATGTATTGTGGTTTGTGTTTTGTAGTGTTGCCAACATAACATTGTTATTAGTTTGTCTCTGACCTGTACTCTTGTTTTTCTTTAGTTTATTGTATGTGTGTAATTCTGTTTAGTTATGTTGCTGCGTATTTGTATACTGTGTAAGTGTAGTTAGAGACTGTGTAAGACCGAAAACCAGTTCGTTAACAAATGGCAATATTATGTTGGAAATACTACAAAACACAAGCCACAATACATACTCAGAAGTATAAAAACAAACAGAAAACAGTGGTGTGCGGAAAAGTGTACTTTATAAAACACAAAAAAATGCATAGTTCTGCAGAGCAACTAAAAATTAGACTACAACTATCAGTGTCTAAAGAAGGAAAACGTCAACGATGTGCTAGCAAACGCCGGCCGAGGTGGCCGAGCGGTTCTAGACGCTACCGTCTGGAACCGCGCGACCGCTACGGTCGCAGGTTCGAATCCTGCCTGGGGCATGGGTGTGTGTGATGTCCTTAGGTTAGTTAGGTTTAAGTAGTTCTAAGTTCTAGGGGACTGATGACCTTAGAAGTTAAGTCCCATAGTGCTCAGAGCCATTTGAACCTTTTTTTTTTTTTTTTTTTTTTTTTTTTTTTTTTTTTTTTTTTTTTTTTTTTTTTGCTAGCAAACGGCATTTCGCGATGTAGGCGATAAATCAAGCTGAAATCACCGTAAGTAAAAGCCAACATATTGTTAACGAACTGTTTTTCGATCTTAAAGCAACTCCAAATGTAAATAATTTGATTACAGACCACTGATGACGCTTTAACTCAAAAAGTGAAACGCCTCTGGTGAAAAAAAAAACAGGCGTTTTTGTAGTTGCAACGACAGAACGAAAATACTCTGAACAATTGTTAAGCAACTACGGACAATATGGCCACACAAATGAAGAATACTTGAAACAGCTAGTCTTCGCTTCCATGTGAAACGAAATCCAATGAGGTTCCACCAAACGCGGAAGAATACGTGGGGTAATG
This sequence comes from Schistocerca cancellata, assembly GCF_023864275.1. Lineage (NCBI taxonomy): Eukaryota > Metazoa > Arthropoda > Insecta > Orthoptera > Acrididae > Schistocerca > Schistocerca cancellata. The sequence goes on along the minus strand of NC_064631.1, from coordinate 105,214,218 downwards.
TTTACGTCAGAGTAGGTTTATTCTTTTAATGAACACAGTATAGCGCTTCCAATTCGTGTGGGAACGCTAACATGCATGTACAGCAGCAAGGGTGGAGGGGAGTGGGGGCGCGGGTTGTGGTGGCGCACGTGTAACTAATTCATACCCAGCTTTACGCCATCGGCAGCGAAATGGCTCTCGACGCATATGAGTCATACGGCTGGGCAGTCTGTCCAGGGTGGCGGTACTCTTGAAAGCTAAGCGACGCACTTCCGCCGCTGGATTCCACGAACAGTGCGACTGCGGTAGACAGACCTTATCGGAGCGGACAACGTAGCGGCTGACTCACGCTTCCTTTGAGACCTGCTGCCGCTCTAGCATTTCTTATTTTTAAAAAAGGCGGCGACCTACTCCGTGCAGTCGAGTCGCTCTCGCTGCAGAAGGAACTGTCGCTGCTAGCTCAGCAGTTGTTGCCGCTCTTCTAGCTGATGATACTGAAGCTGCCACCAGAACAGTATTTCATATCTCTAGACCCCGAAGCTGAACCTGTGGCGCACGTCCTACCAGGGAAGCTCTTTAATAACTAACAAGCAAAAATAGCATTTTACAGCAATTTCCTGCTTCAAAGAGTATAACGCCACGCGGTTTGTCAATCACATAAAATTTTGCAATAAATATTCATCTTGAGGGTGAAGCTCTGCCCCTGTTTGCTTACAAATATTTTTATTTTTATTTATTTATTTATTTATTTATTTTTTTTTTTTTTTTTTGAAGTGGTCAACCTGGTCTTCTGTTACCTAGATTTGTTTGGCGAAATTTCGGCATCATTAGTAGGCTTTTATTTTCTTTCTGTTAAACACAAAAATGCTCTTTACTACTTCTACAAATATAAATCCGAGTTTTTAAGAAAGTATTTACAAATTTGAAAAACAAAATTTGCATATATGCCATGTGCCGCATTCTGTGGTTTTCCAGGTTTTTTTATGTTTTGCGATACATTTGTTTTCCTTTCATAGTCCGTTATCTGCAACCATATATAATGTAATAAATAAACCAATCGTAAACGACCAGGTCTAAAATTAAAGTTCCAAATAATATAACTGCCTAATTGCTTTGCACCTAGACTTCACACTAATGAGACTGCTTATATCCATAACTTAATTGTCTCAACATATTACTTTCAATAGTGAGCAAGCCAAATAGTTGAGTCTCTCTTCTAACATGAAGTTTCAAAACCTATTTGTTATCAATTTCAATTTTAAAAACGATCTCTTTACACCTAGGGTGACCATATTTTCTTCGGACAAAAGTGGGACTTTCATACATTTTCTTGGCCAAAAAGTGGCACAATTTTTATTTCTCATTAAATATCACTTTTGATGCTAACATTTCTTCTTCCTCTGCAAATATAGCCTTCACTGGTATTTGTGTGTGTGTGTGTGGGTGTACAAAACCAAACAAAGAATGGAAAGACGGGAAAGAAGTACTCTGAAGTTTTCAGAAATTTACTTATTAAGAAATGTAACATTTATTACACAGAATGTAGAAAGACATACAGTAACAATTACTACAAAAATAAGTTCTTAGTGAACACAAGGAATGTATGGTTTTGTGGATTCCACACTGCAATCACATTTCTTCGAAGATCAAATTTCATTCAGCAACTCAAGTTTGCCTAGTAGGTATAAATAGAAGTCAGTGCAACTGTATTTACTGAAGTTTAACCAGGTCAGTAAAATACACTTAACTCTCTCGCCGTAAATCTATTCCTCTCATCTGTCCATTGTGACGATAGTAAGCTGAAAACCCTTTCAACATTTGCATTGTGGGCAAAGAGTGAAAAGAAGTACTATTAAGCGATTCTGTGAACTGTTCATTACACTGGCAAGATCTGAAAAACCTACATCATTTTTAATGTGCCATCAACTGATTCCATTGTTCACTGTCTGTTTCCACTTGTTGTTTTACAAATGACTGTATATGAACTATTTCATCAAATAAGACGCTTTCATTTACTAGAATGCCCTTTTCATTTAGCCACATTAAAGTATTTTCAACTACTGACCATTCTGGTGGTTCTGTGAGCATCATCCATCAGAATACAGAAAACTCAGCTATTCCCTGTAACCATGAGGATAAATAGTCTACTGAAGCATCATAAAACGTTGATACTGCTATGTCAAATTTCTTAACAGACTGGTCATCATTTTTTACTCTTAGTGGTACAAAATGTTCATGTTTCCTTGAATTTAGGCTTATTAAAACTTTATTTAAGACTGCTAATACTTCACATATGGAATTATTCTGTTCCTCAACGCTCAGAATGGATTGTTGGAAAACACTCATTCGTGAATGTACAAAAAGTAAATAACATTCATTTATGATGTTGTTGTTGTTGTTGTGGTCTTCAGTCCTGAGACTGGTTTGATGCAGCTCTCCATGCTACTCTATCCTGTGCAAGCTTCTTCATCTCCCAGTACCTACTGCAACCTACATCTTTCTGAATCTGCTTAGTGTATTCATCTCTTGGTCTCCCCCTACGATTTTTACCCTCCACGCTGCCCTCCAATACTAAATTGGTGATCCCTTGATGCCTCAGAACATGTCCTACCAACCGATCCCTTCTTCTGGTCAAGTTGTGCCACAAACTTCTCTTCTTCCCAATCCTATTCAATACTTCCTCATTAGTTATGTGATCTACCCATCCAATCTTCAGCATTCTTCTGTAGCACCACATTTCGAAAGCTTCTATTCTCTTCTTTCTCTTCTTGTCCAAACTATTTACCGTCCATGTTTCACTTCCATACATGGCTACACTCCATACAAATACTTTCAGAAATGACTTCCTGACACTTAAATCTATACCCGATTTTAATAAATTTCTCTTCTTCAGAAACGCTTTCCTTGCCATTGCCAGTCTACATTTTATATACTCTCTACTTCGACCATCATCAGTTATTTTGCTCCCCAAATAGCAAAACTCCTTTACTACTTTAAGTGTCTCATTTCCTAATCTAATACCCTCAACATCACCCGACTTAATTCGACTACATTCCATTATCCTCGTTTTGCTTTTGTTGATGTTCATCTTATATCCTCCCTTCAAGACACTATCCATTCCGTTCAACTGCTCTTCCAAGTCCTTTGCTGTCTCTGACAGAATTACAATGTCATCGGCGAACCTCAACGTTTTTATTTCTTCTCCATGGATTTTAATACCTACTCCGAATTTTTCTTTTGTTTCCTTTACTGCTTGCTCAATATACAGATTGAATAGCATCGGGGAGAGGCTACAACCCTGTCTTACTCCCTTCCCAACCACTGCTTCCCTTTCATGCCCCTCGACTCTTATAACTGCCATCTGGTTTCTATACAAATTGTAAATAGCCTTTCGCTCCCTGTATTTTACCCCTGCCACCTTTAGAATTTGAAAGAGAGTATTCCAGTCAACATTGTCAAAAGCTTTCTCTAAGTCTACAAATGCTAGGAACGTAGGTTTGCCTTTCCTTAATCTTTCTTCTAAGATAAGTCGTAAGGTCAGTATTGCCTCACGTGTTCCAGTATTTCTACGGAATCCACACTGATCTCCCCCGAGGTCGGCTTCTACTAGTTTTTCCATTCGTCTGTACAGAATTCGTGTTAGTATTTTGCAGCTGTGGCTTATTAAACTGATTGTTCGGTAATTTTCACATCTGTCCACACCTGCTTTCTTTGGGATTGGAATTATTATATTCTTCTTGAAGTCTGAGGGTATTTCGCCTGTTTCATACATCTTGCTCACCAGATGGTAGAGTTTTGTCAGGACTGGATCTCCCAAGGCCGTCAGTAGTTCCAATGGAATGTTGTCTACTCCGGGGGCCTTGTTTCGACTCAGGTCTTTCAGTGCTCTGTCAAACTCTTCACGCAGTATCGTATCTCCCATTTCATCTTCATCTACATCCTCTTCCATTTCCATAATATTGTCCTCAAGTGCATCGCCCTTGTATAGACCCTCTATATACACCTTCCACCTTTCTGCTTTCCCTTCTTTGCTTAGAACTGGGTTTCCATCTGAGCTCTTGATGTTCATACAAGTGGTTCTCTTATCTCCAAAGGTCTCTTTAATTTTTCTGTAGGCAGTATCTATCTTACCCCTAGTGAGATAAGCCTCTACATCCTTACATTTGTCCTCTAGCCATCCCTGCTTAGCCATTTTGCACTTCCTGTCGATCTCATTTTTGAGACGTTTGTATTCCTTTTTGCCTGCTTCACTTACTGCATTTTTATATTTTCTCCTTTCATCAATTAAATTCATTCATTCATTCATTCATTCATTTATAGGATCACTGAAAAAACTCTTTAAGATTGCAGGGCACTTTAAGTTAGACTGTGACAAAAAGTAAGATTTCAAAGGTTCATACATTTTCAAGATCCTTTCTATGGCTGGCAACAACGAAAGCCACCTTGTTTAGGAAAAGGAAAGTAAATTTTTGTAAGTGACACCAACAAATTCACAGAATTCAGTGAGTTCTGCAACACGAATAGAAAAAATATGAAAATGGTTGTATAACTTCATGACAATGTAGTCAATGTCAACAGGCAAAACATCACAAGCACTTTGAAGTGTGTTATGAACAACATCTGCTGGACAACCTATGCCAACAATGTTAGAGTTTTTTAATTTTTCTTTTAGATGTGTGAAAACATTATTACCCTCTTTCTTCATTAATCCCCCAAAATTACGGTTAGTACTGTCTGCACCAAATACAACACACTTTGAGATCATACTGAATGACTGTATAACACGAGAAAGATAATTGGAAATTGTTTCGGACTTATCGTTCTGCAATTCGTCAAGATCAAGCAATTTCGTCTGCAGTCCACCCTCACTTACAGAAAAATACTGAACTATCACACGAAAAATTTTCTGATGTCCATGATTGCTAGCATCAGTAGATATTGAAAAGTATTTTGCACTGTTTACAGCAGCTATTACCTGTTTCTGGGAATGCGGAGCTATAACATTGTTGATAATTGCTTCACATATTGTTCTTCCACAAGATAAATTTTCTGCAATCTTAGAATCAGGAAATTTCTTTTTGTTTAGTTGAACACTCCTGTCATTAGAACGATAGCTTTGGTGGTGTTTAACAACATGGAATGACAGGGTTCCTTCTGTTGTAGCTACGTTTTTCTGTTCCTGTGTATTTGAAGTTACAAAATATCTCGTCATTTTCTGCGAGGAATCTGCCGATCGAAGATTCTTCCTGTGTTTCTCTGATTCCGTATGAAGCTTGAGATCTGCAGCACCACCATGAGACACGGATACAGCACAGTTACATACGTTACATTTTGCTGAACAGTCATTGTCTGTAGCAGTGAAGCAAGGAAATTTCCTCTGAAGCTCTTTCGAAAACGTTGATTTTCATTTCGGCATCTCCACGACGTGCTAGCACTTCACGAAACTGTTACTGAGTGCTGACAACAATGGCAAGCAAAAGCAAAGAAAATAAGGGTACGCAACAATTATAGTGCTGAAGCTGTGCATTGTCAGGGGTACCAACGTACGGAATGTCAGTTTCAATTGATAGTTTATAAAATCGACACTCAGAAAATATTTTAACCACTTTGTAAATGTCTGAAGATAATCTTTGAAAATTGGGACAAGTTGCTTGTTTAAAAAAAAAAAAAAGTCGGGACAAATTTTTGAGCCTCATAAAACGGGACGATCCCGATTAATCGGGATGTATGGTCACCGTATTTACACCGCTGTTTGTGACCACAACTACTAGGGGGTACTACATTCTAAGAGCAACCACGATATTAGGAAAACAATTTTTCACTTTTTCTTCAAAAAGTACTTTGTTCATCCATCACAACTAACTGATTACTTTTTCATTTCTCTCGCCATGTTTTTGAAACTAGAAGATAAAAGCCTTTGAATTAACTCCGTTTCCTAAACGACAGGCTAAGTAAGGGATGGCCAAGAGTTTGACACGTGAGCCGTGTTCTGGCACAAGTGCCATTGTGCTCAGGCTACCTCGCACACTTCCCAAACCCCTACGCCACGCTTTCTGGCCGTGAGGAGGGGGAAGAGGGGGAAACTGTGAAAGCGCCACATTTATATAACAATGCAGTCGCACTACATACGACTCCGTTTCATATTTTACAATTCTCAACAACATAGGTCAAAAACAAAACAAATTTTTAGTATTATTTAATTATTTCGGGCGCACTGAAGACATAATTTTTATCTGGTACAGACTGTCGGCATACGGACGGACACAGACAATTTCCCAGATTTTCGCACTCAGGATGCCATGTAACCAACATTTATTTATTTTCATAATCGAGAAGAGTCGTTGATCCACACATGTTTATCGAAATATTGTATCACGTTTGCAACCACATTATGGAGACGTGGAACCTCTTCCAGAGGAAAACAACGTAGACCTTTTAATCGAACTGATCAACTCCATTCTTTTTTTTTTCGCGAACTATCGAAGAACACGACACACCATCTATTAAAGTTAAGATGTATATTGTGATTCACTATTGTAGTCATATTAATCGTTTTCCATAATTATTCAAAAAGATAAAAGTTATAGAAAAATGCTTTTGTTTACGAAATGTTAACTGAGTGTATCTCTTCGGTTATGAAACATCAATTATATCCGCCTACTCTGCCATGGCCGATTTCTCCACCCGCCCCAACTTGGAGTACCGCTTATGTTCTGTGATCCTGATGTGGATTGATCGTGCAGTCATTCCAACGTAGACTTTTCCGCACGTACGTGGTATACGATATATTCCCAGCTATGCAGGTGGGTCCTTTGTCGATCTGAGACACGCGCTGTGTGAGACCGACCACCTTGAAAAAGTCTCCGACAAAGAAGTTCTTGCTGTAGGGAAGAGCCATCACACCCACTTGGGCTGGCTCTGAGCACTATGGGACTTAACATCTTAGGTCATCAGTCCCCTAGAACTTAGAACTACTTAAACCTAACTAACCTAAGGGCATCACACACATCCATGCCCGAGGCAGGATTCGAACCTGCGACCGTAGCAGTCCCGCGGCTCCGGACTGCAGCGCCCAGAACCGCACGGCCACCACGGCCGGCCACACCCACTTGTTCGGAGAAGCTATAGAAATACACAAACATGAGAACAGCTTCAACAAGAAGGAATAAAGCCTCAGAATTAGCGTATCCTGGATTCTCGTGCTACAACGGGTGACCGTTGCAGAAAGCAAGAGGAGAACCGCACCGGAAATGACCACGAAAAAGCCCTTGGACGTTGGTGCACCAGGTCCATCTAATCTGCGGCCGCAAGCTCAACTCCAGTCCACCACCAACAATGAAGAGTGAAGCTCTGACAATACCAACCACTCTTGTTGGCGTAACGTTAGAAAAATCATCAAACTAACGTCGGCTGAAGAATCCAATAGGCAGTTTATCAATCATTCCCATTTGCACATTCAATGAAACAGTAAACAGTCTCGAAAACAGATGTAAGATGAACAGGGTTCTCAAAACGTTTAGAAATCTGTCCTTGTAATTCTTTCAAGGCGACAATGAACTCTTCAGACCTTGTGTTTTCCTTAAAACTAATGAGCTTCGGAAAATGGATGATGTTTCTTGTCAAACTTTGTGTCTTCGACAATGCGATTTTCTTTTTAAATGCATCCCCCATCAAACGTCTTAGTACAGTGTTTTACATGTAATATTTTACTATGTGCAGTGGGCAGTCAGTCCACTTAAAATGCGATGTCTGCAATCTATTCCAGATGTTCTAATTCTCGTTACTCCTTTCCATTTTTCTTCATAAACTCAGAAATGGCGGGTTTAAAATCTAAAAATCTTTCGAGCGTACCCCTTGACTTAACCAACGTACTTTGCAGTGATATACAACGTCTCAGTACTCTTCGTTCAATTCTATCAGAAGTTGTAGCAGCTGAAAGTGGAATAATGCGTGCAACTTCTAAAAGTTTTGTGTTCGTATCATCAATTTCGTCACATGCTACATAGCTGCAAATTTAGTATGGAGTGCTTCTTGATGTACTGAGCCGTCAATCCCGTGCGTCGATCGTTGTAATTTTTTGCTCTTTCATCATCAACTAAATCTTCGAATTCCTTCTGCGTGGTGTTTTAATCTCGTTCCATAGCAAATCTGCGGTAGACTCTTGCATAGGAGATAACAGCAACCAGCCACTTTTTACAATGGTTTTTATTTACTTAAATAGCGTCGTTACCGGTTTCGAACATTACAGGTTCATCTTCAGACGGCGCAAATGATGAACTTTCCTTGGGCTCAGAATGTCGGTTTTCGACAAAATAGCAGATTATCAGAATGCATTTATTTCTAGTTGTACCCCTCATGCCAAGGGTGCTGTCTTGCAACCGAGAGAAAATGAGAAGTGTTATTCAATTATTGTTGACCAAATCCTGATTCAAGTCACACTGAACAATCAACATATATCCTGCATTATATTTACTTCAAGAAAGAAATTGATAAATATGAAACAGATGAACGGCTTTTGGAGTTCGTAAAATCTAACAAGAAAACGAGGCTTCCTATTGCATATTTAGTTTGATCAACACTTTCGAAACACTCAGTTCCTATCAGTGAATGCCGGGGACAAGGTTCTGATAGCGGAAGTAATGTTGGAGGGTCTTACAGAGCAGCTCAGACACATTTTCTTCGAGAAATCCTCTTCCAAAATTTGTGTGTGCGCCTGCCATACTTTTATCGGATTGATCCAACTTCTTTACAAGCTGTTCAGCAGTAGTCCACAATTCTGGGAATTTCTGAAACAGTATACTGAAAGTTCTTTGTATAATGCGTGTGATGCCCGTTGGAGTATTCAGGTAGTCGCTGCAATACCAGTTTCAGCTCACTTGGATAACATTGCCATTGCTATTGAAACTGTCAGTAAGTTAAATTTGTCAGTTGAAAGCCGGCTGGGGTGGCCGAGCGGTTCTAGGCGCTACAGTCTGGAACCGCGTGACCGCTACGGTCGCAGGTTCGAAGCCTGCCTCGGGCATGGATGTGTGTGATGTCCTTAGGTTAGTTAGGTTTAAGTAGTTCTAAGTTCTAGGGGACTGATGACCTCAGAAGTTAAGTCCCATGGTGCTCAGAGCCATTTGAACCATTTGTCAGTTGAAACACATTTTGTAGTAAGGGTGCCTTGGTTGTGTGAAATCATTCAAGTGTTCAGTTTAGCTAAAGCTGTTAGTACCAATTGACTACAGAGGTAAATTTCTACATGTTCGAAATACTACAAGTGATGTTAAAGCAAGACACTTTGAGAGATAATTAAATAACTTAAAATGTCTTCGCGAAAATTGGAACGTCATTATCTCTGACCTAAGTTGGTGCCAGCGCAATTAAAGTCGACTCTGAATTTCCAGAGGTGCGCATTAATGAGCGGAAATCATTTCATGAGGAAACCAGGAGTGAAGTGACAAATGTGACTTTAGGAAATTTATTCAAGGTAAATATATTTTATGTTATTATTGACAATGTAGAGTCTAGTTTGAAAATCGGATATGAAATTATGAAGATTTTTAGATGAAACATTTGGTTTTTATTGAAATACTCGAAGATGACTGACGATCACGTCGCTGAACAATTCGAGTTATTTATCGAAGAATACCATAATGATGCCACAACAGATTTAGAAGAAGAAATTAAATATTTGAAAAATATTGCTTTGGAACAATTAACCACTAGAACAAGATGCACGAGCTTAAAATATAAGTCGCGCGGGATTAGCCTAGCGGTCTCAGGCGCTGCAGTCATGGGCTGTGCGGCTGGTCCCGGCGGAGGGTTCGAGTCCTCCCTCGGGCATGGTTGTGTGTGTTTGTCCTTAGGATAATTTAGGTTAAGTAGTGCGTAAACTTAGGGACTGATGACGTTAGCAGTTAAGTCCCATAAGATTTCACACACTTTTTTTTAATTTAAGGCTTATTTGCGAAGGTATGTGTAGTTTTGTGCATCTTTTACAATCTTCCTGTGATTGTAGCTGAAGCAAAAAGGTTTTTCAGCACTCTGGGTAGTGCTAAAAACTGTCTCGATCAACTAAGCATTAACAACGTCTGACAGTTTCGTGGACTTTGGCAACTAAATGTAATTTGGCAAGACATCTAGACTTTGATGCTGCGATTCAAAATTTGCTGAACAAACGGCTCACAAAGCAACGTATACGCAAGGGCATTGCACGACCAACTGCCGTTCACGTGCGAGCGATCTGATGTCTGCTTCCTGAAACGTATGGGCACGCCAGGGAACGGTCAGGGACAGAGTGCTCCATAACGCAGCATTACTGGCACCAGTCATTTCGTCAGTGTGCCGATCCGTATAATACTTAGCATTTTGTTTTAAAGCGAAGTAAAAGTAAATTAAAGCAATTTAAAAAATAAAATTAAATGGAGCGTACTTACATTTTACAATAATTCATTACTGACTAGCATCTAAAGATGAACTTGGAAGTTTTTCAGTTGTGTCAGTTATCTCCCTTGACGTGTAGGTCATGGCTAACCTATCATCCAGTTCCCTGGCTATGGTGGTCTTTGGCTCCTGATAACAGTCTTCGTCACTACTTTTCAAACCAATTTATTAGTATTCTTTCTGTCTCCTACTACATGAAAGCATCATTCATTATTCCTACGATTCGCATGTTAGGTCTTTCAAAGGCAGAGTGGAAAACAGGAGGTGTGAATAGCGACTTTTTGTTTTACTTCATTCAAAATGATGTTGACTGTAATATAACTTTATGTCATAACCTTATGTGGAGTACATGCAGATGAATCTTGTCATGAAGCAGATATTTTTTCCGAAGTTATTCAACAACAATGTGTATAATAATAGCTATTAACAGTTTTCTGCCGAGCGGTCTAAGGCGTTGCAGTTATGGGCTGTGCGGCTAGTCCCGGCGGAGGTTCGAGTCCTCCCTCAGGCATGGGTGTGTGTGTGTGTTTGCCCTTAGGATAATTTAGGTGAAGTAGTATGTAAGCTTAGGGACTGATGACCTTAGCAGCTAAGTCCCATAAGATTTCACACACATTTTTTAACAATTTTCTGAAATAAGAGAGGGCATGAAATTAAACATTGTCCTTAACTAACAGTAATGCGTCGTTTTGAACTTGCATGGGATGTAAAAAAGTGTATATTGTAATAAAAGTTCTGCCAGGACTGCACTGCAAAATGAGAGAGAAATTTACAGCATGATCTTAGCAAAGGCAAATCACGCAGGTGTGCTGCCAACTGATTTCTTTCTATGAAACTATTATAATTAAATACAATGAAAATGGCAAATATACATTTATAAATGTTATTTAAATTCGTAACTACTGCAATTCACCCTAATTTTGATTTAAAATGTGTATGGAAATCAGAAATGAGATTCTAGAAAGTATGCTCGGAAAAAATTACGTATTGGAAGCATCAAATTTAATTTTTCAGTGTCAGTTCTGTAATTAGGAAGACCCGCCACGGTAGGCGAGAGCGCTAAAGCGTTGCTTCTTGTGCTCAGGTAGGCGAGCTGGCCCCGGATCGACTCCGCTCGGCGGGCTAACGATGAGGGCCGGTGTGCTGGCCAACCTGGATGTGGTTTTTAGGTGGTTTTCCACATCCTGCTAGGTGAATACCGGGCTGGTCCCCACGTTCCGCCTCAGTTACACGACTCGCAGACATCTGAAGCACGTTCGCACTATTCCATGGCTTACACTAGACACAGACAGCTGGGGTACACTGATTCCGCCCCGGGGGGTATGGGTTGGCGACAGGAAGGGCATTCGGCCACCCCTTAACATTAAGGTGCCACGTCCATTTGACCGTAACAGCAGACCCTGCAAGATGGGATTAATGCTTGGAAAGAGAGAGAGAGTTCTGTAATTAGGAAGCCTGTCCCTCCTCACTTTTGTAGAAAAATAACGTTATATTTTTATACCTGGAACTAAATAAACAAATTTCAGAGAATATATTGTGGCCCATACTAACAAGCTGCCTGTGTTGGTGCATAAGTTCGTAGCGTTTTTCAGTAAGTTAATAAATACAGCAGATACACATAAAAGAGAAATAAACACAAGAGATACATGTGACAGAGACTTTAGTCATCAATAATACACTAAAGAGCCAAAGAAACTGATACACTTGCCTAATATTGTGTAGAGCCCCCGCGAGCACGTAGAAGTGCCGCAGCACGGCGTGGCATGGACTCGAATAATGTCTGAAGTAGTGCTGGAGGGAATTGACACCATGAAACCTGCAGGGCTGTCCATAAACCCGTAAGTGTACGAGGGGGTGGAAATCTTTTGTGAACAGCACATTGCAAGGCATCCCGGATATGCTCAATAATGTTTGTGTCTGGGGAGTTTGGTGGCCAGCGGAAGTGTAAACTCAGGACAGCTTTCCTGGAGCCACACTGCAGCAATTCTAGACGTTTGGTTTGTTTCATTGTCCTGCTGAAATTGCCCGAGTCCGCCGTAATGCACAGTGGACATGAATGGATGCAGGTAATCAGCAGGATGCTTACGTACGTGTCACCTGTCATAGTCGTATCTAGACGTATGAGGAGCCCCATATCACTCCAATTGCATACGCCCCACACCATTACAGAGCCTCCAGTAGCTTTAACAATCCCCTACTGACATGTAGGTTTCATGGATTCATGAGATTGTCTCCATACCCATACACGTCCATCCGCTCAATACAATTTGAAACGAGAGTCGTCCGACTAGGCAACATGTTTCTAGTCATCAACAGTCCAATGTCGGTGTTGACAGGTCCAGGCGAGGCGTAAACCTTTGTGTCGTGCAGTGCACAAGAGTGTGCCTTCGGCTCCGAAACTCCATATCTATGATGTTTCGTTGAATGGTTCGCACGTTGACACTTGTCGATGGTCCAGCATTGAAATCTGCAGCAATTTGCGGAAGGGTTGCACTTCTTTCACGTGAAACGATTCTCTTCAGTCGTCGCTGGTCCCGTTCTTGCAGAATCTTTTTTCCGGCCGCAGCGATGTCGAAGATAAGATATTTTTCCAGATTCCTGATATTCACAGTACATTCATGAAATGGTTGTACGGGGAAATCCCCACTTCATCGCTACCTCGGAGATGCTGTGTCCCATCGCTCGTACGCCGACTATAACACCACGCCGAAGCTCACTTAAATCTTGATAACCTGCCATTGTAGCAGCAGTAACCGAACTAACAATTGTGCAAGTCACTTGTTGTCTTATATAGGCGTTACCAACCGCAGTGCGGTATTCTGCCTGTTTACGTATCTCTGTAATTGAATACGCATGCGGCATGCCTAAACCAGTTTCCTTGGCGCTTCAGTATAGATTCGTAGATTTAGAAGAAGCTTTTAACAATGTTAAATGGACTCTAGTTTTTGAATTTATAAGGTAAGGGGGATAAAATAAAGAGTATGACAGGTTATGTACGACTTTTACAGAAACCAGACTCTAGCTTTAAGAGTCGAAGAGTATGAAAAGGAATGAGTAGTTGTGGCGGGAATGTGACACAGCTATAGCCTCTTCCCAACGTTATCCGATCTCTATACTGAGCAAGAATTAAAGGAAAGTAAAAAACTGGAAAAGGAATTAAAGGTCAGGAAGAAGAAATGAAAATTTTTGGGTTTTCCTGTCACATTGTGCGAGTGTCGCTCAATAAGTAATGCAACACTTCTTTTCGCGGTCAAATTCGGTTGAAAAAATTCGGAATTTGTCGTGAGACATCGTGAAACATTCCCTCTTATGCCCTGTAGTTTCATGAAATTCCGACAGGTAGCGGCGCTATACGTAACCTTCAAAATGGAGTCTGTAACAGAGGTGCGTGCCAAGCAGAGAGCTATCATTGAGTTTCCTTTGGTGGAGAACCAGAGCATCGCAGATATTCAGAATGCCTGCGGAGACCTGGCAGTGGACAAAAGCACGGTGAGTCGTTGGGCGAGGCGCCTGTCATCATCAACAACATCATCACGCCTGTCATCGCATCGCAACGCAAACTTGTCCGATCTACCGCGTGCTGGCCGGCCGCACGCAGCTGTGACACCTTCAATGTTCGAACGCCGCCACAAGAATGCAAGCGAACTTCTCCTTCTCCACGACAACGCAAGGCCTCACACAAGGCTGCGCACCTGAAGGGATCTCACAAAGCTTTGCGGGACTACTCGTCCTCATCCACCTTACAGCCCGGGTATCGCACCTTCCGACTTCCATCTGTCTGGCCCAATGAAGAATGCACTCCGTGGGAAGCAGTACACGGATGATGGGGAAGTTATTGATGAAGCAAGACATTGGCCCCGACATCGACCAGTAAAGTGGTACCATGTGGCCATAAAAGTCCTCCCAGTAAGGTGGCGTAATGCCGTCGAATAGAGCGGAGAATAATATTGAAAAATAGGGCTTTGTAGCCAAAAGAGTGGGGGAATAATGTCGTTTATTGTAATCTTGAATAAAACGAACGTACTTTCAGAAAAAAAATTGCTGCATTACTTACTGAAATCTCTCGTAGGCCTAAACCTCTCAGAGATGGCAAAGGACTTGGAAGATCAGTTCAACAGTATGGATAATGTCTTGAACAGAAACTATAAGCTGCACACAAAAAATGTAACTAAAAGGTAATGCAATGCAGTCGAATTAAATCAGGCTGTCTTGAAGGAATCGGATTAAGAAATGAGACACTAAAAGTGTAGTGGGTGAGATTTGTCCTATGGGCAACAAAATAGCTGGCGATGGTCGAAACAGAGAGAATATAAAATGCAGAATTCTAACACCAAGAAAAGAATTTCTGTAAAAGACAAACTTGTGCACATACAATGTAAATTTAAACGTGATGAAGTCCTTTCCAAAGGTATTTACCTAAGTTGCAACCTTCTACATACGTGAAATGTGGATGATGAACAGTTCAGACTGGAAGAGAACGGAAGGTTTTGGAATGCACTGCTGCAGAAGAATGTTGAAGATTATATTGGCAGCTCGGTTAACTAACGACAAGGTATTGATTCGAAATGGGGAGAAAAGTAATCTATGCCACAACTTGACTAAGAGAACGGTTTGGTTGGTAGGACACATCCTTAGGTAACAAAGAGTCATCGGTTTGCTGGTAATGGAGGGAACAAGTGCGGGGGATAAAAATTGTAAAGACAGAGCAGGGCCTGCGGGTGGATGTAGGCTGCAACTGGCAACTTGTCAGCAGAGGCGCACAAAGCGACACAAAGGGTTGTGGACGCAGCAGCTGGTTCCATTTGGCTCACGAGGAGGTTCGAAAATGGAGCGGGATAAACCGGCACGTAGCATCATTTACTGTGATGTGGAATCATTTAAAAAAAGATAAGGGAAAACCGTTGACAATGCCAGTGTTAAAAAGTGGGCAAACGAATAACTGAAATAATTTCTTCAGTGAATTCCTTGCAGGCAATGACAAGCAGTTCGAAATTTGTTACTGAATGTCATTCGAGGTCTTTGAAAGAGAGGTACGCAATATCTCTGCAGTTTTTGGCAACTCTTTCTTTCTTAATGACTATCTGTTTTAAATAACCAAGCAAAGCAAACCGATGATAACGTCAGAAAAATCATTAAACAAACGTCGGCCGAAGAACGCGAGACAGAAGTCGAAAGGCAAAGTTTGCCAGCAAGCGCCATGAAAACCTTAACAATTGTTTATAAGAGGAAGTGTTGCACCATGAGGTATCACATTTTATAGAGACACTAATTACGTAACGGCTATTAAATGAATACATATTCGTTCCATTAGAAACTAATATCGTGCATCGACACCAGTATGTAGTGTGGCTCCCACAGCCAGGAATGCACGCTTTTATTCGTTGTGGCACGGAAGCAAACTGTTGAGCACTGTTTCGTCAGCAATGGTAAGGAGAGGTAGGCTACAGAGAGGCAGCTGTCGTAGGAAAGTTGGACAGGAGCAGATGTGATTAACGAACAAGTTAACATAAGATTTACTTAAGTTGTATTTCTCCAAGCTTACGAAGATTAATTACAAGAAACAGAGTCCAGCTCTTAGTCTCAACAAGAAAGAGACTTTCTGAACAAAAGCACGACCTATGGCGTTGAAACTACGACTTGGCGGCGGCTGCGTAGCTTCACGTAGTGAAGTGGCTCTGAGTGCAAGTGGGCGAATAGCTACTGCCGGCCGTCCTATATTGCTCATAGTACAGAGCCGCTGGAGGCGTAGCTCAGCAGGATTGTACCATTGGGTCCCCCAGATCCCGCACAACCGCTATTGATGTCAGATGGAAACTTGCATTTCCGTTGCCAACTGTGACACCCGTGGGGTGGTACGGATATGTGATACCACACAAACGACCTCCCACTCTCATTCTTGCCACACTTCAAACACATGCTACATGACCTCATGAAGACTGCTGACTGGAGGTTGGTATGACATTCTGTCTTCCCATCGCACCCCAGAAATGGTGACAAATTAGAAGATTTGGCAGTTCAGTCAAATATCTGTACATTCCTCAAAGCGTTTGTGGTGTGAACTGCAGTCTGTGGTATTGCATTATCCTGCTGAAATATGCCATGTACTACTCTGGTCATGAAGTATGGCAATAGGGTTTGGAATTCCTGCCACAGTCTTATGAGCGCTCAGCCTTCCTTCGACAATTACCAAAACAGTCCTGTTATTACATCCATTAGCTCCACATGCAATGATTTGAAGCATCTTGAGTAACAATCGCGTGGGTGCTCTTGTAAATAATTTATTTAATAAGTGACTTCAAAACCTAGGACCCACATCATCAGGTTGAATTGTTAAATTAGTAAACAGGTTCGCTGCAATTGTGGGCCAATTATAGATTCGATCAATAGTGGGAAATAGAACAAATTATTTATGTGGTGAATCACAACATTAAAGTTGCCAGTCGGTCGAGTAGGTTGCGCTTTTCCTGATGTGGTTGGCACCAGCTATTTCCAGGCAGATTGTAACACGATTAGGGTCCAGTTCGTTTATTGTCCTTCGGTTATACGCCCACGGGAAGTATATCAGGACGATAGTGTTGGGCCGGCCGCTGTGGCCGAGCGGTTCTAGACGCTTCCGTCCGGAACCGCGCTGTTGCTACGGTCGCCGGTTCGAGTCCTGCCTCGAGCATGAATGTGTGTGATGTCCTTGGGTTAGTCAGGCTTAAGTAGTTCTAAGTCTAGGGGACTGATGACCTCAGATGTTAAGTCTCATAGTGCTTACAGTCATTTGAACAATTTTTTGATAGTGTTGGTTGCAGTGGTAGTATGTTGCCTCTTCTGTTGCTAAGATGGTGACATCGTTCCTTGCCTCTATCAGGATGTGCAAGATTCTGCCACTCGCGATTCCCGTTCGACAACCCCATGCCATGTGTTTCGAGTTTAGGTTCCCTCCAATAATCACTCTCTGACCTAAACCTAATAGCGCTTCTACATCTTTTTTTGTTTATTTGGCCTTTGAGTATGTACTCAATTTAGCCATCGGCAACACATAGTGCCAATGTACACATTATTGAAGAAACAAATACAGAAATGCATATATACAAGAATAAAATCTTAACTGTTACAGTTTTGTACATAATGTTTTAAAAACTGAATTGAATTGAATTGGAAAATAATTAAAAGTGTCTTGGCTTACAATTCACACCAATTCTGAAATATCTTCATCAGCAAGACATATTTATAATTTACGTACACCATTAAAACCTACTGATTGTAACGAGTACTCTTGATGAAGTTAACTATCACTTTAAATAGACGAACGTCTTTAGTACACAAAAGAGAAGAAGCTGATTGCGGAAGATGGTAGCCCATACTCAGCAATGTCTTCAGAAAGACCAACCGTTCACGGTCAAATTTGGGGCACATAAATAAGATGTGGTTGACATCAGCTTCCGACTCAGGATCACACTCACATGCTGGTGCACTGTAGACGTTGATCTGATGTAAATGTTGTGGGAAAGAGGCATGATTGAAGCGGAGTATTATGATGGTAGAAATCGCGGATCGGTCCAGATGTGTCCTCATGAACCGCGGCTGTGAAGGAATCCAAGGTTGTAGCACTGTGTAATAACAGCCTTTTGTCTGTTGAGAAACGTTCCACATTTCCTGCCATTGTTGTCTTGCGTGATCCTTGACTTCACGTAAGTAGTCTGTATAAGGAAGGTGCAGATCCAGGACGGTGCCTAAGGTTGCCGCTTGTTTGGCTAATGCATCAACTTCATCATTGTAGAGGATACCAGAGCGGGAAGGTACCCACAACAAATGGATCATCTACTGGGGAAATGGCCCCACAGGGAGATTGACAGGCTGCCACTAGTATGACAGTCGTCCTGTTTACTTCTATTTCTGTCCCAGTGGCCTCGATTCTCCCTACTGGGGGAATGTCTATGAACTGCTCTCTACGAACGACCTGGCCCAACCGCCCGACTGCGAGCTACTACAACTACTACTTCTGCCGACACGGCTCTCTGGTCTGCGATTCTATTGAAGTTATGGGGTAACCTATTTTTAACTAGTACTAGCGTCCATCCTTTGGGACAGTTTACCCTATAGTTTGTATACATATTGTAGCTTCTAATTCTAAGGTTGTTGCGGGGCTTAAGGTGAGTCTCTCCTATTAGCCCGATGTCAACCCCATGGTGATCTAAGAAAGTTCTAGGGAGTATTTCTGGTGTAAGATGCCATCGGCATTCCAGTTTATTATGGCAAGGGAGTCCTTAAGATTAGGGTCCATTACAGAATGACATCACTGCTGAGGCAATAATCGAGAATTTCGACAGGTTGTCTGGGGCAGTCAGTAGCTGCTCCACTGTAGTTTTCACCGTGGTGACTATTTTGCTGATGTTGAAGTTGCCTAGCAGAGGGGCAATGTCGTGAAAGTGGTTGAGCTTTGCCGCTCCATCTGGTTGCGTGATTGTGCGTTCTGTCTGCTGGGGAGGGGGGGGGGGGGGAGGGGAATAGCGGGCAGCGGCGGGTTGGGCAGCAGATTGCCCTGCAGATGCCACTTGTTGTACTGATATCTGTTTCTCAGCAGCGGATAGTTATGCACAACCCACCCACAAAGCGCCGAGTAAACCGACTGCAACGAGAAATAAGGGTAGCAGTAGAAAAACACAAGAACCAAGTTTGGGCAGATAATATAGCGCTGCTACAGATAAGACCAATCAGCCTGAAAGATGACGAAGTCTCTACTAAGGAAGAGACAGAAGTTACCCCCACGACACGTGGGCAACAATATTGTCAGCGAACTGACGCCAAAGCTAATGCCCTGACATACGCATTCGCAAAAAATTTCTCGCCGATAAACGACCCTTCCTACGCAGCCCACATTCGCCTAGTTAAGGAGTGCCTTCCAAGATTCCTCGCCGGCCGAGCTGAAGATGACCACATCCAACCGATTTCCACAGCAGAAGTAACAAAACAGCTCGAAGAACTAAATCGAAAAAAACAGGAGGGCCAGACCTCCTAACAAATGAGCTGCTGAAGCAGCTACCACCCACCGCAGCACCACTAATAGCGGCGGCTTTCAATGGGATCTTGGCAACAGGTGACTTCCCCCTCACATGGAAACATGCTGAAGTCGTCGCCATACCGAAGGCAGGAAAGGACCCTCGATCGCCAACAAGCTACAGACCAATCAGTCTCTTACCTGCTATATCAAAACTCTTTGAACGTCTGTACATAAAGAGACTTCAGCAGCATGTGGAAGCAGAACACCTGATACCAGACGTCCAGTTCGGCTTTCGCCGAGGCCACTCCACCACCCAGCAGCTGTTACGCCTAGTTGAGGAAGCATTCGGCGCCATGGAAAGGAAGGAATTCTTCGGGGCTGTATTTCTGGATGTCTCACGCGCCTTTGATTGCGTGTGGCACGAGGGCCTCCTGTATAAACTTCTAGATAGGGGGTCCCCGTGTCACATGCGACACTCCTGAAAAGCTACCTCGAAAACAGGACATTTCATGTCAGCACTCAAGATGGTACATCGTCCACCAGACTCATCATAGCGGGAGTACCTCAGGGCAGTGTATTGGGACCACTGTTATACACACTGTACACATCTAACCTGCCAGAACACACCTGTCTCTATATGCCGATGACACGGCCATCTACTCCCGACGTATGAATGCTGCACACCTCCACGCAAGACTGCAACAAGCGTGTAATACGCTGAGCGAATCGGCGACGAATTGGCGATTGTCCTTCAATGCCACGAAGACGCAGGCAATAGCTATTTGCAGAAGACGTTTTCCACCTAACATCCAGCCCATCGAGATAAGGGGCACTCCAGTCCCAAACAGCGAAATACCTGGGTGTGACCCTCGACAGGCGTCTGACATGGCGTCCCCATACAGAGAACATCCGAGAGAAAGCCAGGAGAAGATTGGTAGTGCTTTACTCACTACTAAATCCATCATCGACACTACCATCAAGACTGGGGGTGATATTGTACCTTACATTGGTGCAGCCAATCCTAGACTACGCTGCTGTTGTGTGACTCAATGCTGCTCCAACCCACATACAATGACTACAAAAGATTTCAAAACCGTGCTCTGAAAAGGGCACTCCACCTGCCACACCAGTTCCCAACGAACGAGCTTCACCAGCTCGCAGGGATCCCCTACCTGAGGGACCGATTCAGAACCACTGCCGAAGCCTTCTACAAAAGAACACAAAACTCACAAAACAACCTTGTAAGAGAACTTGGACACAGGGTCCACTACCAGGTCTCCACCAGATGACCAGACGACCTACGAGAATAACAAGACCATACACCTCGTGTATATATATTTTAAAAATAAATAAATAAATAAAATAAAAAGTGTATGAATGTGTGTGAATGTGTTTACCGTAAGATGTATAAATGTGTGCAATGTATATATCGTGTGAATGTGTGAGCGAATGGAAAAAAAAAATCCAGCCAGTGTCTTGAAATCATTTCAATGTAGGAAAAAAATAAGCCCACCAAAAAGCCAATGTTTTATTTCCAATATATGTTATTATTGAAGGCGTAGCCGCAAGGCTTGTACTTCTATCTTTCAGACTGGGCAAACCAAGATGCCCCAACAACTCCTGCAGCGTGGATAGTTTTGCGCATTACTAGCAGGGGCTGGTTTGGGTGCAGCATCCGCTTTCGGTCTCTGTTTGGCTGCATGGACTTTGCCATTTCGATCAAGGATGGACATTGTAACTGGCTGTGTGCGTTCCTTTGCAGTTCACGCACGTAGGAGGGTCTGCTGTTGCTTTCAGGCAAAGGCTGTTGAGATGGTTGCCGCCGCGTTTTACACAGCGGGGGTCTGAGTGGCAGTTTCGTGAACTGTGGTTGAACCTTTGGCACCAGAAGCATTGGTTCGGGCCGTTTCTTTTTCTGTATGATTCCACGGTTACCTTATGGTACAGGAGGTGTGTGACTTTGTAGACATCTGCAAAATTGTCGTCCTTGACGATGTTTGCGATGAATACAGGTGTTCTAAATTTGTTCTCTGATTTGACTTTTTCCGCTGCCTTGGCTTCGTGCATCTTGACGACGACCTGGACGTTGAATCCTAATTCTTTTAGTTCTTGCTGGATGTCTGCCTCTTTGCCACGGGAGGAAGCTTTTTGATCTCTACCTTGAGGATTTTGTTGGTCTCGAGATCATAGGTGTGATGTTGCATGCCTCTGTTTTCCATGCTTTTCAGTACAAATCTAAAGTCCTCTGGGTTGTATAGCTGGTATTTCACTGTGTCACCTCTGTAAATGCACACTACTTTGCCCTTTAGGGACGGCTTGATGTCTTTAAGGAACTTTAGATATCCCTCAGTTTGGTAGCTTTTAATTGGGGGAATGCGCGTGATCTGCTTTTTGCTTTGTGCTGCCCCTTAAGGGGGAGCATCAGCGGCATCTAGTGTGAGTCCTGCGAATTTGTTGGATGTAGTCACGGAATAATCCATGTTGATATCCTCCGTGTCGGAAAGAGGCAGGAGCAAGGCTGCTTCTTCTTCGGTATTGACCTGGCAGATGATTCCTGTGATGGTAGCCCAGAGGCTGCCACAGCTGGGTAGAGTGGGAAACTGCTGAGGAGCAGTTTGGTTAGACGTCAGGTGAGAGGCAAGTCCGCCAGACACCACGTCGGGAACGTCATATGCACCTTGGTTAACACCGCAGCAGCATCACTGACATGTGTGAAGCGGTCGTTATATGCTCCGTTACCTGCAATGCCGAACTAGGGACCGACCACAGACAAACATTACGTGTCTGTGGAACCGGTAACATTGTGTATTATCTGTGACACACGACACCACATAATTATTAGGGCTCGACGAGTTGCTTGCGAAATACAACCAGAAATTATTCAGAGAAGGAGAATAAAGTTCGAGAAGTTATCTGTGAACATTTCTATGGACCGTGGGCTTTTCAAACAATGACAGCCTACATCTGTGAATCACAAAAAGAATTAATCATAAATTAAACAAGTAAACAGTACAATTTATCCTGTATAAATGCTAGTTTCTATTTATTCATCTGCTGTAACTACAGTTGTAAATGAAATAAAACAATTATGCCAATTGAAAGCTTTCGTGATCTCGTGTTTGTACTGTGACAACTATTGCAAGAAAAATAAATACTGGACAGCTGACCTGATTTTATTTGTCACTACTGAGAATTGCTACAACTGGAGTACACATTTCTGTTTGCCGTCCTGACACCCTGATCTGTAGTTCCCGCTCCATTTGTGGTCAACGGGTACCAAAAGTTACCTGATCAATCCGAAACTTCATTTGTTCAAAGTGCGAGATGGTACTTTCATACACATCCTCCAGCTCACTTCTGCGTGTTTTGTCATTTGCCTGTGTTCAGCTCTTTGCTGAAATTCGTTCGGAGAGAACTGAACTACGCCGGTGTCGGTAAGAACTGACGTGTTTTGCGCAATACCGCCCTTAAGCGGCTATCATCCATTCAATATTTGTTGCGCAATACTGAGTACTGCGCAATAAAATCGACTGTCTGAGATCGTTACTGGCAGTTTGCACAGCACATGCCCCTTCAGTATATTGTGTAATATATTGCAAAGTGTAACGTTGATATTGCGCAAGACACGGCAGTTCCTGACGACGCCGAGAGAAATTCAATTCGCTCCGAACGAAATTTCGCGAAGACGTGAAAAAAAGTAAAGCCTAGTTTACACGACGACATTGGGTTGTGCCACTCGTTATGTGGAATGAGTTGCGCAATTGCTTTCATATTTGACTGTAGTCACGGCGAAACCAGTATACACTTCAGTTTCGTCGTTTTTTGGGTTCCTGAGTCGTGTCAGAAATGAAAGTTTTGGCAGCTGCACGTCACTTGAGTTGTGCTGGAGATAAAGCTTGTTGCGTGGAATCGCTGCATAAGAAAAAAAAAAAAATAAGAAACGTGTATCGATTCGTGACTGAATGAAGAAAAGACATCAGCTTGGTTGCTCAGCATCCTTGCTGAAATAATTTATAATGGAAGACCTAAGAAGTTCTTTTAATTATAATGTCACCAGAATTGTTCACGTTTCTTCTAAATAGAGTTAATTATGCGATAAGGCATAAAGATACTGTAACGCATGAACCACTGCCGCCAGAACTGAAATTACATGTCCGCAGCTCGTGGTCGTGCGGTAGCGTTCTCGCTTCCCACGCCCGGGTTCCCGGGTTCGATTCCCGGCGGGGTCAGGGATTTTCCCTGCCTCGTGATGACTGGGTGTTGTGTGATGTCCTTAGGTTAGTTAGGTTTAAGTAGTTCTAAGTTCTAGGGGACTGATGACCATAGATGTTAAGTCCCATAGTGCTCAGAGCCATTTGAACCATTTTTTTAAATTACATATCACATTGCGTGCATTACAATCGAGAACACTCAGCAGCTATAAGAAGCGGTTTTTGCTGCTGATGGCGCTTTTTCATTTACATCAATAATTATTAACATTAACAGTAACAGTTAGTTACATTGACAGCAGTAACTATTCGAAGCAGGCCACATTAGAAGAGAATGGTTTGCAAACTACTCTCTTGAAGATAGATCTGTTCAGTGGCAATATTTCAAAATTCAAATATACGTCAATGGGGAGCACTGTTGCGAAGTTTTAAATAGATAAATATTGAATAAAGAATGCAGCTTCTTAATTTCTGTAGCCTTCCCTCCTGTCAACAATACCCCTTTTCAACAAAAAAAAAAAAGAGGCGACCATCTCGAACGATGGGATTTTAGTCTTGTAGACGAGAGCATTTCCACAGCTAGAATTAAATTTGCTTGTATTTTTCTTAATTCAGTTGTATACAAAACCATCTGTGTTCTGATCACACAAAAGGGTCTCAGGAGCAGCAATATGTTGCTTTTTTTTGTAAAGCAGCATCACTGAAGTCCCACAAACACCTATGCAAAGCATAGATATCCAAAAAGCGAACATTATTCTCCATTCCCCACTTCATATTTCAGTTTGTCTACACTCTGCGAACACACATGACCTCAAAACCCATGCAACTAGTGTCGCCAAAGTTGGAACACGCCGGAAGTGTTTAGTTACACCCAAGAGTTGCACAGCCGCGCAGCGCGCATGGGCAATGCTTGGTAGCGCAGTTGCCTGCAACCTAGTGTCGTCATATAAACTAGGCTTAAGTGACACAAGTTCGGGACGTGAGCTGGAAGCTGTATACACTGAGAGAAAAAAAAAATCCCAACACCAAGAAGGTATTGTGCGAGATACATGTAAGTTGTTAGGCGTGTTTCTGCATCTGAATGATGATGTCTATTCAGATTTCGCGTTAGTCGCATTAGAGTGGCGTTAGTAGCGCCACTATGAGGATCCAAATCACGTTTGACTTAAATGCATGCCTTAACAGTCGACCGAGCGAGGTGGCGCAGTGGTTAGACACTGGACTCGCATTCGGGAGGACGACGGTTCAATCCCGGGTCCGGCCATCCTGATTTAGGTTTTCCGTGATTTCCCCATATCACTCCAGGCAAATGCCGGGATGGTTCCTCTGAAAGGGCACGGCCGACTTCCTTCCCTAATCCGATGAGACCGCTGACCACGCTGTCTGGTCTCCTTCCCCAAACAACCAACCAACCAACCAACCAACCTTAACAGTCGTGAGCGTTAGTTATCTTTGAGATTGAACGTGTTGAGGTAATGTTAGTCAAGAATGCCTCTCAGGCGACAAAGATGCAGTTATCAACAAGTCACTTAGTTTGAACGAGGTCGTTTAATGGGGTACGAGAAGCTGGATGTTCCTTCCGCGATACTGCAAAAAGATGTGGCAGGAATGTAGCCACTGTGTATGACTGCTGGCAGTGGTGCTCACGAGAATGTACGTTAGCAAGAAGAATGTGCTCAGGTGAGGGAATACCATGGTGGTCGGCATATGACTCTGGCTCTTCGACTGAGCAGCAGTTCGCACCTCAATGACACAACGAACTATTACAAAGCATATTTTTAACTATATATGACGGTAGTATCTGTTCCCGAAAGAACAGTTACCGTCGATGACCATGCAGCTTTGCTAGAAATGAAATGATAATTAAATTGACACCCTAGCTGCAAGCAGGCGTTGATACACTTCATTGGGGACCTGTTGAAAATGTGTGCCCCGACGGGGACTCGAACCCAGGATCTCCTGCTTACATGGCAGACGCTCTATCCATCTGAGCCACCGCGGGCACAGATGATAGTGCGTCTGCAGGGACTCATCCCTTGCACGTCCCCCGTGAGATCCACATTCCCAACATGTCCACAACACTACATTCGTAGTGCGCCTAATAGATGTTTGCCCATCATACTCACTACTCGTGGCAGATTAATCTACCAAGTCCCGTACGAGTTCGGGCATAGCGTGTGCGTTCGCACAAGAAGGTCAAAGGCCGGGAACCCATATTTTTAACTATATATGACGGTAGTATCTGTTCCCGAAAGAACAGTTACCGTCGATGACCATGCAGCTTTGCTAGAAATGAAATGATAATTAAATTGACACCCTAGCTGCAAGCAGGCGTTGATACACTTCATTGGGGACCTGTTGAAAATGTGTGCCCCGACCGGGACTCGAACCCGGGATCTCCTGCTTACATGGCAGACGCTCTATCCATCTGAGCCACCGCGGGCACAGAGGATAGTGCGTCTGCAGGGACTTATCCCTTGCACGTCCCCCGTGAAATCCACATTCCCAACATGTCCACAACACTACATTCGTAGTGCGCCTAATAGATGTTTGCCCATCATACTCATTCTTGCAAAGCTGCATGGTCATCGACGTTAACTGTTCTTTCGGGAACAGATACTACCGTCATATATAGTTAAAAATATGGGTTCCCGGCCTTTGACCTTCTTGTGCGAACGCACACGCTATGCGCGAACTCGTACGGGACTTGGTAGATTAATCTGCCACGAGTAATGAGTATGATGGGCAAACATCTATTAGGCGCACTACGAATGTAGTGTTGTGGACATGTTGGGAATGTGGATCTCACGGGGGACGTGCAAGGGATAAGTCCCTGCAGACGCACTATCCTCTGTGCCCGCGGTGGCTCAGATGGATAGAGCGTCTGCCATGTAAGCAGGAGATCCCGGGTTCGAGTCCCGGTCGGGGCACACATTTTCAACAGGTCCCCAATGAAGTGTATCAACGCCTGCTTGCAGCTAGGGTGTCAATTTAATTATGATTTTATTACAAAGCAGTTACTTCAAGGACAGTTCCGAGCCAGATGCCCTGTAGCGTGCATCCCACTGACCCTAAACCACCGTCAATATATCGCGACTTCAGTGGTGCCAAGCGAGAGCTCATTGGAGGGCAGGGTGGAGGTCTGTTGTGTTTTTTGAAGAAAGCCGTTCCTGCCTCGGGGCCAGTGAGGGCCGTGTGTTGGTTAAGAGGAGGCCAGGCGAGCGACTGCAACCAACCTATCAGCAGCCTAGGCACATTGGACCTACACCTGGAGTCTGGGATGCGATTTTGTATCACGACAGGAGCACTCTGACTGCAAATCTGCGCGTCAGCCTGTTGATTCGAGCTGTTGTGCTGCCATTCATGAACAGCATTTGAGGTGGAGTTTTCCAACAGGATAACGCTCGCCCACACGCCGCTGTTGTAACCCAACATGTTCTACATAGTGTAGACATGTTGCCTTGGCCTGCTCGATCATCAGAATTGTCCCCAATCGAGCACATATGGAGCAACAGCCATGGAACTAGATCCAGCAAACTGACATCGTGCACCTGCATAATGTATGCACTTTTGCATGCTTGCATTCAACATTCTGGTTGTATCGCCGGTTATTAATGTACCATAATTTCACATTTTCAATGGCTTTTCTTGCGCTTACATTAATCAGTGATATCGCAACGTTACCTACACAAATGTTTTCTCGAAATTTCATTACTTTATATTAACTATTTATTGGTGTTTGTAATCTCCCCCTCCTTCCATCTTCCATCCATTGTCCACATTGAACAATGCCCAGTCCAAGCAATTAATAAGCAAAGTCTTCTATGAAGATTTGAGAGGAGCGAAGGTTACAATAAACTTTCAGGCTTACTTAGCTTGTCATGTTGAGATGGCTCCAGTTCTTCTTGTCTAGGGGTCTGATTGTTGAAGCTGAAAATCTCAGGTACTCACGGTTGGTTTGAACTAAATAAATTGGAAGATGGTTGTTGTAGAATTTTTTTACGTAAATATATTTTCCACTGATTTTTTCACATTTTAGTATGTCATGCAGTATTTTGATTTCTCACATTAACAAAGCCGAAATTACAGAGTTCGCACCTATTATACAAAAATACGCCCGATCACGTCAGAGACAAGCTTACGACTCCCACACTCTGCGAAAATAACAATATTCAAAAGGGTTTACAATTTTTCTTAACAAATGAATTTCGTTACATTATTAATTACGATTATTATTTCATAAATGAACCCAGAAATAAACTTAATAAACAGTACAGGATTGAGCAATTAATAATAGAAATTTTAAGTGTACAAATAAATCGTAATTTCAAATGTATCTAAAAAATAATAATTTTAACTGTACATTCAGAACTAGTACTTATCGATTATAATATCGAAATTAAAATATTTGTTTATTTACTAAGATGGTATCTGTGACCAAGCAGCTCGTTACAATGAAATGCACACCCTTAGCTGCTTACAGGCGTTGACATACGTCAACGGGGACAGATGAAAATAAAATAAAGTAATTGCTTTTCAGGAATTTTAGCTTAAAATATAACATACTGTGTATAATATTATATAACAGTTTTCACAAAAGCAACTGAGATTATACTGACTTGTCCAAAATTCGAAAAATAATACTGGTATCGACAACTACTGTCGAGGAAAGGTAATGATAGGGGAGGATGTCCCATTACGTGTTGGAATTTTTTCAACCAGTGTATGAAAGCACCGTGTTATACAAATGAAGTACCTGATTCATCAGTTAACTCTAGATGCCTCGCTGTCCTCAGCAGCAGAAGAAACTGAAGATCATGGCGTGAGGACAGCGAGCAGAAACGTGTATTCTACTTAGAGCAGAAATTACATCAGATCAGCTTTAGAGTCAGCATACATATTCATTTTTCTTGCAATAGTTGTCACGGCACAAACACGAAATCATGCAAGCTTTCAATTGGCACAATTGTTTTATTTCATTTGCAAGTGTGATTCCAGTAGTGAAATAATTAGAAATTAGCGTCTGTACATGATAAATTGTTCTGTTCACTTATTTAATTTTTAATTAGTTCTTGCCGTGATTTACGAATTTATGCTGCCGCGAAGGGGCACATGTTGCATCAAATATTAACAGAAAACTACTGTGAGTTTCTTTACCCGTTCAGCAAATTTCTGCTTGTGTATCGCAGGTCAAGCAACTTAATCGCAATACACATCCACATTGCCGAGAGCCGACATGTTCACTATGAACGCAAGAGCACTTTACTGACGCGTTCCGGACATAAATATTGCGATTTTCATAGCCTCGCACATTCAAGCAATATACTGACGCATTCTTATTTTCTGGGATGTTCTGGGACTTCCTTATTCAGCGAATATTATAATTTAGGTCGAAAATTCTATGTCTGTAAAAATTGGAACACTTTCTATTGAGGCAAACATTCAGCTCCGCCTATGCTTTAGCTTCTGTCGAATAAACATGCTTCTTGTGGTAAGTGTTGACGATTCCGCTCTCACAACTGCGACCTGATCGACATCCAATTAAACCACACTATGCAGTTCATAACTGGGACAATCCGACCATTGCCCATTTGATGGCTTCCTCTGTTGAGCAACAACCATCGACCCGTAATCATAGAAGCGAGGCCTTGCTTAGGGAATACCACAAGCTACAGGCGAACCTGGAGATACCCATACAAGAAGACATACACTATATGATCAAAAGTACTCGGACACCAGGCTGAAAAGGACTTACAAGTTCGTGGCGCCCTCCATCGGTAATGCTGGAATTCAGTATGGTGTTGGCCCACCCTTAGCCTTGATGACAGCTTCCACTCTCGCAGGCATACGTTCAATCAGGTGCTGGAAGGTTTCTTGGGGAATGGCAGCCCATTCTTCACGGAGTGCTGCACTGAGGAGAGGTATCGATGTCGGTCGGTGCGGCCTGGCACGAAATTGGCGTTCCAAAACATTCCAAAGGTGTTCTATAGGGTTCAAGTCAGGACTCTGTGCAGGCCAGACCATTACAGGGATGTTATTGTCGTGTAACCACTCCGCCACAGGCCGTACATTATGAACAGGTGATCGATCGTCTTGAAAGATGCAGTCGCCATCCCCGAATTGCTCTTCAACAGTGGGAAGCAAGAAGGTGCTTAAAAGATGAATATAGGCCTGTGCTGTGCAGTACCATGCAAAACAACAACCGGTGCAAGCCCCCTCCATGAAAAAAACGACCACATCATAACACCACCGTCTCCGAATTTTACTGTTGGCACTTAACACGCTGGCAGATGACGTTCACTGGGCATTCGCCATACCCACATCCTGCCATCGGATCGCCACATTGTGTACCGTGATTCGTCACTCCACACAACGTTTTTCCACTGGTCATAGGTCCAATGTTAACGCTCCATCCACCAAGTGAGGCGTCGTTCGGCATTTACCGGCGTGATGTGTGGCTTATGAGCAGCCGCTCGACCATGAAATCCAAGTTTTATCACCTCCCATCTGACTGTCGTAGTACTTACCGTGGATCCTGATGCAGTTTGGAATTCCTGTGTGATGGTCTGGACAGATGTCTACCTATTACACATTAGGACCCTCTTCAGCTATCGGCGGTCACTGCCAGTCAACAGACGATGTCGGCCCGTACGCTTTTGTGCTGTACATGTCCCTTCAGGTTTCCACTTCATTATCACATCAGAAATAGTGGATCTAGGAATGTTTAGGAGTGTGGAAATCTCGCATACTGACGTATGACACAAGTGACACCCAATCTCCTGACGAAGTTCGAAGTCCAAGAGTTCCGCGGAGCGCCCCACTCTGCTCTCACGATTTCTAATGACTGCTGAAGTCGCTGATGTGAAGTACCTGGCAGTAGGTGGCAGCACAATGCACCTAATTTGAAAAACGTAGGTTTTTGGGGGTGTCCGGATACTTTTGGTCACATAGTGTACGTAGCGGTCTACGACGAAATACAAACCCACCGTTATGGCAAACAGAACAGCTAGATGCCAGTAATATCGAGGCGAGAGACCTGTGGGATCAGAATTGTCACCCTGCTGAGAAGGAGCGTAAGTGGTTCCGAGAGCATAACTGTGTTACTGCTCGCACAGAACTCGAAGGGAAACTATGGGTCAAACCGAACAGAGCTCGCAATGGCCATGGTCGACGCGCAGACGCACTTTGCAAATCAAGCGTATTAGTGATGTATGCCCCTTGCGCTCCAATCAGGGGAGTTGGAGCGACCTGATGAAAGCTGACAATACAGCTCTTATATGGATTAGGATCTTAGACATTGACATTTAGTTATTTTTATATGTAGTTCCGTCTTTCTGTATTCTTGTTATATTCATATAGTAATGTATTTGAGGACAATATTATGGAAATGGAAGAGGATGTAGACGAAGATGAAATGGGAGATGCGATACTGCGTGAAGAGTTTGACAGAGCACTGAAAGACCTGAGTCGAAACAAGGCCCCCGGAGTAGACAACCGTCCATTGGAACTACTGACGGCCTTGGGAGAGCCAGTCCTGACAAAACTCTACCATCTGGTGAGCAAGATGTATGAAACAGGCGAAATACCCTCAGACTTCAAGAAGAATATAATAATTCCAATCCCAAAGAAAGCAGGTGTTGACAGATGTGAAAATTACCGAACAATCAGTTTAATAAGCCACAGCTGCAAAATACTAACACGAATTCTTTACAGACGAATGGAAAAACTAGTAGAAGCCGACCTCGGGGAAGATCAGTTTGGATTCCGTAGAAATACTGGAACACGTGAGGCAATACTGACCTTACGACTTATCTTAGAAGAAAAATTAAGGAAAGGCAAACCTACGTTTCTAGCATTTGCAGACTTAGAGAAAGCTTTTGACAATGTAGACTGGAATACTCTCTTTCAAATTCTAAAGGTGGCAGGGGTAAAATACAGGGAGCGAAAGGCTATTTACAATTTGTACAGAAACCAGATGGCAGTTATAAGAGTCGAGGGACATGAAAGGGAAGCAGTGGTTGGGACGGGAGTAAGACAGGGTTGTAGCCTCTCCCCGATGTTATTCAATCTGTATATTGAGCAAGCAGTAAAGGAAACAAAAGAAAAATTCGGAGTAGGTATTAAAATCCATGGAGAAGAAATAAAAACTTTGAGGTTCGCCGATGACATTGTAATTCTGTCAGAGACAGCAAAGGACTTGGAAGAGCAGTTAAACGGAGTGGATGGTGTCTTGAAGGGAGGATATAAGATGACCATCAACAAAAGCAAAACGAGGATAATGGAATGTAGTCAAATTAAGTCGGGTGATGTTGAGGGTATAAGATTAGGAAATGAGACACTT